>NC_077234.1:236655399-237255399 GCF_027887165.1 Monodelphis domestica
AAAAAACAAATTTTAACTCTAAAAAAAAAGAAGGGACAACTACAAGGGATTCATGAGGGGAAAAGCTATCTACTACTATAAAAGGGACAAACAGAGTCCAAATGCAGACTGAAACATACCATTCTTCACCTTATTTCCCCATGAATTTTTCTCTAGTGTAAGCAATATGTCTCTTGTTTTTACAACATGATGACATAGAAATATGTGTTATGTGATAAATAATATACAACATATATCATATTATCTCAGACATGAGAGGGATAGGTGTGAGGGGTGTAAAAATGAGATATAGATTTTGGACATAACCTAACATGAGAATTGTTTCTCTTGGATAAGCACATTTACTATAATTTATTGCATACTTATAACAAACCATATGCATTATAATATTATGTTGCATATTATATTAGGTTACATATAAAAATAAAAATAAACAAACATTGGTATAGAAGGAAATAGTGAAAGAAGAAAAGGCAGGACCAGGAGTAGAAATCAAAATGCTGGGAAATACACAGCTAGTAATCACAACTCTGAATGTGAATGGAATGAACTCACCCATAAAACACAAGCGAATAGCAGAGTGGATTAGAATCCAAAACCCTACCATATGCTGTCTGCAAGAAACACACATGAGGAAGGTAGATATGCATAGGTGAAAGTAAGAGGATGGAGCCAAATCTATTGGGCATCAAATGATAAAAAGAAGGCAGGAGTAGCAATCATGATATCAGACAAAGCCAAAGTAAAAATAAATCTAGTTAAAAGAGATAGGGAAGGTAATTACATCCTGATAAAGGCAGTATAGACAATGAGGAAATATCTGTACTCAATATGTATGCACCAAATGGCAGAGCATCCAAATTTTTAAAGGAGAAACTAGAGGAGCTCAAGGATGAATAGATAGAAAAACTATACTAGTGGGAGATCTGAACCTTCCCCTATCTGAACTAGATAAATCAAATCAAAAAATAATTAAGAAAGAGGTGGAGAGAAACAAATGAAATCTTAGAAAAATTAGAGTTAGTAGACATATGGGAAAAAATAAATAGGGACAAAAAGGAATACACCTTCTTTTCAGCAGTACATGGTACATTCACAAAAATTGACCATGTACTAGGGCACAAAATCATTGCAAACAAGTGCAAAAGGGCAGAAATAATAAATGCAACCTTCTCAGACTACAATGCAATAAAAGTAATAATTAGTAAGGGTACATGGATAGATAAATCAAAAATTAATTGGAAATTAAACAATATGATTTTCCAAAACCAGCTAGTTAAAGAACAAATCGTGGAAATAATAACTTCATTGAAGAAAATGACAATGGGGAGACATCCTTTCAAAACCTATGGGATGCAGCCAAAGCAGTACTCAGGGGGAAATTTATATCCTTGAGTTCATATATAAACAATTAAGATGGGCAGAGGTCAATGAATTGGGCATGCAAATTAAAAAACTAGAAAGTGAACAAATTAAAAACCCTCAGATGAAGACTAAATTAGAGATCCTAAAAATCAAAGGAGAAATTAATAAAATTGAAAGTCAAAGAACCATTGATTTAATACATAAGACTAGAAGCTGTTACTTTGAAAAAAACAAATAAAATTGACAAAGTACTAGTCAGTCTAATTAAAAAAAGGAAAGAAAAAAACCAAATTGACAGTTATCCAAGATGAAAAGGGAGACTTCACCTCTATGAAGAGGAAATTAAAGCAATCATTAAAAACTACTATGCCCAATTATATGGCAAAAAATATGGCAATCTAAATGATGTGGATGAATACTTACAAAAATATAAATTGCCTAGACTAAAGAAGAAGAAATACCTAAACAACCCCATATCAGAAAAAGAAATTGAACAAGCTATCAAAGAACTCCCTAAGAAAGAATCCCCAGGTCCAGACGTTTTCACAAATGAATTCTATCAAACATTCAAAGAACAGCTAACCCCAATACTATACAAACTATTTGACAGAATAAGCCAAGAAGGGGTTCTACCAAATTATTTTTATGACACAAAAATGGTACTGATCCCAAAGCCAGGCAGGTTAAAAACAGAGAAAGAAAACTATAGGCCAATCTCCCTAATGAATATAGATGCAAAAATCTTAAATAGGATACTAGCAAAAAGACTCCAGCAAGTCATCACAAGGGTTATCCACTACCATCAGGTAGGATTCATACCAGGAATGCAAGGATGGTTCAATATTAGGAAAACCATCCACATAATTGACCATATAAACAAGCAAATTGACAAAAATCACATGATTATCTCAATAGATGCAGAAAAAGCCTTTGACAAAATACAACACCCATTCCTATTGAAAACACTAGAAAGTATAGGAATAGAAGGGCCCTTCCTAAAAATAATAAACAGTATATATCTAAAACCATCAGCCAACATCATCTGCAATGGGGAAAAACTCAAAGCCTTCCGAATAAGATCAGGAGTAAAACAAGGATGCCCATTATCACCTTTATTATTTAATATTGTACTAGAAACACTAGCAGTAGCAATTAGAGAAGAAAAAGAAATTGAAGGTATTAAAATTGGCAATGAGGAGACTAAGCTGTCACTCTTTGCGGATGATATGATGATTTACTTAAAAAATCCTAGAGATTCAACCAAAAAGCTAATCTAAATAATCAACAACTTTAGCAAAGTTGCAGGATACAAAATAAACCCACATAAGTCATCAGCATTTCTATATATCTCCAACCCAGTTCAGCAGCAAGAATTAGAAAGAGAAATTCCATTTAAAGTCACCTGAGACTATATAAAATACTTAGGAATCTATCTGCCAAGACAAACACAGGAACTATATGAACACAACTACAAAACACTCTCCACACAATTAAAACTAGATCTAAACAATTGGAAAAACATTGATTGCTCATGGGTGGGATGAACTAATGTAATAAAAATGACCATCCTATCCAAACTTATATATCCATTTAGTGCCATACCCATTGAACTACCAAAAAACTATTTTACTGAATTAGAGAAAACCATAACAAAGTTCATTTGGAAGAATTGGAAGAATAAAGGATCAAGGATATCCAGGGAAATAATGAAAAAAAAAATACAAAGGAAGGTGGCCTATATTACTATATTACAAAGCAGCGGTCATCAAAACAATTTGGTACTGGCTAAGAGACAGAAAGGAGGATCAGCGGAATAGACTTGGGGTGAGCCACCTCAGCAAGACAGTCTTTGAAAAACCCAAAGACCCCAGCTTTTGGGACAAAAATCCAGTATTTGATAAAAACTGCTGGAAAAATTGGAAGACAGTGTGGGAGAGATTACGTTTGGATCAACACCTCACACCCTACACCAAGATAAATTCAGAATGGGTGAATGACTTGAACATAAAGAAGGAAACTATAAGTAAATTAGGTGAACACAGAATAGTATACATGTCAGACCTTTGGGAAGGGAAAGATATTAAAACCAAGCAAGACTTAGAAAGAGTCACAGAATGCAAAATAAATAATTTTGATTACATCAAATTAAAACGTTTCTGTACAAACAAAACCAATGTAACTAAAATTAGAAGGAAAGAAACAAATTGGGAAACAATCTTCATAACAAAAACCTCTGACAAAGGTCTAATTACTCAAATCTATAAAGAGCTAAACCAGTTGTACAAAAAAATCAAGCCATTCTCCAATTGAAAAATGGGAAAGGGACATGAATGGACAATTTTCAGTTAAAGAAATCAAAACTAATAATAAGCACATGAAAAAGTGTTCTAGATCTCTTATAATCAGAGAGATGCAAATCAAAACAACTCTGAGGTATCACTTCACACCTAGCAGATTGTTCAACATGACAGCAAAGGAAAGTAATGAATGTTGGAGGGGGTGTGGCAAAGTAGGGACATTAATGCATTGCTGGTGGAGTTGTGAATTGATCCATCCATTCTGGAGGGCAACTTGGAACTCTGCCCAAAGGGCAACAAAAGAATATCTACCCTTTTATCCAGCCATATCACTGCTGGGTTTGTACCCCAAAGAGATAATAAGGAAAAAGACTTGTACCAGAATATTCATAGCTGCGCTCTTTGTGGTGGTCAAAAATTGGAAAATGAGGGGATGCCCTTCAATTGGAGAATGGCTGAACAAATTGTGGTATCTGTTGGTGATGGAATACTATTGTGCTCAAAGGAATAATAAAGTGGAGGAATTCCATGGAGACTGGAACAACCTCCAGGAAGTGATGCAGTGAGAGGAGCAGAAGCAGGAGAACATTGTACACAGAGACTGACACATTGTGGTGCAAGAGAACGTAATGGACTTCTCCAGTAATGGCTTTATAATGTCCCTGAACAACCTGCAGTGATCTACGAGAAAAAAAAAAACAACAACTATCCTCAAGCAGAGGACAAACTGAGGGAGTAAAAACACAGAGGAAAAGCAACTGCTTGACTACAGAGGTTGAGGGGACATGATGGAGGAGAGACGCTAAATGAGCACCCTAATGCAAATACCAACAACAAGGAAATGGGTTCAGAGCAAGGACACATGTGATACCCAGATGAATCGCCCATTGGCTAGGGAAGGGGGGGGAGGAAAAGAAAATGATCTGTTTCCAATTAACAATGTATGAAAATGACCAAATAAAATAATGTTTTAAAAACTAAAAAATAAAATAAAAAATAAAAATAAATGATAACAAAAAGAAGAAAATAGTCCCTTTTATCAAATATAACAGAGATCAAGGAGAATAGAGTTTGATAAAAAGACAACTCAATTTCCCTTTAAGTGGTCATTTAATTATTTGGGAAAGCCTTTCAGTAGGGTGGTCAACAGGACCAGATTAAAGCCTTCATAGGCCCATATACACCTGTGTTTGATGTCTTTGGATGGTTATAATTTTATTGGTATACTTGATTTTGCAATGAAAAAGTCTATCTCTAGCATCAGTTAATTTCTTTCACTTTTTTGTGTGTGTCTACTGTACCCATCTTTGTTGTGCATGGGAGTGTGTGTGTGTGTGTGTGTGTGTGTGTGTGTGTGTGTGTGTGTGTGTGTGTGAAATGAAGGACTGTGTATCTACAAAGTGCATCAATATGTTGGACTTGGAAAATTTCATCCTTTTTGTGTCTTCTCCGTTCCCCTGGAGTTGGGCTCCCTAGAATCCTCCATATGAAGAAGCCACATAAGCTAAACAAATATATGCACATTCCAAGAAGAAATGTTAGTGGCCTTCTCATACAAATTTAAAAACCACCGTATAAACGTAAACTCTCACTGCTTCATGTGATTTGACTTAAAGATGAACACGGTGAACCTAACACATCACTCTATCATCCAAGATTCAATTTTGTTCAGTAACTATACTAATTATAACTGGAAAATATATCAATATGTATGTATTAGAGAGGTTTTCAACAATGACATTCTGCCTCTCGGTTAATCAAAAAATGCAATTAACTACAATACCCTCCCCCACTAAAGCATTATAATTCACCAAAATTTAATTTGAAGAGCACCTAGATTTAAAAATCATTACTATTGCACCGTAGCCCCATTTTTTCCTCTAAGAAAAATAATCCAATATTTATTCATTATTAAGGGACTTAATGAAATCAGCACATTATCATGTGCAAACAGGAGCATATGGAAAACCTTGATTACATCAAACCCCAGACTACTGCAGAGCCTCCAAGGTAAGATAAACATGCACACACAAAGATACACGTCTGGTTAAACTATCTACCCTGGGAGAAAAAAATAAAAATAAAAAAACAAGCAACTGAAGAATGTGTATTTCCATGTTGCAGTTAGATGAAAAGAAACAAACATCGGTGCCTATTTTGGACAGACAATTCAAACAGACAAATAGCAGGTTCTAGTGTTGAACAGGAAGAGCACAGGATGAATTTCTGAAACAAACTTTCATTTTTTCAACATAAATATGTTTCTATGGTTGTTGTCATGGAATAGTACAACCTGAAGATTTTAAAAGTTGATCACAAAAAAAGAGGAAAAGGCAAGGGTGGAAATAAGTAGTCTGCTGCACATGGTAAATAAGATACTGTGAAGGAGAAATGTGTAAAAATTGTCATTAAAAATCCCTCCTATAAGAATAAGACGTGCAAAATAGACCCTTCAGTAAGCAGTAAATGGCCCAGATTTATTGGTTTCCTTGCAGTGTCAAGTAATCTAAAGAATGGACCCCAAGATGTTGGATGGACCTCCCTCTAGCAGATTTATGGGATGGTATAGACAAGAGCTATAGGGAACCAGTATGATGGATCACAATCTGCATTCAGCTAACTTCAACAAGAATACACTGAGCACAGAGAGGCTGAGTGGAGAGAGTAACAATCCTGGAGATGGGAAGTCCTGGATTTGAATTTGACCTCAGATACTTCCTAACTGTGTGACCCTGAGCAAGTCACTTAACCCCAATTCCCTGGCCCTTACCATTCTTCTGTCTTAAAATCGATGCTTGGTATCTCTTCTAAAACAGCAGTTAAGGGCTTAAGAAAAAAAGAATATTTTGAGCATTTACTATGTATGGAACCCTAAACTGGGTGTTTGAAATCTACTGAAGGGAAGTGACTTGTACATCAATAGGTTTATACAAAATATATGAAGAGTAAATACAAAGTAATTTGTGGGCAGGGGGATGGATAATTGTAGAGATCAGGAAAGCCCTTCTATAAGAGATGAGCCCTGAGCTGGTTTTTAAAAATTAATTAATTAATTTGTTACATTAAAGTTTCCAGCTATCTCCCTCCTCTCCTCCTCACACTAGAAAAGGTATCATTTGACAAAAAGATATGAAAGTATATAAAAAACGGTTTTACTTGTTTCTATTTATCAGTTCTTTCTCTGGAAGTAGATATACACAAATTATTCTTTAACAATATTTCTATTGCTGTATATAATGTTCTCTAGGCTCTATTCATTTCACTCTTCATAATTTCAAGTAGGTCTTTCCATTTTTTTTAAATTAACCTGCTCATCATTTTTATGAAATAGTAGCATTTCACCTTTCCCCTATTGATAAGCATCCTGTGAGTTGTTTTTTGAAGGAAACTAACTGTTTGCCTCAGTTTCTTCATCTGTAAAATGTGCAAGAAAGGAAATAGCAAACCACTCCAGTATCTTTGCCAACAAAATCCCAAATGGAGTCATGAAGAGTCAGATAAAACTGAAACGACTCACCCCTACCACTACCAAAGGATTCTACAAGTCAGAAATGAAAAAGAAAAGTATTCTATCTATGAATGGCAGAACCAATTGTTTCCCACAATGGTGGGAGACAGAAGATCATGCAAGGAGAATAGCAAGTAGGCAAATCTGGCTGCGATTCAGAATCTAGGCAGGAAAGGAAAACACAATAAGCCTAGAAAGGTAAGTTAGAACCATACTATAAATATTTTTAAAAGCCAAATAGAATGGTTTGTATTTTATATTGAGATATAATAGAGAGCCACTGAAGCTTCTTGAGTACTTCTGCCATATCTGTTTTGCCTCTTTGTGAAGGATGAATTGAAGATGAAGAAGATTAGAGGCAGAGAGCATGATGAGGAAACTATTGCTGTGGTGCAGGTAAGAAGTCATGAGGGTCCAAACTAGGGCAGTGCCTATGTAAATAGAGGAGGAAAGATGCCAGAGATACCATGGAGATAAAATGGACCAGATTGGACCATTGATTGGTTATGGGAGAGTGAGCAAGAGTGAAAAATCAATGGAAGGTTTTGAACCTGGGGGACTGAAAGTCTGGAGTTCACCTCGACAGAAACTAAAGACATTATGAAAATGGATAGATTTTTAGAAGATAATGAATTCTATTTTAGACATGTTGAGTCTGAAGTTACTCTGGGACAGCCAAGTCAAACTGTCTCACAAGTGAAGAAGGACTGGAGATTAGGAGAAAGATGAGGTCCAGATGTTATATATGTAATAGCTGATATAGGGCTTACAAAATGCTTTAATATATTATTAATTTGTCACAACAATCTTGTGTATTAAGGATTACAGATATATAAAGAGTTTTCTACATAGAAATGATTGAACCCATGGTAACTAATGAGGACAATGGGAGAGAGTGTGGAGGGAGAAGGGGAGAAAGCCTGAGTATGAGTCCTGAGGGGTGCAGGATATAAGTGATATATCAAAGGAGTTGGAGGAGAAACATTCAGAGAAGTGGAAGAGAACCAGAACACAATGGAGGAAGGTCTCACCTCAATGAGATCAAGATCTAATAAATTACATGTAACAGTTATTCTCTACCCTTACCCCAGTTGAATGTAATCATAAATCAATAAATGAATCAATCTTATTGCCATAGTAATATAGAACATATATGTATATAAATATATTAACAGTACTATAGCTACATATTAAGGAATTTGTGAATAAATCTTTGATAAACTCCAGAGCTTTTAGTCATTGGATAAGAACAGAAGTTACCACATACGAAATATCATTGATTGTCTGAAAGATCCAGACACAATTCTGGGCCTCTGTACAGAGTACAGTCTATTAATAATAATTAAAATGTCAGTTTAAAAAATATTAGTTACTATTTATTCCCAGCTGTGACACTAACTAGCTGTGGGATGTTGGACAAGTCATTAATTTTTCTGTTCTCATTTTCTTCATTTTTAAAAATGAAGTAAAATTAGATGACCAACAAGGCGTCATGATTCTGTGGTATTGGTTTGAAAATACATCCTTCATTAGAGTTGTTACCAAAGAACATATTTAAAACCAGTATGTTGAAATCCAGGTTGCAGTGATTAAATTGGAATGAATGGGAATGGTCTATGGTCTAAGGTCCAGTGGTTGAGATGCACATACATTGTATAATCTCCCTCCCTCTCTCTCTCCCTCTCTCCCTCTCTCCCTCTCTCTCTCTCTCTCTCTCTCTCTCTCTCTCTCCTCTCTCTCTCTCTCTCTCTCTCTCTCTCTCCCTCTCTCTCTCTCTCTCTCTCTCTCTCTCACTCACTCACACTCTCTCTCTGTCTCTCTGTCTCTCTCTCTCTCTGTCTCTCTCTCTCCCCCTCCTCTCTCTCTCTCTCTCTCTCTCTCTCTCTCTCTCTCTCTCTCTCTCTCTCTCTCTCTCTCCCTCTCTCTCTCTCTCTCACTCACTCACACTCTCTCTCTCTCTCTCTCCCCCTTTCTCTATCTGCCTCTCTGTCTATCTGCCTCTCTGTCTGTCTCTCTCTTTCTCAATATATATTACATAAATACATGTATATAATATCCATACCTATTGATTTTGCATGTATATGCATGCATATATATATGTACTTATTAGACCTTTCTTCACATTTTTTCATTCAATAATCATTTACGAAGTGCTTATAGGGTACCAGGCACTGTACTTAACACTGAGGTACCAAAACAAAAACAAAATCTTTCCTAGCCTCAAGAAATTTGTTTTCTATTTGGGGTGGAGGTATTATGGATGGAATGTACATGGATAAGTAGTTAGAAAATACATGGAAATAAGAATAAATAAAAGAGGGAAGGACTAGAAATGGAGGGGGAAAGATAGGCCTTTTGAGGAAGCTACATGCTGAGCACTGGAAGAAAATAGAGAGTCTAAGAAGTAAGGAAAATGGGGCAGCTAAGTGGCTCAGTGAATAGAGTACCAGGCCTGGAGTCAAGAACATTCATCTTTCTGATCTGGTTTGACACACTTACTAAGTTCGTGACCATGGGGAAGTCACTTAACCTTGTTTGCCTCAGTTGCCTCATCTGTAAAATGAACTGGAGAAGTAAATAGCAAATTATTCTAGTATCTTGCCAAGAAAGCCCCAAAAGGGGTCATGAAGAGTTAGGCAAAAACCGAACAGCAACAAGGAAGAAGTACCCTCCAAACATGGGGATAGACTTAAAAAGACATAGAAACCAGAAATGGAATATCCAATATAGGGACTAGAAACTGGACTAATTTGGCTGGAACTTAGAGTGCAAATAGTAATAAACTTGGAAAGATGGATTAGGAGGAGTATACATGACTTTAAATGTCAAAGGAGTTTGTATTTTATCCTTGAGACAATGGGGGATCATCAGTTCTCCTTTTTGAAATGCTGAATAGCTGTGCTTTTCTTCAAGTCTTATGTATAAGAAAAGTCATTGAAGCAGGAAGACATTAAAGCATGAGATTTAGCACATAAACTGAAGTCAAAAACCATGAGTAATTCTTAGAAGTGTTTTCTATATTATGCAAGTGTCTCAGGGTCTCAGACACATAGTGGACCCTTAAAGATTTAGTCATGTTAATTATAATGATGTAGTATCTGCTAAATATTCTGCTTTTCAAAGAATAATTTAATGTGGCATAATTATACTATAAATAATATCTTTACATCAGGACAATGAGATTTCTTTTTATCTCCATAACTAGCTAAATGAAATTTATTCTTCAAATCTAGGAAGCCTTACAATCTTTGTACTATGACATTAAAAAAATTGTTCAGTGAAATAGGACCATTTCTTTGAGTGTGGCAAGCAAATCTAATTAAATAGCCAGCTTTAAGCACCATATTATATTATCATCACAGACTACCTGTCAAAAGGTTTCCATTAGGGTCATAAAATGCTACTCAGAATTATTCTCTATCAGTATTACTGAAAGCACTAGTTGATTAAAAAATGAAAAAGTAGTAAGGTTATAGTTAATTAGGTTAAGATTTATTGAATGGATGAGTACTAGATGTAAAAGTAAAGAGATTTTTTAGTCATTCTTAGGAAATCATAGAACAAGAGAAAGATTTATAATGTAAATTCTGGTAAGGTTGATCAGAAGAGCTACTATGTTATTGGAGAGCCTATGCTCAGACCAGTCTAGTGGTTTAAGTGCACAACTGGAATGAAATGAAATGTGACACTTGAGGGTCATCTAATAGTTAAGAAAAACAAATGTACTTAACTATATAACACGGAAAGGGTATTCAGCAAGGATACAGCATTAATTCCATTGAGTATAAATTCCTTATATCTGTGAGCTCCTAACTTCTCATGCACTGGCTTGCTTCCTAATCAGGCTATCAGGAAATGATGTCGATAGTTCAAGCCCTGGTCTCTGGACTAATGAAATAACAAGAAGAAAATTCTAGAGTACTCTACCTAAGGAAAAGCTAGCCTAGAATACATGGCTTAGCCTTGGGAAAAGCTGCCCTACCTAGAAAATACTGCTCCTATCTCATTTACCTAGACTCAAATGGTCCTGTACCTCATAAAGTCTGGGCAAACACAATTGATTGACTTTAAGAGGGGTTGTTCTAAAATCCTATTTCTCTGTGCATATATAATATTTTAGAATTAAGTTGTGCCATCTCAATCTTTTCTTAAGTGTATTTAGAATAGTTTGATAAATTCTTTGTTCAGGGTAATCATACAAAGTGCTAGTAGTTGAAACAATTATTTTTGTTTGTTTTTAGCAAATACCAGACTAAAGGGAAAATACAAGTAGGGAGGGGAAAATGTCCCTTTTTTCCTTACACACAGATAGACATTCAACTAAAAATCAACTAAAAAGCTAGTTGAAATAGTTAATTACTTTAGTAAAGTTTCAGGATACAAAATAAATCAAATAAATCATCAGCATTTCTATATATTACCAATGAAGTCCAGCAGCAAGAGTTAGAAAGAGAAATTCCATATAAAATCATTCTAGAAAATATAAAATAACCAGGAATCTACTTGCCAAGGCAAACACAGGAATTAAATGAATACAATTATAAAACACTTTTCATACAAATAAAGTCGGATCTAAACAATTGGAAAAAATACTAATTGCTCATGGGAAGTCCAAGCTAATATAACAAAAATGATGATTCTACCTAAATTAATTTACCTATTCAATACCATACCAATCAATCTACCAAATAATTATTTTATATAACTAGAAAAATAATAAAATTCATTTGGAAGAACAAAAAGTCAAGAATATCAAGGGAACTAATAAAAATATGTGAAGGAAGGTAGCCTAGCAGTACCAGATCTCAGTCTGGTACTGGCTAAGAGAAATGGTAGCTCAATGGAGTAGATTAGATACACAATATATAGGGGTAAATGGCCTTAGAAATCTAGTGTTTGATAAGCCCAAAGACCACAACTTTTGGAATAAAAACTCACTCTTTAACAAAAACTGCTGGGAAAATTGGAAAATAGTATGGCAGAAGGTAGGTATAGACCAATATCTTGCATACTATATACCAAGATAAGATAAAAATGGATATATGATTTAGATATAAAGAGTGATACCATAACTAAATTAGAGGAACACAAAGTAGTTTTCCTGGCAGATCTTTGGAGAAGGGAAGAATTTATGACCAAACAAGAGGCAGAGATGTAAAATGAAGTCTTATTTATATTAAATTAAAGAGTTTTTGTATAACAAAACTAATATAACCAAGATTAAAACTGGGGAAGATTTTATAATACATTTCTCTGATAAAGGTCTTATATATGAAATCTATAGAGAACTAAGAGCTGAAAAGAGAATCTGATGTTCAAAAACAAGTCTCAAGAAAAGCTGAAAAAAGTAAATATGGAATAATAATCATAAGGGACTCATAGGGTTAAACCATTTAAAATTCTTATTTAGAAAGATGATATCTGTAATTCCTAAGAACTTAGTCATTATTAGCATAGTTAGAAAGAATGTGAATAGACAGAGGGAATGTGTGTGAGTGAATTATGTTAGGATGATGTCTAAGAAAAGAAAAATATTAAAGTGAGAAAGAGAGATACACTTGGAGAAAGGGAAAGGGAGAGCTAGAATGGATGAAATTTTCTTACATAAAAGCGATACACAAAGAGCGTTAGGGAAAATAAGGGGGAATGGAAGGCCATGCTTGAACAACACTCTCATTGGCATTGTATCAAAAAGGGAAGAATATATAAACACACTTCACTGAGTATTCTATCTTACCCAGTAGGGCAATAGAAGGGGAAGGGGAGAAGAAATAAAGAGGGAGGGGAGGTATAAAGGGCAGTGGAAAGGAAAAGAATTAAGGGAGGCAGTGATCAGAAGCAAGACAGACTTTTGAGGAAGGACAAGATAAAGAGAGAGATAAACAGTGAAAAATGGGAAATTATAAGGCAGGTAGCAAGACAAGAAGCAATGGTTGGAGGTTGATCAGCTGTCAATCAAAGGAAGATTACATTTGGAACGTTACCGGGAAACAGTTGAAGGCAAGAGCCAACTGCTGACTGATTTCTGGGCTTCTTGGCTGATGGTGGTGACTTTGAAGGAAGAAGCTGGGTTTATCTCTGGGACTTGGGATAATCAAGCTGGAGGTGGCCTGGCTGATTTGAAGGCAGAAGAAGAAGGACGATAGTCCACATATCTCTCTGACTTGCTCTGTTTCATGGTAGTGACTGAATTGTCATTTCTCTCAATATCCTCCAATCTAAAGCTCCCTGTAGATAATAGGGAAACCTCCAACTCTCTAACCTCCATTCCCTACCATTTCCTGTCTTCCCCAAATAAATCCCTTACTTGAGATAAAAGAAGATAAAGACTATATCATTTGAAACATCATTAACTCACCCTGACTGATTTAGAAACCTGAAGAACAGGGGAAGGTAAAGTTGAAGGGAAGCAGAGGGGAGGAAGGGAGGAGGAAGGGAGGTATAAAGAGAGGAGGGTAGACAAAAAGAAGATAACTACCTGATCTTTTAGTTATCTAGTATCCATCAAATATACCCCCTCAATATTATCTATTACAGGCTGGAGCAGAGCCTATTATGCTTCATCGGAAGTAAAAAGGGCAGAGGTAACAATCATGATTTCAGACAAAGCAAAGGCAAAATTAAACTTCATTGAAAGAGATTATCAGGGAAACTACAACTTGCTAAAAGGTACCATAGACAATGAAGTAATATCAGAACATTTTACAGTAAATTTCTCTGATAAAGACTTCATTTCTAAAACATATAAGAAAATGAGTCATGTTTATAAAAAATAAGAGCAATTCCCCAATTGATAAATGTTAAAGGATATGAACAAGGCAGTTTTCACAAGAAATCAAAGTATCTATAGTCATGAAAAAAATGTTCTAAATCGCTATCAATTAGAGAAAGGCAAATTAAAACAATTCTGTGGTATTACCTCAAGCCTATCAGAAATGACAAATGCTGAAGGAGATGAGGGGAAATAAATATGTTAATGAATGGTTGTTGGAATGGTGAACTGGTTCAACCATTCTGGAAAACAATCCAGATCTATGCCCAAAGAGCTATAAAGCTGTAAATACTCTTTGATCCAGCACCACCACTATAAGATCTAGGTACAGACCTTGTAGTGCTATTGCTGGATCAATTTTTAAAAAAAAGAAAAAACCCTATATGTACAAAATTGTTTATAGCAATTCTTTTTGTGGTGGCAAAGAACTAGATATTGAGGAGATGCTCATCATTTGGGGAATGACTGAACAAGTTGTGGCATATGGTTGTGGTGGAGTATTA
Organism: Monodelphis domestica; assembly: GCF_027887165.1. Lineage (NCBI taxonomy): Eukaryota > Metazoa > Chordata > Mammalia > Didelphimorphia > Didelphidae > Monodelphis > Monodelphis domestica. The sequence goes on from NC_077234.1 coordinate 236,669,845, forward strand.
TTGTGTAATAAGACCTGATGAGGGGGGGTTCAGAAAAAAAAATATAGCATCTAAATGAAATGATGGAAAATGAAGTGAGAAGAACTAGGAGTTCTTTGTGCACAGTAATGATGATCAGCTGTAAAATACTTGGTTACTTTGATCTATACAGTAGTCAAAGAGAATTACAAATGATCCATGATGAAAAAAGTGCTATCCAGCTCCAGAGTGATAATGAACTCTGAGGGCAAATTGAAGTATAATTTTACTTATTTATTTTTGGTATTTTGTGATATGCCTAATGTGGAAATTGTTTACATGATTTCACACATATAATTGATATGATATTGTTTGCCTTCTCCATGGGTTTGGGAAGTGTGATAAGGAGAGAGAGAATCTTGAACTCAAAATTTAACAAAACATTTTAAATAAATATACAATATATTTTTAAGATATTATTTATAACATGTAATATAAAATATAAAATAAAATATTATAGAGGGTGATGTACAGTGTTGGTCTAAGCCAAATTTCTGTTAGACTACTTCCAGTTTTACCAAAAGTTTTTATAAATTAGAAAATTTTCCCTAAGTACCTTGTGTTTTCCACTTTATCAAGCATTAGATAATCAAATTCTATCATTTCTCAATCTTCCTTGTCTATCCATTAGTCTATTCCTCTGCTTTTGTTTAGTTTTTTAACCAAACCAGGAAGTTTGATGATTGCAGCTTTATAATATCATCTGAGGTCTGCACGTACATTTTCCCTTTCAGCCTTACTTATTTTCATCATTTATATTGACATTCCAGATTTTTTGTTTTCCCAAAAGAATTTTGTTGTTAATTTTAACAAGTTCTCTAAAATAACCTTTGGTAATTTGACTAGTAATTAATTAAAAGTATAAGTTTTTAAAAAGTGATCTGTGAAAAAAAGGCACTATCACAAATAAAACAGAAGAATTTTTGAAATTTCAACTATTTTCTTACTCTATTTTTTCTCTGCTGGAAAATGTTCTTATAGAAAAAGCCACCATTGCCTTGAATAAGTATTCTTCATTTTCATTCCAGGTATACTGTAAAATAAACAAAAGAGAAAAAAAAATATATCAATTTCAGAAAAAGAAAGATGGGAGAACAGGATGGAAAGGAGTCCAATTATTTTGCAGGCAAAAACATGATTTAGATGCAAATATTCCTAAAGATGAGAAGACTGATATTAAGGACATGTCCTGACTCTATATTTACGTTGTAATCTGACTTCATCTTGCTTTTGTTTTCATTTGTTTGGGATTCAGTAGAAATAGTCAAATGAATGGGTGAAAGTGGGGAAACTCTTAATCATAGCTCTTTTTAAAACAATGTCAAATGAATGGAATGGTGAAATGAAAAACAGCAAAATATTGGTATTGATTCTATAAACATCAGACTGGAATAGAATTTCTGAGAACTCAGTTAAATAGAACCATTCTACTTCTCCAGTATTTCTAACTGCAGTGGTGGCCCTTCTCATAAATATAGCATATAACATCATCTGATGATTCTCTCATAGAATAATAGACATTATCATAGAATGTCTTTTTAATTTTTTTACATTTTTTTCTAACTTTTTAAGTTACATTTAGAAACAATTTTTGACAATTTTTGACAATTATAGAATTTTTTAAAACCTCAGAGATCATCCAATTCAACGCCACTCAGATTATAAATATTTATACTCCACTTGAAGACACTTTGTAACAGGGACCTCACTCCGGCCCACTTTACTATCCTCACCCATTTCTCATCCCTAGTCCTCAGAGACTCCAATCTCCAGTACAATTTGGAACACTTTTAATTATTAGGAATACTTTCCTTATGTTGAATCAAAACATGCTTCTCTACAACTTCCATCTATTGATCCTAGTTTTGTCCTTTGGCGCTAAGCAGTACAAGTATAATCCTTCCTCTATATAATACTTCTAAATCTATTTGAAGACTGACACCATGTGCGTCTCATGGCTTCATTTCTCCAGGGTTCCTTTCCTCTCTATTTGAGGTCCATACTTCTTCTTCCAGGAAGTCATTAATGTGAGACAGTTTCAGTAACCAAGATATGATCCCCATAGCCTATCCCTGTTATCTTGCCCCATCCCTAGCACAGGAAGATTTGACATGTGAAAAGGACAGAGATCTTCAACAGTGTTGAATAGCAATATTTGCATTCAGCAGACTCATTTCTCTAAGCCCATTTTTAAGACCGTCCCACAACTCCTGTTCTGCATGGCAAATACCTATGATTATGATACTACCTAGAGTATGAAAGGAAGAAAAAGAATAGATTAGAATATGCAAGAATTTGAATAGCCCAGTGTTTTCCATTTCTGGCTAATTGGTAAGATACTGCAACTAGCCTAGGGTGAACCCTTGATCACCCAGTCCTACTTAGGCTCTGTTGAAACTATTTTCCTGAAGGCAGAGAGAATTTCTACCTTGATGGCATCAGGATTGGCACTTCTTAATAAATGTTTATTGACTGCCTGTTGCTTAAGTTCAAAATCGTTAAGTCATCTTCAACTCATCCTTTGTTGCCTCCAACACTGTCACCAACTCCCCTAGCTTTTACTTCTGAAATACCTTTGTCATAAATGCCCTCTATTTCTTTTCCACTGCTCCTAACTTAATTCATTCTAAAAGTCCATAAACATGTCTGAACTATTATTAACTATTATAATAGCTTTCTTCGCTGATCTCTCTATTTCTAGTTATCCTTCTCTCCTCTAGACCAGTTTATTCTGTTCACTGATCCCAGATAATAGAGGACTTTTTTGAGCACTTCCATGCTCAAAAACCTTCAATGGATCCCCATTGCCTAGTGTGTAAAAGCAGAAGTAGTTGAAGAAATGATACAGATGAAGTAAGACCAAAAGCTTGTAGGGATTGGAAAGTGTCTCCCTTTCCAATCCCTGCAAGCTAAATCTCATTTAGAACAATGAATGAGACTTTAAAATCACAGAATCTTAGTTGGAAGGAATATCAAAAGCCATCTATTGCAATCCATACCTGAATAAGAATCCCTCCTACAATGTGTTTCATAAAGGAGGCATTCAGTTGTCAACTGAGGATTTCCAGTAAAGGGAAAGGGACACCTATTACCTCTTGAGGAAACTCTTTCCTCTTTCAAATAACTCCAGTTCTTAGGAAATTCTGTTTCCCTCCAGACAAAATGAGATTCTTGCAACTTCTACCCATTACTGCCCTGTAGCAAAACAAGACTATTCTTTCTTCCACAAAGTTCTTCAAATAATTAACAAGTTACCATCCCCTCTCTCCCTCTTCCTCCTCCCCCAGGATCCCATTTGTTTCCCCCCAAAGGGTTTTCCCCCTTCCTTCTTAAACACCCTTATTTCATCCTTTATTTTAAATTGTTTAAGAGCTCTTTTTGTTATTACCTTTTTGATGAGTTCAGATCTTCCTGTGAAAATCTCCAACAATTCTCTCTTTTAGATATTCCTATTTTTAGTTTTGAAAGAAATAGTGAGGAATCAAGCTCCCTAGGGATCTCTCTGCATTATCTTCCCAGAAATCCTAAAAAGGTATTTTTATTACAATGACTCTATGAAGTAAGAAGTATTATTCCCATTATACTAGCTCCAAGAGATGAAGTGACTTTCCTGCAATTAACTACCACATAAGTGGTAGTATATATACACAGCAAGTAAGTGGTGGTATATATTCTTTGTATAGAGATATAGTTTAATTTGTATATAGATATGCAATTAACTACCACATAAGTGGTAGTATATATACACAGCAAGTAAGTGGTGGTATATATTCTTTGTATAGAGATATAATTTAATTTGTATATAGATATGCAATTAACTACCATGTAAGTGGTAGTATATATACACAGCAAGTAAGTGGTGATATATATACTTTGTAGAGAGATATAATTTAATTTGTATAGAAAGTAGAAATACTGCCACTTAATTGCTGTGTATGTATGCATATGTGCATAAAATATAGATGCATGTAGATGTGTATTATATGTGTAAAATGTATCATGTGTGCCATGTGTATGTAGAAGTACATGGATGTCTATTTTATATACACATGTACATGTGTGTACATACACCCACACATACTCCACCAGTTACTGTGTGTCATGTATATAGACATACTTTGTATGTGTGGCACATTTATATACTTTGTATCTACACCACCCCGTCCTTGCTGTGTGTCCCTATACACACACCCACAGTCTATATGTGTGACACCTTGGACCTGTGTGCACAATGCATACACACGTAGATTTCATGTATGCCCTATCACACGCACAGGCACTCCATCACTTGCTTGCTGTTTCTATAGAGATAGACCCACGCAGAGACATTGCATTCTTAAAAATAATTGAAGACTCTCCCTGAAAAAGGCCAGGATGTAATCAAAGTATTAATAAAGGGTTCAGGTAATCATGCCTAACTCTTATGACTAATACTAATGGCTAGCATTTTCCAGGCGCACGCCGGGCATTTGCCTGGCCACTCTACGACTATTATCTCATTTGGTCCTCACGACAATCCCCAAGCCCCCCACGCTCTCCGCTGGGTCATGTAGCTTTCCCTAAAAGGAATGACTCCATTAGATGGGCAAAATGGGGACCCTCATTTGCTGGGCTTTAAACGTCCAGTGTTGGATGGCCTTCCATCTAGGAGCCTCCCTGAGCCCAGCGCCCCATCCGCTGGCCGTGGCATCTAGCAATGCCTTGTCTGGGTGGAGAAGCCTCCCTCAGCACTTCCCGAGGAGAGTTCGAGGCACAGTGGAGCTACATTCAGCAGCCAGGAGACACGCGCCCCAGCCAGACAGGGAACAAAAAAGAGTCCCTTAAGGGAGGAAGCAGCCTCCAGGAACAGAACTCTGAGTGCAAAGGGCATTGCATGGACTCAAGAGAAAGCTAATCGGAGCAGTCAAGTTGTAGAATGAAACACAAACCGCAGGAACCCAGCTGGGTGACAGCCTTCAGAGGAAATGCTACTCTCAAGAGAAATTGCTAGTACTGAGCGCTTACCCAGCACTCCAAGGTTTGCCAAGTACTTTATACATTATAGATCTTATTTTGTAGTCACAACAACCCTAGTAGGCAGGTGGTATTGTGATTCTCTTTTTACAAATGAAGAAACTAAGGCAGATAGATATGATCACTTGCCCAAACACAGCTAGTAAATATCTGAGGCTAAATTTAAGTTTTTTTTTTTTTTAATTGTATCCACTGCATTTTATCTATAGTATTCGGAATCACTCAGAAAAAGACATTAGAGGGGGCAGGTAGGCGGTTCAGTGGATAGAGAACCATACTTGAAGATGGGAGGTTCTGGGTTCAGGTGTGGCCTTAGAAATTTTCTAGCTGTGTGACCCTGGACAAGTCACTTAACCCTCATTGCCTAGCCCTAACCCCTCTGTCTTGGAACCAATACACAGTAGTGATTCTAAGACAGAAGGTAAGGATTAAAAAAAAAAAAAAAGATAGCTCTACATTTCTAGCCAGCTAAGGTTTTCAGGGTGGTTGTTTGTTTGTTTGTTTGTTTTTGCAAACTGACTATTTAAACTTGAAAAAAGAAATTGTGCATATTTAAGGTACCAAAAGATAAAATATATTAATGCTACACAATGCCATACATTTATTTTATGTATTTCTGAGTTTCTAAGCATTTTCTTTTTGTCATCTGCTGGCCTTCAAGTTTTGTCTGCGGCTTCCTCAAAACTCCCAAAAAATTCCCACTTAATTTCTTTTGCTGGCCCTGAAATATTGAAGCTGTGATGGGGAAAGTCATGATGTGCAAGGGATACCTGTATTTTTGTGTTGCCTCCTCCATTGGGTTACAAACTTCTCGTGGGAAAGTACTGTCTTTGGCCCTTTCAAAAAAAATCCTTTAGCACAAAGCCTGCCACATCACAGCTCCTTAATACACATTGATTGATTTCCTATGCATTTCTGTTTTTCTTTTCTCTCTCCGCTGACATTTTTTCTCAACTGTTCATAACCAAAGCAGTTTTTCCTACTATTTGTTGGATTTGTTAGTTTGACTATTTCATAATATTAAAAGTGGATTGAAATATTTCCTATTTCTTTCTATTTAGAAATGATCAAAAATTATTTTTATGTAACCCTTGATTGAGTTTTAAATTTTTTTTTAATTTTCAGTGAAAAAGGACTCCCCATTCTTAGAGTAAAAGACAGAACTTACAATTTTAAAATTGCCTTACTGACAATGAGCCAATATGGATCCTGTACTGTGGGAGTGAAGGACTCTTCTGAGGGAAAAACCAGGATTGTTTTCCTACAAACTTCTATCATATCGAAATAACATTATCACATTTAGAAATTCCTAATATCCAAAGTTGGTGAAAAATCAAGGCAAGGAGTACCAGAAAGTGACAAACTAGTGTGTAACCTTTAAAGAATAAGTTCTTAAAATAAACTTTTTTAATTCAGTAAATTTTACTACAAAAATAAATAATATGAAAAAAAGGTATTGAGTGATAATACATGCATAACCCAGTGGAATTGTTTGGCAACTCCAGGAGGGGGGAGGAAAAAGGGGAGTGATAGAGCATGAATCATGTAGCCTTGGAAAAAATATATTTTAAATAAGTAAATAAATAATAAAATTAAAATGATAAAAATTCAGTAAATTGTCTCCAGAGAAATAGACATGTCTGCATTACACTAAAAACTCAGAACTCCTTTGGTTTCTGTACCAAAAGAATAAGGAATAAGACAGAAGAATTTAGTTTTACACAGTGCTTGCCACACCTTGTTTCTCAAGGTATGCTCAGATAAATAATAGCAAAATTCTTTTGCAAGTAAGCTAGTCACATGTAAAAATCTACCACTTAGAAAAAATTCTTCCAAACCTTTCAAGTTTTGCTGATCTCTCCCTCACACTCAATATAATCTTGAAACAATACAGTTGGATAGCTTTATTTGTCGAGATTTTAATAAATTCTTATTGTTATGATTAATTTATGTCTTAATTCTTCAAAAGATCCCTGATTTTTTCATCACTGTGGGTATTTCATTTTTAATTAAAAATTTTAAATTAATTTTCCTACATCACTTTTGTCAAGTCAATTTCTTGCTCAAGTACTCTGAAAGGTTCTCCTCATTGCCTACAAAATAGAGTCGAACCTCTTACCCTAGAGTTTGGGGGCTCTCACAACTTGACTTCATAGCCCTGCAGCCTTACCTCCTATTCTTTATCTACACAGACCATCCACACCGATCAACTTGTCCTATTAACAGTCACAAAAACATTTTGTTTTTTTCTTCCATAGAGTCTTTTAAAAATACATTCCCATTGGGGGCAGCTGGGTAGCTCAGTGGATTGAGAGCCAGCCCTAGAGATGGGAGGTCCTAGGTTCAAATCTGGCCTCAGACACTTCCCAGCTGTGTGACCCTGGGTAAGTCACTTGACCCCCATTGCCTAGCCCTTACCACTTTTCTGCCAATACACAATATTGACTCCAAGACGGAAGGTAAGGGTTTAAAAAAAAAATACATTCCCATTACCTGGAATGCCTTCCCACTCCATTTTACCTGCCCTTCAAAGTGTATCTCATCTCTTAATTATCCAAAACATTTCCTAGATCATTATAGCTCACAATAGCTTTTCTTCTCATCTGCTCTAATAAAATTGACTCTATTGTTTACTGTTTTTCATTTTAATCATGTTCTGGCTTGTGTGGCACATTATCATTTGTATTTGATACTGAACTTTTGGGTTCTTTAGTTCATTTGCCTCATTTGGTATTTAAGGCCAGCTTTTCTTTAAGATTTCCTGTTATATTTTTCAAGGAATTTTAATAATTTTGGCACATGAATACAGGCCTCCTTGTTGGAAGAGAGTTCTTCAGGCAATCAAAAAATTGTATAATCTTTTAATAATGCTCAGTAATTTTAACATACCTCAATCACACTTGTTTGTGATAGTCGATTTATCATCTATTGTGGAATAGCATTGTGTATTTGAGAATATGGATAATGCTTTTTAGTTTCTTGTGCTTAGGTGATTTCTTCCTAATTAGATGGTAAACTCCTTGAAGCAGGAATAATTTCTTTGTTGTTATTATCTCTGTCTTTTTGCTGTTGACATTTCATCATTCTGAAGAACGCTCTTTTGACTGATTCCTTCGCACGGCTTCTTTTCATCCAGCTTCTTATGTTTCTTTGAATACTTCCTGCTCATCATTTTTTATTTCAGTAAAGATAGATTTATGTTCTCTTCAGTCAGATTGTTCCTTCTTTTGGTGCTGTACAATACTCGTTCACACATATGAATCCCTGTCATTCTTATTCATGTCTTATCCATTTCATAAATCTTCCACAGAGGATCCACTCAACATACTTTGGTCCTTTTGGATCTCTTGACATTATCAATCAATCAATCAATCAACAAACATTTATGAAGCCTGTGCCAGGCAATGAACTAAGTGCCGAGGATACAAAAAGGAGCAAAAAAGCGTTCCTGCCCTGAAGGAGCTTAAAATCGAATGAGTTAGACAACATTCAAGTAAATCTATGCAAAACGAGTTCTATAGAGGAGGGTCCCAGTGGACTGTCCATTAATCCTCCCATAATCTCACCACATTTCTGAGCCACTTTCTTTGCAGGTATGTACCCTAGGGTCATGTCTGATATACCAATTCTCTTTCAATATTCTCGCTTGATAATACTTCCTAGCTAATTTATTTCACTAAGTTGCCTCTCCATCGCTTTCTTAGTGGTACTCAACTTTAATTCTTTGGAGAAAACAGTATTTCATCATTTGCAAGCACACAGCATGTGTTATACCAGGCTGCCATATATGTGTATACATGCCTATATACAAATGTTACTGAATTATTTAGCATGTTCCATAGAATCTACATATATAGTGCACACAGATGTATCTGTATATATGCACACAAAAATACACATGCACATATTCATAATATTTTTTAGCAACAAAAAGCATTCACTTATTTATATGAGCACAGGAAGGATGTCACTTAAAGTTGAAAAAATTCCAAAATAAATATAAACTTGTGTATATCATGTTACCATACAGACAGAAAGGCGGTGCCGTGAATAGAGTTCTGGGTCTGGAGTCAGGCAGACCTGAGTTCAAATTTGACCATGGGTACTTATTAGCTGTTTGACTCTGGCTTTTTTTTTTTTAACAGATGAGTAAAAACCAAGCTGGAGAAGGAAATGACAAACCATCCCAGGATCTTTGCCAAGAAAACCCCAGATGGGATCATGAAGAGTCAGACATGACTAAAATGACTGAACAACAGCCATCAGAATATATTCAAACCAGCTTACAAAAGACAATTGTTAAATTTTCAGTGTAAGCATTTACACCTCAGAAATGGACAAACACTATAAAACCAATTTACTGTTTTATTGATTGTCTAGATACGATAAAGTGATGAAGGAAAGCTTTAATTATTCAGATTAAATATAGTCGTATATCCTTCGTTTTTGCTCTTAGAAAGTTGGTTGTTAAACATTTACTAGCATATCCTAGACATAGCTATCACAACCAGACAACATGAAATAAATGAAAGCAGACACAAATCAGATGTCCAGAAAGGTTTTTCCAAAACAGTCAGTTCATGTCCACTTGTTGTCTGCCCAAGATAAAAATTCTGATGCACTATTTCTATGGGTGGTCCATCCAAGAGCATGGCATCATAGTGTGGGTAATAGGTATCAGTTATCCATATGGCCTTTACTTTGTAGAGTTAAATCGGAAGCCTTTTGAATGGTTGTTATTCTGATTTAGGAGGTTCTGAAATGTTCTGGGACTCGGTGCAATTAGTGGCTCGTATGTAAATAGAAGAATTCAGAGTATCTTGTCCATTGTCGATAAATAATCCCTCTTCCCTTTGTAGTCCGCTATCTATCCCCAGGGATATGTTTGGCAAGCATTCATCAATCTCTCTACTTTATGATTACTTTTCCTGTAATAGTCAGAGAGTAATTGAACAGTTATCTCTGGTTTTACATTGTTCAAGCAATCTTGTATCATTTTGCTATAAGAGTAAAAAAAACTTGTTGGAGAAGAACATTGAAGGTGGCATTTTGCTCTACTGAACCAAATGCTTTAAAAAATAGTCAACAAATAATAAGCAAGAGAGAAGTTATATTCTCTACGCCTTTCAGTCAATTGATGTCTGTAAAGATTGTCCCTAGGGCGGCTAGGTGACTAGATAACTCATCTCCCTGAGTTAAAAGTTGGTCTCAGATAATTATTAGTAATGTAACCCTGGGCAAGTCACTTAACTGTGTTTGCCTCAGTTTCCTCATCTGTCAAATGAACTGGAGAAGGAAATGGTATACCACTCTAGTAGTGTCTCTGCCAAGAAAACTCCAAATGGGGTCACAAAGAGTCAGACAACTGAACAACAACAAAGATAAGGTCTGTTGTAGTATATCACTTACGAAAGCCTGCTAGTTCCCTCCCCAAACCTTTGAGGAAGCTCTCAGAATCTATGGACTTTTCTCAAAGAAGGTTATAGGGAACCTTAACATCAATATTATAATAAATATTCAATTTGGAAAGGCTTAAGAATTTAAATCAACATAATGACCAATCATGATTGCAGAAGATTGATGAGAAAGACTGATGTCCAACTCCTGACAGAGAGGTTATGGGCAAATGGGCAGGATGAGGCACACATTTTGACTGTGGCCAATGTAGAAATTTGTTTTGCTTGATTATGCTTTTTTAACACAAGAGTTCTGGATTTTTTCCAATTAGTATGTGAATAGAGGGAGTTGGGAGGGGGAAACAGTTTGATAATTTTTTAAAATTAAGATATAACTGCTTTAAAAATGATTTTGAAGATATGAGAAAGCAAGTGTTTGGGAAGGTAATTATTGATATTCTGTTATTTGCTTTCATGGAGTCAAAAATTTCTTCTGTGCACATTATTTCCCCCTTCTTTTGTGTATATATTTTTAAATTTTTTTATTTTAATAGAATTTCTTTCCAGCGACTTCAATCTGTCTCTTCTCTCCCCACATGATAAAAGGCATCATCCAGCAAACAAATAGATTATGGCTTTCATGTTTCTACTTCATTCTCTGTTCATTCTCTGGAGATGAACATTCACAAGTTATTCTTTGAATATTAATACTACAGCTGTATTTATTCTCTTGGTCCTACTTGTTTCACTCTTCATTATCTCACGTAAATCTTTACAAGTTTTTTCCCTTCTTTGGTATGTTGAGAAATCATTACATCTCCTATACTCTATTGCTTTAATGGCTTCAAAATCATCAACCCAGAGCCTTCTCTGTGTAAGCCTGGTCCAGTTGGTGCCACTGTTCCCATTTTGTTTTCTTCAGAACCATTTTTACTTTCTCGTTGAAGACCATGACGTTGAGTCCAAATGTAATGATAATAACGCTGGTGATGATGATGATAGCTACCATTTATATAGTGCCTACTATGTGTTAGACATTGTTCTAAGCCCCTTTTACAAATATTTGGTCTTCGCAACAACTCTGAGAGGAAGGTGATAATATTATCCCCGTTTTACAAGACAGAGTTTAAGTGACTTGCCCAAAGTGACATAGCCAGGAAGTATCTGAATTCAAACTGATACTTGTAGCAACTCTGTCATTTAAAAAAAAAGTTTGTAGGGGGGCAGCTGGGTAGCTCAGTGGATTGAGAGCCAGGCCTAGAGACAGGAGGTCCTAGGTTCAAATCTGGCCTCAGACACTTCCTAGCTGTGTGACCCTGGGAAAGTCACTTGACCCCCATTGCCTAGCCCTTACCACTCTTCTGCCTTGGAGTCAATACACAGTATTGACTCCAAGACAGAAGGTAAGGGTTTTTAAAAAAAAAAAAAAGTTTGTGACAGCAATCTTGATGCTTTGACTTTTTTTTTTTGTCTATCATTCTATTCTCTTTTCTAGTTGTAGTCCTAATAGAATTACTCCATTTTGCTAGAGATTTCTCTTAGCGTTTTGTTCTCAATGGTATTTCTGGTTTGTATTAAAAGATTTTCTTTGCTGGCTCACTTATGCAATCTCTGTTTTTCTGTGGAGATTTCCTTGTGAAGATATTTTCTTTTTCCTTCTTTTAGTTTTGTTGCTTTTTTCCCTTTTATTTCATGCATTTCTTGTACTTTCGTGATGATAAGTGGGAACTGAGTTTAGGTTTTTACTCAGCCATTTTATAGGAAGGGCTCAAGAATAGTACCACATCTTAATATCTATTTCATGCTCATAAAAGCCATTTGAAAGGTGCTTATTTATTTTGTTTTGTTTTGAGAAGGGACCATCTGGCATAAGCTCCCACATCTCTTTGTAATTTCTACCTCAACACAACTTAATCTTGTCTCTTTCCTTGAAGACTCAAAGAAAAGTTCTCCCTATTCTGCTCCCAATTTAACTGCTCCAACTGGACACAAAATGCCATTTTGGGGGAAATCACAGAATAGTTCTATTTTGAACCTATAGACATCTCTTTCAAATGTATTTTTAATGTAGATTCTGGGAAAATTAAAAAGAAGCAGCCCTTTTAAAAACTGGTTTTAAATATAATTCCATTAAAAGCTTTCTAGGGTAAAGAATAATATAAGCACTTCTATACAAATTTATTTCCACACAAAAGCAGGTGGGAGGAGGGAGTAGAGTGAGTTAGTAAGGATGGTTGCTAAGGAAACCATCTCCTGATGGGGAAAAAATATTCATGTACTATAGACTTGCACACAGCATGGTGGTAATCTTCCTTGTTTTTCTCTGTCTTCTTTTTCTTGCTATAAGGAAAAAACTAAGAATGTTCAGAGGGAAAACAGAAATTAGGAGGACAGATAAGATCTTTCCTTAGGGGAATCATGAGCCACGTTGAAAGATCTGTACCGCCAGAGAGAAAATGAAAGGCTGAATGAAACCTGCCTATAAATGCTTTTAACACCAAAGCTCCTCTGAAGTCATAAAGAATAAAGCAATAAACTTTGCATAAGCTCTGGTAAGCTTCAAATGTTAGAGAAAGGTTCAGGGTGAAATGAAGGTTGTTTTCACCCTAGACCTGGTAGGGGAAACAAGGATGAAAAAATATCAAACTTAAAATCAGAAAACTAAGGGTCTCCTCATGGTACAGTGGTCAACTTATGGGATTTTGTGTTAGAGGTCCTGGCTTCCCATCTTGGCAAAGTCCCTCACTACTTGTGAAATCTTAGACAAATCCCTTCATCCATCTAGGTTTCAGTTTTCTCATCTGTAAAATGAGCAGATGAGCAACTAGATGGCTCAGTGGATAGAGCTCTGGGTCTGGAATCAAGAAGATCTGAATTCAAATTTAGCCTAAGACACCAGCTGTATGACTCTGGGCAAGTCACTTAACCTTATTCATCAAGTTTCTTTATTTGTCAAATCAGTTGGAGAAGGAAATAACAAACCATTCCAGTATCTTTGCCAAGAAGACACCAAATGAGGACAGAAAAAGTCTGGCACAACTGAAATGATTCAACAACAACCAGGAAAATGAGGACTATAAGATCTCGTAAGGTCTGGCACACTGATAACTCCTATGCTTTATAAATTCTTGCTCAGTCACCTCAGATATATACAAACTTGATCAACATATTTATCCTTCTTAAGCCTATTTCTTTATCTGTAAAATTAAAGTAATATTTGCCCAACCTCACAAAGTTGTTATGAGGAAAATAGCTAGGTAAATATGACCTATTTCTAATGATACTTGATGCTCAGTAAGCAAGGTAGCCAGCCATTGCATCTAGACTGTATAAAGGTGTACCAAATAGTACAGTTTGAAGCTAGTAAAGCTTAAACAACTTTTCCTTAAATGTTAATAGCTCAAAATTGAACTTCGATTTATGAAGTTTTCCTTTACATATTATCCTTTTAAAAATCATGTAGGGCTTATTATTTTAATAGGGGGCTTTTTTGGTTGGAAAAACATAACTTTCTACATTTTCAAAATGAATTTAATTGATATAATTTGCTTTTATTTCTAAATCTAAATTTCATCTGCATCTTTCCCAGAAAACCATTCCACATAAAAGACATTTGTTTTAAAAAAGAGAAAGCAATCGGCAAAATTGATCAGTACATTGAAAAAAAATCTCAAAATATATGTAAATATTCCAGAGGTAGGAGGTCTTCTGGACCTCTCACTTCTACAAAGGAGTAGGGAGAGTGTTTTCTCATGTCTTTTCTTTAGGACCATGTTTGTTCTGTGTAACTTTGCAACATTCATTCTGGATTATTTAGTGGTTGCTGTTCTTCCCATATATATTACTGTCCTAATTAGATATATTGTTTTCTTAGCTCAACTTACTTCAGTCTAAATGAGTTTATGCTTCTCTGTATATCATATTCTTTTTTTCACGTTGCACAGTACTATTGGAATAGTGGACTATATTGATGTATCACAATTTGCTTAGCCATTCCCCTTTATTCCTCTCTAGGTTGCATTATTGACTCTCTGGAAATCCTCTCCCATGCTTCCCATTCTCCACATATACATCTTACTTTTCTGGGTTATCTTCATCCATTAGAAAGAGAGTAATAATTGTCTTTCTCTTTGTATATATATATATATTCCCAGCAGCATAATCGCTGGCATGTAATAAGACCTTAATCAATACTCATTGACTTGACTTGAATTGACTTCCCCAGTCAGTGGGCACCTTTGTTTCCAAATCTTTACTGCCACAAAAATGCAACATAAATTTATTGTTCAGTCATGTCCTACTCTTCACCATCCCATTTTGGGGTCTTCTTGGCAAAAGATGATGGCATGATTTGGCATTTCCTTCTCCAGCTCATTTTATAGATGAGACAATCAAGGCAAATAGAGTAAAATGTCTTGCCCAAGGTCAGCTTACAGACACTTACAGCTACATTTTTTTTACTTTACAAGACGCTTCACTTACATTTACAGCTAGTAAGTATCTGATGTCAGATTTTAACTCAAGAAGATGAGTCTTCCTGATTCTAAATCCAGTACTCTATCCACTATGCCACCAAGCTAACATAATTGTACGTCACACATGCACACACAAGCAGAGAAGGGTCCCTTTATCCATGATTTCAGTTTTCCAGTTCAACCTGGGGGCATTGGAAGTCTACCCACACTGGACCAATCTGCCCTCTGAGTCCGTCTTCAGTCAGTTCTTCTGCTTTCACTTTCATTTTTTAAAGTTTATTTAGTTAACTAATTAATTTAGAATATTTTCCCATGGTTACATGAATTATGTTCCCTCCCTCTCCTCTTCCCACCCCCCCCATAGCCAATGAACAATTCCCCTGGGTTTTACATGTGCCATTGATCAAGACCTAGTTCCATATTATTGATATTTGCACTAGGGTGATCGTTTAGAGTCTACATCCCCAGTCACATCCCCATTAAACCATGTGATCAAGCATTTGTTTTTCTTCTATTTCCTTTCCCAAAGTTATTTCTTTGGATATGGATAGCATTTTTCTCATAAATCCCTCCTAATTGTTATGGATCATTGCATTACTACTTTTAGAGAAGTCCATTACATTCGATTGTACCACACTGTATAAGTCTCTGTGTACCATGTTCTCCTGGTTCTGCTCCTCTCACTCTGCATCACTTCCTGGAGGTTGTTCCAGTTCCCAGGGAATTCCTCCAGTTCATTATTCCTTTGAGCATAATCACTCTCATTTTTTTAAGAGTTTCTTTTTTGTATGGTGGAGAAGGCCACTGATAACCAAGTGGAAGGGCAGAAGCAGAGAGATACAGAAGTCAGCAAATATTTATTTATATCCATAGTTTCAACCATCTGTGGTAGGTCTTAGAACATATTCACTGTGAATAGAGGGCCCTGCTGTCTATCAATACTTTCTTCTTATTAATGACTTCCTTGAGCGTAGAAGTACAGTCTCTGGGTCAAAGAGTGTGGATGTTTTAGACACTTCATTTGCCTAATTCCAAATTGACTTACAAAATAATTATATGATGCATAGCTCTGTCCACTCAGTGTGCTTATCTTCCCCAAACCTCTTCTATATTAACACTCCCATCTTTTATAATTTTTGCCCATTTTGAAGGATGACATAAAACTTTGGAGTTCTTTTGATTTGCATTTTTTATTTTTGATGACTTAGAGCATTCTTTCATGTGGCTATTAAGTTTGTCCATTTTTTCTGAAGAATGTTAGTTTAAATCCTTTGACCAGAGTTGACTATCATTTTAAGGAATAAGTGTATACTATACCTCTGCCAAAAGAAATCCCTTAATGTTTTCTATCTAAAGTTGGTGCTCAATGAAGTACTATTCACTTAATGGTAGCTACATCATAGTCATGGCTTCAAAGAAGAAAAATAAGTACTACCTTTGTAGGTAGTATTGAAAAATAAAACTTGCAAGTGATGGTAAACAACCTATAGCATCATAGATTTTGAGTTGGAAGGGATCTCAGAGGTCTACTTATCTAATTTATTTGCTTTTCAACTGAGGAAACTGAGGCCCAGGCAAAGAGAGTGACTTGGCCAAGCTCATTCAGACAATAATCAACAAAACCCAAATTCAACTCCCAATTCCTCTGACTCCAAATTTAGAGTTTTTTTGCTTTGTTTGGGGTTTTTCCCCAGTATACCAAGTTGTTTTCCTGAAGTTTGTACTACCCTTTTCATCTTCAAACTCTCCTTCACTTGCTCCTCCCTCACTAACTCCTCTATTTGGAAAAAGAATGTTGAAACTTGAATCTTCATTATCTTTTAGCTACTATGGAAATTGTTCTTTTCTTTCACTGAAAAACTTCTTGAATTATTAGTCTACACTTTTCATTCTTCTCGCTGCTGCAAACAGCTTCTTCCATCATTATTTATTATCTCTGACTCTTCCTCAGTGGAGAATAGAATTGGCCTGGAGGGCTCCCAGTTCCTTCAGTTCTTCAGAACTGTGAACTAAGAGGCAGCCACAATCAGCCAGTGATAGAAAATGCTGCCCAGAATAAACCGCCTTTCCTCTAGGATCAGCATTCGCGGTCCCGTTTGCGTGCCTTTCTGCCGCTGGTTTGCTTTACTTCCTGGCTGGGCTGGTCTTTCCGGATGGTCATGGCCTTTTGCTTTTCAAGCTGTGCACTCTCTGCCTGCTCTTCCACATGTTAGCTCATCTACCTGAACTTGACCCCTTGTTGGGCTCTGGGGATGCTGCCCTTGAAAGGCAGGTTACTGGGTGCTAAAGCAGAGCTTCCCAGCTGGCCACAGCAGTAATCCATTAACTTCAGGGTAATAAGAGGGCCCCTGGGTGTGTGTGACAGGAAGACAGAGAGTTAGTTCTTGGTTCAAATGGCTGTGCTAAAGCTAAGGAAGTCAAGTATATGTGTGTCAGGGGAAAGACAATGAGCCCCATTTGGGATAGGTTGAGTCTGAGGTGCTTAATGGACATTAAATTCAAAACTTTTAATGGGTAGGACTGAAGCCCAGGAGGGATACAGAATAGAGATCTGGGCATCAGCTCCATAGAAGTAATAATGGAACTGATGGAAACCGAAGAGTCACCAAAGGGACTCAGACAGAGAGACAGGGAGAGAGACAGAGACAGAGAGAAACAGTGTCGTGCAGCAGCTTAGTGCATGCCCCAACGTTAGGGGACAGAATTAATCTCATGGTGCAGCCAAGGAAGCAGCAAACACTCAGATAGGTCAGAGGAGAAACACGGCAAAGCAGTGCCATGCACACTCCGAGAAGAACGTTTCCAAGGAGGATATAGATTGAGAAAAGACCATCATTTTGCAAAGAGATCATTGTTTACTTTGGTGAGAACATTTTCAGGTGAATGATGACGTTGTAATACAGATTCCAAAGGGCTGAAGAGTGAGTTAGTGAGTAAATGAGTGAGTGAAAGGGGATGAACTGAAAGCAATGAGTCTAGACAGCATTTTCTGGTTGTTAAACCAAGGAAAGATACAGGACAATTGCTTTAAAGGATGATAAGGTCAAGAGAGGGAATTATAAGTCTTGAGGAAGTCTGTTATGTAAGGGGACAGCTAGGAAGGAGCCATTGGATCGGGAAAGGATAAAGATTAGAGAAAAGGAACGATAATATGGGCAGGCCACTGGAGGAAGATAAGATAAGGGGTACAAAAACAGGATCAGCCTTGGTAAGAAGAACCATGGCTTCACCAAAGATTGGGGTAAAGGAAAGAAAATGGGAAATGATGCCAAGAAGAAGGGAGAAAAAATTAGCAGGGATAAATTGTTTTTCCACTAGCATTCCCCACATGGGAACTTCTCATTTGCAATATTTCTTCCTTCCAATCTTTTCATTCTTTTCATTGATTTTATATATATATGTATATATATATAAATATATATACATATATATAAATATTTAAATATATATAAATATATATACATATATATGTATATTTTCATATATATGAAAATTATATATGCATATATTTGCTATAGAGTATGACCTAGGTTTATGGAGGAATGATCTGATATAAATCTTCATGTTAGAGCATGTTTTTGCTCTGATATATGACCTTGAACTGATTACTGAAAGGTAAGCACATGGGTGATGGTTTATTAGTCATTCAGTCCTGTCTGACTCTTCTCGATGCTAAATCTTGGCAAAGATACTGGAGTGGATTCTCCAGCTCATGTTACAGATGAGAAAACTGAGGCAAACAAGGTTAAGTGACTTGCCCAGGGTCACACAGATACTGTCTGAGAATAGATTTGGACTCCGGAAGAGGAGTCTTCCTGACTCCAGCCCCTGTGCTCTATCACTGAGCCACCTAGCTACCCTTGGTGGTAGTTAGTGAGTGATAGTTTCAGAAGCTCTATTCTACCTTGGAGCTGAAGAGGCCCTCTTCTGGAGAATCAAAACTCTCTTGTGTGATGTGGGAGTGGGGAAGAGAGTACCCCAGAGAAGTTCATCATAGAAACGAAGGAATGGATACAAGCCACATTCTTAAGGAACAACAGTAATATTAGTCGCTGACGTTTCTATAGAAGGTTTACAGAGCCTTCACATACACTATCTCATTTGAGTCTTATGAGAACCCTTTGAAGTAAAAGACTAGGGTTCAGGCTGTAGAGCTCAAAAGGTCTTTGCAAGTCATCTCTCTAGTCCAGCCCTTTCATTTTAAAGCAGAGAATGCTGAAACTCAAGAGGTTAAATAAATTCCCTAAGGTTTTCTAGGTAGTAAAAGCCACCACTCCTCATTGTCATCCTTTTCATTTCTGCTATTCTCCATCACTCATCCCAATCCAGGGCCACTAGGTGGTGCCATCAAAAGGCCACTGGGCCTAGAGTCATGAAGACCAGAGTTCAAATGCAGCCTCTGACACTGTGTGACTATGTGACTCTAAGCAAGTCACTTAACCCTGTTTGCCTCAGTTTCCTTATGTGTAAAATGAGCTGGAAAAGGAAATGGCAGACCACTCCAATCCTTGCCAAGAAAATCTCAAAAAGGTTCAGAAGAGTTGGACATGACTACAATGTCTGAACAACAACACCTGTTCCCCCTGCCTTCCATCCAGATGTGTCCATGCTGCTCCCATGGTATCCCTAAGGATATAACATTTGTTAATCTAGCATTGACCATTCTGAACTTCTTTCTCTCTTACTCCTTCCTTCTCATCAAAGGCCAGGGGTCTGCGGAAGCCGAGATTATTAAGTTTTCAGAGTGAGCATTTACACTTGAGAAATTAGAAATAATGCTACAAATCACTGATTGTCTAGACTTAAGAAAGTGATGGATCAAATGGTAATGATTCCCATGAAAAATGAAGATTAAATTTTTAAAGCAAATTAAATACATGCCATACATATATTGCTTCCCACCCCCAAGTTAATTGTTAAACATTGATGTTGTTAAGTCATTTCAGGCATGTCCTACTCTTTGTGACCCCATTTGGGTTTTTCATGGCAAAGATTCTGTAATGGTTTGCTATATCCTTCTCTAGCTCATTTTACAGATGAGGAAACTGAGGCCAACAGAGTTAAGTGACTTGCCCAAGGTCACACAGCTGGTAAGCATCTGAGAACATATTTGAACTCATCAAGTCTTCTTGATTTCAAGCCCAAGACTCTATCCAGTGGGTCACCCAACATTTATGAGCAACATCTCCTGCCCCTCCCACCTTCATTCCTCCCAGAAGGCATGACATATCAGGATATTCCTTCTTATACCAGGACTGCCTTCTCTCAAGTCCTTAAAACACCAGTTCCTATATGCCCAAAGGGCACTAAAAGACTGTCTGCCCTTTGACCCAGCCACAGCACTGCTGGGTTTGTACCCCAAAGAGATCATAAGGAAAAAGACTTGTACAAGAATATTCATAGCTGTGCTCTTTGTGGTGGCCAAAAATTGGAAAATGAGGGGATGCCCTTCAGTTGGGGAATGGCTGAACACATTGTGGTATATGTTGGTGATGGAATACTATTGTGCTCAAAGGAATAATAAAGTGGAGGAATTCCATGGAGACTGGAACAACCTCCAGGAAGTGATGCAGAGCGAAAGGAGCAGAACCAGGAGAACATTGTACACAGAGACTGATACACTGTGGTACAATCGAATGTAATGGACTTCTCCATTAGTGGCAATTCTGGGATCCAGAACAACTTGGAGGGATCTATGAGAAAGACGACTATCCACATTCAGAGGAAAAGCTGTGGGAGTAGAAACAACAAAGAAAAACAACTGCTTGATCACAGGGGTCGAGGGGATATGGCTGGGGAGGTAGACTAAATGAACATCCTAATGCAAACATCAACAACATGGAAATAGGTTCTGATCAAGGACACATGTAATACCCAATGAAATTGGGTGTGGGCTGAGTGGGGGGCAGGGGAGGGAGGGATAGAATATGATTCTTGTAATCAAGGAATAATGTTCTAAATGGACTCAACAAAATTTTTAAAAAATCAGTTCCTTATGTAAGAGAAGGTTTGAGATCTTGGAAGGAAATGAACTTGGAAGAGCTGAAAGGATTCTACAGCAGTGGGGGATGAGCAAAAAGAACACAGAACTTTGGAAAGAGAGGAAGGAGTGAGCTGATCCAGGAGTTGGAAACTGACTTCTGTCTGGAGACACACACCAGAGACGTTGGCCCTGGCTAATTCCCTGATCCAGTGATCTCTTTCCCTGTGATTCCTGACCCCAGATCCTTACAAGAAGACAAGCCAATTAGACAGGACTTTGAAACAGAAGCTGTCCACTAAGAGAGATTTCCATCTACCTCCTTGCATTTGAACTTGGGGACACTTTCTGTGCAGCCAAGAACAAGAATCTTTTTACTCTGACCCCAAGGGGTCAGGTGAACCCAACCCTGACTGTAGAAGGAATTAGTTAGTTAGATAAGGACCGCTTCTCCCTCCTTCCTTCTTGAACCTCAACTTGACTCAACTGTTACTAGAGGTAAACTTGGGATTGAGGAGGAAGAGAAGCGACCTTTCTCTCCCCAGGAAGAAAGGAGGCTTATCACCAAGCCTTTTCAACAAGATCCTTCAGAAAACCCAGCAGTTAAGAGTTGAAGGCAGCCATAGTGGGGGGCTTTGTCAGAGAGTGCTGAGGAGGGAAGAACAAGCCATTCTCCTTTCTCTCCCTTGGCTTATCAATATCACCTCCTCACTCTGTCCCTGCCTTAGAGGGACTCTATTCCCTTTTCCACTTTTTCTTCCCTTATCATAAATCTCTCCCCCATTTACCCCTCTATTACACTTAAGAGTCAGCTTATTCCTTGCTCCCCACTGCTGATTCTAGACCTTCCCTCTTCCCCCAACATGAGGTGACTTTTTTGAGATTCATTTTATCAGCTAAAATACCAGGATAACTGCCAGACTCTTTCAAAGTTATGATTAGTATTTCACATGTATATGTAAGGATATTGCTTTTGTACATATGCTACCATGCATATCCCATTTTCTGTTTGAATACAATTTAAAATTGGAGGGTCTATTAGTTATTCATGTTAGAAGGTGAAAATTTAATAAGTATCTATTTTTCATTGACTGCAAGATGGAGTGAGTTTTAGAGAGTTTTTTGCCCAGCAAATAAGTCTTTTGAGATTAGATTAAGAGGATTATGACAAGGAGTTGTCAAGAACCAAAATTTCCAGAAGAATTGGAAAAGTAATCTTGAAACCATTTCCCAGCCTCTGTTTCTTTGTTTTGTTTTTGTCAGATTTGGCAGGGGTAGAGGAAGCTATACAAAAGAAAGAAATGCTGGAGTTAAAAACGAATAGATAAAAAATTAATTTAGCTATCCTGTCCTATTTCTCCTAACGTTCTAATTTATTTAATACTTTTGAATGCTAATAAACAATTCAGTTTAGCATTATAAATCAAAACAATCCTAGGGCAAGTATGACTGCTAAAAAATAACTCCTCAGTGCCAAGGAAGTTCTGTACAGAAACTTTCTTTCTTCTATTTCTTCGTTTTCTCAAGATTTCTCCCTCTCCCTGTCACTTTACCACCAGAATTTTTTTCTCAGTGATGTTACTAGGACTTATCTGAAGTCTTAAAGCGGTGCTACTAACCCTCTTACCTTTTCTGTGAGACAATAGGTAGAAATTGGCAGCTAGGTGGTTCAATGATAGAGCACCAGACCTGGAGTCAAATTTAACCTCAGATTCTTACAAGCTGGGTGACTCTGGGCAAGTTACTTAACCCTGTTGGTCTCAGTTTTCTTCTTTGTCAAATGAGCTGGAGAAGGAAATGGCAAAGCACTCCAGTATCTTTCCCAAGAAAATCCCAAATGAGTCCATGAAAAATTGAACTTGACTGAATAGTAGTTGTTAGAAGGTTTTTTCCATTTGTATCCTTTTGCCTAAATTTGTTTTTACAGCTTCTATCTCTTGTTCCCAATTCTGTTCTCTTAAGATCAAGTAGGACAAATCTAATAATTCTATAAATCTTCCTTGAGTCTTCTCTTCTCCAGGCCAAACATTCCTAGTCCCTTCAACAATCTTCATATGGCATGAATTCAAGGCAGATGCTCCTGCATGCACAGGTGACTCCATTCCATCCCATCTTTTCCTGAATATTACCCTTTCTATCGTCTATCTCTCTCTCTCACTTATCTGTTATCTCTCCCTCTCTATGTCGGCTTCTCTGTTGCCCACAAACATGCACCCCATTCTCAAAAAATTCTCACTTGATCCATCAATGTCCACTAGCTCTTTTCCTTTTTGTGGCTAAAATCCTTGCGATGGTCTTCTAGAATTGATGCTTCCATTTCCTTTCCAATCTTTTTTAATTTATTACAATCTACATTCTGACCGCATCATTCAATCAATGCTACCCTCTCCAAAGTTCAAATCTAGTGAACTTTTTTCAGTTTTCCCCTTTCTTACTCTCCCTGCGATCTTTGATGCTGTTGAACATCTTGATACTTTCATCCCTCTAGTTTTCCTGACCCTGCTCTATTTCTCCTCCTAGCCATTAGCCCACTTCTTCTCAGGCTTATTTCTCCAGGTCACACCTGCTCACCAGGTGGGGTGAATGTCTTGTAGACATCTTAAACTCAAAATGTCCAAAATGACTCATTAGCTTTCCTCCCAAACCCTCCTCTTCCTAATGTCATTAGTATCAAGAATACCATCACCCTACCAGTCACCCAGACTCATAAGCTAGATATCATCCTCAAGTCCTCATTCTCTCCACCCTCTCTATCCAAATGGCTGCTCTGTTCTATTTCATCTCTCATATATACCCCTTCTCTCCCCTCTGAGTCTAGTGCAGGACTTCCTTACCCTATCACCATGTCTAGACTATTGCCATCGCCTTCCGCTTGGCCTCTCTGCCTCATCTCTCTCTCTACGCCAGTTTATCCTCCATGCAGTTGTCAAAGTGATCTTCTTATTGCATAGGTTTCAACGAGCCAGTAAGTTCCAGTGGTTCCTTGTTATTCTCAGGATCAAATTTTAAAATCCTCTATTTGACTTCTAAAGCTTTTCATAACCAAGCTCTTTCCTACAACCTTCTTACATCTTATTCACTGGCTCTTCCCCAATGTAACCATCTTCATCTCCCTGTCTCATAGCTTCCCTGAATTCCTTCAAGTCTCAGCTAAAGTCCCACCTTCTATAAGATGCTTTTCCCAGACTTAACTTAATCGTAGGGCCTTCTCTCTTAGAGGATCTCCAATTGAACATGTTTACATATCATTTGAACCTAGTTGTTTGTTGTCTTTCCCATTAAACTGTGAACTCTTTGAGAGAAGGGGCTGTTTTGTTTTGAGGTTTTTTGTTTTCATTTTTTGCTTTTCTTTGTATTCACAGTATCTGGCAATTTTTATCATTCACTTTTTGAAATTTTAAATCCCAAATTTTCTCTCTCCCTCCTTCTCTTGCCCCCTCTTTGAGAAGGCAAGCAATTTGATATTGATTATATAGATGGAGTCATGCAAACCATATTTCCATGTTAGTCATGTTACAAGACCAAAACAATCCCCCCCAAAATAAAGTTTATCCTGAACTTAAGAGTTCGTCAGTTCTCTCTCTGGAGGTGGATAACATGCTTTCATCAAGAGTCTTCATCAAAAGAGCCAAGTCTTTCACAGTTGATCATGCTTACAATATTGCTGTTTCTGAATACAAAGTTCTCCTGAGGTTCTGCTCACTTTACTTTGCATGAGGTCATAGACATCTTTCCAAGTTTTCTTAAACCATCCTGCTTGACATTTCTTATGGTACAAAGTGTTCCATTACAATCATATACTCATACTTGTTCATTCCCCCTCCCCCATTTCTATTTCATAAGGATCTGGAAAGGGTACATTTAGTATCCTGCTTTTCTATTTGACGGTGAGGTTTTTATGCCCTAATACATGGCCAATGTTTGTCAAAGAAAAAGGTGTACTCTTTTCTGTTTCCATCTCTCCAGAGGTTTATCATATCTAACTTTTCTAAGATTCTTGTCATCTCTTTAAGATCTTTCACTTATTTTATGGTTAGATTTTTCTAGCTCTGAGAGGGGAAAGTTGAGGTCCTTAACTAGTATAGTTTTACTGTCTATTTCCTCTTATAGTTCATTGAACTTTTCCTTTAAAATTGGTATATGTGCAAATATAGTTAGTATTAATATTACTTCATTGTCTATGCTGCCTTTTAACATGATAGAGTTTCCCTGATTATCCCTTTTAATTAGATCTATTTCTGATTTTGCTTTATATGATCTTATTTTCAATGGTACTGGTCCAAAGACAGATTTATGGAGCCTGGCACGGGAGTGCTATTGATGACTTCTCTGAATCTAGCTATTGAACCAGTTCTGAATTCATCTAAATATGCATAGTTTAGCTCACATCTTTCCATCTTTTCTATAAGAACAGCATGAGAGGGGACAGCTAGGCAGTTCAGTGAATTGAGCTAGTCCTGGAAATGCAAAGTCCTAGATTCAAATTTGACTTCAGATACTTCTTTGTTGCATGGCCCTGGGCAAGTCACTAACCTCCACTGCCTTGCCTTTACCAACTCTTCTGGGTTGCAATCAATACACAGTACATTCTAAGATGGAAAGTAAAGGTTTAAAAAATAAAAGAACAGCATGAGAAAATTCACTAAATGTTCTGCTAAAAACCAAAGCAAAGTATAGATAACACTCTTCTAGACATTCATACTCATAGACTGGGTCCCTAGAGCATGACTGCTACCTTAGATTTTAGAAGTAATCCTTTGGGTGGCAACTTCTATTCTTGTAATTCATGTACCCCTACCAGTGTGCTTCCAATTAACAGTTAGTCCATGGTTTTAATTAAATCATAACAAAGGTATTCACTAAGATGATTTAGTGAAAAGAGTAGAAACAAAAGACTCCCTCGGACAAAACCTCCCATAAATTCATATTAAGTCCATGGGAAGAGTAGGTTCAAAACAGTAGTTCTATTCAAAGGAATACAATAATAATGAAGCTCAAATTCAGGATTCACCGGGCTGTAAGGGGTTACATTCCTTGAGGTTGTTTCTTCTCTCAGGTGACTGCCTTTTTGTATCTGTACCTATGTCTCTTCTCCCTGATGGATATAATGTCTCCTCCTGATCCAGTAGCTCCAGTGACCTGACTAATCCATGGCAGTGAGATATGAAAGAAGAGAAAACATTTCCTCCACCAAAACTGCATTACAATCTGTTCAGATAACTCCTGTTTTTCTTCCTCTTCAGAATTGTTTCTCTGTCTCTTCAGAATTGCATTATTGAGATGAACTCCCCCTACAGAATTCTATTCCCCAGAAATCTTATCTTTCCTCTGAACCTTTTGAAATCTGTGGATGATAAACTATCTCCAGCGATCCTCTCTGTTATCACAAACTCTAGCAGGGAGTAGCTATGTCATCTCTATTACCTAAATAAAGTTCCTACTATTTCCTCTCTAATTACATGCCCGGGAAAATTCAATTTTGAATAGAATTTACTTTTTTTTTAATCTCCACACACCTTTTGAAGAATGAAATTATTGTATTTTATTATACTATTGTGTCTCTGCTTTCGACAGAGAAAACTCCAACAAATGTCTGGATAACTGAAGTCTCTCATCTTATTTTGTCCAGCCTGGGCCAGGCTTATGATTTGTTTCCTGAACTAATTTTTTTCTCTATTTAGTGGTCTAGTAGATTCTAATAACGAAGAATGTAGCAGAGGACTCTGAGACCTCTTCCAACTCTGAAACTGAAAATGATTCTAGGAATCAATATAAATGAATCCTATGAATTGTTTTAATAAAATGGAAACAAAGGAAATGATTGCAAACTATGTAGGAAATTATGAAATAATTTTAAAATATTTTTTCAAATATCAATGAAATGAAATAACATTTTACTTTTCTAATGTACAACTAAAAACTTTTGTGGTCAGTTTGAATTCTTTAAATCTCTGATCCCTTTTCACATTTGTTATTTGGTCATTTCAGTGGTGTTTGACTCTTTCTTACCTCATTTGCATTTCGTGGGTAAATATAATGGAATGGTTTACCATTTCCTTCTCCAGCTCATTTTTACAAATGAGGAAAGGAGGCAAACAGATAAGTGGCTTGCCCAGTGTCACACAACTAATTAAGTGTGAGGCCAAGTTTGAACTCATGAAGATGAGTCTTCTTGATTCCAAATCCAATGTTCTATCCACTGTATCATCTAGTTGCCATCTTCCCTTTCCCATATATCTTTCTTTTTATAAAATTTTCATTTAAAAAATCAATCTTTCTGGTTAAGTTTTAATCTCTTAGAAAAAGAAGAACAAGAAATTCATTAATTCCCAAAGAATCAAAATCAAACTACTTTTGCTATCTTTTTTCTGGTTACCAGTGTTCTCTCGTATATTTTATCTGACTATATCACATTCCAAATGTCTTTCTTCTCATATTTCCCTCAAAGAGAGAAGTTTCTTCTCTTCTAAAGATAATCTCTTCAATAATATTCCAGGCAACATTGATTTCCACATCATCTGCCATCACTGAACTACAGTTATCTATTCCACATACATAAGTCCTATCACTCAATAGATTCCTTCTGTGCAGAGCACTTTGCTAGGCAGTGGGAGAAATGAAAAGTGTAGATAAAATCGTCTACCACAACTTTTCCAGTCATTCCCCTTTGATGTGGATTCCCTTGATTTCCAATTCTTTGCCACCACAAAAAAAAAAAGCTGATATAAATATTTTTGAAAATGTGTTTTCCTGTTTCTTTCATCTCTTTCGGATGGATACAGACTTAGTAAGGATATTTCTGGGTCAAAGGGTGTATGCACAGTTTTATAGCAATTTGGGCAGTGTTCCAAATTGCTCTCCAGAATGGTTAGATTAATTCACAACTCTACCAATAATGCACTAGTGTCCCATTTTTTTAATATCCCCTCCAACACATCTATCATTTTCCATTTTTATCATTAGCCAATCTGATAGCTGGTACCTCAGAATTAGTTTAATTTATATTTCTCTAATGAATAGTGATTTGGAGCATTTTTCCATATGACTATAGACAGTTTTGATTTCTTCTTCTGAAACTTGCCAGTTCATATCCTTTGACTAAGTCACAAACTATTGACACATCTTTGTTTATTCTCTCTGTTCTTCCTGCATAATCCAACTCCACCAGTCTTGCTATTTCCTCCTTTAAAAATTCTAAGATTTGTCTCTTCATCTCTAACTAATAATGTTACTACTCACTTTAGACTAGGGGTTTCAACCTTTTTTGTGTATCAGGAATCCTTTTGGCAATCTAGTGAAGTCCATGGATGCCAGCCCAGAATTATGTTTCTCAATAATTAAAGGAGATGCTAAGTTTCAGTGAGAGGTTAATGAAAATAAAGATGTGATTTTTCCCTCCATCTAAGCTCATAGATCCCCTGGAATCTATTCACGGAACTCTTGGACCTTAGGTTCAGAATATCTGTTCTATATCTATATCACCTTACTCCTGGATAGCCAAACTGATCTCTCATCTGGTCAATCTATCCAGCATATGGATGCCACTAAACTCCTTAAAACATTTCTATGAAAACACTTGTAATGTGTACTGCCTCTCTGTTATATAACATATGAAACCCAAACTCCTCTGATCATGTTTTCAAGGTCCCACTTTATCCACCTCCAATTTGCACTACTACTCAACATTATCCGTTCTTATAAATCAGATCTTTCCACTGACCTCCCCATACGGCATGTCTCAAATTCTATTAAAGTTTGAAGTTTATGTTGTTAAAACTTAAAGCTACACTAAGACTTTGGGGATACTCTTTATATGGCAAACTCCTTTATGTCTCTGCATTTGCTTGTGCTACTCCCCCTGTGTTTAGTGTATCATAAAAACTTAATAAATATTTGCTGAATGAATAAATCTCATAGCTTGGTGCATACAAAGCTTGGCCAACACATTATTAGGAACATATATGATATACAATAAACATTAGTTGAACAAAGTTTTGGATCTCATACAATACTTTATAGGAAATTTTTCTAAAGGTGTTTCCTAGAAAATACTTTCACTAGATAGGTCTTATAAACATACATTCATATATTCCAAAATGTATTATTTACATCAAAGCATTTGTATTAAATCACTATAAATAACCTAGATTATATAGATTCACAGATTTAGAGCTGGAAGGACCTTAGAAGTCCATCTTGTTCAACCCCTTCATTTTATGGACAGGGAAACTGAGATCCAGAAAGATGAAATGACTTGTTTAAGGTCATTAAAGAAGTAGCTCTCAGTGACAGAATTTGAAGCAGATCTTTGGCTTCTACAGCCAGTACTCTTTCCATTGTGTCAAAATTTTTACTATTATATATTACTCTAAATTAAAATTGGGAAATAATTTATTACAATTTGCAATGCCTATCAAAGGTATCTCTATATAAGGATTATTACTGAAAATATTACTTTATGACATAACTAAAAGAAAGGATATAATAAAATATTCAACTTACTGCTTTATCTCCCAGGGCAGTTTTGAGACTAAGTCTCACTTTAAAAGCATCTTTTGCACCTGCCATAAAGAAAGAGAAATAACAGATCATAACAAAACTTGTAAACACTGAAAATCACAAGTATGCATCAAATTCACTTGAAACCAAAAGAAAGCACATAGTGTTCCTGAAACTCACCACTTCACTATAGCTTTTCACTGTAAGATTTCCTAGAATTATTTTAGATGACTAGTTTTAGATTTTGTTTAGGACTCATAAAATAGACACAAGTTATACTATATAACATATATGAAGATTTACTAAAACAGATCATCAAGCCAGCAAGTATGTTAATCATTGAGAAAGTTATTCTCTTATTTTTACGATTCAGGGAAGCTTACCTGGTTGACAGAGCTGAGCATGAATAACAGTAACCAGGGACAAGGCAGGTAACAAGGCTACTAACATCCTGTCAGAGTAGAAACCTTAAGGCAAAGGGGAAAAAAGCTACCACTGTAAGGCAGTCTTAAACTTTCTGTGACCCAGGATCAGCCCAACAAATGAGTCACCAACTAAAAGGTTTAATCATTAACCCACATCACTACAGCTAATACAGTTATAGATGCAGACCATCCTCTGTCAGTAATTTACTAAAATCTGTTTGGAAAAAAGGAGATGAGTTTTTCTTCCCAAACTCTACTCTTAAAAAAAATATTTTGTATGCTGACCCAAATTCTGCATCCTTAAGTTTCTCACTCGTGATGGCAAAGAAATGAAATTAACTGGAAAGTGGCCTTGGATTCAGCTCTATATTTGAGAGTTAAGGTCGCAGATTATTTATATTAATTTACCAAATTCCCTCTCATTTTTTCTTTGCTAAATACTTCCATGGATGTTCTCATTTCAATCTTCATCTCCACAAATCATAAACTCATTCCAATCAGAGCTGCTTTTACTTGTCTGAGGTTCAATAATCACGTGATATCTAAGCTGATGATATCAATTAAGTTCTTAATTATGGAGTCCCCAAACTCTACTTAGTTATCAACATATACCCAGCCATGAAAACTAAAACAGAAAATTGGTTTTAAATTGAAAATTAGGAGAGCATATAATAGAATAGTCTCAAAAAACTAGAATCAAACCTTGATGAATTTGTAAAGATCAAAGTTAAAAGCCAACCCCAGTCATACAACTAGTGTTTTGTAGGTTGTCTCCCACCCCTTCCAATTTGGGAATGATATTTTGAGCCACTGACCTTTGAGGATGATTTCATTTAAATAAACGTCTCTCATCTCTTTTCCCTTAGTCCTAAGGGATGACATAACATTCACAGGAAAAGGGGTGGTAGGGGCAGAAGCAACAACTGTTATTCCAGAAGTTTTTCTGTTCAAAAAATTCCATTTAATATAGAATATCCTTCACACAAGCTCTTAGATAAGATGGAGATTTGCCAAAAGGTTGATGTTACTCCCTAACCTGAAAAAAATAATATTAGAACAGATAAACTTGGTTTTTATATATAAATCATGCAGACTTGTTCTGTAACCAACACAGTCAATTAGCAATGATAAAGGACATTGCTATTCTAGGAACCTAGGTCAAGCAAGAAACTGAACTTCAGCTGCTCACACAGCCACTGAAATCTGGCCAAATACCTCATGAAAGAAAGGAGCTCAATTGTTCTTTCCTTCTCTGTAGTCCTCCACCAGCCTTCCATGTGATTATAATTAAAAAGATTAGGAGGAAGAGTTTTGGTTAGCATAAGAACATCTAGATTTGTAAGCAAGATTAGTAAGTAAGCAGAATGTATACAGCAGGCACCAAATAAATATTCTAAACCAAGAATAAGGTTATTATGTAATAATTAACTCAGCTAAAGTAAACCTACCTTTCTTACAATAAGAAACTTAAGTTGATGGTGGAATACCTTATGAAAACTTTAAACATATATTACATGTTTGAATTTAGAATTTTAAAAAACTATATCAAATTGTTCAAAACAGAAAAATTCTTTATTTTTTAAACCCTTACCTTCTGTCTTAGAATCAAAATTATGTATTGGTTCCAAGGCAGAAGAGCAGTAAGGGCTAGGCAATGGGGGTTAAGTGACTTGTCCAGGGTCACACAGCTAGGAAGAGTCTCATTTGAACCTAAGACCTCTTGCCTCCAGGCCTGACTCTCAATCTGCTGGGCTACCTAGCTGCTCCCAGAAACATTACTTTAGAAGAAGCTGCCTAAAGTATGTTATCCTTGGAGTCAGGAGGTTTGGTTTTACTTACATTTCAGTTATTAGCAACCTTGTGATAATGGACATATGACTCAACCTCTATTACTGCAGTTTCCTCACTTCCAAAATGGAGATGATAATGACATCTACCTCACAGAGTTGTTGAGGTAACTATGTAAAGTGCTTTGCAAATCCTATAGTGTTAAATATTATAGATAAAATATCTAGATATGAGCTCCTGTTGTTTTTAGAAACAAAGTTGTTTATCCTTCATTTTCCAACAAGACCAGTGACATTACGGGATGCTGTCTTGACTTGCTCATAAATTGGATGTAAGTGAGGCAGAGTCACACAAAGCCTGCAGCCTCATACTTCCCAGAGTCATCAAAGTCCAGTGGCGAGGCAAAAGCCAGAACAGCTGTTGATGGGTAGCTGACCAAGCTCTAAGCTCTACATAGCCTCCTTCGTGGTTGTCAGAACAAACGGTTTTCATCCGCTCATTCCATTGAAGGAAGTCTTCATGTGCCTAGGGTAGACATCCCCCTGACTCACTGATGGCTTGAGACTGTCAGTTATCCTCAACCTAGTTTTTAGAGGGCTGTGGTTGTTGTCAACTTCTAGGAGCAACAGATGCATGTTGGGTGAAAGTTGGGTAGACATCAAAGGGGGATGAGCAGCTCTGAAAAGGACTTGACAATCACTCACACCAGAGGTACTAGTCTTGCCAGAACACCTTATATATCCCCAGAAAGAAAATAAGAGTCTAAGAAATGAAATTTGGTAGACTGCAAAGAATTAAAAATTACTATTGTACAGAGAGCAACGTAGAGGTACATGGTGAGAGCCAGTTGGCCACCACATAAAACCAAAGAGGAACCCTGAAGGAAAAATAAGGATATAAGATGCATTAAGGAATACTATGAAAGGAAAAAGTGATGAGCTAGTCATGTAGTAAGGACAAGGGATAAGTGAACACCCAGATTATTCTTCAGAGTCCTCAAAAAATGTCAGAAGAAAGTGGGGAAGGTCTCCAGTATGAGGGAGACTTAAGGAAGGAGTCTTAGAGGATGAGCAGGCATGGACGGGATTCTGCATTTTTGAAGGGAATTTCCAAACTGATGAGATAGTAGAGCCTTTTTAATATTTAAGAAGTGGACCTGGCTCAAATCCTGGTTCTACTACTTGCTACTGTACATCTTAGTATCTCTAGGCCTCAGTTTCCTTATCTGGCAAATGAGGGAATTGAAGTAGATGACCTCTAAGGTTTCTTGCAGTTCAAAGGCTGTGATCCTGTGATCCGTTTATTTGATACTACCTGCCATCTTTCAAGTGAGAAAGCTTATAACAATGTTCTTTTTACATATCAAAAATTAAACTCCCTTGGTTAGAGGGTCCAAGCAGAGTAATTTTTGGTCCTTGGTCAAGAGGCAGAAGAACAACCCTCAACCCGGGAAGAAAAAGATCAATAAAGACAGAAACTCTGGAAAACTTATTTAGGCCACTCTGGGCAGGATGGATTAGAGGAGAAAATGGCAAGTAGGAGTTGAAATAGGAGGTTGTTAGTTATTACAATAGTGGAGGTGAGAGGTGTTGTAAGAGAGGAATATGCTAGAGGAAGAAGACAAGCAAACCCCTCATACTGGGGACCAACTTGAGCAGGGGAAGGGCAGGAAGGAGAGAGAGTTCTAAAAAAGAGCAGAGGAAGTGAGAGAATCTGGCCAGCTGGAGAGGACTTCTGTGTGGGAAGCTCACCAGAAAGGTTGGCCTGAGCAGATCTCTGAGTAGACACCATCCTCCTGTGACTTCTGACCCAGTATCCAGAGAAGACTAGCAGGGTGAATAGGACTTTGCTAAAAGCCATTCACCACAAGAAGATCTCCTCCAAATCCCCTGAAAGTCCTTGAACTTGGTACAATAGCTAGAGCAGCTAGAGAGTCAGGACATCTTCACAACTGACCTCAGGGGGTCAGGCAGCCAGAGCCTGACCCTGCCAGACTTTGGGAAGAAGGGGTTCACTTGTAGGGACCTCCCACTTGCTCCTTCCCAATTCCTCATTCCTCAGTTCAATTGTCCAACCCTTCATTTGTTCTCTTAGAATAAATAGCAGTTCATAAGATCAAGTGCCTGCTTCTTAGTATCCAAGTAGGGAGACTTGAAGTTTGGGGGGAGGGAAGTTACATTCTCTTCTCAGAGAGGAAGAAGCTGTCTGGATTATATTTGTTACAAGTCTCTGAGGGAGCAGAGGTTGTGATCCTGAAGGCCACCAGAGTGGGGATTGCCAGGGAGAGGAGAGAGGGCAAACCAGACTATCCCCTTTCTCTCTACCCTTGACTTCATTTCATCTTCACCTCACTCTGGTCCTGACTCAATAGGGGGAGATTCCATTCTCTCTCACTATATCACAGGACCTGAATCAGGTTGGTGGTCCAGTAAAAGGACAGAAGGCACAACGCAGGCACTGTACTAAACCCAACATGTAGGTAGAAGTGTGAAGGGATAATCTACAAGATTTGGTAACTGGCTAAACACTATGGGTAACAAAGAGGGAAACGTCTAGAATGGCACGAAATGACCAGAAGGATAGTAAGGGATTCCCCCTCCCCCTCATTGTTACCTAAATTTTAATCATTTAACTAGTAGGTGATTTGGAGTTAGATGCTGCTTTTATAGAAGCTTCAGCAGTAGAGTTAGCTATCTTTGGGGTTTCTTGGTTAGACATTCTTAATTCTTTTGGTATCTCTGATGGCACTTACATTTAGCCTTTTGAATTTCAGGTTTCTGATGCTGCTTAGCTCTTATATCCACAAAAGAAGCATCAGCAATGATGGCACTCTGAATTTTAACAGTCTTGTTCATTATTCTGAATTTCTTCTGACTGTCCTTTCTTGTACTTTTTTCTATACACAATAGTCCAATTGATGAAAAAAATAGAGAAATCTAGAGGAGAAATAGATATGGAGGAAAATACCAAATGCTATTTTGGTTATAGAGAGTTTGAGATGTGTACAGGGCATTCAGGGAGGGAGGCATGGCTGATTCTAAGGAAAGAGATTAAATTTATTTTTGTTGTTCAGGTATTTTTCAGTCACATCTAACTCCTTGGGGTTTTCTTGGTAAAGATAGTAGTTTGCCATTTCCTGATCCAGCTCATTTTACAAAAAGATGAACAGAGATAAACAGGAGTAAGTGACTTGCCCAGGCTCTCACAGCTAGTAAATGTCTGAAACTAGATTTAAACTTAGATTTTCTTGTTCCTAAGACCTGAGCTCTATTCACTGCACCATTTACTTGCCCCAAAGTGTTTATAGTTATAAAATAAATGTATATATAAACTATGTGTATGCACATATGTGTATAAATATATACATATGTAATCTACAAAGAAGTAATAACTGAATTCATGGGCTCTAATGTTATTGCCAAGAGAAAAATTGTATAGAGAGAACTCGGAACAAAATCCTACATAGAAGGTTAGACATGAATGATGATGTCTCCGAAATAGCTTAGGGAAAGAGCTTAAGAGAGAGAAGCCAATCTTCAGGAGGAAGGGCAGGTGGACATTTTGAAATGTTCAAGTGATTAAAATCGAAAAACAGTTACTAATCAAGATCCTTGGTAACTTGAAAGAGAGTCATTTCAATGGATTTGTATAAGTTGGAAACCATGTTAAAAGGCATTGAGAGTTACTCAACTCCACCAGCTGCCCTACTGGGTGGCAATGAAGTGGAAACAAGGAATATAAGAAGCTCTTTCTAACTATTAGCTGTGAAAGAGAGGGAAGAAATAGTTTAACTTCTTATTAGCTGTGAGAGGGGAGAAATAGTATAGTTTCTTATTTTAATGGGTCATTATTACTACCATGTGTGTAGCAGAGAAGGGTGAGAGGGGTGTGTGGATATACAAAGAGAGGCCAAGAGAAAAAGAGTGGCAGAAATCTGATCAAATGAACCCTTCCCAAAGCCTAGGGAAGTTCCAGACTTCAGATGGCCCAATTTGCAAGATGTAAAAGGCAGGTTGCCAAAAAGAATGAGATGTTTGTGCTCCTTCTAGATTTTGAGTGGCTATATTTGCACCTTGAAAGTGACACGAGATTTTAAGTGACCCATTTGTATATTAAAAGGTCAGAAAATTTGGCTCAGTATGGACAGAGGCAATGGCCTTGCTTCAGATGGCATGGATGGCACTGGATGGCATGGGCTAGAGATTAAAAAAAAAAGCAAGAGAGAGCCCATCTTGGCTATGAAGGAAGGATTCAGCTTTTCCTTGTACTTCTGGGAAAATGCTGCAATGGTGGAAGGGATTCCTTTCCCTTCCTCTCCTCCCTCTGGCAGTGGCAATTCCCAGCAAAAGCAGGTGGCACTGTGTTCTGGAAAGGGTCCAGCTACAAAGTCAGATTCATTTGGAGAGAGGGGTTGAGTCCAGCACCTAAAGCTAAGATCTTGGGGAGGAAACAGCAAATCCCAGTTCCAAGACTTTTGATGGTCTAGGGATATGGATTGTGTTTTTCTTTTCTTCT
This sequence comes from Monodelphis domestica, assembly GCF_027887165.1. Taxonomy (NCBI): domain Eukaryota; kingdom Metazoa; phylum Chordata; class Mammalia; order Didelphimorphia; family Didelphidae; genus Monodelphis; species Monodelphis domestica. The sequence continues at coordinate 236,705,954 of NC_077234.1, forward strand.
TTTTTTTAATCCTTATCTTCTTTCTCTCTTTGTGTCAACTCTAAGACAGACCAAATTTGAACCCAGGCCCTCCTGAATGGAGATCTGGTGCTTTATCGACTGTATGACCTAGCTGCCTCTAATTGTGGCTTTTTCTTAAGAGCACCCTACATTAGGCTTTCAGCTAGCTCCAAAGCTGGTAATGGTGAAGACCACGATTAAGCACCAAAGCCATCCACTGTGGGGCTGAGGAGAAATACAATTCCAGGAAGAGAAATACAAAGATATCACAAGAAAAAAATGAAAGGACCCTACATTGCTCACCGTGTAAATTTCTTTGGCCATATTTCTCCTCTGTGTGTGGGTTTTTCTATTTTTAAAGTCTGCATCTCCTCCCCCCCCCCATTCTGTGTATAGATGTGGCCCCAGATTGCTGAGGGAGACACTTTGCAGCCACTTTGCTTACTGTGACAGATCAGTAAACGTTTTCGTCTTGAGTTGGGTGCACAGACTGACTTTTAAAGGTAAGTATTTCAGTGTGGGTTCGAGAGTTATGGTTTTAGGGTTATGGACCCAGAGGGTACCTTGAACCCAGGCAGTCATGACCCAGGCTCACCACCTAAGGGCCATGTAGGCTAGAGGAGCAATGCTCTAACTAGCTACCAGTCAGGCAAGTTATGGCAAGGACTAACCCTCTTCTCCCCCCTCCTGGCCTCTCCCCAAGGAGGCTTTCTTCCAGTTGATTGATTATGAAGCCCAGCCTCATGCTGGGGATGGTAAAGGGCCTGGAAACTTCTGCTGAAGGAGGAAGATAGTGAGTGGGTGTTTACCTGCTGATACTTGTCCTACTGGTCTGACTCCCATTCCCGCTCTGGATGGAGAGGGTGGGTAGCAGAAAGAAGTTTATGGTTGATGATCACATGCATCTTTCTCCTCTCCTTCCTGAGGGGTTCTGGACACAAGAGGAAAGACCTCTGCCCTCAGATACTGAGAGGGGCTGGGAGTTCATGATCTTCCCTCCCTGGGGAAGGGATGTGCTGCATCTGAGTTCAAATCCTCCAATCCGGGGCACTACCAAGCCTCCTAACAGGTCTTAGTTTATTATGAGATAGGAGCAAACAGTGGCTCTGAAAACCCACATCTTGCCTCTAACCTGTACCCCAGATTGTTCTAGCCTAGAAATTTAAGGATTTGAGGGGAGCTGTGCATCATTTCCATTCTAGCTTTATTTTGGGAGGTGCACACTCAGGGCTTTGGAGCCATGAAGATCTCAGACAACTTGGTTGTTTTCTAAGGTTAGTTCTGCCTGGAGCCACACTCTGCTATAGATATAGCTATAGCCTTGGAACCAAAAATAGCTACCCTATGAAGAATTCCCCCTCTACATTTAATAGTACTATAGAAAGATTTCTACATAAAAAGATGAAAAATGTATATACATTAGAATATTGCTAACAGTAGATATCCAGGCTTGAAACAAGGAAGATCACAAGTTCAAATCCTCCCTCTGACACTGACAGTATCCTGAGTAGGTGGCAAGGTGGATGGACTGCTGGGCCTAGAGTTGGGAAGGCTCAACCTTAGGTTAAAATCTGGCCTCAGATACCTACTAGCTGTGTGTCTCTGGGTAAGTCACCTAACACTGTTTACTTCAGTTTCTTCATCTGCAAAATGAGTTGGAGAAGGAGATGGCAAAACACTCCAGTATCTTTAGGGCCATGAAGAGTTGGACAGGACTGAAAACTGAACAGTAACCCTGAGTAATTCGTGTAAGTTGCAAAGAAAACACAGGCCTAAATTTGTAGAGGAAGTTCCTTTTCCAGAGAGTTCCCTTTACCAATGAAATCATAAGTCCATGCCTATCGTCTAGTAATATTTTCATCACAACCATGTTTCTTTGAATGTTTTTACTTTGGGGTTCTATTTCTAACAGAGATAATACTTAAAAAAAATAACATTCTCATTTCAAATCACCTCAACATCACACCAATTTACTTTCTCCTTCTTTGTTATATTCCTTTAATAAGAAATGGTCTTTTCCCTTACAAATTTCAGCCTTTTTGCTATATTCTCAATCCCATCTCTTCCCATCTCCTCTGGGAGTTTGTCTTTTCTAGGATTACCTCCTTTTTCCTCCTCAATTTTTCAACCTTTGCTTATTCAGTGACTCCTTCCCTTCTGTTTTCAAACATTCCCAGATCTGCCCTCATCCTTAAAATCCTTTACTTGATCCTGCCACACCTTCATTCTTTTACATCTCCTCCTTTTCAGAGTTCCATAAAAAGTCATTTGCATTAACTGCATCCATTCTGCCTCCACCATACATAGGAATAGTCACACCATTGATTTCCATATTCATTACAAGTATAGCTTTTTGCCACATATCATTCTATGTCTTTTATTAGCTCATTTCTCTTATACTTCTTTCTTCAGCTCATGATATCCAATCCCTTAACACCAAATGCTTTCTCAGCCTATTACCTCGATTCTTATTTCACTTTGAGTCCTTTCCCAATCTTGTCTTTATAGTTAACCAATTTAATTCCACCATCTTCTGCTATTCTGCATCAACTGCCTTAATCCCTTGGTCTTATATAACTCTGCTTATCCCTGGCCAAATCCAAATTCTAAATTGCTCCTACTATCTGTCTCTTGTAGTCTGTCTCATGTGCTAGAGAACACAACTAGTGGAAGTCTTAACTGAGTTAACTAGATATACTAAAAATTTCTATTATCTCAGTTAGGTTCTCACTGAAGCAAGGCAATCCATCTCCTCCTTAATTGATTCCTGACTTGCTCTTCACAGAAGCTATTCCAAACAATCTCTTCTCAAGCCTCCCACTCATAAAACTTCCCACCTACCCTCTCTGCGAAGGACATTGTCCCTTGAGAAAACTGAGTTCTGTCTTCTCTTTTCATCTCAAAACCCTTGGACATAATCTACCTCATCTACCTGAACTCATTCCTCACCTGGATCTATCCCAAGACTGTGTACTGAACTCTCTTCACTTTATTCTCTCTCTTTTCACCACCTCTCTAACTGAGCTGTAGCCCCACATTGTCAGCTTCATATTGGCCATTCCCAACTGAATATCTGATCGGCATCTCAAAATCATCAGGTCCAAAGCAGAACTCATTATCCACCCAACCCAAACACACATAAAAACTCTCCTTAGCATCATCTTCTACAGGAAGCCTTTCCTGATTTCCCCAAGAATTAGTGCCCTCTCTCACAGACTTCTTATATTAAACTACTTTGTGTTCATTTATATTTATTCTCTTTACAATTATTCTACATATCCTTATGTGAACTTGCTATAAATAACAAGGTAAACCTCAGTAGGGTGTAAGCTTTTCAAAGGCAGGGATCTTTCCATTTCTTGACTGTGTATGCCCAGCCTCTAACACAGTGCTTGGAACAAAAATTTAATCTACGTGTTAAGGGATCATCAATCCTCCTGGTTATGTCCTGGTGAGCAAAGCCCTTTTATCCCTACCAGGGCAATGTGACCTGTGAATGCATGGTCTGCTTACTGCTTCTGTCTCTACTTTCCTGCATTAGGCAAAGTAGATTGAGCATGGTTGTGACCTTCTGAACTTTTAATGGTCAGCAGAACTAGCCACTAAAATTTCAGCTTTAGTTTAGTCCATAAAAGGTTTAATGGAAGTCAGATGGTAAGAATCCAAATACAGGGCTGTACACTTGACCCAGTCAAGTGGTTCCTGAGCTGGAGATCCATCCAATGCTATGCCACACTTGGAAGAGAGAATGGAGTGACGATTCTGTAAAAAATGCTTTAAGTTTGATCATTCCTCCCTAGGGACTAAAGTAGCATAGAAGACTGTAGTGATGGAGAGATGTTTGTCTGACTTGTTATATATTCATAGTAAATATTTCTTCAGGGGAGAAAAAAGGGGATTGGTTATTACTGGGATCCTTCCTTGTACTCCCGTTTCAGTGACTGGATCCTAGAGGATGGACCTTGTAGCTATCTGACTGTTCGATTTCTAGTAATGTAGGATAATAGGCTTATGAAGGCCAGAAGTGAGCTCAAAGTCCAACTAGTCCAACTCTTTAATTTTTCAGATGAGGACACGGAGGCTCAGCGAAGTTAAGGGACTTGCCCAAGGTCATGGAAGTAGTAAGCATTACTGGCAGGATTTAAACCAGGCCCTCTGAATCCATGCCAGTGAGTGTTCTTTCTACTGTACCTTTGGGAGCATCGGAAGCATTAGATAATGATAGTAATGATGATAAAGACAGTCATTTCAGTGAGCCTTTGTAAGTGCTAGTGGTGATAGTAATCAGCATCATTATAAAATCATAGGATTCAGACTGGAAGAAACCTCAGAGGTCATTTGGTTATTTCATAGTCCAAAGAATTGGCTAGGGGCAAATATGCTCTTGATGATCTTATTTTAGATGACTGTGATCATGATATATGATTATTTGAATGAGTAACAAAAATCTGGGCCCTGAAGCAAAGAAAAGCTTATTGATCTTCCCATTTCTATTTGCCTACTCTACTCAGAGAAAAAAAGCATTTTTCTCTGCACACATCTATTGATTTGCTTAGGTAAACAAAATCTGAGTTTGTAAGAGCAGGATAACACATACATTTTTCTTTTGACTCATACAGTATGTCCTTTAACATTAATAGGCATAATAAAAGCCCTAGGGAAGACCTATGTGACAATTTTTTGCAATTAAGCGATGGAACCAGCAAAGCATAGCAGACAATGAGCCGTCTTTGAATTCAGCAAGATCAGAGCTAAAAGTTCTGTCTCTCCTTTGCCCTAACTGTGTGATCACAGGCAAAGCCATTTAATGTCTCAGTTCTCCAGACAATTCTCCAATCTACAAATGACAGCATTTATTATTGCCCTGTTGTAAAGTATTCCATACTGATAAAATCACAGGTTTCATTTAAAACAAATAAAACTCAAGGGTTAAATCACTAGATGGAGATTTTTATCTTTACCTAAACTACATATACAGGACAAAATTAGATCATACACATTTCCAACAGGACTTTCAAAATTGTGCTGGCATTTCAAAGTTTAATCTATAATGGGAAATGTTACTTTGTTTGGAAAGGAATGTTTTGGGGTTTTAGCACACACCAAATAGGTAACACACACACACACACACACACACACACACACACACACACACACACAAACTTATTTGAACGTAGAAAAGGTCTACATCAGATATGGCTCTTACATTGTTGGAAACTATTATCTCAAGAAAACATGGTTCTTATTTAAGGGCTACGAAGGTAACTAGAATCCTAGTTATGCATGTAAACCCATACATTTAGTTCTGTAGAACCGAATTTTAAGGTTGTTTGGACCAGTTGCTTCTAGTCTCTCTTCTCTCTAATTCTTCCTCCACACAGCTGTTAAACTTCTTCAAGCTCAGAAACTATTCTTGACTCCTTAATTGCTTCTTGGATCAAATCCTACCTTTCTCAGCTACTCCTTCACAATATGACTCTTGCCAACCTTTCCAGGCTTACTTCATAGCATTCTCCCTCATGTACTTTCTACAAAAGCCAAATTGGCCTAATGATCACTTCCTGAACCCGGCAGTTCAAGTCTATGGCGATGTCTTTGCACAGCCTGCCTCCCCAGCCTCTGTATCTCCACCTCTCGGAATTCCTGGCTTCATTCAAGGATCAACATGTATGTCACCTCCTATGGAAAGGCCTTCCTGATGACCACCGTTGTTATTGTTCTTTTTGTCCTAAGTAACTTGGGTCTGCTCAGCTAGGTTATAGCCTCTCCGTCGTATTTAAGCTTCATGAGAGCAAGAATTATTTCTTTGCTTTGCCTTTGTAATCTGGCTCCCAGCCTAGCACAGGGTCTTAGACATTAAGTATTTAATGGCAGTTAGATTGCATTGGCCAGGCCATCTTTACTGTAATTGGAGGAATTGGGACAATTGTGTGGTTCTCTCCTCTCTAGCATTTATGTGAGTAACATTTCCAATTTTTACTTTGATTTTCTGTTCAATCTAGTTGAAGGAACAGACCTTACTTTTAAGATTTTATATTTCTATTACCTTCAAATAGCAGAGTGGGCATTTTAATGTTTTTGAGATAACAGATAGCAAAGCTCCTTGAGGTTAACACTCTTTCTTATGTCTTTTGGCAGGGGCATCTCTTGCCTTGGCTGTGGTAGGGGTCTATTCCCAGCATTGCAAAGCAAGATTCCCTTCTCTGACCCAAAAGGGCACTGAGTCTTTGACAAGAAGAAAAAGAAGAAAGTTCAGAGAGACAGACAGAGAGACAGACAGACAGACAGAGGTTCCAGTGCCATAGCTCATAGCTGTAACTAACCAGCCCTAATAGAATTTGCCTCAGTATCAATATATGCAAACTACCATGCCCATTTCTTACCTTAAAGTCCTTCACTTGGGGGCAGCTGGGTGGCTCAGTGGATTGAGAGTCAGGCCTAGAGATGGGAGGTCCTAGGTTCAAATCTGGCCTGACTTCCCAGCTATGTGACCCTGGGCAAGTCACTTGATCCCCATTGCCTAGCCCTTACCGCTCTTCTGCCTTGGAACCAATACACAGTATTGACTCCAAGACAGAAGGTGAGGGTTTATTAAAAAAAAAAAAAGTTCTTCACTTGTACTCATAGACAAGTAACATGGCCACCCCAGAGACTTGGTGCTTCTCTCCATCATCAACCCTCAAATTCCAATAGGAATGAAGGCTGGATTCTCTGGGTGATGAACCATTCCCTCTCCAAATCTGACTCTGCTCTATTTCTCCTTGTCCCATTTGGACTGAAGCCCCTTGTATTACTGTTGTTGTTATTGTGGAGTCAGTCCTGACTCTGTTTTCTTTCTTTTTTATTTTGTATCCTCTTTATTCCTTGATTTCTTTTGAAATTTTTATTTAATTAGTCAATTTAGAACATTATTCCTTGGTTACAAGAATCATATTCTTTCCCTCCCCTTCTCTACCCATCCCATAACTGACATGCAATTCCACTGGGTATTACATGTGTCCCTGATCAGAACCTATTTCCATGTTGTTGGTGTTTGCACTAGGATAATCATTTAGGGTCCAAATCCCCAACCATATTGCCCTCGAACCGTGTTCAAGCAGTTGTTTTTCTTCAGTGTTTTTACTCCCGCACATCTTCCTCTGAATGTGGATAACATTCTTTCTCATAAATCCTTCAGAATTGTCCTGGATCATTGCATTGCCACTAATGGAGACTGACTCTGTTTTCTTGACAAAGGTACTTGGGGTGGTTTGCCATTTCCTTCTCCAGCTCATTTTACAGATGAGGGAAACAAGGCAGACACAGTTAAGTGACTGGCCCAGGTTCATAAGACTAGTATCTGAGGCTGAGTTTGAACTTAGAAAGATGAATCTTTCTGACTGTCCGCTTCACCACCTAACTGTACTGTACCTCACTTTTATCCCCTACCTAAGTAAAAAAAAAATCCTTCTTATGCCTCTGCCTCCAATTCCAGCTTTAGTGGAATTTAGCAGAATAGGAGGAGGAAAGGAGAGTCTAGCACTGGCCCAAGCTGATGGTAGGAAAGAAAGAACCTTTCTCATCCCATAAAACTCTGATCTCTCACAAGCTAAAAGCATCAGCACCCCCACTGTTTATTTACCTCCTAAGGATCTAACACATCCTTGAACAAAGCAGGTACTCAATAAATTGTTGTTGCTGTTGATGATGATGATAAACTAGAGTGTCTATTTCCTTGGGAATAATGAGTCTGCTAACCTTAGATATCTGGGACTCTGAAAGATAAGAGTAATTGATTATAAGACTTCCCTTGAATCATGTTTTCACTAGTAAGCTTACAGAATAATTAATGATTTACTTAAGGCTAAAAACAAGGCATTTTAAAATCTATCTTGGTTTATCGGCTATTTTAAATAAAATGAACCATTCATTCCTTTAGCCTTCATTACTTTGATATGAATAGTTTGCTAATTATTTCTTTAGCACAGAAGTTCTCCCAAGGTCCTTGACTGTTTTTTGTTTGTTTGTTTGTTTGTTTTGCTTTTTTGTAATGTTTTGAGACGTATAGTCTAATAATTGGTTTCCTTTGTCATTCTCTGTATTTTATTTTAGGCATTTTAAAACATAATTCTGAGAAAGAATCCATGGACTTCACCAGAATGCCAAAAAGGCTCCAAATATACAAAAAAGGGTTAAGAACCTCCACTTTAGGAGTATTTTAGGAGTATTGCAAGGTATTTTCAATATTATCAAAGCTTGAGAGTCACATTCATTTAGTGAAATTTCTCTTTGTGCTATCTTCATTGATATTAGGTTCACTATTGCAAAATAGCTTCCATACAAGAAGTCCAAATATGTAAGAAATTATACAGTGTTGTCTCCAAAAAAGAAGCAAAAGAGGTTAAGCCTCACAGACAGAAACAGTCTCTAATTCAGGGTTTTTCTTCATCTCCCCCCATAGTTCTCTTGTTTTTAGCTGCCATTCCTATCCTCCTTCCATACATAAATTGGGTGTCTTAAACTAGACAAGATCTAGAGAGACATTCTTTTCTCCTTTGAACCTAAGATACATGTGGGCTTGGTTCTTTATCTTCACCTGAATGATTGAGGCCCTCTTAGCATCAGGAAGGCCCCAGTTGGAAAAATTCTCTGATCCTCTTTTGGTGATGTATTACTGGGGGGGGGGGGGAAGGGAGGAGGGATTCACTTCATTTTCTTCCTTTAATTTATGTGCAGTATCACAAGTGCCAAAACTATATTTTCCTTAGTACTTTTTCTACAGAATCATAATACTGACATAAATTCGACCCCATTTTCTTCCCTTATTCCAATTTTTTTGTTGTTGTTCAGAAATCCTATGGAGTCAGGTCTGTTTTCTGATTGGACTGTATACTTTGAGGGTCCTTTTCACTCAAGTAGTACGAGTGTCCTTTTTATGACCAAATACAGAACTGAAACTTTTACTTTCTCAATCCCACCATTTACTACTCATTTCCATTAATGTTATCAGAAGAATTTTCTCTCCCTTACACCTGGAATTCTCTTCCTTCTGATCTTCCTCTTTTGGCTTCCTTTAAGTTGTAAATGAAGATATTGGGCAATGACAAATGCACCTGCAAAAAGCAAGGAGTTCAGAACTTTTAGGAATGCCAATCAAATGAGATGGGGAGACAGTTCCAATGGAACCTTGGGGAAAAGCAGTTAAGAAGCTTCAGCTGGCTGAAAGAGATTCCCTCTCTGGCTGTTTGACCAGAAGGTAGAAGACAGCCCTCTTCGTCTCCTCTCTAGCCTTCTACATAGACTATGAGCTACAGAGAAATTTGGTTTAGCCCAAAAGAGACTTGTCAGTAGTGCTGTGAATATCTACCCTTAGGGAAAGATAAATTTGTGTCCTGAACTGACTATATTTCAAATCTTCAATCAATAAGATAACCTAGAAATTAGGGAGACCCTAAATTCTCTCTTCCCTTCCCCTAACCTGTTATCCCTTCTCTACCAAAAAATAAAATTCCCTTTACTTAAAGGACTGGTTGTGGGAGTTAGTCATTAAGGGGAAAATCTACAACTTATCATATGTGAGAAGACCATTTCCCAGACAGTTGAAGGAAACAGGAAGTAGTATAGAGGAGGGACTCAAAACACAGTCTTTTCTCTGGCTTGCTTCCTGGTGCAACTTCTATAAAATCCCCACCACCATAATTCACAAAGGTTCAGTATCTACTACAGAGTTCAGCTAAAATCTCAACTTCTATAAGAAGTCTTTCCCAATCCCCTTAATGATGTCTTCCCCCTGTGATTATCACCAATTTATTTACCATTTTATTAATCACCATATTGTCACCAATTCCTCTGGACAGTTTGTTTCCTCAAAGTTGTTTTCATGATGACTCCCCCCACTAGACAATGCATTCCTTGGGAACAAGGACTATGTTTTGCCCTTCTCTGTATCCACGGTCCTTAGTATAGTGTCTGGCATATAGTAGGTATGTAATAATTGTTTGTTACTATGCCATCACTTTGAAAGCTCCTCTTTCCATCAGTATTTCCCTCTTCCCCATGAAGCCATATCTTCTCCTTGCCTTATTTCAATCTGTAAATCTTTTTGTAACTTCTTCATTTTCTATTGCTAAGTCTGGCTAGCAATGGAATGTTATCAGTCTACCATGCATTTTTGCTCAAGATAAAAATGTAATTATTCCTTTAGTACTAACACTGAAATAAGATTTCCACATCAAAAGAGATCCAGGTCATAGGACTTGGTCTTTGAAATATCTCCTATAGTTCCAGAATTATAGAACAGATTCTAGTGCTATAACCCCCTCTAATTCACCAATCACACAGTTCTCTAAACTAATCTAATAGTCATCAACTATCTGTTCAATTGTTGAACCCACATCAATCCCTAAGATAGCCAAGACTACTTTAATTAATTCATTTTATTGGCCTCCCTGAGAAAGGGTTGATTTCATATTGATTAACTTTGTGACTAAGAATCAAGGAAAGTTTACAAAGTATGTACTTGAAATAAAATTAAAACAAAGTAGAAGCTTATTATGATAATGGTGTCTGAGGGAATATCACCTTTTACATAGCTAGTACTAAGTGTCTGAATCTGGATTTAGACTTGGATCTTTCTGACTTTCATCCCAGAATGTAACCACTGAACACCTGGGTGCTTCATTATTTTCCAGAACAAGAGATTTTTTTTATTCTTAAATATCTAGACTGGAAGATAACATTGGATGTCTCTGGCAAAATATTGGGGGCAAGAAATAGAACAAGAAAATTAGATAAAGAAATGGGTTAGAAAAGAATAAACATAGCCATGCTGTTTGTGGTGGCAAAAAATTGGAAAATGAGGGGATGCCCTCCAATTAAGGAATGGCTGAACAAATTGTGGTATCTGTTGGTGTTGGAATACTATTGTGCTCAAAGGAATAATAAAGTGGAAGAACTCCATGGGAACTGGAATGACCTCAGAATGATAGGAGCAGAACCAGGAGAACATTGTACACAGAGACTGATGCACTGTGGTACAATCAAATGCAATGGACTTCTCTACTAGCAGCAATGCAATGATCCAGAACTAGTCAGAGGGACATATGAGAAAGAACGCTATCCACATCCAAAGGAAGAACTGTGGGAAAGGAAACACAGAAGAAAAACAATTGTTTGATTACATGGGTTGATGGGGCTATGACTGGGAAAGCAGACTCTAAAAGATCACCCTAGTGCAAATACTAATAATTTGGAAATAGGTCTTGATCAATGACACATCTTCGGATAAGGGAAGGGGATGAGGGGAGGGGAGGGAAAGAATATGAGTCTTATAACCATGGGAAAATATTCTAAATCATTTAATTAAATAAAATTTTCAAAAAAAAAAGGAGAATAGAAAGTAGAAAAGAATTAAAAGGCATGGAGTCAGTCAACCAACATTTTTTAAGTACCTAGTTTGTGCCAGATACTATGTTACATCCTGGAGATACAAAGAAAAAGAGCTCCTGCTCACAGGGAGCTCACAAATGAATTGGAGGAAACAAGATACAACAGATGTAAACAAACAGAGGATAAATGGGGGCTGAGGAGAAAGGTGCTTCTCATCAACAATTACTGATTGTTTTACCTTACCCTTACCTTCTTGTCTTAGAATCAATATTAGAATTTCAGTTCCAAGGTAGAATCTTAGAATCAAATTGTGTATTGGTTCCAAGGCAGAAGGACTAGACAATAGGGATTTAGTGACTTGCCCAGGGTCACACAGCTAGGAAGTGTCTGAGGTTACATTCGAATCCAAGACCTCCCCATCTGTCTGCTGAGCCACCTAGTTGTCCCTTAAAACTTCTGATTTTTCTTGTTCAGTCATTTCAGTTCTCTCTGACCCGTTGTGACCCCTTTGGAGTTTTCTTGGCAAAGTTACTAGAGTGGTTTGCCATTTCCTTCTCTAGCTCATTTGACAGATGAGGAAACTGAGGCAAACAAGGTTAAGTGACTTATTCACTATGATCCTCATCCCTGAAAATTCCTTCCTTAGAACATCACACACAAACACATACACACACACACACACCCTGATCAACAGTTTTCCCCCCATATTAGAGAGGACTGACTGGATGTTTCAGTTTTAGGCCTCCAGTCAGAAATTCCTGAATTCGAATCTAGTCACAGACACATAGCTGCATCACCCTGACCAAGAAACTTAACTACTGTTTGCTTCAGTTTCCTCAACTGTAAAATGGGTCTGATAATACATTGTTGTGACCATTAAATGAGATCATATTTGTAAAACACCTAGTTTTTAATAGGTCCTTCCTTTCTTCCTTCCTTCTTTCCTTCCATCCTTACTCACAGTTCTTCATGTATAGCCTACTATTTTTCTATAAGATGTGAAGAGTATTTAATCAGTTATTCTTGGACACCAAGATTGGCCATTGAATTTAATCTGAACCCACCTGCCTTTTAATAGTGCTTTTGTTTAAAATTTGTGGTTCCTTTCACATATTTTTTCACATATATTTGATATTTTCAGTTTTAAAGGTTTCTATTTTAGCCCAATTCATATGTTCAGATGTGTGGCTCGGTCAGTATTTTTGGTTTCATATACATTTACTTTTAGCTTTAAAATCTTATTAAACACAATCACATATTTAAATAGTTGCATGAGACAAATTTCCTCCTTTTCAGTCAAACATGATATCAGTTGCTTGGGATAAATCCAGATAGTGTTCCTACGACATTTTGCCTTAGGTGATTCAATAACTATGTGTATCTAGTTGATGTTTTAAGATTTTCCTGAATGTTTTTATTTCCTGGACTTGTATTGGGATATAATCTTCATATAGTATATACTGTGGAAGAAATAGCTAAAATATAACCTGACATTAAGCTGAGTGTTCTAAGAATTTCATAAAAGGTGAGGCTGGGTTCTTGATATTTTGTATTTTAAGAAAAAACAACTGTCATGGCACTGGAAAATTTTGGACTCCTGTCTTGTACCTTATGACCTCTATTAAGAAGGGGAAAGTCTTATGAAACCACGATAATGAAGAGAATCATCAGATTTTTTAAGTTAATTAATAGCCATGAGCATTATGAACATTGACTTTTATTTTTCACAAGTTAACATTCTTTTACTTGTGGAGAAGTTAATCTCTACTATTTGGAACTAAAAATTAACTCCAACAAACTACGTAAATGTAATTTTTGTCAACATTCGATTACAAAGCTAAAATTAAGAATTTTAAGAGAGAAAGATTTCTCCAAGGAAACTGTGTACTTTCTTACTCTGTCTAAATTAGGCTAATAAAACATAAATAGGGTACGGAAGGACCAGAATGCACTACATTTTCTGACATTAGGCCCTCTTTCATTGTGGTTAAATATTTACTCGGTGACTTGAAAACAATGCATTTTGTACCTTTCATATCCCTTTTTGTTGACAAAACCTTACTGTTGGAACATTTTGAAAGTGAGGGAAGACTTCAAGACTATTGCCAATGGGTTGGTGGGGATATGATTGGGGATGTAGACTCCAAATGATCACCCTAATATAAATATTAATAATATGGAAACCCAGTGGAATTGCGCATTGGCTACGGGATGGAGGTGGGAGGAGGAGAGAGAAAGAACATGAATCATGGAATCATGGGAAAATATTCTAAACTAATTAAATTTTTTAAGGCAAAAAATGACTATTGCCAACGGAGTAAATTTTCAGATTAAGAGTTTCTATTTTCTACATTTTATTCAAGATTTTGAAGAAAGAAGTGAAAGAACCTGATATGTTTACATGGAATCTCTAGTTAGGATAAAATAAGCTATTATGGGAACAATCCTAGATTTCAAAAATGAAAAGTAAAATGCAGATCGTTTTTTAAATTGTGAAAACAGATATATTTAACATTGCAAGCGTGAGTTCTCATGTTATTGAAAATGAGAATGTCAAGAAAACAGGTAATACCTTTTTTATTGTTCAGTCTTTTCAGTCATATCCAATTCTTCTGTTTGGAGTTTTCTTGGCAGAGGTAGCCAAGTAGTTCCTTCCGTATCCAGTTCATTTTATAGATGAGGAAACTGAGACCAACAGGGTTAAGTGACTGACCCCAGGTCACACAGCTAGTAAATGGCCCAGAGCTCTAACTGCCCTTAAAAGGCTATGAATGAAAATATGGAGGAATTGAGTTTTCAATCTCTCTTACATCATCCATTTCCCACTTTGTCACTATTTTCCCCCAAACCAGAAGATATCAGAAAAAGTCCAGTGGTGACAGCAGTGAGTATTTTCTGTGACTAGGACGCCCTAAGTGTGCAAGAAAACAAGTTCTTTCATTTCTGGACATGGAAGAAGTCTGTCAGGAGAGATGAATTCCTATTTTGAATTTCAGTGTGTTCAGCTTAAAACTGGGAGTGGGGGGGGGGATGGTAAATTTACCGAGGCAACAGAGCTCTATCCTCTGAGTCACCTAAAGGTCCAAACTTCTTAATGAAAGGAAAAAGCAAAGTTAATTTTGGAACCTAGGATACTGCCAGGAGAAAATAAGCCCGAGTGGGGCTCAGGGAGTCACAGGGCACCACAGAAAAGCATCCGCTGGGCTGGTACTACTGGGAAGCGCTAGGGGATGGGACGATGAAGAAAAGAAGTCAGTTCATAATGGGGGGGGGGGGGGTGAATTTAATTCAGTCTTGAGCAAGACACTTCCCGTCTCTGTCCCTCACATTCCTCATCTGTAAACAGGAGAGGGTTGGTGTAGACGGTCCTTCATGCGCCCTCCAGCTTTGGCCAAGTATAATTCGATGGTCCCGGTCCAGCGTTACATATTGGTTATCAGCCCCCGCATTAACATCAATAGTATGCAATTTTCAGTGAGATCTGCAAGGATTACAACCCGGGGCTTGATTTACTGTTCCGTTGCCTGTCTAGACTCAATCGAGTGATGAAAATATTTATAATTCAGTCTAAATTTGACAGCGTGTCACAAACTTATGCGGTCCTCTCTCCCTCGGAGAGCTGGTCGTTAAACATTTACCAGCATCCTCCTCCAGCCAACTGTTTCTGGGGACCGCACACAGGGATGCAATAGAGCGTGATACGCACGTGTTAACTGCGACCGAGGTGCATAATAATTAGATGTGATTTCTAGGTATCCTGAAGAGCACGCAGAGGATGGAAACCGGACGGGGGAGAAGAGGAGAGGGAGGGGACCGGAGGGGAGGCGGCTCCCAGCAGGGGGGCGGGGGGGCGGGGAGGAGGCGGTGTCTCCCAAGATGGCGGTTGATGCCGCTGCAGCGCGAGAGAGATTGCTGCTAAGGGAGTGAGTGGGCGGCAGCGTGAGCGCGCGCCCCAGCGAGCACGCGCCAGAGCGGAGAGCCGAAGGTAACGGTTTAGAGAGAGGGGCAGGTGACAGTGTCGAGGCTGAGCTCGCGGCCAGTAAGGGTGGGAAGGGTGACGTAGTGGCGGCCGCGCGGAGCGCGAGCATGAGCACGAGCGCGAATCGCGAGCTTCTCCTCCCCCCCCCTCTCCATTACCCCCTTCTCGCCCGGTATCTAGAGCGAGCTTGGGGAGGAATGGAGAGGCATAGAAGGGAGGGGGTGAGGTGACAGCGCCATCTGTCGGAGACTGAGTCTAACCCTCGGATTCCGTTCTCCTTCCCCCCACCCCCTCCTCATTCCCTCTCTGTCTTACCACTGAGGGGATGGCACTTGTCTAAATAAACGGTTCCTTTTTCCAAACAGAAAGTCTTGTGTTTTTCGAGTACTTCCCTCCCCTCTCCCCTCTCCCTCACCCTCACCCCAAGGATCTTATCCCCTCCCCGCTTTGGTTTTAATTTAGCCCAACTCAAGTTCTTATTAGTCTGGTCAGCTAGGGGCAAGACATCATTTTAAATGTCGAGGGTACAAACACACAAAAATGAAAAATCGTTTCTGCCTTAGCTGTCTCAGTCTCAGTTGATCCATCTATGAAAATAGGGTGATAAGGCTCAATTGAGAGAAACTATATAAAACACTTTGCCAGCATCAGTATTATTCCATAAAGAATATCTTTTTACTGGCAATATGCATTTAATTGTTTGCCCTATGCTAGTATCACAAATATTTAAACCTGATATTATACATTCCGATATAGAACCCTTTGTTTTGGGAGGAAAAAAGTTAGCTCAAAGACTATGAGTTCATTAAATGTTATTTAATAATGACAATAGTCTAGGAAATTTACTTGTAAGTGAAAAGGATCATTTTACAGTGTTGGGGAACAAATAGAAATAAAGGTTTGTAGTTATAAATGTTCTAGCAGTCAATGGCAATATGGAATATGCTTCCGTTTAGCAATAGCATAGGTTATTATTTTGAAAGTATTAGTATTAAATGTTTTAGTTATATATTTTAATTTCGCCATTTCCTGTCCTTCTTCCTCTACCAATCTGTATTTTTATTGTTGGCTTCAAGAATACTAATTAATAGGGGCAGCTAGATGGCTCTGTGGATTGAGATCCGGTCCTAAAGATGGGAGGTCTTGTGCTCAAATGTAGCCTCCGATAATTCCTTACTCTAGGATCCTGGCCAAGTCACATATCCCATGTTGCCTTGTTATTATCACTCCTGCCTTGGAATTAATTGATTCCAAGATGAAAGGTAAGGACTTTTCTTAAAAAGAAGAATCCTAGTTATTAGGGATTATCATTATCATTATTATTAGGGCAACAAAATGGCACAATGGATAAAACTCCAGCTCTAGAGTCATGAAGACCTGAATTCAAAAGTGGCTTCAAATACTTACTAGCTGTGTGACCCAAGGCAAGACCTTTAATCTTTTTTTTTTCCTTTTTTCCTTTTCATATTCTTTTTTAAAAATTTATTTATTAAATTTAGAACATTATTCCTTGGTTACAAGAATCGAATTATTTCCCTTCTGCCCCTCCCCCATCCCTTCCCACAATTCCACTGGGTATCACATATGTCCTTGATCAGAACCTATTTTCATGTTGTTGATGTTTGCACTAGTTTGACCATTTAGAGTCTACATCCCCAGCCATATCCCCTTGACCCATGTATTCAAGCAGTTGTTTTTCTTCCGTGTTTTTACTCCCACAGTTTCCCCTCTGAATGTGGATAATATTCTTTCTCTTAGATCCCTCTGGGTTGTTCAGGATCACTGCATTGCCACTAATGGAGAAGTCCATTATGTTCTCTTGTACCACAGTGTATTAGTCTCTGTGTACAATGTTTTCCTGGCTCTGCTCCTTTCACTCTGCATCACTTCCTGGAGGTCGTTCCAGTCTCCATGGAATTCCTCCAGCTTATTATTCCTTTGAGCACAATAGTATTCCATCACCAACATATACCACAATTTGTCCAGCCATTCCCCAATTGAAGGGCAGTCACACATTTTCCAATTTTTTGCCACCACAAAGAGAACAGCTATGAATATTCTTGTACAAGTCTTTTTCCTTATTATCTCTTTGGGGTACAGACCCAGCAGTGCTACGGCAGACAGTCTTTTATTGCCCTTTGGGCATAGTTCCAAATTGCCCTCCAGAATGGTTGGATCAATTCACAACTCCACCAGCAATGCATTAATGTCCCTACTTTGCCACATCCCCTCCAGCATTCATTACTTTCCATAACTGTCATGTTAGCCAATCTGCTAGGTGTGAGGTGATACCTCAGAGTTGTTTTGATTTGCATCTCTCTGATTATAAGAGATTTAGAACACTTCTTCATGTGCTTATTAATAGTTTTGATTTCTTTAACTGAAAATTGCCTATTCATGTCCCTTGCCTATTTATCAATTGGAAAACGGCTTGATTTTTTGTACAATTGATTTAGCTCTTTATAAATTTGAGTAATTAGACCTTTGTCAGAGGTTTTTGTTATGAAGATTGTTGCTTCCCTTCTAATTTTGGTTGCATTGGTTTTGTTTGTACAAAACCTTTTTTATTGATGTAGTCAAAATTATTGATTTTACATTTTGTGATTTTTTTCTAGCTCTTGCTTGGATTTAAAGTCTTGCCTTTCCCAAAGATCTGACATGTATATTATTCTGTTCACCTAATTTGCTTATAGTTTCCTTCTTTATATTCAGGTCATTCACTCATTCTGAATTTATCTTGGTGTAGGGTGAAGATGTTGATCCAAACCTGTCTTCCAATTTTCCCAGCAGGTTTTATCAAAAAGTGGTTTTGGTCCCCAAAGCTGGGATCTTTGGGCTTATCATATACTGTCTTGCTCAGGTCACTCAAGTGGACCAAGTCTATTCCAGTGGTCCTCTTTTCTGTCTCTTAGCCAGAACCAAATTGTTTTGATGATCAGTGCTTTATAGTATAGTTTGAGATCTGGGACTGAAAGGCCACCTTCCTTTGTATTTTTTTTTTCATGATTTCCCTGGATATCCTCGATCTTTTGTTCTTCCAAATGAACTTTGTTATAGCTTTTTCTAATTCAGTAAAAAAAGTTTTTTGGTAGTTCAATGGGTATAGCACTAAATAAGTAAATTAATTTGGGTAGGATTGTCATTTTATTATGTTAGCTCATCCTACCCATGAGCAATTAATGTTTTTCTGATTGTTTAGATCTAGTTTTAATTGTGTGGAGAGTGTTTTGTAGTTGTGGTCATATAGTTGCTGTGTTTGTCTCAGCAGATAGATTCCCAAGTATTTTATTTTGTCTAAGGTGATTTTGAATGGGATTTCTCTTTCTAGTTTTTGCTGCTGAGATGTTTTGGAGATATATAGAAATGCTGATGACTTAGGTGGGTTTATTTTGTATCTGCAACTTTGCTAAAGTTGTTGATTATTTCAACTAGCTTTTTGGCTGAATCTCTAGGATTCTTTAAGTAGACCATCATATCATGCGCAAAGAGTGATAATTTGGTCTCCTCCTTGCCTATTTTAATACCTTCAATTTCTTTTTCTTCTCGAATTGCTACTGCTAGTGTTTCTAGTACAGTGTTAAAGAATAGTTGTGATAATGGGCATCCTTGTTTTACTCCTGATCTTATTGGGAAGGCTTCTAGTTTATCCCCATTGCAAATTGCTCTGCACTCTGCATTTCTTCTCTGTTTCCCCACTGCCTGTGTTGGACACTCTGAGCCTGGCACAACTTTGCCCACAAGGTACTCCTTCCAGACCAGTACCTTTGCCAGCCCAGAGGTTCCATATGCCACTGCAGGCTTAGCACTCTAGGTGGGGGAGGGGCCTGGTACCTTCCTTCTTCCTTCCCCTTAAACCCAAGTGTTCTCGGATTCCAGCTTTTGGGGGGGGGGGGAATACCTTTTAAGTTGAGTCAGCAGGAGAGTTCCTTGGCTCTGTCTTATTGTTAGGCTTGATTTTTAGTCCCCTAGGAGCATTTAGTTTGTAATGGGTAAGGAAGGGTATTCAGAGGTCTGAACTTTCACTGCCTCTATGCTGCCATCTTGACTCTGCCTCCAAAAGAGGCCTTCTTGAGACCTATTTCTTTATTTGTAAAATGGTAAAAGTAATTTCTGTATAAGGCATAGCTGTCAAACTCACCTCTCAGGCAGCAAAACTCCTGACCCCAATAAGATTAAAATATAGTGGAGAAATGTTTAATGACTCCATCTTGACTCTGCCTCCCCTTTAATCTCTTTTTGCATCCGTTTCCTAATCATATGGATAATACTAACACCTACCTTTCTTTAAAATCCAGCAGCTGTTGTAAGGATCAAATGATATAATAATTGCAAAGCATGAAGAACAGTGTCTGCCACATAGTAAGCACGGTATAAATGTTAGCTGTTAGCTATTAATATTGATTATTATTGAAATTTCTTAATATCAACTGTTATTGATACTAGCTATCATTGAAGTATAGCTATTGCATTTTGTAAATTGCATTTGTTAATCACATTTATATAGTATTTTCCAGGACTACAAAACACTTTTCTCATTAATTTTATTTGACAGATTAAAAAACTGAGGCACAGGGGGCAGCTGGTTAGCTCAGTGGATTGAGAGTCGGGCCTAGAGATGGGAGGTCCCAGGTTCCAATCTGGCCTCAGACACTTTTCAGCTGTGTGACCCCCATTGCCTAGCCCTGACCACTCTTCTGCCTTGGAACCAGTACACAGTATTGACTCCAAGACAGAAGGTAAGGGTTTATTATATATATATATTAAAAAAAAATATATATATATATATATATATATATATATAAGCTGAGGCACAGAGTAGTGAAATGAATTGCCTGTGATAATTTGTGTTTGCCCTGTGACTTTTTTACTCTGGCTGGATTAAAAAAAATAGTACCAAATAATGAAGGTCCCCTTTCACAAAGAGTTAGCCTGACAAACAAAATTGTTATAAAAAATCTTCATTCTCATTAAGGGGGAGAGGAGAAAGTTTGGAAATTTTTCTTTTTCTTGCCTAAGTAAATTTTCTGGCTTAATCAGCTACTCTTAATTAAATACTATTTAATGAACTGAGGTAGAGGCATTGAATTTACTGAAACTCTTTACCAAAAAAGAGAGCAGTTACTCATATATTTATAATAACTCAGTCTCCAAGATTTAAATAAATATTAAAGTGATTGGCTATATAATGTATTATCAATGCAACCAATGATAACACAAATACATAAATTATTTACAGTGTTTTAACTGTGAGAAAGATCAGCCAGAATCATCTTGAACTTTTCCCCTGTTTTTCTTCATTTGTAAAACAGTCCATCAATTCATTAAGCTCTCCAAATTCCAGCAAAGTCTCCCCCAAATTCTCTTGTTTCTTCTTAAGGTATGAGTTAAATAGTTCTTAGTTTTCTTTATTCTTTTTCTCTTTATCTTCTTTCAGTTTTTTTTCAAAGTATCACTGTTGATAATCTCATCTGAATAACAATTAAACTCATTCTCTTTATTTTGTGGTTATTCAGTCCTTTTTTCTTTCTGACTCTTCATGATTCCATTTGGGGTTTTCTTGACAGACACCAAAGTGGTTTGCCTTCTTTTTCTCAGGTTCCTTATACAAATCTCTTAAAATACAATAGTAAAAGGGGGTGCCTAGGTGGCTTGGTGGATTCAGAGCCAGGCCTGGAGACAGGAGGTCCTGGGTTCAAATGTGATCTCAGACACTGCCTAGCTATGTGGTTCTGGGCAAGTCACTTGAGCCCAATTACCAACCCGTCCTTACTACTCTTCTGCCTTGGAATCACTTCACAGTATGGACGCTAAAATGGAAAGTAAGGGTTTAAAAATACAGTAATACACTTTAAGTATATCATGTACCATATAAATATACGATAAATAATAATCCAATTTAAAATACAGTCATGATGTCTGTGGTCACTGTGGGAGACAATGGTTTGAAGTTCAGAATTGGTATTGCAGAAATATAAGTGAAAGTATCTTTAGCCGCCATTGCAGAGCGTAGTGCTAACCATCGAGGGGAGGAAGGAGAGGCCCTTTTACAAGAGGGCCCTTAAGCTGACTCTTCAGGGGATTCAGGGATGGCAAGGAGGCAGGGGAATGGGACAGCTTGTGCAAAGGCGAGGCAGTGGATAATAGATTGTATGTAAAGGAAACGGGGGTAGCTGGGGGCATAGTGATTAGAGCACATGGCCTTGAATCAGGAACTTATTTTCCTGAGTTCAAGTCTGGTCTCAGATACTTAGCTGTGTTACCCTGGTTGAATCACTTAACCCTGTTTGCCTCAGTTTTCTCAACCGTAAAATGGGCAGGACAAGAAAATGGCAGTCCACTCCAATGTCTTTGCCAAGAAAACCCCAGATGGGATAGCAGAGAGTCAGAGACAACTGAAACTGAACAAGAACAACAAATGGGAAACGAACAAGTAGGTCTTGAAGACAGGAAAGGACCTCAATAAATGGATTTTTCTGGGAGAGGGAATTTATTCTGGTTCCCATGGTGTATGATCAGTACTGTAGACAGATTCATATCCCCAGCTGACTAGACAGAGTGCTTTATCAGGAACTATGAAGACAGAACTCTACATACAAGTAGGAAAACCTTGAATCTTCTCATGTCTGGAAAGGATTCATATCCATAAGAGCAAGAGAAGGATATAGCTAAGTAGGAGAGGAATCTGGGAAAGAAATTTGGAGTTAGGAGGGGATAAGCAAGGAAGGGAGGGACGGAGGGAGGGAGGGAGGGAGGGCAAAAAAAAGAGAACATAAATAGACTCATACATATACAAAGGAACTAAAACTTTAAAAATATAGATAACTATATATACTTTTAAATTTTGTGTGCTTATAGATGATAGATAGGCAGACAGACAGACAGACAGATAGATAGATAGATAGGCAGACAGATAGGTAGATAGGTAGATAGATAGATAGATGGATGGATTGGTAGATAGATAGATAGATAGATAGATAGATGATTGATAGATAGATAGATAGATAGATAGATAGATAGATAGATGATTGATAGATAGATAGATAGATAGATAGATAGATAGACAGATAGGTAGACAGACAGATAGATAGATAGATAGATAGATAGATAGATAGATAGATAGATAGATAGGCAGACAGGTAGACAGACAGACAGACAGACAGACAGATAGATAGATAGATAGATAGATAGATAGATAGATAGATAGATAGATAGATAGATAGATAGATAGATAGGCAGACAGATAGGTAGACAGACAGATAGACAGACAGATAGATAGATAGATAGATAGATAGATAGATAGATAGATAGATAGATAGATAGATAGATAGATAAACAGACCTTCAAACATACCATAGAACTGTGCTCCATCAAAAGAACTGCAGGGGAAATTTTCCAAATTGTTTGTTGCATAAAAGAAATGACTGTAAAATAATGAGAATGGTGCTACAAGCTACCTACATAACTATTCATGGTATAAACAATTGAAGAAATTTAAAATAAAGAAATTTTCAGGATTTATATCTACCATTTTCTCAGAATTCTGAATTGCTCTCATGTGTGTCAGACATATTCAACTATCTTCAGCTGAAGTGTAAACAAAGTACAAAAACATAATCTTCAGTACCAAATAAGACTAAATTATTTTTACCTCAGGTGTCTCTTCAGACCGGTTCTTCTCATTCTTTACCTCTTTAAAATGAAAGGAAAGAAGTCTGTTTTGCAGTTTCCTGAAAGGATAATTCTGGGTCATATATTACATGGCTTGACTAATAAAAACCATTTTCCTTTTCTCTATCCCCACTTATTTGAAATTAAGATTTCACTGAGATAGATCCTCATCTATAATTGTTACCATAGTTTCCAGAATAAATTTCCAACATTTCTTTTTGGTTTGGAGCCACAATGTAGAAAATGGCGGAAAAGCATTTCACTTTGTCTTAGTTGCCCCCTAATCAACTCCTATGGGACCCTTCTCCCGTTTGGTGAGTTCTTCACAGAACTTCCATTTGGAGGAAGAGTAGATCAGCCATCCTAAAAAGTTTAAGCTCTTTGAGGGCAGGGACTGCCCTTTGCTTGTATTTTATTCTATCCCTAGTCTTTAGCACATTTTACAAAATAAACAATAAAGCCTCTTGATGAACTAGGACTGTCTTACATCTTTTTGGTTTACAAGTTCTGTGAAAAGGTTTAAACTTGCTTTCAGCTCACAATGAAGGAGTTATTACCTAAGGCTGGGATACGCTGGAGCCAATTGTTATATTTCCAGTGTGAGCATTTATACCTTGGAAACCAACACATGTTATAAATCATGACTTAATTTATTGTTTTGTTAATTGTCTGGACTTTTAAAAAGTGATGGAGGAGATGCCAATCATGCAGATTAAATCTAAAACGGTGTCCTTCATGGGCTTTTTTCCAGAGTCACTTGTTAAAACATTTACCAGGATAGCCCTGCTAAGAGGATCAGCACTGATTGCTGTAAGGTTAGCAAATGTCAGTGCTCTAAAAGAGAAATTATATTTATTCTGTGAGGTTAGGATAGAGATTATAGAAATTTAGTAAAATGAGATAAAAATGAAATAATCTTTGGGCCTTGTGATAATAGAGAGCCAAGTCACTGAAGTTTATTGAGTGGAGGAGTGGCATGGCTAGATTTACACATTAGGAAAATTATTTGGCATCTATGTGAAAGATGGATTAGAAAGGGAGTGACTGAGACAGGGAGACCAAATAGGAAACTTATTTTGACTTAGGAACTTCCTAAAAGCCAGAATCTTCTGAAGAGAGAAGGAATGGTATCATGAAATGGTATGAATTCTCTGTCATCTGGAGTATTTGAGAAGAGGACAGATTTGTCAGCAGTGTTGTAGAATAAATTCAAGTATGGGAATTGGACTCCATTCAATTCAAATCAATTCATTAAGTGCCTTTGTGACTTAGTGGAAAGAATATTACAAATTAGTTTTGGAATCAGAATATCTAAGTCAAGTTCCAGACTTGGAATTTACTAGTTTTATAATATTAGGCAGGTTTTTTTTTTCTCCATTTCCTTATTTCATCATTTCAGCTACCAAACACAAAGGGCTATTGTGAGGAAATCACTTTGTAATCCAAGTACTCTATATTGCTTCCAACTCTTCCATTTAACCTCTTCCAGGCTTCAGTTTCCCTCAAATGAAGAAGATAGATCAGTGATCTCCAGATGTCTCAAAAAATTCTTATCACAACTCATATGTAGATATTTACTTGTCTATAAATAATTGAAAAATACTTCTGTTAGAAGCAGTTATTTGGTGCAGTGAATGGAGCAATGAGCCTGGAGTTAGGAAAACCCGAGTTCAAATTCATCCTCATATACTTCCTAGATGTTTGACCCTGTTTGACTTAACCTCTGTCTGCCTCAGTAAAATATAAAATAGGGATAATAATAATAGCACCTATCTTATTATAGAATTCTTTTGAGGATTCATTGAAATAACATGTGTAAAGTACTTAGCTTAGTACCTGGCACATGATAGGTGATTAATAAATGCTTATTCCCCTCCGTTTCCCCATTGTACTAATCTCACATCAATCAATGCTGATACTCTCAGCAGGGCTTTCCTGTTAAATGTGTTAACTGACTGGGAAAAAGCACATGTGGGAAAAAACACACTTTTATGATCAATAAACTTCAGCGGTTCCTATTGACTCTAGGACAAAATATTATTTCATTTTATCTCACTTTTTAAGTTTCTATTTTTGTATTTGTTTTAGAATGTACATAATTATTAGTACAGTAGGGGAATGGAAGGAAACAAGCATTTATTAATCACCTTTCATGTGCCAGGGACTATGCTAAGCACTTTACAAATATTATCTCCCTAGAGGGAGGGAAGGAGGGAAAGAGGGAAGGAAGGAAGGAAGGAAGGAAGGAAGGAAGGAAGGAAGGAAGGAAGGAAGGAAGGAAGGAAGGAAGGAAGGAAGGAAGGAAGGAAGGAAGGAAGGAAGGAAGGAAGGAAGGAAGGAAGGAAGGAAGGAAGGAAATGTAATAAAATCTGTAATGCATCTTGCAAACATATTGGCTGTTGCTTGATCTCTAGTGTACCTCAACAGATGGGTGGAGCTCCCAGCTTTAGTGTCCAAATCTCAGAATTGGTGTCAGCAGGTGGGTATGTTTAGGCAGGGTTCAGGCAGAGTAAAGAGCTGCCTGCCTAGAATATGGGGAGTTTGGATGATTATGGAAGGTGTGACTGGTGCTGTTGCACTGTTGGGTCCTGGTGCTGCTACTGAGGCAGGACCTAAGAAAAGGTGTTGGAAATTGAGGGCTTTGGAGACAGCTGCTGAGGCTTATTCCATCCTCCAGGGTCTAAGCCCAAAGTCTCAGGCTATCTAGGATCTCCTCTCTCAGCCACCCCACAGGCCTTGAGGGCACTGGGTTCCAGAGTAAGATCTAGGCCACAGTCAATTCTACAATCAGTAGTTGGCTTTGGAGGCCTGTTGGGCTGGGCTCTGACTGGCTCACAGGCCAGCGTTACTGGGATTCTGAAAAGCTTGGAGAGGCTGATAGAAGTGAAGGCCTGAGTCGAAGGGGAGTACCGATTAGAAAATATGTAAAGGGAGAAGGTCTAAAGTAAGGCTGGACAGGTAATAGTGTGTCAGACTTTAGGGGCCTTGGATATCAGGCCTCCATCTGACATTTAGACTCTATTTTGTGGCAGGAGGGAACCACTGGAGGATTTGGGGCAGCAAGGATTAAATGAGCAAATCTTTACACGAGGAAGATAGAGTAGCATGATGGAAAAAGAGGAAGAAAGGAGGATGGAAGTAAGAAAGGAAATGAAAGGGATTACCAGAGTAGTCCAGGTAACCAAGTGGTAGCTACGGCAATAGGACCTATACTGTGGTGATCAGTAATCTGTTGGTTCTGTCCACCAAGCGCATGGTGAAGAGAAGCTATTTAGTCAGCCAGGGCTGTTTTCCTGCCGAGCAGGTCTCTGGTGAAAGACTATTTGCATTTGAGCTTTTCTGTTTTACGTTAATTAGACAGAAGATGGCTATGACCGTGTGGGCGTTAAAAGTTAGGAAAGTGAGCCACCAAAACGTCTGCGAGATGAAGTCCGTGCCATGATTTGCCTGGATCCAGATAGTGAAGAGGAAACGTGCCTGCTCTGATCCAGCAATATCAAAGACCTAGACTCTTCCATCCATCCATCCATCTACCATAATACAGTTAGAAGACAACTTGGTAGGGCTACCACTCGAAACTACATTAAATCTGGGCCTGTTCTCCCCAGGGACCAAGATGGCAGAGAAGAACGTACATCCATGGCTCTGGAGAGAAACGTTTGTACTTCTCTTCTTGTGATAGCTTGGCTCCTAGTAATTTGGCTCCCACATTTTGGTCTCTTCTGGACTTTTGAAGCCTACAAAGTCATAACCATCCTTACTCTCCTCCTAAAGAATAAATAAATAAACATGGAGAGAGGAGGTCCTGGGTTCAACTGGCCTCCAATACTTCCATCTGTATGGGCAAGTCACTTAACCCCCCACTTGCCTAGCTTCTACCTTGGAACTGATACTATCAGACAGAAGGTAAGAGTTAAAAAAAAAAAGAATAAATGAGCACAGACAAAGCGTCCTTATTTAGGGGGCATCGGTAGGTCTTAAGTGGGGAATTATTTTATTTTCATGTTTTCGTTATTCCAAACGAAGTATCATGACTTTTTAAAAGTGAAATTTTTTTTCAAGGATCAATCATTTCTTTTTCTCTCTCTAACCTCCCCCATGAACACCCCTCCCAAAAAAACCTTTTAAACAAGTATGCATAGTCAAGCAAAACAAAGACCCATTTCAGCTATGTCTAAAAACTGTCTCATATTGCCTATTTAGTTCATCGGCCCTCTGTCAGGAGGCGTCAATTCTTCTGGAATTGTGGTTGGTTGGTGTGGATCAGAGTTAAGTTCTGATAGCCAGTAAATATTAATTAAACACCCCTTATGTGCCAGACACCGCTAAGCAGGTAGTCCCTGTCTTCAAAGAGTTCATGATTTAATAAGTAAAGGCAACACAGAAAAGAATGCTGAAAAGTGAAGGGATAGCGACGTGGAGAAGGGTACCATTGGGGAGATGATGAAATGGCTACACTGGGTCCACTCCTTAAAGAGAAGATTTGAGAAGAGCTCTTCAATGCTCATCTTCTACCCTCTCCATTCATAGTGAGGGAAGGGTGCCAGAGTCAGGAAGTACTGAGGAGGAACGAGTCTCAGAGTTCATTTATTTTGCAGTAAAATGAGTTACTGGATAGAATGGACAGCTGGGAAGGAAATGATTAGAGTACAATAGTATTCCATTATATCCATATGTCATAACCTATTCAGCTATTACGCAAATGGAGAATATCCCTTTATTTTTTTATTTATTTTTTTTTTTACCAGTACAAAAAAAATTTTTTTCTGCAGATAAGGACTTGTCCTCTTTCTTACAAACATTTTGGGGCATAGGCCTGATAGTAGTATTTCTGGTCAAAGGGTATACATAATTTGGTAACTTTTTATATAATGTCTGGACCAATTCATAATTCCACCCACAGTGCATCAATGTGCCTGGTTTCCTTCAACCTCTCCACTTTTCTTTTTCCCTTTTCTTGGCCAACTTTATTCATCTGATGGGTGTGAAATATAAACTTAGAATTGCTTTAATTTTCTTTTTTTTTCCCATTAGTGATTTTAGTGTTTTTTTTCTTATGGCTATAGATAACTTGGATTACTTCCCCTAAAAACTACCTGTTTGTATTTTTGAACTCCTAATTGGGCAGTAGTTCTATGATGGTTCTTGTGGGCATTAGTTTCCCATTGCCATTCTTTTCCTATTTAAAATTTGTTCCAGTTTACATTTCTCTGATGACTAGAGAGATGAAACGATCTGTTAAGTGGTTATTAACTATTTGTTCATTATGGAAAATTGTTTGTTCATGTCCTTTGTCATTGTGAATGATTACTCCTAAATTTTTTTCATTTTCAGATAAATAGTAAACATCCAATCTGTCTAAGATTTACTAAAAAGATTTTTCTGCAGTGAGTCACTTTTCTTTTTATTGCATAAATATAGTTTTTGTCTTGAAAAATCCTTTTTTTACAGTCAGTATAATCCATTTTCTCTACAATAATTCCTTTTATTTGTGCAATAGATTATTTTTCCTTTCTAAAATTAAGTGGATATATTCCTTCAGCATTTTATGATTGCTTTTTCTTTTTTAAATGATTTTCAAATGTTTCAATCATTGATCAAATTGGAGTTTATTATGATTTATAGTGTGAGGTCTGGCTCTAAATTCATTTCCCACCAATTTGCTATCTAGTTTTACCAGCAATCTTTATTGAATAATGATTTATTTACTGAGTATTTTTTAATTCTTGGGTTTATCATACACCATTCAATATACACATTGGGATCTGCTTTACTGATTCATTTTAAAACATTTTCTCCAACACCAGAAAATTGTTATGCTTTTTAAATTATATTTTGAAATCTGGAAAATCTCCCTTACCAATTGCTTTTTTCATAGTCCCTCTTGATATTTTTGCTCCTTTTCTCAGATGAATTTTGTTATGGCTTTAACTAGTCAAATAGGCTATGGTTATTTTGATCAATATTGCATTAAGGCTATAAATTAATTTGGAAAATATTAACATTTTTACTATATATATAGAATGAGGAGTCAAGAATAACACCTAAGTTGTGAATGTGCATGACTGAGAGAATGGTGATACCCTTGACAAGAAAGAGAAATTAGAAAGAGAGAATGGTTTAATAGGAAAGATAATGAGTTCCATTTTGGATGTGTTGAGTTTAAATATCTGTGGAAAATTCCATTTTGACATGTCTAAGAGGCATTTGGAAATTGAAGACTGAAGGTTAGGGCTAGATAAGCAGATCTGAGAGTCATTTGCAATTGATGCAACAATCAATCAACAAACATTTACTAAGCATTTGCTTCAATCCAGACACTGTGCTAAGCGATGTGGATACAAAGAGGAAATGAAATGGTCCCTGTCCACAAGGAGTTTACCTTCTACAAAGTTATAAGAATAATTGCACTTTTAAGGGTGTTTTCCTGATGTTGAATGGAAATCTCCCTAGGTGGAATCTCTACTTATTGGTTCTAGTGTCCTTCTTTGGCACCAAGCTGAACAAACACTAATCCTTTTCCGCATGACAGCTCTTCAAAGTTTTCATTTCTCCAGCCTAAACACCTCAGTTTCTTCATCAATAGTCTCATTTTCGATGAAGACCTTGTCCTATGTCTGTCCGTGTCTTTGTGAAATTGAAAATGAGTACTGTGGGATGAGGACGTGAATGGTATCCTGAATTCCCAGGAATTTACGTTAAGTAGGACATGAAAATATCAATGATAATTTGCTACACGTTGTTGCTTGCTTAGCCAGCTTCATGTCATCGTCTGGGCAATAAACAGTCTCTATGTGCTTGTTGTCTCCGGTGTGGAGCCTCTCCTGAATACATGGATGTGATGGAGCAGGTCTAATAGCACGCTAGGGCTCAATTCTGTCAGCCCAATGCCATTTTTAAACAGAAGAGTCTGGAATACCTTCCCATTTTTAAGGAATCCATCTTGCATGGACATCCCCCATGTCAGTGAGAAACTCCTTTGATGGAAGATATCTTCCTGCTTTATGACTCACCTTATTTCTCTAATCAGCACTGTGGAACAGTTATGTGACTGAGTGCGTTGCTCAGGGAATCTTTTGTGATCTTGACATATGAATGAATGTACCTAATTGGAGAAGAAACTTTAAGACTTCATTTTAAAAAATAATAAGCTAGCATGTAGAGAATGGCTTAAAATTTGCCTTGCAGCACTTTACAAATATGATTTCATTGTATCCTCACAGCCACCCTGGGAGATTATCTCCATTTTACAGATGGGGAAACTGGGATGGAGAGAGTTTAAGGGATTTGCCCAGAGTCACACACATTGTACACTGACTGACGTACGGATGTCATTTGGTCCTCTTCAAGAATGAAGACAGTGTAGTCAGTGGGGAGGGATTGAGGTCCCTGGTTTCTGTACCAGGTTTCTGAAGCCAAAGTAAGAAAGAGAGCCTGGAGATTAAGGAAGGGTCAAGGGTTTGATGATGATTCTGGGCTAAAAAAACAGGTTTTCTCGAAGTGACAAATGTGGAAGGGTTATGAAATTTCAGATTTCAGGATCTTGGCGTTAACAGTTTGATTCAAAGGGTGACACAGCCAGCGTGTGGCTGAAATGAGGTAGAGAAAGGAGACCCCTGGAGTTGAAGAGGCAAAGAAATGTGGTGGTCTGAATGTTAGAGGGATGAACAACCAGAATGCTGACATCTCCAAACTGATGACAGTAAGATGAGATAGAGAAGAAAACCCTGAACCAAAGGATTCTGTGAAAGTGGGATGCTAAGAATAAATCATTCATCTTTTCTATTTTCCTTTTGTTCTTGGCCTGACTTAGTCTAGCTTTATCCTGTTGATTTCTGGTTGATTTATAGACAATAATAAAAGCTTAAATTTTTATACCACTTTACAATTCATACATCATTTTCTTCTTCAGTACTACTTATATCGAGTTATTTATCAGGAGAAAAGGAAAGGAATGTATTTTGGAAAGGGGGATGTTTTTGGAAGTCATCTCTGCTATCTGTTCACTGAGCAGAAACTGTTAATAATAGATAGCATTTTGAGATCTGCAATGTCATATATGTCAATTGATTTGATCCTCACAATATCCCTGTTAGAGACATAGAGGCTGCCATTCAAAGAGCAGTCATAAAAGAAAGATGAAGCATTGCCAAGATGACAATATAAGTTATTGGGGAAATATGATTCTCTCTATAAAAACTGATAACTCTTTAGCACCAAATCTACAATGTAAAGTACAGCTACTTGCAGCCTTATTTCACTAACTTATTATTGAAGATAAATTTTAAAATGCTAAGTTTTGCATTTTAGAATTTAGCTATAAATTTGTTTATAGGTCACATCCATTTAGCTTTCATAATTTATTTACAAAATTAAGATTTCTCAGCCTCTCTAAACTATGTATTTAAACATTTTATTAATACTTTTTGTCATTTATGCTTTTGTCATATTCTGAGAAGGATGGGGAAAGAATAGAAGCAATATTGCTTTATAAAACAATTCAAAGAAATGGTGGTAAAAAGAGGTCTACAGAAACATTGGCTTGAGATTCAACCAAAGCTGTGTGATCACAGAGGCAACACAATCTTAAGATATCACAGATCACAGATGAAGTTGAATAAGCAGTCTAACTGAGTCCACTAAAATTTTTTTTATCTTATATCGATTGAATCTTCACTTTTCAAGGCAATCTTTTCACTATTCCAGATTGACTCTTCACCACATGCCCCACAGTTATATTCCCAAACTGTTCTTTCCAAGCCTTCCCCCTTCTTTCATAATGGAAAACCTCATATTGTGCTTTACTAAAAAGACCTGAGAACAAACATCAAGAGCTTCTAGTTCCATAGTTCAAATTATCCCCAATGTCACTCTAGACCCTGCCCATTTTCATCCTCTTTGCTCCAGTCTCAGAGGATCAGGGTACTTGTGCTTTTCATTCAGTTTATCTTAGAGCTTGCTCCTTTGATTAATCCTCCTCTCGTTCTCCCTAATTTTCAATTTATCACTGGCTCCTTGCTAGATAGCTAAAAACATGCTCAGGTTTCCCCTATCCTTAAAATCCCATGCTTGATGCTCACAGCCTCTCAAGCTATTGCCTTATATCTCTCTTCTCTTTCATCATCAAACGCCTTCTCATCTCTTTGTAATCTTGCTTTGAGTACTATAATTCCAATGAAACGACTCTCTCCAAGGTGGCTAAATACCTTTTTGTCAAATCCTATGGCTATTTCTCAATCCTCAGCCTTCTTGACTTTTCTGCAATATTTAAAATTCTCTACTACCCCCTTCCTGGGTTTTTAATGGCACTGATTCTCTTCCTGTCTTCTGCTGGTCTTTCTCAAACTCTGATGCAGACTCTTCATCTATATCTTACCTGCCATTTGTAGGGATACCCATGGACTCTAGAGCCCTCTCCACTTCTCATTATATAATCTCTGTCTTGGTGATTTCATTAACTCCATCTCTACACAGATGACTCTAATCTGTATCTACAGCTGCCTGATGAACAAATTTACCTAGAGGTCCCTAAGATATTTCAAACTCTCTAAATCCAAAAATAAGCATTTCTTCCCAATCCAAGCTTTCTTCTGACCTTCATTATTTTGTTGAAGGTGTTTTCCAATTACTCAGGTTCATGACCTAGAAATCATCCTCTTCCACACCTCTGTATCCAGTTGCCAATCCTTATTGATTCGTCCTCTTTAAAGTTTCTTGCATTCATTGGTTTTTCTCCACTATTACAACCAGGACAGTTCAGGCCCTCATCACCTCTTGCATGGGATAGTAACCCAGTTGGGAAAGTGAGTCATTTATTAGCCCCTTTCTATCTGCCAAACTAAATACCAGGGATAGAGATGTAGAAATAGTCTCTTCCATCGAGCAGCTCAAAATCTAATGGGGCAGATAACATGCAAACAACTATATAAAAATAACAAATATAGGATAAATTGGAGGCAAGCTTAAAGGGAAGGAACTAATAATAAGGGGGAATCCCAAAAGGCTTCTTGCAGAAGGTAGGATTTTAACTGAGATTTGGAGGAAGCCGGGGAATCCAGGAGGAAGGATAGGGAGAAGGATAATTCCAGGGATGATCTTCCTGCTTCAATCTTTTCCTTCTGTGTTCTACATGAAGGTCTGATTATAGCACTCCCTTAAGAGGCGTCAGGGATTCCGCATTGTCTCATTTCCATAGGTGTTAGTTGGTCTAGACCAGGGGTCCCCAAATGTTTTACACAGGGGCCAGTTCACTGCCCCTCAGACTGTTGGAGGGCCGGACTATAAAAAAAATGATGAACAAACCTGTGTACCGCTGTCTGGGATAGCGGAGGCGGCAGCGCTGGCTGGGATGGGCCTGTCCCACCTTGCACAGGCCCATCACTGCCACTACTATACCGGGCAGCAGTTTAGACAGTGCGGAATCTCCTCCCCCAGATCACTGCTCACCTTGTTGATGTCTTCCATGGTGCAGCCCCATCATCCTTTGTGCAGCGCCTCGTTCTCCTTCAGTTACTCTCAGAACAAGGCGCCACTCAAAGGATGATGTCACCGGAAGTAGTACTGAGCTCCTCTCACTGACCAATGAAAGAGGTGCCCCTTCTGGAAGTGTGGTGGGAGCCAGATAAATGGATAAAAAAAAAATGGTCTGGAGGGGGGGGCTGCATGTGGCCCGTGGTCCCCCTAGTCTAGAGGAAGCTTCTACAGGTGAACAGATGAGTGAGGAAAGGTAGGAATCAAGGTGGAGTGACTCCTATTGTGCTCTCTCACTCCCTCTTCCTGGGCTGTGATATAGATGGGTATTACTCAGGAAAATGTGGTTCCCCAGTGGAAAGCTGGTGTTGGCCAATTGAAGGGGGGGCCTTTCCTACTGAATGACAGGGTACCCCCAAAATACCCAGAACACAAACTGCCCAGAAAGACAAGCCTCCCCCTAGTCCACTCACTCAGCAGGGGAGGGGTCTAGACCAGCACTTAGCAAGGGCAGACCAGAGATCCCAGAGTGTTGCTTCCTTCAAGCTCCTTGAATGAATCTTTCTGCAGAAGATCTGACTGCAGTATTGATGATTTAATAGATTTAATAGATATAGGACATTTGGAAGTGGGAGGGTCAGATTGAGGATAGCAGATTCCCCATCTCTAAGTCCCAACTGTTATGGGCATGGAAAAGATACCCTTGGGGTTCGGGAAGGATGCCTTTTGCAAGCATGCAATGACTCCAAAACTTAGCTTAAAAACAAAAAGAGATTTATTAATTTAGAAAGTAATGTTGAGAGTGGCCAGGAGGATAGCAAGGTGGAACAGCAAGATGGGGAGCAGTTCCTTGGGAGGACAGCATGAATGGAGAGGCTGTTCCCCAGACGACATCAGTTCTGGGGTTTATATACTCTTTAGATGCTATGTCCTGGTGTGGACTTGACCAGAGTGTTAGTCCCTCAGGCATTTGGGGGAGTGGGGTGGTCATCTGACTGGGGTCTGCCTGGAGGCATAAAGATTCATTTCTTTGTCCCCCTTAAATCTAGAGGACAAAAGAGGGTAAACATCTCAGGACCCTGGGTGGGGTCATTGGTTGTTTCTAGGTTAAGGGTCACAAAGATGCAAGGGCAAAGGAGTTTCCCTGATAATAGTTGGCCTGGGTTTCTGGGGTACAGTGCCCATGTCACCAACTAGGTCCTTCTTTCTAACAGCTTCAGAGCAAAATCAGAAATTCACCTTCCCTCCCAGTTATCTCTCTAGATTATCTATTTGATCTAGATTAAATTTGGGGGGTTAAGGTAAAAGTAAGACAGGTGCAATAAGGATGAGAGAGGGTCTGGCTATCAGGCCAAGAGTCCTAGGTCTGATGAGACCCAAATCTCTCTGTGGATGTTACTGGAGATATCTGGATATTATAATGTTCTTCTTAAGAAGTCTCAGGGCAATCTCTCTTGAATATCTTTCAGCTGGCTCTTGACTGATCTCCTACAAGGAAAGATACTTCTTCTCCCCTCAAGCTCAGATCTCAAAAGCCCAGACTTCCTCCCCCAGGTCTACCAGGTCACTGTTCTTCCAACTGTCTTTGCCTGTCAACCATGCCTTCTTCCAATGTTCTTTCCTTACCTTTGCATGCTGCTCTTATACTTTGCAAACAGGCTGTTCCCCATGCCTGGAATACTCTCTCTCTTCACCATCAGATCTTAGAACCATTAGTTCCCTTCAAGGATGAGACCAAGTGCAATTTCCTTCATGATTCCCCTCAAATCATTCTGTATGGATTTGGAATATATCTTATACAAAATTTTGAACATATCTTGTTCACTTAACTGTGAACATACTGTATCCTCCAGTAGCATGTATGCTTCCTGAAGTTAGGAACTATTTTAACTGTTTCCTCTATCATCTTGCGTGATGTTTAGAATATTATAATTATTGACTGATTCATTTACTAATTCATTAATGATTAGGTTTATATTAAGTTTATATTTTCTTCAACTTAGTTATTTTATCTTTTTTTTAACTGCTGTTATGACATTTAGTTCCCTGTAATTTGTTCTGCAAACACTAATCTGATCCGTTTCCTTTCTCAGACTCCAAATGTTATTGTTACCTCTTCTGTTTCTGTCTCTCTGTCTCTGTCTCTGTCTCTGTCTCTGTCTCTGTCTCTGTCTCTGGATCTCTTTCTCTCTCCCTCTTTCCTCACTGCCTCCTATTTATATATGCAATATTCCCCAAGGCCATCTTCCCTTCCCCTCCAACTGCCTATTTTGAATAACATTAATTTGAATTGGCCCTTTTTCAGAAAATGTTTATTTAATTTGTCCTTTTCCAAATTCCTTTATTCTGACTTTATTTCTTCTCTCCCTGACCCTTATACAAGGTGGGACTTCTTGATGACAAAAGTTTTGTGCAATCTGCAAACCAGCCTATTTGCAAGTATAATTATAAAATTTACCTGTACAATCCTTCTACTCTCTTCTCTGAGAAGAGAAACTAGCTTGCAGTTGAAAACTTGCATGTATGATATCTCTCTCATTAAAGTATGACCTTGAGAGCAAGGACTACCTCAACACTTAGCACAGTGCTTTGCATATAATGCTTAGTAAATGTTTTATTCATTCATTCTTCTTATCATATTTATTATCTCCTACTTATATTTGCATTTATTGCCTCTTCCATTAGAATATAAACTCCTTGTGAACTACACACTCAGTTTTCTTGGATAATGACCTCATGGGTTTTTTCCCCCTCCACTCTTGTTTCCTTTTTATTTTGTTCCATTTGTTTTTCTTCTGTTCCTGCCCCCCCCCCCCATTTCAACTATTTCCTCCTCATTTTCATAGAATCTGGAGATCCTAGAATTTGAATTTTCTTCATTACTTTTTCTAAATTCTATACATTTCTATACAAATTTTTAAAATTTCTTCTTTTAATTTTTTTATTTGCTCTTCAGACACACCTTGGAATTGTTACATAGTAATTTTATTAACCCTGTAGAATTTTTTTCATTATCCTAAGTATTGGTTCCAAGGCAATAGAGTGGTAATAGCTAGGCAATTGGGATTAAGTGACTTGCCCAGGTCACATAACTAGGAATTGTATGAGTTTTAACCCAGGACCTCCCTTCTCTAGGCCTGGAGCTCTGGTTCTGGTTTAGCTTTATTAGAAATAAGGTGCTTGAGAATTGGATGAAGCTGCAATGGCAGAGGAAGGAGGCTGGAGAAGGATTAAATGGAGCCAACCCTAAGAGGGGGAAGGGGGTTTTTCAGGAGAGGAGAGGAAAAGGGAAAAGTAGGAAGGGGGTGAGCAGAATGGGGCCTGGACTCAAAGGGAAAGGAGGTATGAGGCAGAAAACTGGCAGCAAAAACTGGCCAAGAAAGGAGCTGCCTTGGAAGCACAAGTGGCCATCAGGGTCCTTTTCAGTTGCTCATAGGTGACAAACATCCCTATGTTCCAGGAACCCAAGGGGAGGAAGGAAGGCATGAACCCTTTTAGAAGACTTGAAGCCCTATCAGTACCAGATCTCAAACTATAATATAAAGCAGTGGTCATCAAAACAATATGGTACTGGCTAAGAGACAGAAAGGAGGATCAGTGGAATAGACTCAGGGTAAGTAACCTCAGTAAGACAGTTAAACCCAAAGATCCCAGCTTTGGGGACAAAAATCCAATATTTGATAAAAACTGCTGGGAAAATTGGAAGACAGTATGGGAGAAATTAGGTTTGGATCAGCATCTCATACCCTACACCAAGATAAACTCAGAATGACTGAATGACTTGAATATAAAGAAGGAAGCTATAAGAAAATTAGGTGAATACAGAATAGTATACTTGTCAAATCTTTGGGAAAGAAAAGATTTTAAAACCAAGCAAGAGTTAGAAAAATTAAAAAAATGCAAAATAAATAATTTTGATTACATGAAATTAAAAATGTTTTGTACAAACAAAATCAATGCAACCAAAATTAGAAGGGAAGCAACAAATTGTGAAAAAAATCTTCATAACAAAAACCTCTGACAAAGGTCTAATTACTCAAATTTATAAGGAGCTAAATCAATTGTACAAAAAATCAAGCCATTCCCCAATTGATAAATGTGCAAGGGACATGAATAGGCAATATTCAGATAAAGAAATCAAAACTATTAATAATGCACATGAAAAAGTGATATTAATCTCTTATAATT
This sequence comes from Monodelphis domestica, assembly GCF_027887165.1. NCBI lineage: Eukaryota > Metazoa > Chordata > Mammalia > Didelphimorphia > Didelphidae > Monodelphis > Monodelphis domestica. The sequence goes on from NC_077234.1 coordinate 236,743,626, forward strand.
AGAGAAATTCAAATCAAAACAACTCTGAGGGACCACCTCACACCTAGCAGATTGGCTAACATCAGCCATGGAAAGTAATGAATGCTGGAGGGGATGTGGCAAAGTCAGGACATTAATGAATTGCTGATAGAGTTGTGAATTGATCCAACCATTCTGGAAGGCAATTTGGAACTATGCCCAAAGGGTGCTAAAAGACTGCCTGCCCTTTGATCCAGCCATAGCACTGCTGGATTTGTACCCCAAAGAGATAATAAAGGAAAAGACATGTACAAGAATATTCATAGCTGAGCTCTTTGTGGTGGCAAAAAATTGGAAAATGAGGAGATGACCTTCAATTGGGGAGTGGCTGGACAAAGTGTGGTATATGTTGGTGATGGACTACTATTATGCTCAAAGGAATAATAAAGTGGAGGAATTCCATGTGAACTGGAACAACCTCCAGGAATTGATGCAGAGTGAAAGGAGCAGAACCAGGACAACATTGTACACAGAGACTAATACACTGTGGTACAATCAAATGTAATGGACTTCTCCATTAGTGGCAATGCAGGGATCCAGAACAACTCTGAGGGATCTGTGAGAAAGAACACTATCCACATTCATAGGGAAAAGTGTGGGAGTAGAAACTGAAGAAAAACAACTGCTTGATCACATGGTTCGATGGGGATATGGTTGGGGATGTAGACTCTAAATGACCACCCTAGTGCAAATATCAACAACATGGAAATAGATTTTGATCAAGGACACATGTAATACCCAGTGGAATTGTGCTTTGGCTAAGGGAAGGGGTGGTGGAAGGGGAGGGAAAGAATATGATTCTTATAACCAAGTAAAAATGTTCTAAATTGACTAATTAAATAAAATTTAACAAATAAAAAAAAAAAGAAGACTTGAGGCCCCTCCTTCAGAAGCATGTTGAGGTACTGGCCAGCCCTGGCATACTGGCCAGAGACAAGTTCATATTTCTCGTTTTAAGCACATCCATAGGAGAGGTGACCCCCATGGTGTAGAAGCCTGACCCAGAGGCTGATGTGAAGTACCATAGAGGGCATCTTTCATGAGCTCACAGGACAATTGAAGGTGGTACTGAGTGAAGTTCCTTTCCTCTCTGGTAACAGTCCTATAGGCATTCACTGTGCCATGCTATCTCTGGCTGCTACCTGCACAAACCTATAGAATATGTTGTAATATTTTCTCCTTCCTCAGAAATTTAAAACTCTACTTCCTTCATTTCATAATATTTAATAAATTTGCTCCTTTTTAACTTATTTTGCTGGCTTTTCTATAACACTCCTCCTATAGCCGGCTTTCTTCTGCTCTAGATAGCCTTGGCATAAAACCAACATGTTGGGCACCCTCCACCATGGCTGCTTGCTCTTTCTTACTGATTATTCAGTCAGGGCTGGTCAAATTATGGGAACTCTTCCTGTTAAAAGACAATGTGACTTTTTGAGTTGTTGTGAGTGGAAGATCTAGAAAATTATCTCCATGTGAGTTTACACTCTGCCTTTATTTTGGCCATTCTATCAGAAAGTTTTCACTTTTATTAGTATCTTATTTTTACATCACATTCATTTTGTACTATATTTTTTCTTCTCTACTTAATCCGTCATCGCTATAATAGAGGAGGAAATATCAGTTCAGCAAAATTAATGAACATAGCAATTCAGTCTGACAATATATGCAACACTTTATACCCACCCACAGCCCTACCCCTTTGCAAAGATGGGGAAAATGTGCATTTTCTTATCCTTTTGGGGGAAGGCATTCTCTTCCGGTACAGTTAAGTCCTAGATTGCTTTGCAGTAGAGCTTCTTTGCCTGTCTCCTTATCCACAATCAGCTGTTTCCTCCCATCTGCATTATGAGAACTAATTAAATTCACAAGCTTCAACTCCTGAAAGTTGGTGGTGGTGGCCTCTGGCTAATGGGAAATCCCATCAGAACTGCAGCCTGGGGTAGAGAATGGGTCTGACCAGCAGAGGTGGGTGAGCTAAAAAGCAGTTAACTAGTCTTTCATTCTGAAATCGTGATTTTGTAGTGATTAGCTTCCTTTTGCTTCTTGTGTGGCTGGTTTTGTTTTGTTTTGCTTTGTTTGACTTTATCACATTTCTTTATGAGATGGTGAAGGATCAGGTTTAGAAAAACTCTTTCTCACACACACCCTTCCCTCCTCCCCCCAGCTTGTTAGAAATTGCTGGTTTCATTTGCCAAGGAGTCTTGTGTGACATTAATATACGCCTTGTTGGAGAAGGAGAGTCAAAAACGGAATTTGGTTTTTAGGAGGCAAAACATTTTGGGGGGTGTAATCAGAAAAGAACAAAATAATGTCTTGTTTGTTGTCAAAGGGACCTTTCAGGCAGCTATATGTGCCTGCAAAGATTTGGGCTGCTCTAGAATATCATTTATGCAAACCTGCCTTTCCTTTCTTCATATTTTCATCAAATATATCCTTAATGCACATTCTCATAAAGATGGGAAAGACCTTTCAATTGTGTAGACTATTTTTCGATTTCTGGTAATGAAAAAGAGAGAGCTAGAGTAAAAGTTTGAGAGTGCAGAAGAGTCAATGGGGTCTTTTTTTCTTTTTTAAGCATTGAGGAAGTCTGCATATTTATAGGTAAATGGGAAGAAGCAAATATAGAAGAGAGATAGGAGAATAATGAGAGAGATCAGGGATGGCTTTTGGAGTAATTTCCTCTGGAAGGTAGGAAAGGATAGACTGTGTTAAGACAGTATTAACTTTGGCAGGGAGGAACGATACATCTTCCAAGATGGCAGGAAAGGAGGAGAGAATGCATAGACAGATATTCAAGAGCTTCAAAGTATGAAGGAAAGAAATTGAAGGAGCTTTAATCTCTGAGGTAGAAGACTTGCATATGAGCCATAAATAGTAATAGGAGGCTCAGTCTTGGTAATACTGTTAGAAAATGTCAGCTTCTTTTATGGCTTTATTAAAACATCTCCCCAGGCACCCATGGTTCTGGAACTCCTGTATAAGTTTTCTAACAAACTACAAGCACTAACACATTTTTGTGATTGCTAAATAGTAATGCTAAAATTATGCAATAATATGTCAAACTGAATTACAGTTTGAAACTTGCAAAATTCCATTGGTCTCTTGTTTTGTGATCTTTAGCAAGGATATGAATATGGAAGAAAGTGTAACATTTGGGTTAAAGAATAGATTAGTGCAGGTAAAGTATTCTATTTGACTTGATTTCCTATATGAAAACTCTGATTTCCATCCACATTTCTATGTGTTAAAAAAATATCTATATCTATATCTATCTTGAAAAGGGCAACTAGGAGGCTCAGTACATAGAAAGTCAGGTCCAGAGAAGGGAGATCTGGGTTCAAATGTGACCTCAGACACTTCCTAACTATGTGACCCTGGGCAAGTCCCTTAACCCTGTTTGCTTTCATTTTCTCATGTAAAATGAGCTAGAGAAGGAAATGACAAATTGCTGCAGTACCTTTGTCAAGAAAACTCCAAAGGGAAGTCATGAAGAGTCATACACAACTGAACAACAATAACATTTTTAGGAAGTTTTTCTTTTTGAGGCTAAATATGGCTCTTCACAGCATCCAGCTCTCATCTTGATCCTAGGAGCTTCTAGACAAATATGAATAGCGCTAATCTCTCTCAATTGATAGCCCTTCAGACACTTGCAGACAATGTGTTACCTGCTCTGCAAGTCTTCTCATCTATAGCCAAACCTCCCTACTAGTTCCTAAAAATGACCCTTGCAACAGCAGGCTCTCAAGGCCCTCTACACCACTGGTTGCCTTTCCTTGGAGGCTCTCTAACTTATCAATGTCTTTCAGCTAGTAAGTATCTGGGTCTAGATTTTTAACTCAGGTCTTCCTGACCCCAGGCTTGGCACTATCTACCAGGCCACCTAGAGTTATCCAAAAATGGATGGCCTGTCTTAGGAGGTAATGGGTAATCTTTTTTTTTTGGGGGGGGGGGGTAAAGGCCATATAAGATATGAGTTGGACTAAATAGTTAGATCTCTTCTGACTATGAGATTCTAGATTCTGTGATAATTAATTCTAAAATTATATGGATGTTTTGTTCATTTTTAAACTCCTTTGGGAAAGTCAGAATCTCTATGAGACTGTTACGCTTCATTTATAAAGTGACATGATTGGACTAAAGTTTTCTAAGTCCTCCTTTCATCTCTAAATCCTGTAATCCAATAATTAGAGAACAAGCATTTGAGAATACATTGTTCTTAGTTCATTACCAGCTTTCTCCTCTCGTTGATGATTCCTTTCAAGGACTTAATTTGGGGGGCATTAGCCCATGCTGGCCATGATTCATTGGCCTTCTAGCTGTATTTCTGACTTCAAAGTCTTTCCCCCCATAATTCAGCTGCCCTCTCAACCCTAGAACTTCCATCAGTGCCTGGGGGCAGTTTACCCTACAATGTTACCCTACCATGCTGGTCCCCACTGAGGCAGCTAGTAGAGCATTGGATAGAGCACTGGTCTGAAGTTGGGAAGACTTATTTCCTTGAGTTCAAAACTGGCTTCAGACCCTTACTATGTGGCTTTGGGCAAGTCACTTAACCTTGTTGGCCTCGGTTTCTTCATCTGTAAAGTGAGTTGGAAAAGGAAAGGGCAAACCACTCCAATATCTTTGACAAGAAAACCCCAAATGGGTTCACAAAAAGTTGGGCATAACTGAAAAAAAGATTGAAAAAAAAATGCCACCCCTCCTTTCCTGCTGGCGAATTCCATTTAAAGACTATTTGAGAGTATGGTCCATGGTGGCCACGATTCATTACCCTCCTGGTTATGCTTCTGACCTTTCTGACTTTGTCACCATTTCCCTTCTCAAGTTCTTTCCCTATCTTGCTCTCCCTGTCCCCCAACAACAACACATTAGCTCTCTTTTACGTACTAGCATACCTCAGAGATATTTTGGGTTCCATCCCAGACCACTACAATAAATCAAGCATCATAATAAATTAAGTCACATGATTTTTTTGGTTTCTTAGTACACATAAGTGAGGCTGATAATTTTGTACAACTCTGCCGTACTTATCAAATTCACACACAAGTGAAGACAATATGCCATGATATCTATGGTCCTCTTTGAAATCAAAGGATGAACAACAAGTTGGTCATTAAGCCATGTCAGTTTTTTTCTCCCCTTTTTGGTTCAGAATTGTGATTTCATTTGTGTAGAAAACTCCTAGTAAAGAAACTTGTTCTACCCATGCACCTGTTTTGCAATTTTTAGCCTTAAAGAGTTGCCTCCAAGTAGACTAAGAGATTCCTCATTATCCACTGGTCATTCAGCTAGTATGTGTTAGAAGGAGGACATGCACTTAGGTTTTCTTGACTTCAGGAAGATCTTTGAACCAGATTGCCTTTTCACCTTCATTAACTCATAAAATGGCCACTTTTTAAACCAAAAGAGTTCTTTACTTTACTTCCCTAACTACTTGACAGGTATTATATATAGGGCTGAAGTTGGCAAAGTTATGCAAATAGTCTAAGACTTAAGTGATTAAATTTAAGAAAATCCCAAGAAAACTTCCATTTTCTTTTACTAGTTCTAGATCCAGGTTACCTGTTGATAGTTAAGGAAAAATAGAGACCTAAATTGTTCTTGGGTTTGTAGTAGTAATATGAAATAAACATATTTGCAAAGTTCCCTTAACATACTTGCTATTTTTATAATGTTGTGGGGTACTAAAGTTGATCCTTTTGCAAGAATGCAAAACTCTGAAACTTAGCTTAAAAAGAAAAAGAGAAATTTATTGATTTATAAAGTAATGTTGAGAATGGCCAGGAGGATAGTAAGGTGGAACAGTAAGATGGGGATTCACTCTTTGGGAGGACAGCATGGATGGAAAAGCTGTGCCCCAGATGATGTCAATTCTGGGGATTTTATACTCTTTAAAATAGTGTAGACACAATGCTGTGTCATGGTGACTCTAGAGTGGTAAACACTCAGGCATTCAGTGGGGGGTTTGGCCATCTGACTGGGTCTGTCTGGAGACCTAGGGGTGACCCTCCTAGTTTAGGGGACAGATGGATGTCTGAGATACAGTCTGATAGTATTGAGGTGTAGCCTGGAGGTGCATCTCTCTGTCCATCTCAAATCTAAAGGACAATCCAAGGAGGATGATCCTCTCAGGGTCTTATAGGAGTTATCAGATGTTTGGGGTTAGGAGTCACCAGGAGGTAAGGGAGCAAAGGAATTCCCCTGCTTATATTTTGCTTGAATTTGGGGAGTACAATGCCCGTGCCAATAATACACATCAAAAATATAAAAAAGAAATGGATTTTTTTCCATTTCTTTATTTCATAGCTCTTCTCCTTGGACCTAGAAGCAATAGCAATATAAGAGAGGGGAGGAGAACTAGATTATAACCAGCTGACTAGTGCAGAATAATACAAAGAGGAATGATAAGGAGTCTATAAAGGTCAGTTAGGCAGCAAAGTAGACAGAGCGCTAGGTTTGGAGTCAGGAAGATTTTTCTTCTTGAGTTCCAATCTGGCTTCAGACACTTCCTGGCTGTTAGCCTGGGCAAGTTACTGCACCCCGTTTGTCTCCATCTCTCACCTATAAAATGAGATGGAGATGGAAAAGGTAAAGCACTCCAGTGGCTTTGCCAAGAACACCCCAAAGGAGGTCACAAAGAGTTGGACGTGACTGAAATGGCTCAACAACAACAAAAAAGGAGCCTGTAGGCTCCAGATAAAAGATTGGCCTCACTCTGTAGGCTGAAGGTACAGGGCTGGCCTCAGTTCTTGGGTTGTCAGGCTCCATGGCACTTTTTAAAAGCTGTGGATGCTTCTAGGAGGAAGAGAAACTCCATCACATCCGGGTATTTGTAACTCACCAGAGCCCGCTTTCCTCCCGATGCAGGGATCTGACCTGTTGGCATTTGGTGAGAAGGAAAGTGTTCAAAGGGGAGGTAGAAATCCACAATCTAAACAGGATCACCATTAACAATTGTGACAACATCACAACTTCTTCAATGTAGACAAGCTCATTGAGTCTAAAGTCACCACAAAGGAGACACTGAGTTGTGGAAAGAACCACTAGAGTTGGAGTGAGGAAGATGACGTTTAGTTTTTTTAGTTTAGTCATTTCTGACTCTGTAACCCCATTTGGGGTTTTCTTGGCAAAGATATTGCAGTGATTTGCCATTTCCTTCTCCAGCTCATTTGACAGATGAGGAAACTGAAAAAACAAAGCAAAACAAAACAGGGTGAAGTGATTTTCCCAGGGTCATACAGCTAGTAAATGTCCGAGGCTGGATTTGAACTCGGAAAGACGAGTCTTCCTGATTCTAGACCTGGCAAACTATTCCCTGCACCAACTGTCCCTAGGAGTGAGGAAGCCCTAGGTTCAGATTGTATTAGCTGTGTGACACTGGGCAGGTCTTTTAACTTCTGTGCCTCAAGAGCTGCTTTAGGACTTAATATGCTAAGTCAGAAATAGCTTGGATTCTGCTTGTTTCTGCTTTCCTGAAGAGACTTTCCTCATCAGGTCTAAACCTTTGAGTAATAACAAAGTAAGATATCATGCCATTTTAGAGAGGAGGAATCCAGAACACCAGGAAATGTGTTTGCCTCAAGCCAAACTATTGCTTTTGGGTCCATTTCAAGCACTCCCTGTGGGCAGCGAGGAAACCTATTTGGAGTCAGAGTGAGAAGTCTGAGCTGGATATATAATCATAACACATTTTGTAACACTTTAAAAACCACTTGTTTTGTGATGAAAAGTGCCAGCTGTTTTGAGTGTTGAAGGAAAAAGGGATTCATATAGATTAAATTTACTATGGATTTAATGATGTCTTATGTTATAACAATAGTTATAGCTAGCCCTGCCCTCCCAATCTAAGATTTTTCTTGGTAAAAAGGTAGTTTGGGCTAAAAAACAAGACTTTTTTCCCCATATAACCTCTAGGTTGATAGGATTAATCTATTTAGGGTTTTTATTTTTTCCAGAGGCATTTTTTAAAAATTTTAAACTGATCAAAAGTGAAATTTACAATTGGTTCTCATACAAATATTTCAGGAGAGGCGATTTCATAATTTCATAAAATTATGTTACATACTGTATTTTGAAATTATTTTAAATGATGACATTGCTTTCTGCAAGAATATTTTTCTATTCAAATTTCAAAGGAACATTTTAGTTCTTAGTCTGTTCTTAAATACCAGATTAATGATTAGTAAAGTATTTAAGACATAGAAAAGAAAAATAAGAAGGAAGCTTATTTGAGTAACTGTAATATAAATAATATTTCTTTTCCTATCAAAGAGGTTCTTTTCTCTGAGCCTTCAGGATTTGCAAACCTGAGAAAATGGCAAAGTGTTTCACAGGGCAATCATCAGCTAGCCCTGCCCTCCCAACACATTTAGCCAATGAGTTGTAAGACCAGAAGTGGATTAAATATTAACTTTCATTTTGGGTCCTTTTTTCCCCTTGCAAGACAAGGGTTGTAGGTTAATAGTCTGATTTTGTTTTCTTGGTTATTGTTTGCTGTTTTAATCTCTGTTTTTCACTGCCTTTCCCCATTGACTTCCTTTGTGTTATTAGGTGGTGAGGTTCTTGAAGACTGTTTTGGAACTGATAAAGACATCGAGTTTAAACATGTTAGTGCTAAATAACTTGAAGGCATTTCCATACAAGCTGTTACGGAAAATGACCTGGAATCAGCCATCTGTACCAGTGAGGCCTTGCAGCTTGTATACTTGCACATACAAAACCAGGAATCGGGCCAGTGAGTATATGTCACTTTTCGTGTTGTTTTCTTCAATATCTGTTGATCTTCGCTGCTCTACGGCTATGTAAAACCATCTTCTTAGGTAAGAACAGGCAGCTTAAAATGGTTCGAGACAGCCAAAACAGTGAAGCACGTTATCTCCTATTTGCCATGACCTAAATGAAAGTGATGCCGGTTTCAAATAGTAACATAATTAGTGGAGTCGATTTCTCCTTTTTTCCCCTGGCTTGCAGATCCGTATCGCTTTCTGGAATTCATTAGTAAAAAATGTTTAGAGACGACTTCTATGTTACTTTTTATCGCAGATTTATTTTGTTTCCCCTAGAAAAAGGAATGTGACATTAAAATAGACCGGTCTGACTCATAACAAATGTCTTTAAGCCGGGTGTGGCTTCTGACATGTTTGCCCACATCCCTGTTTGTCTCATTGAATTTATTTAAGAAACGGATACTACAAGATTCATAAAAAGGGGGAAAGGAAGGTGTCACCTTTCTTTAAAGAGAACTTTGTTGTGTTTTTACTGGCGTTAGAAAGCTCAAGTCCAGGAACTGCTTGGTATGAAGAAGAGTTCTATTGTTTTGTTTTAGGAAAAAAAAGGGGGGGGGAAGAATGTTTTTCTAGGGTTTTTTCAGTTCTCTTCTTTGGAAGATACTCACGGCAGCGAGGTGACACAGTGTCTGGAGTCAGAAAGGACTGAGTTCAACTGTGGTCTCAGAGATTCCTTAGCAGGGTGGCCCCGGGCAAGCCACGTAGCCCTGTTTGCCTCAGTTTTCTCATCTGTAAAATGAGCCAGAGAAGGAAACGGCAAAACACTCCCGTGTCACTGCCTAGGACACTTCAAAAGGGATCACGGAGCGTCTGACACAGCTGAAACAAGGGAATAACAAAAAGACTTAAAAATAAAACGGACCATAGATTAGTGACATCCCTAAGAAAAATGGAAATAGTTTAACTTTTTTTTATAGTTCTCAAATAAGATAAACTTCTTATCTTTAACTACAATAGGGGGCACCTAAGTGGTTCAGTGGATTGAGAGCCAAGCCTGGAGATAGGAGGTCTTGGGTTCAAATTTGAACTCAGATACTTCCTAATGGAGTGAGACTGGGCAAGTCACTTAGCCCTCATTGCCTAGCTGCTTTTTTGTCTTGGAACTAGCACCCAGGTTTGGTTCTAAGGCAGAAGGAAAGGGTTTTTTAATACATTAATTAATTCAATAGCAGTAATCAATGGACTAATAAGAGAGACCCTAAAAATCAATATTTCGTGCTCTGTAAATGTAATCATTTTGATAATATCGTTAACAGAATGATGCAGATGACAGGGCACAAAAAGCCCTTTGTTTTTGTCCTGGTTTGGCTTTTACCCAGCTCTGAGGTCCTCAGGACGCTTCTTGAACTCTTGGACATTAGTTGTCGTTTTTTTATCAGCTCAGTTTCTTTCAACAGTTCCTATAAGGAGGAAAAACAGACGTTGGCAAAGATGCTTAAAGAGAGTCATTTGAACACATTCGGCTAATTAGATTTTTAAAAAACATTTACTTCAAAAAAAATAGGCACAAGGACAAGATGCTAGATTTGACTATACAATCATGAAAAGCCCCGTTAAGATAATCAGGAAAACCAGTGCTTAGAATGAACTAAAGCTGGCAAGGAATGGTAAAGTTAGCGGAAAGGATTTTGGGTGGGTAGGGGAGAAAAGAGGAGGACGGAAATGAAAACAGACCTTTCATTAGGGTGGATTGGAGGGTAATAATGAAGGAACCCACAATTCCTCAGTTCCTATTCTGATTCTTTTATTCTGCCACGGAGAAAAATAGTCTATGGGCTGAGGAGGCCAGAAGAAGAGAGTTAAAATCTCAGAGAAAGAAGCGTAAGAAGCAAGAACAGAGTTTCCGTGAGCCTGTTTAGCTCAGGTTAGCAGACTGAGGCAGACTAGCACAGGGTTCTGAAAGAAATGGCCCTTGTGATTATTGATGCTCAGAAGGTGGCAACAAGTCAGACGGATACCCCAAGAAGGATGTGTGTTGCTCTGCAGTGGATCTAGTCTATAAGTGCTAGGACAGCAAATTTGGCTTTCATTCCTGGCAACATTTAAGATCATAGTTTATTCTGAACAGGTAGAAAAGGAAGTGGTAGCCAAGAAGAAATCGTGTCAGACTACGCTTTTCTTCAGGGTTGCCAGATCAACAAACTCCTAATGGAACAGTTTTACATAAAGTGGATGGAGTTCCTCAGGCTATCCAGGTAGACAAGATAGAGAGATGTGGATGAATGTGGAGTAGGTTCAATGGCCAGATTCAAACAGAAGTCATTGATGGGTTGATGTCCCTTTGAAAAGTAGCTTCTGGAAGCATCTGGGTGACTCAGTGAATAGAAAGCCAGGCCTAGAGATAGGAGGTCTTGGGTTCAAATCCAGCCTCAGATACTTCCTAGCTGTGTGACCCTGGGCAAGTCACTTGACCCCCATTGTCTAGCCCTTCTGCCTTAGAACAAACACATAGTAGTGATTCTAAGATAGAAGGTACAGGTTTAAAAAAATAGCTTCTAGTAGAGTGACTCAAGGATCAATAGTTATGGCATTGCTATTGAACATTTTTATCTTGCATAAAGGTGCATAGATAGCATGCCCATCAGATTTGAGATGGTAACTAACCCTGATGGGATAAGTTATAACAAAAGCGTTAAAGGCTGGAGCACTGACTCAACCTACCCTCAGAGCCGTACGGGGTTGTTCTTCTGGAAAGAGTTGGGGTTTTTAGTGGAGCTAATGCAATCATGAGAATAACTAGCCCTTAGATGGGGGCTCTAGGGGGCTCAGAGGATAGAGTGCTGGGCCTGGAGTCAGGAAGACTCCTCTTTCTGAGTTCAGATCTAACCTCAGACACTTCCTAGCTGTGTGACCCTGAGCAAGTCCCTGAGTCCCATTTGTCTCAGTTTCCTTATCTGTGAAATGAACTGGAGTAGAAAATGGCCATCTTGGCCAAGAAACCCTCAATTGGGGTCACAAAGAGTTGGACATGACTGAAAACCACTGAGCAGCAATAATGAAGTTCCTAGATAGACACTGTAAGGGTCAAGCATGGCTTTGGTTCTCAAATTACATTATGACTTAATTGAAGAGACAAAACAAACACGTGACCCAACAGAAAACAATGAAGTGTAAAACTACATGGGACTAAGTGAATTTTATCATTTTAGAGATGGGAGAAATTGGGGTGGATGAGAGTAATTTGCATTCTATTCCAAGGTTCATTTGAGCTGGAAAGGTAGGCTCTCCGTAGGTGGCATGGAGTCAAGGGAAGCAGCTGGAACAAAGGTGGCACTGAGCATGGCAGAAGAGGAGACATTGAGCACACCAGCCTGACAGGGTTGAGATTGGGGGGGTAATTATAGGAAATATGACTAAAGAAACCTGGCTCAGGAACAAGACGCGAGAGAAATCGAAGGTACATAGACTACATAACTGTCATGGCTATGTGTCATGAATCCTATCTTAAAAATAGTCAGGAGGTGCTGGACAGCGTCAGCACCAAATAACATCACAGCAAATGAAACTGGTTATATTGTGGCAGACAGAAAATGACTAGTGAGATACAAGAGTCAGATCTGAATAAGCTCTCTGTACACAGTCAGCTACTAATTTATGAAAGCAAAGAAAAAACAAGAAGAGAGTAAAAATAAGGGGAATATAGAGAGTCTAAAAACCACCTTATTTAGTACATACATGTTTTCATTTGCCAAATAAAGATGGTAGTCAAGAATAATTATAGTTTAAAATGTAAATGTTAATTTACACTATAAACTCATTTGTAAAATCTTATAGAGGATAAATAGTGGAAAATGCTTCACCTTATAAACTAGAAGAGGAAAAATAAGTTTGCAGAAAGGTTGGTAAGAGATTTAACTAAGCAAATTATCCTTAAGGACAATTAAAGTTGAAACTGGAAACAAGAAAATTAATGAATGAAAATAGTAAAAAAAAAAACCCTAAAGATGATTATGAAAAATATTTCCCCTTCAATGCCAGTAAAGCCACTACTTTTGTTCTCAAACACAGAATTTATCAGAGGAGTAAATGTGCTGTATGTCTAGAAAAGTTGCCTGGATCCATTTCTGAAGGGTTTCAGGTGCTAAACTGAAGAGTTCATTTTAGCTTAGAGGTAACAGTCACAGCAGCTTTTTGAGCAGGACAGTGATCCATTAAGATTTGTTTTTAGGAATAGTATTTTGTCAGCTGTCTAGAAGATGGATTGGAGAAGAAAAAGGCTGGAAGTTGGGGGTATAATTAGGAGGCTATGGCAACAATCCAAGCCAAAAATAATGGAACCTGGATTGGGCTCAGTAGAGAAAAGGCAATGCATACAACTGATGTCAGGGTAAAATCAATAAGAGTTAGCCATCGGTAAGCTATGAAAGATGAGGAAGAGGGAAGAGTCCAAGGTTTCAGCCATAATTTACTAGAAGGCTGGTGGTGCCCTCAGCAGAAATAAAGAAGTCTATATAAGTGCGGTACGTGGGTGTATTTTGGAAGGTGCAGAGTACAAGGAATATAATGAAGCACATTTTGGACCCCTTGAGTTGGAGATGTCTGGAACCTATGGTTAGAGACATGGATCAGGACTGGAGCTAAGGAGAAAGGAAGACTGCATTAGACTTGGGAGTGGTCTATATTGGAATATTAGCTGAATCTAGGGGAGCTGACAGGATTACTGAGAGAGGATGTGGAAAGAGACTGGAAGGTAGCCCAAGAGTTAGAAGGAAGTACCTACACAGCACTACAAGTAGCAAGGAGTCTGCAAAGAAAGGCAGACAGATTGCAAGAGAACCAAGAGAGAGTGAGCACCGAACAAAGAGTTCTCCTACTGGAATCTCCAAAGAAATATAACAAGACAAGTCATGTTGATGACCTTCTGGGCATTAATAGCAAATGAGGCATAAAGCAGGGAGATGGGTATTTACCAAAGTGTTGGGGCTGACATCAAAGGCGTCCAGTGCTATAGAGAGGAGGCCCTCTAGACACCTGCCCTCATTGAAGGACAAACTGTGCTGATGGCATCAAGCCCCAAGCACGTTTCAGACTCTCCTGACCTTTTCTGGATTCTTAATCATTTAAAATAGTTCGACCTGACCGGAGATATAGGAAAAATCAATTGAATGAAAAAAAAGCTACACTCTGCAATTGGGTGTACAACGCATATAAAGAGGCATCTGTGGCTCAGTAGTTAAAAGCAACAGTCCTGGAGTCAGGAAGACTTGAGTTCCAATCCAGACTCAAATATTTCCTGACTGTGCAACCTTGGCCAAGTCACTGAACCTCTAGGTACCTGGCGGTCGCTAGGCAGCTCAGTGGATTGTCCTGAGTTCAAGTTTAGTCTCCTATACTTCCTGGCTGTGCGGCATTGATTGCCTGACCGAAGGATCCACTGGAGAAGGAAATGGCCAACCACCCCAGTATGCTTTGCAAGAAAACTCCAGGGATATTGTGGTCCCGGGATCGCACATGGAGGCGCAGTTGAACAACAACATGCATATGGATGTCTGACAAATACTGCCACCCGACAGTTAGTTGGGCCCACAATTCCACGGGAAGAAGAGAGCAGACGGACCAACATCTCCTCTTGGCCTGCGATGGGGAAGGGCCAGAATCCCGACGCCAAGATGATAGACGATTGGCGCTCCCCAGACCTTGGCTGAGGGGGAGCCACTGGGGAGGCGCCCTCCGAGCGGCCACGCCTCCCAGGCTACACTTCCTGTTTCCCACCCAGGGCTCACAGCCCTCATCCGGGGAAGCCGCTTCTGCCACGACCAGTCATGGCCACCAACCGCCAGGCGGCTGCACTGCACACAGCCGGCGAGCCAGCCTCGCTGGAGGGAAAGACAGGAGGCGGCCATGTGCCAAGCAAGTCCAGCCACCGCTACTTCCGCCATCTTCTGTTTTCAGACCCTGCTGGAGCCAGACCGGGGCCCTGAAGCCTTGGGAATAGCAACGCTCCCACCCTGGCTCCAGAGTCATCTTCCTGGGCAGCAGCCCTCGTGCGGCCGCCATTCCTGAAGCTCCAGAGGAAGGGGTTCCTGCTCCCACGGCATTTTATTAGTGGAGCGGCCATTAAGCATTACCATCCGCTCTGCTGCCGCCCTCTAAGGACCAGGTGGCCTTCCAGCCACGTTACAGCTGAAACCTTCCATATGTATTGTTTTCCTGGCCCAAGTGGCATCATTTCTGAAGTACCTACTTTATGCCAAGAACCTTACTAGCTCTAATTCAGAAACATTATCTCATTCCATACTAACAATAGTTCTTTGGGCAGGTGCTGTAATTATCCCCCCTTTACAGCGGAGAAAACCGAGACAGGAAGAAATGAAGGGACTCACTCAGGATCGCATAGCTAGTTTTTGTCTGAGCCTGGATTTGAACTCAGCTCTTCCTGACTCCAGGCTCGGTGTTCAATCCTTTGCACTACCTAGTTGCCTTGCTCTTGATGGCAAATGTGAACTCCTTGAAAGCAAGGATTGTCGTCCTTTTCTATTTGTATCTACCTCTTAGCATAGTGCTTTACACATAGTAACCACTTAATAAATGCTTTTTCTTAATTTATTAATAAATGTCTTCATTATGTTTAGCATTATATACAGTTATATATTATATACCATGTATTTAAATATGTGCATATTTATATATAATTTTATATTGTACTTATTATTATAAATTTATTAATAAATTCATTCATTCATTCCAGACCAGTCATGGCCTTTCCCTTGTACCATGTTGCTTCTTCATGTTTGGCTATATGTGATAAATTCTGCATTCCTTTTCATATGAGATAAGCATTTTATAGAATGTGTTTCCTAAGCTTGTTGAAAGTGACAAATCCTTAGTTCTACTTTTAGATTCCAAAACATTCTTTTAAATAATCAGTTGCTGTTAAATAATCAGGTGCTCTAGAAAGTCTTTAAAATGTATTGAATATTAAAACTTAATGTTAAGGTAACTTGATCCTATAGAAAAGTATCATTAGGAGTAAAGTTTTTTTCTTTTAGTTAAGAGTAAAATTAATCAGTTATCATTCTTACAAGTTCTAGTAGAGTATAGAGTTCTTTTTCTTTTTCAAAACTTTTATTGAACAAACTTTGTCAGCTGAGCCTTAAAATACTTGGGCTCTATGACAAGCTTTCTCTGCCTGGAATCACTTTTTCTATGAAAATAGATAGTTAATAGAATGCCTTAATAGAATCTACATCTATTTTTTTCTCCTAGTACATCCACTCTGGCAAAGCCTGGAAGCAGTACCGGGAGGGGATCGACAATCACCAATCAACATCCGATGGAGAGATAGTGTTTATGATCCTTGCCTGAAACCCTTAAAAATTTGTTATGATCCAAGTACTTGTCTTCATATCTGGAATAATGGATATTCTTTCCTAGTAGAATTTGAGGATTCTGCAGATAAATCTGGTAAGAGAATACGATTTAATGCTTTTTTTAAAATAAAATTTTATTTAGTCAATTTAGAACATTATTCCTTGGTTACAAGAATCATATTCTTTCCCTCCCCCCCCCTTCCCTTCCTGTAACCGCTGTGCAATTCCACTGGGTATTAAATGTGTCCTTGATTAGAACCCATTTCCATGTTGATGATTGCACTAGGATGTTCATTTAGAGTCTACATCCCCAACCATATCCCCTCGACCCATGTAATCAAGCAGTTGTTTTTCTTCAGTGTTGTTACTCCCACAGTGTTTCCTCTGAATGTGGATAGTGTTCTTTCTTGTAAATCCCTCAGAGTTGTTCTGGATCCCTGCATTGCCATTAATGGAGAAGTCCATTACATTTGATTGTACCACAGTGTATCAGTCTCTGTGTACAATGTTCTCCTGGCTCTGCTCCTTTCGCTCTGCATCAGTTCCTGGAGATTGTTCCAGTCCCCATGGAATTCCTCCAGCTTATTATTCCTTTGAGCACAATAGTATTCCATTACCAACATATACCACAATTTGTTCAGCCATTCCCCAATTGAAGGGCATCCCCTCATTTTCCAATTTTTTGCCACCACAAAGAGCTCAGCTATGAATATTCTTGTACATGTCTTTTTTTCTTATTATCTCTTTGGGGTACAAACCCAGCAGTGCTATGGCTGGATCAAAGGGCAGACAGTCTTTTAGCACCCTTTGGGCATAGTTCCAAATTGCCCTCCAGAATGGTTGGATCAATTCACAACTCCACCAGCAATGCATTAATGTCCTGACTTTGCCACATCCCCTCCAGCATTCATTACTTTCCTTTGCTGTCATGTTAGCCAATCTGTTAGGTGTGAGGTGATACCCCAGAGATGTTTTGATTTGTATCTCTCTTATTATCAGAGATTTAGAATACTTTTTCATCTGCTTATTAATAGTCTTGATTTCTTTATCTGAATATTGCCTATTAATGTCCCTTGCCCATTTATCAATTGGAGAATGGCTTGCTTGATTTTTTGTACAATTGATTTCGCTTTTATATTTTAGCTTAGCTTTAGATTAGCTTTTATATTTAGATTTATAAACTTGAGTAATTAGACCTTTGTCAGGTTTTTGTTATGAAGATTTTTTTCCACAATTTGTTGCCTCCCTTCTAATTTTGGTTGCATTGGTTTTGTATGTATAAAACCTTTTATAAAACTTTTTAAATTTGATGCAATCAAAATTATTTATTTTACATTTTGAGATTTTTTTCTAACTCTTGCTTGGATTTAAAATCTTTCCTTTCCCAAAAATCTGACATTTTATTATTCTGTGTTCACCTAATTTGCTTATAGTTTCCTTCTTTACATTCAAGTCATTCACCCATTCTGAGTTTATCTTGGTATAGGATGTGAGATGTTGATTCAAACCTAATCTCTCCCATTCTGTCTTCCAATTTTCCCAGCAGTTTTTATCAAATAGTGAATTTTGGTCCCCAAAACTGGGATCTTTGGGCTTATCATAGACTGTCTTGCAGAGTTTGCTTACTCTGATTCTATTCCACTGATCCTCCTTTCTGTCTCTTAGCCAGTACCATATTGATTTGATGACCACTGCTTTATAGTATAGTTTGAAATCTGGTACTGATAGGCCACCTTCCTTCGCATTTTTTTTCCATGATTTCCCTGGATATCCTTGATCTTTTGTTCTTCCAAATGAACTTTGTTATGGTTTTTTCTATTTAGTAAAAAAATTTTCTGTTAGTTCAATGGGTATGGCACTAAATAAGTAAATTAATTTGGGTAGGATTGTCATTTTTATTATGTTAGCTTGTCCTACCCATGAGCAGTCCATGTTTTTCCAGTTGTTTAGATCTAGTTTTAATTGTGTGCAGTGTTTTGTAGTTGTGTTCATATAGTTCCTGTGTTTGTCTCAGCAGATAGATTCCTAAGTATTTTATATCGTGTAGGGTGATTTTAAATGGAATTTCTCCTTCTAATTCTTGCAACTGAGATGTGTTGGAAATGTATAGAAATGCTGATAATTTATGTGGGTTTATTTTGTATCCTGCAACTTTGCTAAAGTTGTTGATTATTTAGACTAGCTTTTTAATTGATTCTCTTGGATTCTTTAAGTAGACCATCATATCATCTGCAAAGAGTGATAGCTTGGTCTCCTCATTGCATATTTTAATACCTTCAATTTCTTTTTCTTCTCTCATTACTATTGCTAGTGTTTCTAGTACAATGTCAAATAATAGAGGTGATAATGGGCATCTTTGTTTAATCCTGATGTTATTGGAAAGGCTTCTAGTTTATCCTCCTTGCAGATGATGTTTGCTGATGGTTTTAGATATATACTGTTTATTATTTTTAGGAAATGTCCTTCTATTCTTATGCTTTCTAGTGTTTTCAATATGAATGAGTGTTGTATTTTGTCAAAGGCTTTTTCTGCATCTATTGAGATAATCATTTGGTTTTTGTCAGTTTGCTTGTTAATATGATCAATTATGTGGATGGTTTTCCTAATATTGAATCATCCTTGTATTCCTGGTATAAATCCTACCTGGTCATAATGAATAACCCTTAGGATCACTTGCTGGAGTCTTTTTTGCTAGTATTCTATTTAAGATTTTTGCATCTATCTTCATTAAGGAGATTGGTCTGTAGTTTTCTTTCTCCATTTTTGACCTGCCTGGCTTTGGAATCAATACCATATTTGTGTCATAAAAGGAATTTTGTAGAACTCCTTCTTTGCTTATTCTGTCAAATAGTTTGTATAGTATTGGGATTAGCTGTTCTTTGAATGTTTGATAGAATTCATTTGTGAATCTATCTGGTCCTGGGGATTTTTTCTTAGGAAGTTCTTTGATAGCTTGTTCAATTTCTTTTTCTGATATGGAGTTGTTTAAGTATCCTATTTCTTCTATTAATCTAGGCAATTTATATTTTTGTAAATTTTCATCCATATCACCTAGATTGCCAAATAATTGGGCATAATTGTTTTTAATGATTGCCTTGATTTCCTCTTCATTATAGCTGAGGTCTCCCTTTTCATCTTTGATACTGTTGATTTGGTTTTCTTCTTTCCTTTTTTAAGTAGATTGACCAGTACTTTGTCTATTTTATTTGTTTCTTCAAAGGACCAGCTTCTAGTCTTTATTTATTAAATCAGTAGTTCTTTGACTTTCAATTTTATTAATTTCTCCTTTGATTTTTAGGATATCTAATTTAGTTTTCAACTGTGGATTTTTAATTTGTTCACTTTCTAGTTTTTTAATTTGCATGCCCAATTTATTGACATGTGCCCTCCCTAATTTGTTAATATATGAACTCAAGGATATAAATTTCCCTCTGAGTACTGCTTTGGCTGCATCCCATAGGTTTTGAAAAGATGTCTCCCAATTGTCATTTTCTTCAATGAAGTTATTGTTTCTATGATTTGTTCTTTAACCGATTTTGGAGACTTTTATTATTTAATTTCCAATTAATTTTGATTTGCCTCTCCATGTACCCTTACTAATTATTATTTTCATTGCATTGTGATCTGAGAAGGTTGCATTTATTATTTCTGCTCTTTTGCACTTGTTTGCAATATTTTTATGATCTAAGTACATGGTCAATCTTTGTGGATGTATAATGTGCTGCTGAAAAGAAGGTGTATTCCTTTTTGTCCCTATTTATTTTTCTCCATACATCTATTAACTCTAATTTTTCTGAAATTTCATTCACTTCTCTTACCTCTTTCTTATTTATTTTTTGGTTTGATTTATTTAGTTCTGATAGAAGAAGGTTCAGGTCTCCCACTAGTATAGTTTTTCTATCTGCTTCATCCTTGAGCTCCAGATTTAATGCTTTTATCTGAGCCAAAAAAATATTTATTTATATTTGATACTTATATTCCTAATTTTTCCTTCTTTTGTATTATAAAATTGTGCCTGAATAATCTGATTTGTTTGAATTTTAGAAATATATCTCCTTTGGGTATCATGTAGTAAATGTTATCCTTTTAATAATATATGTAGTTTATAACCCAGTGGAATTGCTTGTCAGCACTAGGAGTGGGGAGGGAAGAGGGGAGGGAAAGAATACAAATCATTTAACTATGGGAAAATACTTAAAAATAAAAATAAAATGAGCTGGAGAAAAAAGTAATATATGTAGTTTTTTTCAATTCGTAAAGGCATCTTTGGATATATATATATGTATATATATATATATATGTATATATATATATATAGTTTGTTTGTTTTTTGAATACTTGCTTTAAAGGAGTTTGTGACTGTTTTCTTTTCCCTGCTATTTTTGTTAATAAATGAAAATTTTACTCTGTATACTGTATTGGGTTTAAAATAATTTTACATTAAATTTTTACTTTTAAAAATATTTAATCAGCATCAACTGATAAGAATTAAGTATATTTGCAATAGAACAAAAACATGGTGTTATGTTTCTTAATAACTACTTGGAAGTAGTTACATACTGGGAAATTAGGTTCTTGTCATTTGTTGGCAGTGTTAAGCAAATATAATTATCTCTTTTAAAGAAGAAATAAAAATTCCTGAAAGTTTCTTAAGATAAGCAACAGTTTATAATTGTTCACTTCCTTGCAACCAGACAGGATATGCATCTAATTATGAGATACTTTTACAGTTGGACCAAAAAGCTTTGTAATTCTTGAATTTAGATCATAACTGAATTCTAAATAGGTTTCTTGTTTCCCACTCATGACCGAATTCAATTCAAGTCAACAATTTTAATTAGTATGAAGCAAGCATGTGGAAAAAAATGATTAAAAGGAAATGGAGTTCTCATTAATGAATGGGGGGGGAAATGACTTAATGAATTTTTTTAATCCCCAAAAGTAAATGAAGCAACAATGAAGACTGTTGTCTTTGCATTGACTTTAAAACTCTTGACTTTATGTTCCCTCTATATGTTTGTAATACCATCCTGGAACTCTGAATCCTTGATCTATACCTCTGAGTCCAGATGTGGAAAAGACCCTTAATACACTAAAGATTTCTTGTCTTTCTCATCTATATTATACATTTATCTGTTTAATAAAGTAAAGGTAGCTATTTTACACCACTCATATCTGCATATCTCTCCTAAGACACTGCCTCCCACTTTTCATTATCTTGTTTAATTGTCTGGAGATCTAAAACCTGCCCCAGCTCATCCTCTTGATCCCTCAATATTGACTAAAACCATTGACCTGAATTACTGTAATGACCCTTTCTAACTCCCAAACTACTTTTAGAGAAATGAACCAGAATTTTCTGCCTCAAATGACCAATATATGTTTATGTCCATCCTGAAACTAACCATTCTCTCCTGATTTAAACCCACAACATTATTTTGCCTTCTCTTTTCTCATACCCTTTCTTGATTCTACAAATGTGAAAATATATTTTTTTATTTTAACCCTTACCTTCTGTCTTAGGACCTTCCATGTCTAGGTTGGCTCTCTATCCACTGAACCATTTAGCTGCTCTCAAATGTGAATATATCTTTAACACGTCTCATTCTTAACCTCAACATATTTTCTGCCTAAGCAGAATAAACCTTGTTCATCAGAATTAACTCCAAGTGAATTCAATAATTTTACCTGTTGTATTTTTAGTCATTAGCTTGATCAATAGCTTTCAAGATTTAAATTAGGAAATGCTTTCTACCTGGGATGATCAGGGAAGATTTTTCATGGAGGTCCTATCTTAAGTAGGTCTTTAAAATAAATAACATTTTTACAGGCCTTGTTATTATATCACCCTCTTTTCCAAGTGTATCCTTACACCACCCCTTATCCAGAAAGCCATCTCTTGTAAATAAAAACAACAGTTGAGCAAAACTCTTCTACATGTGCAGTATTTCCTCCCTGCTGTCCACCCTGTCTACAAAGAAGAAAGGAAGGGGCACGTCCTCATCCGGAAGTGTTTGGCTTTTTCAGGGGTAGGGACGTGGAGGAATGGTTCCATTGCAGGCATAGGACAGCCAAGGGGAAGAGTCCAAAGGAGGGAAGAGACCTGAGGGCGGAACCTTGGTGACCAGGAGGCCAGGAGAGGGAGAGAACCAGCAGTGGCAGTCACAGTCTTCATGAGAGACTCTCTAAACAAATAGAAACAAAACCTAGCACGGATATGGGGCAACTCCCAGTAGTATTCTTTGTCTGGAACAGACTGCAGTGTGTAAAGGGGGACAGTATTGAGAAATTAAGGCCAGAAGGTAGGCTGGAGCCAGAACGAGGAGTTTGTAGTTTGTCTCGAAGACTACAAGGAGCCCCGATGAAAGCACTGTAAGTGCCCAAGCCTGGAATGTTACTTTTGGTGGCCGAGTGAAGCCTGGATTGGAGAGGAAGCAGATCACAGCCAGGATGGCCCGTTCAGAGGCAAGGAGGGGCCCTATTCCCTGGGAGAGGAAAGGAGGGCTGCTGCAAAATGCATGGCCGAAGTTGAAGTTGAAGCGATCACTCTGTTGGATGCAGGGGGAGGGCAGGCCAGAGGCGGCCCTGAGGTTTCCAGCTTGGGGACCAGAGGAGAGTACTGCAGCGGACAGATACAGATGTTCTAAGAGCCGTTTGGGACTGTTGGGTTGAAGACATCCCTAAGATGGGGCAGCCAGGCCTGGCGATGGGGACGCCTGGCTTCATCTTTGGCCACAGACACTAATAGCTGTGGAAGGCAGAGCAAGTCACTTATCCACCCCACCCCCAGCCCCGACTGCTTTTCTGCTTGAAAAAAGCCAGCAGGCTAGCCAGAGCTGTTCCAAGTCAGAAAGGGTTCTGCCACGAGAGGGAGCTTTGCACGGGAGGGTGGCCTGAGACCCGCAGGAAGGGCTTCTGGAGGCCTGAAAACCGGGGGCTGTGAAAAAGCTCAGCGGCACACTCAGCCTCTGGAGGCTTTGCTGCCCACCTGTGGGGCGCTGACCGCTACCTGCCAGAGCTGCTCAGATCTGGGGCTCCGGGGAAGAAGGTCCCTGAACGCCAGCCAGCCCAGCTCGACCCCGGGCACATGCGGGGTTGTGAGTGAGGGGAGTCCGCTGGACGTGGGGCCTTCCCCTGGCCCTGCTGCCCTTGCCGCAGACCATTGCCCTCCATTACTTATCGGGGCGGTGCAGGATTAGCTGAGGCCTAGTGGAGGCCACCTCTGGGAAGAGCCATTTGGATCCGGGGACCTTAGTGCGAGGGAACTCTGTCAGGGTCGCCCTATTGCCCTTTCAGCCCGTCCGCTTCATGCAAACGCTTGCTCAGACCCGGCTCAGCCCCCAGTTAACACGTGACACTGGCCCAGTGCACTTCCTCCCATCCCGGCCCCCACACCAGCTCCCTTCAGCAGGACAGCGTGGCCATCCAGCAGTCGTGTGGAAGGGAGAAAGCGTCGGTGTGCCTGTCATCGTCAGAGAGATCATGAAGAGCGCAGGACTAGGCCCAGCCCCCAGGGAAGGAGGGCCCACCCTCAGAGCCCTCTCTGGCTCCCCTGTCCGAGGAGGGGAGCCAGGAGCTTCCAAACCCACCCTTCTGAATAGGGTTGGGACTCTTTCCTCTCCAGGGTTGGGGTCTTCTTCTGTAGCTACATCTCCTTTCCAGGGCCCACACTCTGTCTCCTATCTTGGTTGCCTCTTTAGAAAGGGCCTCTTGATTTTTAAGGGGCAATCAGGGAGAGGGGCCAGTCTTTATCCAGCCAATCATTGGCTGTTCTCTAATTTTTCATACCTCATAAAGGAATAATAAAATGTAAGACTCTTAAAAATACCTTGTTTCTATTGCTGGTCCCTTTACTTTCTATTACTATATCATTAAGAATGAGAGAAATCAATATATCAAGAGTATCATGGGGGCAGCTGGGTAGCTCAGTGGATGGAGAGCCAGGCCTAGAGATGGGAGGTCCTGGGTTCAAATCCAGCCTCAGACACTTCCCAGCTGTGTGACCCTGGGCAAGTCACTTGACCCCCATTGCCTAGCCCTTACCACTCTTCTGCCTTGGAGCCAATACACAGTATTGACTCCAAGACAGAAGGTAAGGGTCTTTAAAAAAAAAAAAAGAGTATCTTGATTAACTCCCTTACCCTACTACAGGTATACAAAATACAGAGATTTTATATATTTTTTATGATGGATTTGGTTTAGTGGAGTAGACATATTCTTCTATCTGAAATATTTAAATTGCATATTTTGCATTCTTTAAAATATAGCATTGTCATTCAAAGCACTTTGTAGATTCTTAATGAAAACTTCTTTTGGCCATTTAGTTTCTGCAATAAAATGGTTATTGTTTAAGAGGCATTTAGGTGGTAAATGGAGTTAGAGCACTGTGGAGTCTGAAATATCTGAGTTCAAATCCGTTCTGAGATTTACTAGCAGTGTGACTCTGAGCAAGTCACTTAACTGCTCTGCCTCAGTTTTCTTATCTTTAAAATAGGAGTAAAATAGCACCTATCTCCTAGGTTGTTGTGAAGATAAAATCAGAAAAAGTGGTTTATAAGCTTATATTTATATTTATTTTAGGTATTATTATCAGTTTATTATTGCCTCTTGCTGTTGTCATCTTCCATATTAGAGGAAGTTGTCAAAATTATATTTAAAGGCCTATCTATTCTGACTTATTTATCCAATTTAAAAGAAATTAATTCTTTTTGCTTTAACAATTATTTCCTTACTTAATTTTCAATCTTTAAAGAACTAATTTCTCTCTCTTCCATATTTCAGTGTCTACCCTGTGTTTCCTGTTTTATTTTCTCATCCTTTTCTCCATGCTTTTGTAAAAGAAAGAAAAATGCTCAGAGAAAAAGGTACATGAATTAAAATTTAATAATTGTAAAATAACATTCTTAAGTAAAGAAAAAAGTTTAAAAAAGGAAAAGAGTTCAGGAAAAGTTTTTTTTAAGCAAAAGGAAGTCATAAATATACATATCTAGAAATAGCAATATAAAAGATTAGAAAGTACTGAAACTGAATTTCCCCAAATAAGTGGAAGGAAATACATAAAAAGAAGTGTTTGGAGAAGGTATGTAATAATTTTTTACTATGGCCCTCTGTTGAGACATAATGATACGTATTTAGTATGTATTTATCTTCTTGGGAATGGAACTCAAGTAGTTGTATAAATGGAAGTGAAGGGCTAGAAATGGATGTGGACCAGTCATGGAATAAATGGAAAACCCAAGAGAGAAAGTAAAAGAATCAGAAAAAGGGACTCCACCTGGAGGAAGATTTGCAGAAAGACATTGGCCACACAGGATGGAAAGGTATGGAGGTGGATTGTGATCTCCACCGAGGAAAAACTGAAACCCCTGAATTCATAGTTTCATTAAAGTATGTATTAACATAGCATCTGAATACGATTCCTTATTTACAATGGAATTCCTTATTTACACTGACGATAGGCAGAGGACTTGGGTTCAAATGGTGTTTTGGCTGTTAGTCACTTAACTTTCTGAAGTCTGTTTCCTTAACTGTAAAATGAGGGAGATTCTATCAGATGTTCTCTTTGCTTTTCTTTTAGCTCTAAATATTTTAATCCTATGATTAATTTTTAATTCTGTTATATAGGAGTGTTTATGTGTATGAGAAAGATAGAGAGAATGAAAGTGCATGCAAAAATACAAAAGAGAAAACAACCTGTTTGTTTTCCATGGATAATCTATTATGCTTCAGCTGGGTTAAATTTTGTTCTCAACTTTGCGATATTATCACCATTGCTTGGCACTAGTCCGAGTAATATATGTCTCTAGTCTTAAATCCACCAGGAAGTTGATGAAAGGAAGTTTGAATTCTCTTCCATTTCATATTCAGCTGCTTAAAAAAAAAAAAGTCTTTAAAACCAAATTAGATCTTTTTGCACCAAAGAAAAATGCAGAATAAACCAATGATAATATGTATTTTTGTAAGAGTTGATATTATTCATGTCACTCTATTGTGGAGAGCAAAAAAATTAGAGCAATAGATTGAATGGGGAAGCTAGACAACGTTCTGGTTCTTGCCAATGAGTTGTCTTCATATGATGCAATGAAATGGCACTATAAAATAGTGTGAATTACTAAGCCTTTAGACATATCCAGTGAATAAGAGCACATTTCAAAATCAAACTAATGTTTTTTGCATTACTCCCTGCATTGCTCTTTCCCAAGTACAGGCAGGGGTTAACTGACCTAGACCCAGAAATAGGACCACTCACAGCTTTACTCATCATCATTTGTCAATTCAATTCAAAAGAAATATTTTTAAAGTATCTTCACTGCGACAGGTACTGGATTAACTTAAATATATTTTTTAAAAAGACTCTGGGAAGCCATTGCTTGTGTCTGGGTGGCCTCTTACAGCTCTGTAGCATTTCCCTGCCTCCGTTAGCATCCGTTCTGTCATGCTCTAGCCTTCTCCAGCCTTCACCAGCCTCTTAGAACTGCAGCAGATGCCTTGCCCAAGCCTGGGTCCTCTGTCCCCCCACCTGGAGGCAGGACCCCTATAGACAATGATAGCTCACCTCAATTCGTTCTTTAGGGATTATGACACTACGTCCTCATCCCAGTGATGTTGAATCCCCAGCCGCCATTGCTCAAGCCCTGTTTTCTGCCCCCCCCCCACACACACACACACAACTGCTCCTTTAGTCTCATTTCCTTCAACCCATTCATCATCTCCCCAGCGGCCTGTTGTAAAGCTACATAGCCCTTCCTGTGCCCTCTGGAACACTAGCTCCAAAGGTGACACACTAGTTTTCACCTTAAACCTCTTGCTCCTTCCATTCTCTGGGGATCTGACTTCTGGATGATAACAGCTTCCCTGGCCACTTTTTCTAGCATTGGTTACATTTTCACCGATATCCTCTCCCAACCAAAACCAAACCAAACCTCGTTCAGGAAATACTTCTTCCCTGATGTTGTTTCCAGCCTCCCTCCTTGGCGCCATCCTCCAGTAACTTCTCCTCCTTGGAAATCCAATCCATATTTATCACCCAGTCAAGAATCTGTTGGCTGCAGACTTCTAGGACACTTTCTTTCCTTATTCAGAGTTCGTTTTGTAGTTCATAGTCTCTCTCTTCCACAATGCTTGCCCTCATACTAGGGAACTTCGACACCTATATTGATACTCACTCAAACATTCTAACCTCCCAGTTCTTCAGTGTATTAATTTCCCATCATTTCCCTAGCCCCATCCCACCTCAGCCACACACACAGAGTCATATCCTGCATTTTGTCATCACTTGAATTGTCTACTTTCGTGTTCATTAAATCTGAAATTCCTTTATCTGATCCTAATCTGCTGCCACTCTGCCCTGCATCTCATAAGCCATCCTCAGGGTGACCTCGAGTGTGTCCACTTCTCAATTCTTCTCCCGGACATACCCTACTTGAGCTAAGCTCTCCTCCCTTCCTCATCTTTCCTCCTTAGTGAACAAGTTCATCTCTGCAGTATCCTCTTTTCCCAAATCTGTTGTCTTTTATTCTATTGAAGATTTTTGTCTTGTCGAGCATGAAGTGGCCCTTCTTGCCAAGGCTACAATGCACAAGTGATTTCGTTTCATGCCATCTTTTCCAGCTCCTTGTCATCCTTTCACTTATTTTCAGCTTCTCCTTGTCTCCAGGTTGCTTCTTGACTGCCTGCAAACAAATTTATGTCTACCCCAACTAAAAACAAGAATAATTCTCATTTGTTCCTTCCATCTGTCCCCAGTATTCTTTCTGGTAGCAAACTCCTTGAGAAGGCCATCTACAATGGTACCTCTGTTTCCCAATCTCTTCCTTTCTTCTTAACTCTGCTGTCTGGCTTCTGACCTCATCGTTTAATTGAAACTACTCTCTTCAAAGTTAATTGCCAAAGCTAAGGGACTTTTC
Source organism: Monodelphis domestica (assembly GCF_027887165.1). NCBI lineage: Eukaryota > Metazoa > Chordata > Mammalia > Didelphimorphia > Didelphidae > Monodelphis > Monodelphis domestica. Next base: position 236,771,649 of record NC_077234.1, read on the forward strand.
TTATTCCTGCACTTCTTGATCTCTCGGCAGCCTGTAACATTATTGAACGCTCTTTCCTTCTTTTCTGGTTCTCCTCTTGCCCACCTGTCCACTCCTCAGTCTCCTTTTCTGGATCTTCACCTAAGTCATAACTATTAGCCATTAAGACCCCTGCAAAGCTCTGTTCTGGGCCGTTTTCTCCCTCTACACTATTTAGCTTGGTGATTTCATCAACTTCTATGAACTCAAATATCATTTCTATGCAGTTGATCCTCAGAATTATTTGCCGGGCTCTAATCTCTTTCCTAAACTTCAGCCTTACATCTTTAATTGCCTGTTGGACACCTCAAACTGGATGTCTCATAGCTTAAACTCAGTGTGTCCAAAATGAAACTGTTTTCTTTCTTTCTAAACTCTCCTCCCTTTTTTATTTCCCTATTACTATCAAAGGTACTATGCTCCAAGTCGTCTAGGCTATAGTCTAGTCCATGTCATCCTTAACTCCTTACTCTCACCGCTCCTATCCCAATCAGTTGCCAAACCTGTCATTTCAACTTCTGCAATATATCTCTTAACCACTTCTTTTTCTCTTCTGACCCCGTCACCACCCTGGTGCAGGTCTTCATTGTCTCGCACCTGGACTACTGCAGTAGACTTTCTGGTTATCTCTTTCTGTCTCAAGTCTCCTCTCTACTCCAGTCCTTCCTCTATTCAGCTGTCCAGCTGATATTCCTAAGGGCAAGTCTGGCCATGTCAGTCTCCTATTCAGTCAACTCCAGGGGCTCCTCATAAGAGCAAATATGAAACCCACTGTTTGGATTTTAAAGCCCTTCATAACCTGACCCGCCTCCCTTTCCAGTCTTCTTATACCTTACTCCCTACCAGGTACTCTGTGATCCAAGCTCTATGCTGTTCTTTAGACAGCTCCAACTGAAACGCTTTCTCTGCATCTCGACCTCCTGGTTTCCCTGACTTCCTTCAAACCCCAACTATAATCCCAGCTTCTTCAAGAAACCCTTCCTCACCCTCCTTGGTCTTAGTGCCTTTCTTCTAAGATTATCTCCAAATTATCCTGTATATTTCTTGTTTGTTCTCTTCTCAATTAGGCCCTGAGGTCTTTTAGAGCAGAGACTATTTTTTGCTTTTCTTTTTATCCCCAGCAATTAGCACAGGACCTAGCACATAGTAGGCACTAAATAAATGCTTGCTGACTGACTTGACACTAATTCAAATTCACAGTTTAGTAGATGGGTCCCTTCCTTTCCCCAGCCCCAACAGACAGCCCAATTAGCAAATTGGCCATTTCCACTTGAACTTCCTTTCCCCTCCCCAGCTCCAAATATTCCTTTATCTCTGTGCTTTTTTCTCTTCTTCCTTACACAAAACATACTATTCTTTCTCTACTCCCCATTCAGCCTGAAAGGATGTTCTGGCTTGATTGGAGAGCCACACCTGTATAATTCATGTGCTGCCCCCGCCCCAAGCATACATGTGCCTGACTAAAACTTTGTCCTGGGCTCTCCTTTCTTCTTTTTCTACACCTTCTTCTTTGATCTCATTCATCTGGTATAATGGGTTAGTGCATTTATCTCCTCTTTGCACAGGGCTCCTAGATCTAGATCTAGATCTAGATATATAGAGACATAGATATGCTCATCTCTCATCTCTCTCCTAAATTCCAATTCTCTATCTCCCAACTTCCTGCTAGATAGTTCTACCTGGATAGCCCCAATTTAGCACACTCCATCCTTTCAAACCTTCCCCTTTTGCAGATTTCTTGATCTTTGGGTACCTTCTGTACTTCTAGGCACCTAGATTTATAACCTCAGTCATCTTAAACAGTTTTTCTCTCCCACCTCCATAACTGATCAGTTGCCAAGTCTGCTTGATTCTGCCACTATACCATCTCTCCCACCTATCATCTCAACGCTGCCAGATACCTTAGCACTTACTACCTCTCTTCTGGACTATTGTAATGGCCTCCTGTTTCATCATTCTGATGCCAGCCTCTTACTTCACACAGCTACAGAAATAATCTGCCTAAGGCATGGATTTAATATCATTCCCTTGTTTAAGACTTCAATGGGCCCCTGTTTCTTCTAGAATAAAATATTTAGTAATAAATATTTAATATATTTGATAAATATTTTAAAATAAAAAATTTTAGTTTGATACTTAAAACCCTCTATAATCTGGCTTCAGCTCACCTCTCCAGCTTTATCCCACATTATTCTTTTCCATGTATTTTAGCTCCAGGCAAACTAGGCTACCTGCTTGTGATGGTTCAAATAAGCTACCTCTATGTCTCCAGCCTTAGCTGTCTCCCTTCTCTGGATTTACTTCAGTAGGCACCTAATAGCTTTCATCATGAAGCTTTCCCCAATTCTCCTCTGCCCCAGTTATTAGCAAAGATGTTCCTCAAGCTCTTTCTTTCTTTCTTTGTTTCTTTTCGTCGTCTCCTTCTCCTCCTCTTTTTTTAAACCCTCACCTTCTGTCTTAGGATGAATTCCAAGACAGAAGAGCAATAAATTACTAGGCAATTGTCTTGCCTGGGGTCACACAGCTAGGAAGTATATGAGGCCAGATTTAAACCAAGATCCTCTTGACTCCAGGCCTGATGTTCTATCTACTGTGCTATCGAGCTGCCCTTCTTTGATCTTTTCTTTTCCTCTTTTACTCCTTAACCTGTATTAAACTTTCCCGTGTTTATGCTAAATTGTCTCATAAATTGTTTGACAACAAGACCTAGTTTTATCTTTGAATCACCAAAATCAAATTCAGTGCCTTGCACATAGTAGGGACTTAATAACATTTGCTGAATTTAAAGACTTTTCAGTCAAATAGGCTTATGTTGATGTTGTACCTTAGCTGTATTTCCCTGAATGAATGGCTGACAAAATTTCTGAATTGTTTCTCTATATTATTTCAGTTATTAGGGGAGGACCTTTGGAAAACAATTATCGGTTAAAGCAGTTCCATTTTCACTGGGGAGCAATAAATGACTGGGGTTCAGAACATACTGTTGACAGTAAATGTTATCCAGCTGAGGTATGTACTTTATTACAATGATACTTTAAAACAAACTACAGACAATTCTGATATTCTTAATTCTAATTGATAAATAAGAGATGCTATGGCCTAACTTCTCCATGGATTCCATTAACTCATCTGAATCTTAGACATATAAAAATTTGGAGCACTTAGGTGGCTCAGTAGATAGTCAGGCCTGGAGTTGGGAAAACTAGGTTCAAATCTGGCCTCAGACACTTCCTAGTTTCATGACCCAATTGCCTAGTCTTTACCACTCTTCTGCTTTAGAATGGATACTGTAAGACAGAAGGAAAGGGTTTATTTTTAAAAGGTAAAAATTTAACAGACTATAAAAATTGGAGATCATTGAAATGGTAAGTGTTGGTGCTGGTTGCAATATTAGTTATGATTTTTGGTTGTTGAATTATTTTCTGTAATGCCCAACTCTTCATGCTGCATTTGGAGTTTTCTTGCCAAAGATAATGGAATAGTTTCCCATTTCCTTCTCCAGATCATTTTTACAGATGAGAAACCTAAGGCAAACAGTTAAATGACTTCCTCAGAGTCACATAGCTAGTATGTGTCTAAGGCCAGATTTGAACACAGGGACATGAGTTGGGCACTCTCTCCACTCTACCACCTCATTCATTGCCTATAGTTATAACAAAGCAATTATTATTTAAAAAATTTTAATGCTTTCAAGTTCTCTAATGAAGATTGCCTTTTTTTTAAACCTTTACCTTCCATTTCAGAATTAATACTGTGTATTGGTTCCCAGGCAGAAGAACATAGAGAACTAGGCAATGGGGGTTAAGTGATTTGCCCAGGGTCCCACAGCTAGGATGTATCTGAAGCCAGATTTGAACCCAAGACCCCTATCTCTAGGTCTGGTTCTCAAACCACTGAGTTACCTAATTGCCTTCTAAAGGTTTCCTTTGAAGATCAAAATATAATTTCATAATGTTTATATTAAGGAAATTAGTACAATTTTGCCATAGTAGGCCTTTTCCATTAAATGTTTTATTGATACATATGAACATGCCTAATGCCACATAGAACCAGAACTGAACTTTTCCTACCCTCTAGGACAATGATAGCAAGCGTTATAGAAACGGAGTGCCAGGCCCCACCCCTATCCCCCAGACTGAGTGCCATTCTTGCCCCACCCAGAGGCCAAGTGCTATGCCCCAACCCCCGCCGCCATGTGCCTCCCTTACCCCACACAGGGGAGGGAGAAACAGCTCCCATTGGGCTGCTGGACAGAGGGGCGGGTCATATGAGAAATGACCTCAGTGCAGGTGAAGAGAGGAGGGGAGTGGCCCAAGTGCTCTGATCCCCTCCAGCTCTGCTGCCATTGAGCTGTCCACCTTTCCTCTCTGTGAGTTCCCATTGGGCTGTTGAGCAGAGCAGTGGGGGATTTAAAAAAAATGTCATCAGGCATGGTGGAGAGGGGGAAGGAAGTAGCTCCATCAAGTCCTTCTGCCTTTCTAGTAACCAACTTGGGGAAAAGTGTGTGCCATCTTTGGCACTAGTGCCATACATTTGCCACTACCGTTCTAGGATATTTAACATTTTAAAAAAGAAACGAGGCTAAAGAAGTAGATGTGAAACAAGTATACAACTCATCTTATAAAAGAGATAGAGGAGGTCCTTGTCACTTAAAGGGATCCTTTTTAAAGATCTCTGCAAAGAGAAGTTACTGTTTCTTTCACAGGTATGGTCCCTTCCTTTCCCTGATCATGCCGACTTCAGAGCACTTATTAGATTGCAGAGAAGGGTAACAGGAATAGACCAGACAAGAGCTGTATAACCCTGATTAAAGCTCTCTCTATTCTTTTTTCCCAGCTTCCATACTGCCACAATAGTCATGAAAATCATAAGGAGAGAATCTTATAGATCATGTAATTTACTATGGCTTTCTCATTTGATACATGGGGAACATAAGGCCCAGAGAAGATAAAAGTGTCCAAATCACTTACTCAGCCAAGTAGATACATGAGTTGGAATGACTCTTAGTAAAGTGCTGCTTTAAATGCTTCACAAGTGTCTGTTGCTTGATTAGACAGGTAGCCTTAAAAGGCTATGCTCAGTAATTTTTATTTTATTCTCTAGTTCATGAAGCCACTACAGGTTTTTGAATAGGAGATAGCACTGAATGGCCTGTGCATTAGGAACATTAAATAATCTTTTTGTAAGGGTATCTAGAAAAAAGAAACTGTTCAAACCCCATAGGCTAAATAGGATCATTCAATTCATTTTCTCTGTCTTATTTTCACCCAATTTTCTTGTACTAAACTGTTCTTCATTGATATTTCAGCTACATTTAGTACACTGGAATGCAGTCAAATATAAAAGTTTTGAAGATGCCGCAATGGAGGAAAATGGATTGGCTGTAATAGGAGTATTTTTGAAGGTAAAGCCTTACTCATCTGAAAGTTACTTGTTCACTACTGAATATAATTATTTATTTTTTACAAATTTACATATAAATTATATAATTTAAATTTTCATTATATATTATTTATTTTTCAAAATGATTATTTAAAGGATAGTTTAGACTTTTTTGCCATGATTTTAATTTTTAATTTATCATTCTTTAGCTAGGTGTACATCATAAAGAACTACAGAAATTAGTAGATGCTTTGCCAGCAATCAAACATAAGGTAACGTTTCTAGTTTTAAGACTATTGAATTAATAAGTGTTTTGGTGTTGGACCCAATGTATAATAGGCACTTTTATTTTTAAAAAAATTTGATGTTTTAGAGTTCTCTAATGAAAGTTACCTTTGAAGATCAAAATATAATTTTATAATGTTTAAGGAAATAGCTTACATTTTTTTTTAAACCCTTACCTTCTGTCTTGGAATCAATCAATACTGTGTACTGGTTCCAAGGCAGAAGAGTGGTAAGAGCTAGGCAATGGGGGTTAAGTGACTTGCCCAGGGTCACACAGCTGGGAAGTGTTGGAGGCCAGATTTGAACCTAGGACCTCCCTTCTATAGGCCTGGCTCTCAATTCACTGAGCTACCCAGCTGCCCCCTTTTAAACACACACATATAAAAGAGCACACACACACATACTCAAATTGTCTTTTCTTCTTCCAGCTTAGACACTTGTAGTGTCTTTGTCCTTACTTTACTTTTTAAATCCAGAGACTTTCTAGTGTCTGTTTGGGGAGATAGATATGATTTTCATGTTAACACAGAAGCAGCTATCTGCTGCTTCTCCTTCACACTGTCTATGTAAGTATGAAAGATGGAGAATATTAATTTATCACTGTGATATATCTAATCCATGGTGTGATGAGTCATGACAGAATTCTTCAGTATTTCTGAATGATAAATATTGATTGAATAATAAAGTTAATGATAAAACAAATAGAAATGGCTAATATTGACATATTAATATTCAAATATATTTGTTTTACATTAAGCATTAAAAGTGCTTTTTCTTGTTAAATATCATATGCCCAGTAAATAATCAATTTTTATTAGGCAGATGTTGAAAGAAATTTTTCCAAATTCAAAAATGTTTCAAAATTTTATAAGTTAAATTGTGTATTTTTCTTTGCTTTTAATGTGGCATGGGCCTTAATATTCTCCTACACTTCTAAGTTTAAAAAAATGTATGAATAGGGAAGTTTCAAAATTTGTTTGCCCCAGATGAGTAGCTCTATTTTGGGTTATTGCAAATCTGGATTATAACAAAGGAACCCAACAAACCAATTACCCCAGCTGTTTCAGTTTCCTCCTTGAAAAATAAAAACACAGCTAGTAACTATCCAAGGCAGGAACAGGATTCAAACCTTCCTAACACCAAGTCCAGTAGTCTGACCACTATACTACCATCTCCTAGGCCAGGAAGTGCCCTAGGGACCTGCTTTTTGATTTGGAATCCTCACCGAGAATTCTGGGAAAATATCTCTCCTAGACTGCCCAGACCTGCTCTGAACACTTGACCGCAGTGCATGAGAAGCTCCATAGGACAGTGGTGAGGAGGCCAGACTTGGAGTCAGCAACTCCTGAGCTTCCATCCCAGCTCCACAATCACTAGCTCTCTAGAAAGTAGAGAACAACTCTAGTCATCGTATAGAAATTACTTTGGGACCTCAAAGTGCATACAAATCTCGCTTTGTTTAAAATAACATAAGGAGAATGGCGGAAACCCCAAATGAGTGCTTCCAAGTCCCCATCGGAGGGCCTAACTGCTAGGTGCCACCATTAATTTGTTGTTGTTGTTCAGTGGTGTCTAGGCCTTCAGAATCCCATTTGGGGCTTTCTGTGCTAGAAGTGAAGGTTGGCCAGGGGACTCGCCTCTACCAAGGGAGAGTGAGAGCTAAAGGCAAGGCAGTCAGCCAGAGAGAAATCCAGGGAAAAGAAGCCAAGGAGGGAGTCCCTAAAAGGGAAAGGAAAGTCAAGTCAATACACTGACTACTACGAGGTGCCGGTGACTCACGCTCGGATCTAGGGATGCCACAACAGGCAACAAAGTCCTCCAGGAAGCCTGACATACCAACGGCTATGTACAAACAACACATGCCAGAGTCAACAGAGATGGAGCCTAAAGGGAAGGCTCCTTTGGAAGGCGGGCTCTGAGCTGGCACCTGGAGAAAGCCAGGAACCCAGGAGGCGGAAGTGAGGCAGAACAGCACTCCCAAGCCTGGGAACAGCCAAAGAAAATGCTTGCAGCTGGAGACAGGCTATCTGGTGCAAGGAACTGCCAGGAGGCCACTATCACAGCCCTGCAAAATGCTGGGGCAAGAGTGAAATGGAAGGACGCTGGAAAGGCAGGAAGGCAGAGGTGCAAAAGGCTTTAAAAGACAAACAGGATTGTATATTTAATCCAGGAGACAATAGAGAGCCAATGGCGGGACTGAGGGAGGGCTAGGTTGAATGACGTGGGCAAACTTGAACTTTAAGATTAGTTCAACAAACGGCACCCTTTAACTGGTTAGGCAGCTCCGTGGCACAGTGGATAGAACACCAGCTCTGGAGTTCAAATACAGCCTCAGACACGCACTAGCTATGTGACTCTGGGCAAGTCACTTCATCCTGTTTGCCTCAGTTTCCTCATCTGTAAAATAAGCTAGAGAGGGAAATGGCAAACCATTCCAGTATCTTTGTCAAGAAAGCCCCAAATGGGATTCTGAAGGGCTAGACATCACTGAACAACCTTGTTCTTTGGTTGATCTTAAGGCTAAGATTACAAATGCAAACCTTTCAGTCTCTGAGCAGCAGTTGATGAAAGTTTTTTTAAAGTTTGAAAGTCAGCTGGGGCAATATATAACACAAGCTGGCTGTGATGAATTTGAATTAGGAAGATATTAATATTTAAAATTTCAAATAATTACTCTTTCAGATTTGGGGGTAAGTTTATAGCATTTATACTCTGGGCTTTTTTTTGGGGGGGAAGTAAATCTTTATATAAACCATCGATAAGAAAAACATACTGTGCTGTAAGAAATGTGTGTAATGAATACAGAAAATCATGGAAAGATCTATATGAACTGATGCAGAATGAAGTAAGCAGAACCAAGAAAACAATATAACCAGTGACTACAATAATGTAAATGGAAAGAATGACATGCCAAAAAATCAAAAGTAAATTTAACAAAATTATAATGATCAAATGGGACTTGAATGAAGACACTTCCAGCCTATCTTTTCGTGGAGATGGGAGGTCCACAAATGTCACCCATTGCACATGGATTTGGACTTATGTATCAGTTGTGTTGTCTTTTTTCCCCTTTGTTTGCTTGTTTTCTTTTTAAATTTCTTTTTTTTAAACATTATTTTATTTGGTCATTTCCAAACATTATTCATTGGAAACAAAAATCATTTTCTTTTCCTCCAACCCCCCCCCCCACCTCTCCCATAGACGGCGCATGATTTCACTGGGTATCACATGTGTTCTTGACTTGAACCCATTTCCGTGTTGTTGGTATTTGCTCTAGAGTGTTCGTTTAGAGTCTCTCCTCAGTCATATCCCCTCCACCCCTGTAGTCGTTGCTTTTCATCAGTGTTTTTGCTCCCACAGTTTATCCTCTGCTTGTGGATAGTGTTTTTTAGATCCCTGCAGATTGTTCAGAGACATTGCATTGACCCTAATGGAGAAGTCCATTACATTCGATTATACCACAGTGCATCAGTCTCTGTGTACAATGTTCTCCTGGTTCTGCTCCTCTCGCTCTGCATCACTTCCTGGAGGTCTTTCCAGTCTCCATGGAATTCCTCCACTTTATTATTCCTTTTAGCACAATAGTATTCCATCACCGACATATACCACAATTTGTTCAGCCATTCCCCAATTGATGGGCATCCCCTCATTTCCAATTTTTGGCCACCACGAAGAGTGCAGCTATGGATATTCTTGTACAAATCTTTTTCCTTATTATCTCTTTGAGGTACAAGCCCAGCAGTGCTATGGCTGGATCAAAGGGCAGACAGTCTTTTATTGCCCTTTGGTCTGGGCTTTTTTAAATTCAATTTTATTTTATTTTTATTTCCAAATTCTCTCTCCTCCACTCCCTCTTGAAAAGGCACTAAATATAATATAAATGTAAATATAATACATTTAAAGTCAAGCAATACACATCAAGTTCTGAAAATGGGCATCTTACATTACTAAAGCTTAAAATTGCACTAAGACTTTTGGGATACCTGATTATTATAGAATAGCCTATATAGCCCTTGTTTTACAACTATCTTATGCCCTCATTATTTAATATTGTTTATACTTTTCTTCGTTTGGATACTATCCTTTTTCCCTGTGTAAGCTCCATGAAGATGGGGACAATATTTTATCTAAAGTTTTTTTAGCTTCTTCAGTGCATTCATAGCATATTATTCCTCTGAATATATTGAATATTTCTTAATTTATTGAATGTATGTATATATTTCTCTATTAACCATGTTGCAAAAGAAAACACAGCCAAAAATAACAAGAAAAAATAAAATTCTAAAAGTATGCCTTGATCTTTAGTTCCTTCTCTGGAGGTAGGTAACATTTTTTCATAATGTTCTTTGGAATTGGTTTGTATCATTGTATCAGAACAGCTAAGTCTTTCATAATTGACCACCATTACTTTTGTAAATCATTTGTTTATTTTTACCAATTACATATAATAACAAATTTCCACATAAGTCTTCTGAAGTCATATGATCCAGATTGTCTTCCTTCCTCCTTTCCCTCACCCTGCCCTGGAGCTGGTAAGCAATTTGGTCTGGGTTATACACGCATCATCACACAAAACATTGCCATATTTTCATTTTTGTAAGTGAATAACCATATAAAACAAAAAACCCAATAAGTGAAAAATTGCTTTCAAATTGATCACTATTACAACATTGCTGTGCATGGTGTTCTCCTGGTTCTCTTTGCTGAGTTCATTTAAGTCTTCTTAGGTTTTTCAGAAACCCTCCTGCTCTACATTTCTTGTAGCACAATAGTATCCCATTACAACTATTTACCACAACTTGTTCAGTCATTTCCCTTCAGGTGCTATAAATATTTTTTCCTTTTCCTTTTTCTTTGATCTCTTTGAGATATAGACATATTAATAGTGTTGCTGGGTGAAAAAATATGCACGTGAGTTTTATAGCCTTTTGAGCTTCTTTCCAAATCGTTCTCCAAAATGGTTGGATCGGTTTACAACTCCACCAACATTGCATGAATTGTCCCTATTTTCTCATTCCCTAAATATTTGTCATTTTTCTTTTTTGTCATATTAGCCAATCTCATAGGAGGTACTTCAGAGTGATTTTAATTTGTATTTCTCTAATCAGTAGCAATTTAGAGCACTTTTTCATATGACTATATATAGCTTTGATTTCTTCTGAGAACTGCCTGTTCATATCTTTTGACCATTTATGGACTATGAATGGGTTATATTCTTTTTTTTTAAACCCTTACCTTTCATTTTGGAATCAATACTGTGTATTGGTTCCAAGGCAGAAGAGCGGTAAGGGCTAGGCAATGGGGGTTAAATGACTTGCCCAGGGTCACACAGCTGGGAAGTTTCTGAGACCAAATCTGAACCCAGGACTTCCCATCTCTAGACCTGGCTCTCAATCCACTGAGCCACCCAGCTGCCTCCAATGACTTGTATTCTTATTAATTTGGTTCAGTTACATATATTTTTTGAGAAATGTGACTTTTATAAGAGTTAGTTGCTGAAAAAAAATTTTTTCCCCTAGTTTCTTGCTTTCTTTCTTATCTTGGGGGCATTGGTTTTTTGTGTGTCCAACAACTTTTTAATTTAATGTAATTGAAATGATCCATTTTACATCCTGTACTGCATTTTATCTCATTTGGTCACAGATTCTTCCTTTGTCCATAGATATGACAGGTAGAATTTCCCATGCTTCCTGAATTTATTCATGATATCTAAATCATGTACACATTTTGATTTTAACTTGGTATGTGATATGAGATGTTGGTGTATACTTAATTTCTGCCAATGAGTTTTCCAGTAAGTTTCTAATGAGTTCGTAGCCCAAAAGCTCAAATCTTTTTATTTATAAAATGCTAGATTACTATGGTCATTTACTACTGTGGAATAACACTGATTTCATCACCCTATTTCTTAGCCAGTACCAGATTATTTTGATGACTACCATTTTATAATACAGTTGGAAATCTGGCAATGCTAGATTAACTTTCTTCCCTTTTTTTCATTGATTCTCTTGATATTCTGGATCTTTTCTTCTTCAGATGAATTTTGTCATTGTTTTTTCTAGCTCTATAAAATAATTTTGGTAGTTTGTTATGGCACTGAATAAATTCATTTAGGTTGAATTATCATTTTTATTACATTGGCTCAGCCTATTTGTGACCAATAATTTCATTAATTGCTTAAATCTTATTTTGTGTAAATGTGGGTTTGTCTTGGCAGATAGACTCCCAAATATTTAATATTGTCTATAGTTATTGTAAATGAAATTTATCTCTTCCTGATGTCCTTTGTTGATAATGTCACATATAGAAATGCTGATGATTTGTGGGTTTATTTATATCCTGCAACTTTGCTAAAGTTGTTAATTGTCAATTTAGTTTTTTTAGTTGATTATCTAGAATTATCTATGCTATAGTGTCTGAAATATATTTTTCAATGAACTAATAATTCAAGACAGTCAGTTCTGCAAACCTTTTTAAGCATGTAGTAGGTATAAGGTATTGTGCTAGACCCTGGGGATACAAAGACAAAAGGAAAAGAGTCTCTAGTCTTTCTTGCAGAGATTTTTTTTTTATATTGATAATGGTTTTCCAGAAGTCCTTTCCTAATCAGTGATGTAGCATATAGGAACAAAGCAGAAGCTTTTGTTAGTTAATACAGCTGAGATGCAATTTCAACACAGACTCATCTATAAATGGCTTTTAAAATCATTAATATTTATTAAGGGGTGATGAGGACTTAATTAGGAGAGGAGATGGATGTGAGAGATTATATGTATGCATTTCAACAAGTCTTGGAAAATGATTGGATGTGGCAGTGGTGGGCTGGTAGAAAGTGACAGACAACATGAGAGGGAGAAGGAAGAGTCAAGGATGATTTTGTTTGCCAAAAGGAGTTAGTGATGCCCTTGATAGAAATGGGGAAAGTTGAAGGGAAGTATGAACCCTGTTCTAGACATGTTGAGTTTGCAATACATCCAGGACATCCAGGAGGTGATGGCCAGCAAGCAGAAACTAGATTTCAAGAGAGAGACAAAGACTTGATTCTGTAGGAGCAAGGATTTATTGAGAAGTTATTATGGTTTAAACAACAAAAAGTGTCCATGACACTTTTAGAAACCAAGGTCTTGTGATTTATAATTTGCACTTTTACTGCATTCACTGAAAAATGGAAGCTCTTTTTATAAATTCCCTCCATGAAATCAAATCAGAAATTCACCAGGATCCTCAAGGAGTACTTACAGGCAGTTTCCAGATCATGCCTTTGAGAACCACTGCTTTAGTGAAAGTGAAAACTTTTAGTGAAAATTGTTCTGAATTTTTAACACGTTCATATGTTGATTCAGTCTATAACCTGTTTTGGTCAGGATACGCTTATTGAATTTGGAACCTTTGATCCTGCCTGTCTTATGCCAACCTGCCCAGATTATTGGACCTACTCAGGATCTTTGACTACTCCACCACTCTCAGAGTCTGTCACCTGGATCATTAAGAAACAACCAGTTGAGGTTGATCATAATCAGGTAAGTTTTTTCACACTTCATTTTTAAAAAAATTCTGTCACCAGTAATTCAGTACATTTTAAATGAAAATTCAAAGTCACCAGAGAGCAAAATATAGCATCATTTTAACATCATTAACGACTCTTTAGGAATATTAAGATATATTCACATGTCATTCCAAGTGTTGTTCACTCTCAGCTTAGAAAGAAGTAGCCACTTGAAACCAACACCACACAGAGGAAGTATAGCTACGATCCTGTGAGGCTTCCAGTATTTTTTCTGCATGATTCATCGAGGGAGAGATGAAAATGTGGACATGTGCCAATATAGAGCCTATTGCATCCCAGGCATTGTCCTAAGCGTTTGATCCTTACCACAACCCCGTGAGGCGAGTGCTATTATTATCCTCATTTTATAGTTGAGGAAACTGATTCGAGCAGAAATGACTTACTAAGGATCACTCAGTAGGTGTCTAAGGCTGAATCGTATCAAACCCTAGGCCCAGAACTTTATCCACCGTGTCACTTGCTGGCTGGTGTCATGGGGTATTTGGGAGATGGGATCGGATGGGATAAATGAACTACTTTGGGTCAGTAACAAAGGTTTACCCTGGAGGTGAAAGGGCAGGCTTGGCCAGGCCAGAGCCTGGTCTAGGGTCTAGCACACAGACCACAGTCACAGATTAGGCAAAAGTCACTGGAAGTTGTAATTTATTCTTAAACGAGGTTTGAAGGGAAAAGGGAATTACTATCACTGTTTTACTAGCTAAAAGCCCAGGAACTAAGCCTTCGCGAGAAGGGTCTTCATAGAGTTTGATAGACTCCTCTTATCTCCCTCTCCTCTCTCACCCTAAAGTCTGGCTATCCCACACTAACCCAACCTCTTTTGATGGTTACTTGAGGCAGAATTAGACAGGGACCCAAGGGAAAGATCCCAGTCCAGATGGACTCTGATCTCCCACTCAGCTGTTTCAGGCTCACTTCAGGTTCAAGGATCTTCTTCCAAGGGAAACACAGGTATCCACAGCAAGGACAGGTACAGGAACTCCGCCAAGTATTTGACAGCAAATCCTTCCAGAGAGACTCCCAGCTCTTGAGTGCTCAGCTCAACATTCCAGAATCCTTCCCTGTTGGTCTCATGCCTCTTTTCTCTGCAGACCTCCATTTTCCTTATAACTCTGGGCAATCTTAGGGACAAGGCCTCTATTTAGGAGAAGCTCTTTCAGGATCTTCAGCACTGGAACATTGCAGAATAAAACAGGGAAGAAAATGTGTAAGGCGGGACTCCTGTGAAGTGGGGATTGGGTAGACAGGATACAGGGTGCTTCTTGGAGACCTTGGCAATGTAGACACAGAGCCAGAGGTTGTAATGACACAGGAGTCAGGGTTCCTAGGAGAATCTTTGGGTAGCAAAGGCTTCATAAAAGCCAAGACTCGTTACTGTCATAAGCAGTGATAAATCAAAAATATAAATAGAGCCATAAAAAGCTTAGAAAAAGGAAAGGTCAATAGCTCTATACTAAGAAGAGGTGTAGCGGGTAGAAGCAAGATGACAGAGTACAGCCTAGGACCCACGTGAATTCTCCTAACACTCCTCTCCAAATGACTTTAAAATAATGCCTCAGTCAAGTTTTAAAGTGGCAGATATAATAAAAAGTCAGAGGGAGACATTGATGCTGCTTAAGACAACTTCGAAGGTCCACAGGATAGGTCTGTGACCCTGGGGCAGGTGCAGGTCCAGAGCATGGCAAAAAGCTAATGATTTTATGAGACATCAAGAAACAATTTTAAAAAATCAAAACAATGAAAAAATAAAAGAAAATATGAAATATATCATTAGCAAAACAATTGATCTGGAAAATAGGTCAAGGAGAGATCATTTAAGAATTATTGGACTAGGAGCAGCTGGATGGCTTAGTAGAGAGAGCCAAGACTAAAGATGGGAGGTCCTGAGTTCAAATATGACCACAGACACTTCCTAGCCGTGTGACCCTTGGCAAGTCATTTAATTACAGTTGACTAGCTCTTCTTTTCTTCTGCCTTGGTACTGTTACTTAGCATACATTCTGAGACAGAAGGTATGGATTTTTTAAAAAAGTATTATTGGAAAGCAATGATAAAAAAAGAGAGACTAGCCATCACCTTTCAAGAAATTATCAAGGAAAATTACCCTGATGTCTTAGATCCAGAGGATAAAAATTGAAAGAATCTCCCAATCATTTCCTGAAAGAGATCCCAAAATGAAAACTCCTGGAAATTTTAGAGAGAAATTCCTGAATTCATAGGTCAAGGAGAAAATACTGCAGACAGACAGAAAGAAACAATTCAGATATCTTGGAGTCACAGTCAGAATCACATAAGATTTAGAGGCTTCCACATGAAAGGAATGGAGGGCTTGGAATATGATATTCTGGAGTACAAAGGAACTAGAATTAAAGCTGAGAATAACCTACCCAGCAAAACTGAGTATAATATACTTTAGTAAAAAAAAAATGGATATTTCATGAAATAAAAGACTCTCAAATATTCCTGAGAAAAGAGCAGAGCTGAATAGGGAATTTGACATTCAAAACAGGACTCCAGAGAAGGGTAAAAAGGTAAACAAGAAATATTAATCATAAGGGGTTCATGGAGTTTAACTGTTTACATTTCTATATAGGAAGATGATACATGTAACTCCTAAGAACTTTGTCATTATTAGCTTAGTTAAAAGGAGTCTGCACAGACAGAGAGCATGGAAATGAGTCAATTATGTTGGGATGATATCCAAAAAACAAATGTAGGGGTGAAGGAAAAAAAGGATGCAGTAGGAGAAGGGGAAAGAAGTCAGAATGAAGCAAATTCTCGGAGGAAAAGGAGACACACAAAGAAAAGTGGGAAATGGGGTGGTAGAGTGCTGGCAATGCCTGAACTTCACTTTCATTAGAATTGGTTCAAAGAAGAAAGAATGTATTTTATACATACACTCTCATTTGGGTATGGAAATCTATCTTACCCAGTAAAGAGATAGGAGGGGAAAGGGATAAGAAAGATGGGGTGAGGTGGGATGACGTGGAAGAGGACAGTGGTCAGAAGCATTGTAGACTTTTGAGAAGGACAGGATAAAAAGAGCGAGAACTATAAACAGAAGAAAATGGGATGGCGAGAAATGCAGTTCGTGATCATAACTCAATGTGAATGGGATGTGCTAAGCTATAGAAATGGATGGCAGAACGGTTTTGAAACCAGAATCCAACAATATGTTGTGTACAAGTGACACACTTGGACAGAAAGACACATTGGCATGAAGGTCTGAGACAGAGTCTATTATGTTTTGGTGGAAGTAAAAAAAGGCAGGGGTGGAAATGATCATCTCAGAGAAAGCAAAATCAAAAATGGATCTAATTGAAGGAGCAAATACCGGGAAAAGACATTTTGCTGAAAGGTACCATAGACAATGAAGTAATGTCAAAAAATTCTACAGCATGTTTCTCTAATAAAGGCCTCATTTCTCAAATATAATGGCAACTGAGTCAAATTTATAACAAATAAGAACCATTCCCAAATGAATAAATGGTAAAAAGTATATAAATAGGTAGTTTTTGCAAGAAGAAACAAAAGCTATCTATAGTTAGATGAAAAAAAAAATATCTAAATCACAATTAGAGAAAGGTAAATTAAAACATCCTTGAGACATTACCTCACACCTTTCAGAAATAATAAATGCTGGATGGGATGAGGGAAAATAGGTATATATAAAATGAACTCTTGGTGGAATAGTGAACTGGTCCAGCCATTCTGGAGTGGAACTATCCTAGAGGGCTACAAAACTATGCATAACCTTTTATCCAACAATACCACTACTAGGTCTGTACCCCAAAGAGATCAAAGAAAAAGGACCAATATGCACAAAAATATTTCTAGAAGTTCTTTTTGTGGTGACAATTAGAAAGTGAGAGGATGTTCATCAATTGGAGAATGATGGAACAAGTAGTGGCTCTATGATTGTGATGAGGTACTATCATCCTAGTAGAAATGACGAAGAGAGTGGTTTCAGAAAAAGACATTTCAAGCCTATGTGAACTGATGCAAAGTGAGAAGAACCAGATCATTGTGCACACGAGCAGCAATATTATAATGATGCTCAACTGTGAAGGATTTGACGGATAAACTCTGAATACAAGTTGAAGTCGAATTTCCTCCCTTTTTCCCCAATATAGTTAATATGGAAATATATTATGCCTGAATTATGCCTGAAAAAAGAAGAGGCCGGAATGTTTGAACACATTTCTCAGCTCCTGAGATTGATATTGTGCATGGAAGACAATGGTGCTATCCCACAAAATATCCCCTGATGTATCTTTGGGAGAGAAAATTCTGAGACAGGAGAACCATAAATCTGGTCTCACGTATTTTTTAGGCTTCATGTCTGAAGACAGTACTACAGCTGGCGATTACAAATTCCCTGTCCAAAGAGATCAATAACTAAAAATTATATGAGAATTTTGATTTTGATATAAAATTACCAATTTGAGAGCTTGTCTTTTTGGTGTGCCTCTTAAGACTAATAGATGATCTGAAGGAAGACTGTGCAGAAAGATACTTATTCTCAATTGCTTTATACCAAACCAAACTGTTCCACCAGCAACTGGGATGAGCCCATTTTGGTTAAAGTAGACAATCTTTCAACAGTACCCCCTCTTCCCCTCCCCCCTGCCTTTGAGGCTGTGTTCCTAGGTAGGTTTGATCAACGCAATGTGTCTTCCGAGTGCAATCAGCCAATAAACTGGGCCACCTGCTTGTTTAAGAGATTTTGTACTGCAAGCAGTACAGCTACAAAATGAGAAGGAAGAACATAACTACATGAGTTTAGTAATGATGACAGATTACAGTGAGCCATAAATTATTAGCATTAAGAATAATCTAGTTGTATACACTGTTTCAGTTGGCTAAAACATGTCTAATTACTATTAGATTTGTTTTACTGTGTATGTTATTTCTGAGTGGCCAAATATGAACTGTTGTACTTGTTAAGCAATATTTTTTTCCTATTGAAAATATTTATATTGACTGTTTCTCATTTTCAGCTTGAGGCATTTCGAATGTTGCTTTTTACTTCAGTTGGGGAGAAAGAAAAGAGAATGGTTGACAACTTTCGTCCACTTCAACCATTGATGAATCGAACGGTCCGTTCCTCATTTCATCATGATCATATATTAAATCTGCAGAAGGGAAGAAAACAGCAAACCCACCATATTACTCCATAAAGAGATAGCAAGAGAATTATTTTGTTTTAGTATGTAACTTACTTCTGGGCTTATGTCATAATTTTAAGAGATTTAGACTTGTCTTTTTAGGACATATCTCAATGTATGTAAGCTCATATTTTAGAAGATTATTATATATAAAATAAGGGAGGATTAAACATGCACATTAAGGTAAAAGAATAAGAATAAGCGCCTTAAACTTTTCTCAGAGGTTTTTACTACTTTATTTAGATACATTTATCCTCATATTACAAAGAAAAACAAGTAGGTTCTCAACTAAGCATATAAAAGTCATTTAATCAACTTTAAAAACAATGCAAAATCAATAGTTGTGTCTGAAAGATTAAGCCTCAGATGGAAAGAAATAGAAAGATATATGTTACAGACAAGTTGATTTTTGCATACTAAGTAAATGGGAAACTATTTGACCTTTAAAAAAGGGAAAAGATTATAATTTTTAATCAGAATTTTATAGGTCATATTATTGTCATTAGCTTATAATAGGGTATATTAGCATACTTTCCACAGAGCAAAAGAAATAGAGTAGAAATTGGATGTAATGTCATATAGTCGGTATTTTGCAACAGTGAGCATCTGGGCAAATCACAATCTTTCTTAATTACATAATGAATTTTAAGATCCTTTGATGAAAGATGGAAAACATTTTAAGTTTAGTTATAATTAAGCGATTTGGTATACAATGCTTTGCACTTTGGAGAGATTCAAAATAATAAATTTCAATTGAATCATTATTTTAGATGTATTTAATGGCAATGTTGTGATTTCTTACCACTTGTTATTTGCCTCTCTTTTTCTCATTTAAATTCTTGGTAGAAATAAAAATCACATTATTCTTCTGTGCTATAAGTGCCTTTAATCCTTTTTCTCAGGAAAATTCCTTTATTTTATTCCATTTTTCAAAATATCTTTATCTTATTCCATTTTTTCCATTAATTCTCATGGTCAATAACCCTGTTCTTCATCCTCAACATGGCTTCCAATCCTTCTACCCTTCCTTTAGTTCTTTACTAAGTTATTTTCTCTGCTCTGCCTAGACTATCCTCCCTTCCTTATGTCAACTGATTGGTGAATTATTTCAGCTCTACAGTGTGCTTTACTTCCATACCCCTTACTTCTTCGTCCTACTGATGATCTTGCCTTTTCAAACACCAACCCTGGATTACATTTACCATTTGCCTCCTTTGCCTTATTCACATACTGCCAAATAGAACTGGAAAAAATCATGTAACCTCGTTGATTGATTATGTCTACCACAAATGTATATGATCAAATCTCACAGTAGTAAGGCAGTCCTTTTACTATGCTCTAATTGATTCACTAGCCTACTTTCCATAACAGCTGTTCCAATCCTTCTCTCTAATCAAGCTTTCTTCTCAGCTGACGATGCTGACTCTTTATTTTATTGAAGAAAACAATTGAAGCCATTCCCCCAAAGTTCCCTCTTCCTCTCTGCCTTTCATTTCAAATAAAGCAGATATTCTTCCTCATTAACTCATCCTTTCTTCTGGTCTCAGATGAAGGTCACCCATCTTTTTGACAAGCACCGTGTACAGGCCTCTTGCTCACGGAACTCCCCTCCCATCTTCTTTCCTTTGCTTCTAAACTCTTTGAGAAAGCCATTTACAAGAGGTCACTCCACGTCCTCTCCTTGAGTTCTACCCTACATTCTCGGTCCTCTGACTTCAGCATTCAATTTCCTTTTGGCAATCTCCAACGTTAGGTCCAGTAGGCATTTCGTACTTCTGACAAAGACGTCGTTATCTTTCCTTAGAGACCTTCTCTCTCCTAAACGTTCCTTTCACTGAGGACAACATCACCTTCCCAGGCTTGGAGGCTTTTCACTCCCATTTAGCCCCTCTATAGAATATGTTGTCAGATATTGTTTCTGCCATCACCGTTGTGCTATGCGTTTCCTTTTCTCTGCTCACACAGCCACTGCCCTGGCTCAAGTTCTCATCCCCTCCCAAGTAGGCTGCCCCAAAGCTTCCTACCTATTCTTCCCACTCCGGGTGATGTCTCACTCCACTCCCAAAATGCTTTTTCTAAAGCCCAGGTCTACCCACGTCACCTCCCTTCCCATAAACTCCAGGGGTTCCCTGTAGCCTCTAAGATCTCCCCCTTCCTCCATCTCCCCTTCAGGTACCTATTCTATGATCCAGCTACATCATCCACTTGCTTTCATCTGCACATGGCACTCCACTTGTCATCTCAGGATCTTTGCACGGGCTCACCCTCACGCTTGGGGTGCTCGCTCTCCTCTTCAAGGCAGCTCAAATCTGACTCCCCCCACCCTAGCCTCCCAACCACTACATTAGCTGCAGTTATCTTCCCAACTTTATCTATGTTTCATATGTACCTGGCAATTTATGGTCTCTCTGGTTAGAATGTATGCTCTTTGAGGGCAGCTGCTCTTTTTGCCTTTCTTTGTATCGCCCGCGCTTTAGGTTTCATATTGCTTCATAGCACTCTGGCACAGAGTAAGCGCTTAATAAATGCCTATTGACTGCCTGAATAATTACGTATCGAATGCCAATGAATTAATTCCTTAAAGTTTAGCGTTTCTATGGAGATTTAAATATGCTTTGCATGTAAAATGTGAATATATATGAATGTTCTTTTATAGGAAATATTTTTATCTTGATTTCTCTTGTCTGTGTTAACACTTGTTATATTTACTGTTGGGAACTTACATGAGAGAAAATGTAATTGCCAAATGTAGGGATTTACAATAAAATTTTTATAGAAGCCACATGTATACATTTAAAAGAAAAAAATGTAAATATGTATTCAGGTAAATGACCAAGATTTGGAGTTCTTTTATGGTCCAAATGCAGAAATGTTTTCCAATTTAATTAAGATTTTATATATTTTCATTTGTACACTTTTACAAAAAAAATACACTTTAGATACGTTCTTTACATTTCAGAAACTTTGTTATAACAAAATAGCCAGAATGATAAGTTAAAATAATGAAGTCTGCTTAAAATAATCTCATCCACTTTAACAGTTACTTTTTGTACTTTATATTGTTTTAGAATTTGTTAAATTGCTATTTATGGTAGGCAAATAACCAACTAAAATCTTATAAATGTATACAATGATCTGCAATATGCAAAAATTAATATGATTAAAACATAAGTCCTTCTTATATACATTTAATAAGTTGCCATTTTGTTGTCTATCTCTCAAGGGTTGCCTATATAGCTTTTAGGTGGTTCTCCCAACTATTGGGAAATCTGTCTTTAGTTTTAGGACTGTGAAGATAATTAGAGCTTTAATATTTAATTAACATGCTAATTTTCTACACAGGATATTTGTCCCTATGTTATGTTACTTACTTTGAGTGCCACAATCCTGGGAGTCTGCCTTTTTTAAGGTAGCAAAACTTTTGATGTTTCAAAGACACAAGCATGCTAATGTTCGTCTTAGGCAGCTTTTAATGCACTTTATATACAGGGTAACAAGAAGCCAAATATCCTACTTCATACCAATAAAAAGATGCTCACAAAATTCCAGTGCAAAGCTACAACACAGTAGATGTTATATTAGTAAAAGGCTCAACATATAAGAAGCAAACTTTCCCCATCCCAAAAGGAGAATGGATATTCTTTGTAAACTTTAACTTTTTATTGATCTTATTGATACTTTCATTTCCAAATCTAAAATTTTAAGATCAAAGATTTTTTGTTTTGTCAAATAAATATCAGTAACACTTTTAGGTTATACTACTTAACACTTGTCCTTTTAAAGGGCAGCTCAGTGGATTGAGAGCCAGGCCTAGAGACGGAAGATCCTAGGTTCAAATCTGACCTCAGACACTTCCCAGTTGTGTGACCCTGGGCAAGTCACTTGACTCCCATGGCCTAGCCCTTACCACTCTTCTGCCTTGGAGCCAATACACAGTATTGATTCTAAGATGGACGGTAAGAGTTTTTAAAAATTGTCCTTTTAATTGGGGTTATAGGTTTCCCACATCTTTATTTATGTCTTTTTCTTTTCCCTTTCTCATTTGAAGTCTACTGTTACCTGTTTGTGAATCGAAGCTGTCCTCTTTTATATTAAGATCCTACCATGGTGACTTACTTAGAGTGAGTTTGTATTTGTCAGAGGGATTTGATCTGAAGATTTCTGGACTTTCTGTCCACTAAGCCACACTGCTTCTCATGAGGGAAATGGAGAAAGATGTTTTCTACTAAGAGTTAGGACTAGAAAAGACCTTCGAAACCGTCTTGTCCAGCCTCTCAAAGAGATGCCCAGAGAGGTTCCTTAGCTTGCCCACGCCTCCATAAGCAGCTTTTCTGGCTTCAAGTCCAGTGTCTTTCCCACTGCACTATTCTCCCTCTGCTGTTTACCCTCATGCAAATGCAAGGACATTGTAAGCATTCCATGGATGGCAGCGTCCACATTCTTATTGTGGCCAGCTGGGGTAAGACCAGATCCATTTCTCCAAAACTTCTCCAGCCAAAGAAACGCTGAGGAGGACAGATTAGGAGGCCTCTGACGTGCTCCCAGATGTAGAGGGGAGAATTGGCTCTATGTAACAGTCTAGATGTTTAGTTCCGAGACCTTCAATGACCTTTTCTGTCTAAAAAGGGCCTTAGCTAAACAGAAGTTCGGACGTTTTCTGGCTATGAAATGATATTGTCAAATGTTATCAACCAGTTAGGTATATCGCTAATTTTAAGCCAGTCAGCTATAATAATTCTACTGCTGTAAATAAGAGAAACGACCATTCATATACCCACCCACACCCGTAAAACGGGCAAATATGTCATTCTATCTCTCAGCCAAATACAAATTCCCACGTTGTGGACACAAGCACAGAAAGAGAATATCCAATGTACAATGATTTCTACTTAAAACATCACTGCCTCTGTGTTATATACATCTTACAGCTGTGAAGAGAAACATCTAAAAGTCCTGGAATATTTTAGTTCCACAAAAAAGCTTCCTTTAACTAGTTATAGTCATGTTGGAATATATCCATAATTGTGATTATAATATTGCTTTTATAACTTTATTATGCACATTGTCCCAAGCCAGACATGATGAGTGCCATTTGAAGCATTTGCTACCTTCAAGAATTTATGAAACAGGGGGCAGCTGGGTGGCTCAGTGGATGGAGAGCCAGGCCTAGAGAGGTTCAAATCTGAACTCAGCCACTTCCTAGCTGTGTGACCCTGGGCAAGTCACTTGACCCCCATGGCCTAGCCCTTACCACTCTTCTGCCTTGGAGCCAATACACGGTATTGACTCCAGACAGAAGGTGAGGGTTTAAAAAAAATAAAATTTAATTTAATTAAAAAAAAAGAATTTATGAAACTCTGCCTTTCCCACATTCTTCCAATGACAGAAAAATGTAATCAGTGGCCAAATTTATAAGATATAGTGAAGGATTTTGTTATTGCTGAGATATCTATTCTCAGCCTAACTGAATATTTATGCAGTGACTGGAAATATCAAGAATTTTTTAAGAGACTTTTAAAAAAGAGTAAACCCATTTTACCACTTTTCCAAGTTCAAATATATATATATATGTGTGTATATATATATGTGTGTGTGTATATATATTTACTGTATGTAGTAATATCTGTCAGTGATATCAAAAGTTGTTGGTTTTTAATAATCAGCAAGCATTTATTAATCTTTATGCGTCGAGACAATGCTAGGAAGCATATTGATGGAAGATTCTAGTATTGACATAAATTCAATCTACTAATGCCAATAGATGTCATGATGTTTGTAATAATGTTATACTATTCTAGGACATTTATACCACAGCATGTATAATTAAATATATATGCAATATATAAATATATAATTTAGAGCATTTCTACTTTAGAAAAGTAAAACAAAAGAATATTTGACTACTGGCACCAGCAGTTTGACTGTCTGCACTGACTACATGTAAAAACGAATTAAAATTTTCTTCATTTTTTGCTGTTTTATTCATTGGTGAATTTATTTGTTTCATATCAAACATTTAAAAAATATTTTTCCACGGTGACATGATTCATTTTCTCTCCCTCCTTCCCTCCCCCTCCCAGAGCTGACAAGCACTCGTACTAGGTTATGCATGTGTTATTACTTGATACCTATTTCTAGATTAGTTATTTTTGTAATAATCTTTTAAAATCAAAACCTGAAATCCTATGCCCGTATAACCAAGGGATAAACCGCATGCTTTTCTTCTGTTTCTTCTCCCACAGTTTTTTCTCTCGATGAGGACAGCGTTCTTTCTCATAAGTCCCCCGGGGTTGAGCTGGGTCATTGCATTGCTATAGGAAGTACTTCATATGACTTTAGGCCTTTTCTATATAGCCATAGTTAACAGCTTTGGCGAAA
Organism: Monodelphis domestica; assembly: GCF_027887165.1. Classification (NCBI taxonomy): domain Eukaryota; kingdom Metazoa; phylum Chordata; class Mammalia; order Didelphimorphia; family Didelphidae; genus Monodelphis; species Monodelphis domestica. The sequence goes on from NC_077234.1 coordinate 236,796,444, forward strand.
ATAAAGAATTTTGTGATTTGGGTTTACCTGAAATTGGCTTCAGCTCTGATCTCATCACCAAAGCAGCCCAGATTGAAGCACTGTTTTGTGGGCTAGCCAGGTCGATACAGGGGCTGGAACTGTCATCTCCGAGTAAACACTCTCTACCAATGCAAGTTGGCACGTTCTCCATGACTAAAGGACTGAGACTGTAAATGACTGGTCCGAGGATTCAGTCAGTATGTATCAGAAATGGGATGTGAATCCATGAAGGCAGGTGGACAGTGACAAGAGGTCAAAGGTCACCTAGAATCCTGAAGCAAGGTGCTGTTGGGAAATCTAATGGGCCTTTGAGGGGAGGCTGGTCTTGGGCTCTGAAAGAGCGGGAGCTCCCAGAGAAACTTCCAGAGACTGGAGACACCCCTACAGCCATTATTCCCAATCCTTCAGAGAAGCCATCAGCCCTAAGTCATCCTGCTGTTCTGAACTGAGAGGAAACCTGTGTAAACTCGATCAGCTGCCAGTTATCTCAAAGGGGTCACCCAAGAGGCACGGTTAAGCCTGAAGATCACCTCTTGCCCCAGCTAAACCAGAGACTGTAATCCTTCTCATAGTTAGTCTAGGTGAGCCCTAACATTCCATCAGTAGACAGAGGCTCAGGCCAGCCAGTTTTTAGCCCGGCTTCAAGTCAAGCATCACCTCCCATTTCCCTCTTTCCCAAACGTCGACCCTCGTAACCCTTTAGGAAACATTCCTCAAACTTAGGCAAGCAGCCAGACTAATGTACAAAGAAGAGCAAGAGGAGAATGGTGGGGTGAAGGCTGTATTCGCCAGGGAGAGCTTTCTCGGGCCCAGGTGAAGTCAGTCACTGCAGCAGACCTGCTCAGGTTAAGCATAACAGCCTGGCCAAACATCTATTCCTTCCTTCCCGAGGCCTTCTCTGTTCTGATACACCTTTCTGATCTGGCCAGGGATAGAGAGCAGCCCTTTGCTCTCTGTCTAGAGGGGTGGAAATACCTTGAAAGTCAGTTTACCCAAACCAACTGACTAGTCATCTATAATAACAACCCCGGGGTTTCCTTCCCTTTTTACACTTCCTGGCTTTGAGGCTAGCACTCTATCCATTAAACTATACGGCCTTTCATCTCCAGTTATTACATATTCATCTTCTTTTAAAAGAAGCATGGTATGTTGAAGTTTCCTAAATAGTATATACTTTAAAATAAACCTCTTATTGGGCATTAACAAGAAAAAATGAGATCTAACAAGCAGTCGGCCTATAAGTGTTATAATGCCATCCACAAAAAAAATTAAAAAACCGAAGAATGCCTCTGGTTCATTGCTGGATTCTCCATTGGAAGCTTTGTGAAAAGACATGGACAAGATACTTGGGATGGAACCTTCATAATGAAAAGATCATGGATTTATAAAAGTTTGAAAGTAGATGCTTTCACTGAATTTGAAACACTCTACAAGACTTAAGTATTTTGACATCCAAATTGTACTGAATATTTGTATGACCAATTTGAAAATTTGGCAAGATATAAGCTTCTCAAAATAGTAGTATCTCAGCTTCAGGATTATTACATTTGTTTTTATCACATTTAAGCTGAGAATTTACTCAGTTTCCATGTTCAGAAGAATAAAATTATTTAATGGAACTATTTTTTTAATTGATTTTGTTAGTTGAACACTTTTATTGGGTGGGTAGTATGTACAAGGTATCAGGTAGGATGGGAAAAACAGTAAGAAATAGTTACTGCTTTCACCAAACTGTTGGTTAATAATAAAGATATAAAATGTCAATTGTCTAGAGGGCCAAAAATCTAAAATTTACTTTTCCTCAAATAATTATAATTTTATTTTAAGGGCATTAGGAATAAAATTTCATATTCTGATTGCTGGCTTACACCATGTCCTCCAAAATATATTAAACTAAGATATTAAATTTATCTCTGTAGCTCCTAGCATCCAGAATGGTGGTGAATGTGCTACATAGTAAACATTTACTACATGTTGTTGGATTGAAGTGAATTTATATAGCAAAATATAGGTATTTTGTTCTATCAATGGATGATGTAGTTATTTTCCCTTTGTTGTAAAATTTTTACAAAATTCTTTTAAACTTAATTTTAATTAACATTTTAATTAAAATTAATTAAAAAATAAAAATAAAAATTGTATTATCATAGTAAAATAACAAAGATTGACTTATATGCTTTAAAAAATAAACATTTTTTTAAAACCCTTACTTTCCATCTTGGAATCAATACTGTGTATTGGTTCCAAGGCAGAAGAGTGGTAAGGGCTAGGCAATGGGGGTTAAGTGACTTGCCCAGGGTCACCCAGCTGGGAAGTGTCTGAGGTCAGATTTGAACCTAGGACCTCCCATCTCTAGGCCTGGCTCTCAATCCACTGAGCTATCCAGCTACCCCTGCTAGAAAATTCAAAAGTTCTTTCTGAAAAATAAATGCCAATTTTCAAATCATAGTGAATTTGATGTGGGCAAAATGTCCCACAAATACTGCCAAGTAGCTGTACACAACCAATTGGATACACAATTGGTACACAACCAAAAGGATAAAGAAACAATAATTAATTGATTAGAATGGGGCTATCTTTCATATAAGACATGTGAGTTATTTAGATTCACAATTATGAGAAAACTTCTCACATCAATATTTAGACAAAACCTAGGTCTGTGATGGCAAACCTATGACACACATGTCAGCACTGACATATATAGCCATTTTCGATGACACGCGGCTTCATGCGGGCTCAGCATGCCTCAGGGGTAGTGGGAGGGGGTACTCTACACGCTGGCCGTGGGGGCAAGGAGGTGGGGCAAGCAGCAGTCTGTGAGCATGCCAGGTGGGGAGGAGGAGCATGTGCTGAAGGAGTGCACATAAGCAAGTAAACTGGGGGTGGCAGCTGCTGGCTCTTGTACACTCCCAGCCAGTAGGCTGGGGAGGGGCCAGTGAAAGATTGGGAGGGGCTCTGACCCACGTGCAACAGAGGAGTGCTGATTACCAAACACTTTTAGCTCCCTGAAAAATATAGCAATGGATTTACTCACAATTTTTCCCTCTACGTACTTTTGTGGGACCTTATTCTCAGCATTAAATAATATAAAAACCAACAAAAGAAACAGATTGACAGATGAAATTAGAAGTGCTTGGGTTTGAAGTGTACAAAATACCAACCTTCAATTGAAGATTTAGCCAATGAAATTCAGCAACAAAAAAAAGTCACTAATAGACAGGCTAGTTAAAGAATTCCCCCTCCCCCTCACTTATCTTAGTTCACAGCACCCCACCCTTGGGAAAAAATCCATGTATAAAGGTACTTCTATCCAGAGACAGGGAGAGAGTGCTCCTTCCAGACTGAGGACCCAGAAAGGGTGTAACCACTCTAGAGCAACTGTCACTCTCCAAGTCCCTTCTCCCCCACTCCAACTGTCATCATCAATATCTTCACTCCAACATTTCAACTGCTGTTGGTTTCACCTTAGTGGCAGAAAGGTCAAAGCTTGATTCAATTTTCCTTTCCACACCTGGAGACACAGGGCAACAACTGCCCAAACAAATGATCCCTTCCTTAGTAATTAATCAAGGAAAAAAGCATTCTTGAAAACTCCTACCCACTCTTACCTTTTACTCTTTCACTCTTTACCTTTACCATGCTTACCTCCTTTCCTTACCTTAATTACTTACTATACTAGCTACTCTGTAACTATAATCTCTTGCAGTAAACTTGTTTCCTGGAAATGGAGTTAGTTGGAGGCATCAATCAGTTCTTTAGATGAGACCTAATCAGCATTGCCTTCATCATTTCTGTACTTGGAAGGAGACCCAGTCATCTTGACCCCATCAAATTCAAAGTTGAAAATGTTGGAAAAGATAACTTAGGGGGACATGACAGCTTATCTTTTAAGTATCATATATACTCTTCTAAAACCCCAGAGGAAGAGAAGAGTGTCAAGATAATTTTAGGGTTGTGACTTAAAATTTAGATTTAATTGGTTGCCAGGGCCCAAATAAAATATCCAAGTCAGTCTGGAAATTTATGGTAATTTGATTAATATAGAGGGAAGGGATTTAAGGAGAAGGAGGGAAGAGGATATAGGACTCCTCCTGCCTGGCCTATGCCAGGGGGAGTTTAAAATTCCGCCTCTAGGTCTCTGAAGAAGATTAGAGGTTTCTAAGGGTAGAAAGTTGGAAAAGTAAAGGAGGAAACTCAGCCAGAAACTCACTACCGAACCAGACAAATAGCTTGTAGCCATGCTAAGATGCTGGAAGGCTCAGCATGCTGCTCTCAGCTAACTCTCCACTGCCAATAAGGTGCCGGAGAGAACAAAAATCCCAAATATAGAGACCTTTCACCCTTGTGTCTCCTCTAAATTTTCATGTCTCCCAATCATATCAAAGGCTTTTCTCCAGGACTGCCCATACTTTTAGTTCTCATCTTCTTTGATTTGATTATATCTTTAGAGTTACTTAACACTTCTTTGTTAAGGTCACCTTTTGTGAGTTACTTGACTTTTTTTTTTATTAATTTAACCTTTATAGTTACTTAACACCTTTTTGTATTAAGATCTAAAAACAGACTTAGCTTAAAGTTCTAGCTTCATTATAAGGTGAGAACTAAGTACCTTCATTGTTCAATCAGGAGATTACAACTTTATCTTCCCCTAAAGTACTAAGTAGGGTAGAGTAATTTAGAGCTCCCAAGACATTACTGATTTTGTTAAACTAAGTATCTTCATTGTTACAAACAGGAAATAGCTAAATCCAATCTTCACACGAGGAATAATAATACAGAATTGCAGAGAGGCAAATCTTTGATCAATATAAGGGAATACTTTCTAATACTCAGAGTTGTTCGAACAGAAATAGAATGCTTTTTGATAGGTAGAGAGATCACCATCATTGTAAGTCTTTAAGAACTGATTTAGGAAGCTGTAACTATCCTGTTCAAGATTCATGTGAGACCTTTGAGGATACCTCATCACTGATATTCTGTGATTAGGACCCTAGAGTTTTCTTAATATTTGTCAAGTTCATAATAAATAGAAATATCTGCAGGAAAGGTTTTATCACATTGGGTAGAATATAGGATTTATAGAAGGCACATGGGTAAAAAGGGTGTTGATGGGTTATAATATGCACCAAAGACATAATAAATGGTATAAAAAGAACACTGTTTATTTAGAGGAATAGTGGTCTTTAAATGCCATTTTTAATTTTGTGCCAATAAAAACTTCATTGTATTTATAGTCTAGACATGTTCCTTTTCCATTGTGTGAAAATAACTTAAAATTTGTGATTGTAGGAAGGTAAGCTTTCACAGGCGATTAGACCCAACTCTGTGTATAGTACAAGAATTTAGCTAAATTTAGGGAGGCTAATACCTGGGCACAGTGCCTGGTACATAATAAGTACTTAATGCTTGCTGTCTGAATGATTGGGGACCCAGAAACATGTTGAAACAATCTCTGTTCTTACAAAGCTCATTCACTAGCAGAGGAGACATTAATCAGAGTTAACATTTATATAGCCCTTACTATGTACCAGGCACTATACTTAGTGCTTTACAAATATTATTTCATTTAATCCTCACAACAAATCTGGAAGGGAGGTGTATCCTCATTTTATTGATAAGGAAATTGAAGCAAGCAGGTAAAGTGACTTGCTCAGGATCACAAAGCTAGTATCTGAGGTCACATTTGAACTCAAGTCTTCCTGAATCCAGGCCCACTGTACCACCCAGCTGCCTATGTATATGCCAGTATATAAAGAATACAAAATAAATACAAGGTAAATTTAAATCAAGGTAGTTCGTAAAAGAAAGCACTAGCATTTGGGTTGAATCAAGAAAGGCTTAATGTGGAAGGTGGTACTTGAGTGGCAGCTTGAAAAAAGAAATAGATTTCTATGAGGCTGAAGTGAAGAGTCCATTTTAGGGCTTTCGGAAGGCCAATAACAAAGGAATGTGCAAGGAACAAAGAGAAGGCCAGTTTGGCTAAACTGGAAAATAGTAGAAAGATTGTAATATGTAGATAGAGCCAGGAAAGATAGAGTGAGGTCTATGTGAAGGACTTTAAAAGCCATACAAAGTTGTCAATATTTTATTCTAGGAATAATAGGAAGCCAGTAGAGCTTTTTAAGTAGGGGAGGAATATGGTCAGATGTGCTTAAAGAAAATCCTATTATATAATGTTAATAATGAATGGGAAGAAGCTTGAGGTAGGGAGACTAATTAGATAATATAGAGTAGGGGAAGGACCTGAACTGAGGCAGTGCTATTCAGAGAAGAGGGGGTCAGATGGTGTAGAGATAGAAACAAGAGTAAATATGATCTTTAATCTTTACAGAACAAGAAATGTAGCTTGCTAAAAGGAAAATGAACCCTAGAAAGTCAGTAATTGAAGTTCAGAAGTGTAACATTTAAAAGAGTGGTTAGCATAAACTGTTAAATATAAAAGAGTGGTTTTCTTAAGCTGTGACTGCAGAAATATGATTTCAAGACAATGTCTTGATTTTATATTAAAAATAAAGTGGTCGCCAGGGAAAAATTCCCAAATATAAAATATACCCAAGTCAGCTGGGTTTTTATGGAGATTTTAATTAATACAAATAAGGAATTAGTGAGAGAGAGAGAGAGAGAGAGAGAGAGAGAGAGAGAGAGAGAGAGAGAGAGAGAGAAAGAAATAATGAGAATGAGAAAAAAGGTTAGGCCAGCCTAGGCCCAAGCCCTAAGAGAGAGATCAGTCAGTCTTTAATCCACTCACCACAAGATTTGTCCCAAGCAAGATGCTAGTATTCAGAGAGACCACCAGTTCAGCTCCTGAGCTCCACTTCAGCTTCCAAGGCTGAATACTTCCTCAGAGAGAGGTCTCAGAGGGAGTTTTCTCTCTCAGCTTCTGATCTCCTTTTAAAGAGAATTTTCTCCTATGTCACCTCCCCTAAGTTCTCACATCTACCAAATCACAATAGACGTTTTCCAAAGGACAGACCATTCTTAATTCACACCTGAGTAGACTAAACTTTTGAGTAATTCACATCTGAGTAGACTAAAGCCCCACACCTCTTTTGTTAAGGCTTGTCCCTTACAAGGTTGCAAGTTGCCTGACCTTCATAGGTACTTAGCACCTTCCTAAAAATAGACTTAGCTTAAGGCTTTTGCTTCACTATAAGTATGAGTTAAGTACTTTTTCATTGTTCAGTAAAGAGTTTTACAACTTTATCTTCCCCTAAAGTATGCTTAAGTATTGGTGGAGTAGAGTTCTCACATTCCTAAGTCCCTTCATTGTTTATAATGGGGAATGGTCTTAACCAAGTGTTCTGAAGTAGGGGCTGAGAATTTTTAAGATTCACAGAAGATTCAGGTGATCTTCAGTAATTAATCACAGAATCTACAGTCAGGCTAAGTAACAGAATTGCTTCCTTTGTAATAATTTCCACTTAGATAGCACTTTGTGGTTGCCAAATGAGTGATCTATTATCACATTTGACTCTAATAGTTCATAATGTAGTGTATTTTTATTTCCATTTTACATTTGTAACAATAATTTGCTTCAGTTCAATTTTTTTTTTTGCCCTGGTCTTCTGTCCTCTAGTCCTTTTCTCACTACAATATACAACCTCTGCATTTTAGAACATACAAAGATATATACACACATATCCATCTCCTGCACCCGGGTAGGTTGTAAGATTGCTTATGTATTACAAGCTAACAAAACTTCCTCATTCCTAAGAGAATTGAACTAGATGGCCTCTGAGGCATCTTTCAGCTCTAGATCTTAAGAGCCTAACTATGATTCTAAGTGAAAGAGATGAAGAATAGAGGATAAGGCATATGAATTCAAAGAAATGGGATATAGACTGCTGAGTCCTGTTTTGCCCTTCCAGGGCACAAAGGATAAGGATCTTGAGTAAATTAAGGGAAAGGTAGGTTGGAGTCAGAATGTGCAGGCCTTCCAACACCAATTGGTATTTTACATAAAAGGCAACTGATGCCATTGAAGCTTGACATGGTCAGACCTGTGTTTTAGGAATATCAAATTTGAAGGCTAGGTTTGGATAGACTACTATAATAGTCCAGAAAAGGGGTAAGAAGAGAAGATTCAGGCCGGTCATCAGTGATAGCATACAAGTACTTGAAAGGCTCTCTTGTGGAAGAGAGATTAGACTTTAACAAGGAGCAACTGGTAGAAGAGGTAGAACCAAATGTATGTTTGATGTGTGGGAAAGACGGTATGGAAGCTATCCAAAAGCAGAATGGACTGCTTGGGGAGGTGAAGGGAGTCTTTAAAGCAAGAGCTTTTCAGGGGTGCTATAGTGAGCTTCTTGGAAGGTCACGGCTTTTCCCAGAGGGCTTCAGCCCTCTCTTCCAGCACTGCAGTTCACGATGGCCCCAACTAAATCACTTACGACGCCTGCATTTATTTAAGAGGGTTTTTTTTTTTTCTTTTTAAAGGATTCTTGGGTTTTTCCTCGTAGCTTCCTTTACTTGACCAGTAACTCTTACGAGGAAGAGATCTTTAAGCCTCCTTTTCCCCAAGGTTTGGAAGACACAACCTACTATCTAAAAGTCCTCAGTCGGGGAAGAAGCCAGTGACAAGTTCACCTAGTCATATGGCCCAAAGAACCAACCTCTTCAGCTCTTTCAGTCTCCGCCTTCCAATTCAGGTGTAGGTCTCCTTTACTTTAGCTCCGTGAGTCAGCTACGTTTCCGGAGCGACCTAGAGTGGGGGAATTTGTTTTCCCCACCTCCTTGGTGGTAACAGCGAATCCGCGCGGGTCTTTCCCCGAGACCCCACCTCTTCCGGTTGACCCGGAGGGAAGTGAAGAGGTGTGTAGTAGGCGGTGGCATTCTCAAGATGGCTGCCCCCGCTGTGTTGCCGTTAGCCGAGAAGCCGAAGTAAGCCGAGGAGGGTACCTCGAGAGGGCTCGTTCTTAGGGACTGCAGTGAACGGCTGGGAGGAAAAGGAGGACGGCCTCGTTGCTATTTCTGTCACCGATCTCCCCTGGTACCGGGGTGGGGGGCGCCTGAGGCCGGGGCCGGGATGAGGGTGACCAATAGCTAGAAGTCACAGTCCCCAGAGGGTGAGAGCGGGAAATGGGACACTGCAGTAGGGCCACTTGAGTGACCTAACGTGTCTGCCTTCCAGCCACAAGAAGTACCGAGCTGCTCTGAAGAAAGAGAAACGTCGCAGGCGGCGGCAGGAACGGGCTCGGTTGAGAGACTCGGGTAATGCATATCTCGCCCTCAACTTTGGGGTAGTTGGGTTTTTGTTTTTGCTTTTTGGTAACAACCCGGATTCCGGGAGCGGGGGTGGGAGTAGGGATTGGACACTGTCCTTCCCAACCCGTCCTCCGAGTATGTTTGGTTTAAAGTTACCTGGACAATTAATTAACAGCTACATCTCTCATTTCTTTGGTGGACTAAGATTGAGAGCTGGAAAGAACCTTTGGACGCTTATCTAGCCCTTCTTCCTCACTTAGATGAGAAAACGAAGGCTCCTAAAGGGGTTTGCAGCCTCCCAAGGGCAAGCCATGATTAACATTCCAAGCAGAGTGACTGTCACACAGAACACAGCATGATGTCAACGGATTAGCATCCACTGACAGCCAGTGAACAGATGTTGCTTGAGCATTCACTATGGGAGTGATTCCTAGTCTCAAACTGACACAGTGGGGAGGGCAGGTCCTCACTACTTGTATTTGTGTATAGTGAGTTCAATTTATGCTCCATTCCAAGCAAAGATCACAGTATAGAGGAAAGAATTATGCTTGGGTTTCCTTGGCTTCCAGCACTAACCATGCAATCTACAATTAATTGTGGATAAGTCATTTTGAACCCCCTGAGCTTTAGTTTCTTTGTTCGCAAAGTGGAGGTGATCACATGCACTAATGGTACCTCATGGGGTCAATATGAAGAAAACAATGTAAATTCTAAAGCAAATTGAAATGAGAGTTTGCCACTGAGATAATTTTTATTATATAATAACTATATTTTAATTATCATATAGTAGAATAATTATATAAATAACAATTGAAATAATAATTGCCATTGAAATAAGCAGTAATTATTGTGAATTTGTAATTTCTGGTATTTGAGGATGCTGAATGGATGTCAATGACTTGCCCAGAGTTAAGCATTAACAAGAATAAGAGGATTCAGAAATAATATCAGCTGACTTTGGTTTTTGAGGGTACAGAATGAAAGTTGATGATTTGCCTGAGGTAAGATTTAGCTAGAGTAAGATAGGTAGAGCAGGTGATATTACCCCTTTATGATTTTTGAAGATAATGAAGCACAAGAGGCTGGTGAACTTCCTTAGGTAACAGATAGTATAGCAGACAAAAGTCTAGAATAGAGGTTTCCTGAATCCCAACTCCAGCTTTTATTAAAGCACAGCTGTTTCTCATTTCCTTATCTTGTGAAATTGTTCAGATCCTTGGGGCAACTGGATAGAGAAACATAAAAGAAAACTACTTTGATTAGGTTAGATTTGGCGAATTATTACTATGATCCAGTGTAGACTTATATTCTCATTGTAATGCCAGATATATAGTTGATAATTATATAATGATCAAAAACTGGGTAGTTATTTAGAATCTATGGATAACATATAAACTTTATGCCTATCATTTACCAATCCCAAGTTTTACCAGCTTTGCCAAGGAAAAATTTTGAATGTTCTGAATTTTGCCTCCTCTACTTTTACCTATCCTACTGGGGTTATCCTTATTTTTTTTTTTAAAGTTACTATCTTAAAAGGAAATACTTAGGATCTGAAATTACAGGTAGCTATATAAAAGTTTTGGACATAAAGAGAAAAGCTTTAAAGAATTATAATGTTGAAAATTCTTCTTTTAAAAAATTATTAACTAAGCGATTGCAATTGTTTTCTCTTTCACTGGGTTAAGTTTTTTTTAAATTACCTTGCCTGGAGGCAGCTAGGTAGATAGAGAACTAGGCCCAGAGATGGAAGGTCCTGGGTTCAAATCTTGTATCAGATACTTCCTTACTTTGTGACCCTGGGCAAGTAACTTATCCCTCATTGCCTAGCCCTTACTTCTCTTCTGCCTTAGAACCAATACAGAGTATTGATTCTAAGATGGAAGGTGAAGGTTAAAAAAAAATCACCTCCCTTAGCTAAAAGAAGAAATATCAATAGGCAATTTGTGCTGGAGGATAAAAATAAAGCATAATTTCCTCTTAATGTGTATTTCAATGGACAAACAATACTTTACCTTTTTAAAGAAATGCAGAACTTAAGCATTCTATTTTTTTTTTTTGATGACTAGGAAATTTAAGCTAAATTAGAAATCTTTGGAGCATTAGAAAAATACAAGGCATCATGACATAACCTAAAACTGGAACATTAGATATTCCTCAAGGAAGATCCCCTGGGGTTCTACATATTGGATCATAGATTTAGAATTTGGATTTAAAGCTGGAAGGGATCTAATAGATCATCTAGAGCAGTGATGGTGAACCTATGGCATGGGTGCCAAAGATAGCATATCTAGTGCTGGGGCCATTCTCCTCTCCCCTCTCCACACTCACTGAGGACATTCCTCACTTCACTCTCCCCTCTGCCCAGCAACCCAGGAGGAGCACTTCCTCCCTCCCCTGTGTTGGGTAAGGGAGTGGAGAGGGAGAGGGCTGACACTCAGTCTCTAAAAGGTTCACCATCATTGACCTAGAACAACTTTATAACACTTAACCTAGTCTTAAGTGGAACAAAGTGATAAGTAGCCCATTATAAATGTGTAAAATTTCTGGTGGGTCTTAGTTCACTTTTTTTTTTCCCAAATTTTACAGTGATTTCTGAATACCTTTGTCTTTTTCTTGCTTTCATTCTCCCCTTTAGTCTTCTACATTCCCTTGTGATTGGTATTTGTTTCAGGCTGGATTCCTCACACCTGATTATCTAGCCCCAATATATTTTTGGTCTCTACAATTCTTTTCAGACAGACTCCTCTTTCATGACTCTTAGGAGTATCAGAGCTCTCTGTGTGTCCAGGTGTTTCATCCAGTACAGACCAAGCTCTTTGAATTTCATTTCTAAAGTCCAGACTTTACTGAATTATCTTGACACCCCAACCTACCCCACCCCATCAATTTAAAAAAGAAAATTCTCTAAGTGTCCTCTGGGTTCAGTATAGCTAGGCTCCTCTTTGATCTTCTGCTTCTGCTCCCTGGCTCTGAATAATTCTGCTTTTCTTTGACAAATCTGGTAGCTCTTCTCCATTTATTAGCAATTATCTCTTAATTAACTAATTATTTAACAGGATTATTATTATTGATCCAGATCTGTAATTTCATTGTTAAGTATTATGTTAAGTGACATGCACAAGACCATGTGTCTAATAGAGGTGATATTTTAAATCAGGACTTCCTTTCACTATGCTTCTGAGAGACAGAGAGACAGACTGATCTTACCTTCTGCCTTAGAATCCTGTATTTGGAGCAGTAATGAGGATTAGACAGAAGATGTCTGATGTCAGATTTGAACCTAGGATCACCTGTCTTTAGGCCTGACTCTTAATCCCCTGAGCCACTTACTTGCCCCATTCTATATTTTTAAGGAATATATATTTTTAAGGAATTAATATGATGTAGGATAGAGTGGGTTTAAATAATGCTTCAGTGTAATGGACTACTCCATTAGTGGCAATGCAATGATCCTGAACAACTGGGAGGGATCTATGAGAAAGAACACTATCCACATTCAGAGGAAGAACTGTGGGAGTAAAAACTCCGAAGAAAAACAACTGCTTGAATACATGGGTAGAAGGGATACGGCTGGGGATGGAGACTCTAAATGAACATGCTAGTGCAAACATCAACAACATGGAAATAGGTTCTGATCAAGAACACATGTAATACCCAGTGGAATTGTGCATCAGCAACGGGAAGGGCGGGGGGAGAGAAGAATTGAATATGAGTTTTGTAATGAAGGAATAATGTTTGAAATTGACCAAATAAAATAAAAAAAAAAATAATGCTTCTGATTCTCAGTAGGTATGTGAATGTTAACAAATTACATGATTTCTCAGAACTTCAGACAACTCTTTTAAGATTCTAATCCAAGAGTCTGACTTATAAGGCTGCCTTATCATTGGCATCATTTGAGGGAATTTCTATACCTGGATTTCCCACATCACTGAAGGCATGCATACTTTATCGCCCCATAAACATGTAATACACATACATTCAGCTCTTTGGGGAACCATCAAAAGAAAAATGCTTAAGAAAAACGTGATGCTATTTATTTCCATCTACCACTAGCTCTAAAGCTTCTCTAAAATTAAATGAATGTTCTCCATGATGAATTTTACAGGGTCATAGGATCTTAAGCTTAGAGCTTAAAAAGACATCAAAGGCCATCTAATTCAACTTCATTTTGCAAACAAGGAAACTGAATCCTAAAGAGGTTAAGTATCTTGCCCAAAGTCTTATCATTGGTAAACATCAGAGACAAATAATTTTCAAACCAGTCTTGCTTGCAATAGGAAATTATAAAATAACCTTTTCTTCTATAACAAAGAATAAACATTTGTCTTAAAGTAAAAAAATGACATACTGAGAAGGAATGTGCATAATATTAGGCTTAAATTTGAAAGTTTTAAATTTCTGTCAATTTAATCAAAATAGTTTAATTGATTTAAAATATGGCTTCTGAAATTGTGTTTAGAATTATAGGTTGTTGATTTATTTTTACAATGTTGTGAACTTTTCAATTTTGAATTCATGGATAGAAGAAATAAAATTCTTGTTAGAAGTTCTTTTAAAAACTTTTATTATGGGGGGCAGCTAGGTGGCTCAGTGGATTGAGAGCCAGGCCTAGAGAGGGAGGTCCTAGGTTCAAATCTGGCCTCAGCCACTTCCTAGCTATGTGACCCTGGGCAAGTCACTTGACCCTCACTGCCTAGCTCTTACCTCTCTTCTGCCTTGGAACCAAAACACAGTATTGATTCCAAGACAGAAGGTAGGGGTTAAAAAAACAAAACAAAACTTTTATTATGCCTTTCATCATGATTGATAACCAAACACTTTTTTCCTGCATACATAAAATTCTAAAGAAAGTTGTAGAATGCCAAGGCAATTAAGTAAAATATTCTTTCAGGACTGTCACAGAAAGATGAAGAAGAAGAAGAATCTATTGTTGAACTGGAAGAAGAGGAAAAACAGTTAGAAGCTGAAAGGTTAGTAATGATCTAATGAAATACATTAAACAGTTAATTAATTAAACATTAATGCTTGTAAGCATAAATGTTGTAGGATAGTACTAACATCTTCTATAATGTTATGTGTGTCAGCTTTTTTGCTGGTAATTATACTTTGGAACAGAATATAGTAATTTAGAAATTGGAACATCAAGCCTGTGTCATTTTGGAAACTGATCAAGGGGTCCTTCAAAATTCCAGTGGGAATATTCCATTCTTGAAAGATACTTTGAAGGCTTCAAGAGTAGGATTTGGGGAGGGTTGAAGAGAGGAGGAGCTTACATTCTACCATATTAGAATTACATAAGTAACTTGGAACAAATAAAGAATATGGAAGGCTATCTGAAAGGGGGATGTACTAGGCACTAGGGAAACCAGGATAGGACTTTTTTAAGAAGGAAAGCTTTGAGTGAACTTTGAAGAAAGTCAGGGAGATAAAGAGAAAGAAATGATGGAGCAAGGATCCAGTAAATGAAAAGGTATAGAAATGGTTGATGGATTGTCTTGTTTAAAGAACCACAGGTAGGCCATGGTTGTAGAAAGAGACCAGGTTGTGAAGGACTTTAAAGCAAAATAACTTTTTTTTTTTAAATTTAGATGGTAATAGGGAGCTTTAGAAGCTTATTCAGTAAGGTTGGTGACATGGTCAGACTTAGTAGAAAAATAAATCCTTAGCAGCTGAATAGAAGAGACTTGAGTGAGGGAGACCAGGTAAAAGGCTATTGGAGAAGTCCAGGCAAAGGTGATTAGCACCTGCAGTTTGTGTGAGCACAGAGGTGAGGATATATAGGAGATGTTATGAAGGAGAAACATGTTCTGACAGTGCAGTGCTAGTTAGTAAGCATTTATAAAGTAAATATATATTTTTTTGTATTGTAAACTTTTGTCTACATGTCACATTCCTGAACTACAGTGATTTCCATAAAGAGCAGAGAGTATTTTATCTAAATCTTTCTTAGCACCTACCTAGCACAGTGTTTTTGGCCCTTTAAAATGATGTATGAAGCCATATTCAAATAAGTGTCTGGATTGACAGTTTGCTTTTTATGAGTATTTGATTATTTCTGTAGGCAAAAGTTGCATGAGGAGTGGTTGCTGAGGGAACAGAAGGCTCAAGAAGAATTTAAACTTAAGAAGGAAAAGGAAGAGGCAGCAAAAAGGCGTCAAGAAGAAGAAGAGGTGCAGTACTAATCAAACCCAAGACAATTATTCATTTTAAATTAGCTACTTGGTTTTTACTCATAACTTTTTTAAACAATATGCATTTTGAAATGAGAAGTGATATTCTAAATTCTTGATAGCCATTGAAACATTTTTAACTTGACTTATGTTTTCTTAATCTGTTTATTTACATTTTGACTTTTATGTCCATTGGCTTAAGTGTTTTCTTTTTTGGAGGGTGATTCTAAAACTTACCTTCCCCCCTGCCTTTTTTTTTTCTTTTAAAGAGAAAGATCAAAGAAGAATGGGAAGAACAGCAAAGGA
Source organism: Monodelphis domestica (assembly GCF_027887165.1). Taxonomy (NCBI): domain Eukaryota; kingdom Metazoa; phylum Chordata; class Mammalia; order Didelphimorphia; family Didelphidae; genus Monodelphis; species Monodelphis domestica. Next base: position 236,812,151 of record NC_077234.1, read on the forward strand.
AAGAGAAACAGGAAGAAGAACAGAGACAGCAGGAGAAGAGAGACAGAGAGGTGATTCCTGTCCTAGGAGGATAAACGCACTGCGTATCCTCTTTTAGTGTCAGATGGAATGGATGATGGGCATGAAGAATAAGCTTTAGAAGTAAAATTCATAATATTATTTATACTTGAAAAGAAATCTGGAGTTGTAATTTGTATATAAAGTGGAAGTTCACTATTATGCTAATCTTTAGGCCATGCAAGATAGTTGAAACTACCTTATTACTAGTACTTCAGTAGCAAAGAGTGGCATAGTGAGGTTCTAATATACTAATTTTTCAAGAATTAATATATTACAGAATTTTATTTCACAGCAGATTTGATATTTACATGACATCTCAAAATGTGTCTATACATATGTGTATATCTGCCCATGTATATATGGATTAGATGAGTTGTTTTGGGGAAATTTTTTTGAGGAAGGAGTGTCAGATTTAGATTTACTTAACAATTCAGGCTATTAGGAACTAATTCTAGCTATTGTCTTAATTTCTTTTCATGTGAATAATTTGGTATGTGTTGGATTGTACCTTTTTTTTAAACTTTTGACTTGGATATCTTGCTGCTGCTCCTTAACCGTGTATTTATTCAAAAGATGTCACAGCTGATCTTTCCTTGACTGGTTCATCAGGATGTATCTTTTCTATAAATTATTGAGTGGGAACAAGATAGAATTGGGTGGTCATTGGTCTTGAATGGGATTAAGTAAAAATGGTGAGGTTGCAAATCCTTGGGTTTTGAGCCCATTAGCATCTTCCATTAGATCATCTGAATAATTTACAATGACTGCATTAAATACTCACATTCTCTAGTTTGTAGGGCTTAGAGTAAGGGATAGCTTGGAACATTTCCTTTTTATAAAAGGGATCCTTAAGAATGTAAACTTAGAAAAACAAGTATGGATAATAATTATAGTAATTACAGATTGATGGTGAGAAGTAGTCTGTGAGTATAAAATGTGCAGGTGGTACATGTAATGAATACCACAATCCATGCATTTCTTTGTTTGATAATGATACCTCATGTATTAGAATTCAGTAGTCAAGACTTCAGATACACATTGTTATGTAAAAAGCAAATTTAAGTTTATTGATCATTAAAAACTATTGTATATTATTGTAAGGGCAGCTCTAGATTGCACAGATGATAGAGCACTGGCTTGAAATAAGAATGACATCTTTGTGAGTTCAAATATGGCCTTAGACATTTAGCTCTGTGACCCTGGATAAATCACGTAACCCTGTTTGCCTCAGTTCTTCATCTGTAAAATGAGCTGGAAAAGAAAAAGACAAACCACTATCTTTGCCATGAAAATTGCAAAAACAGGTGCACGAAGAGTCTGAAAATGACTGAACAATAACAAATTTTACTTTTTATGTGGTCCTCATCAAGACTCTGTTTTAAAATTGCAAGGGGCAGGGGGCAGCTGGGTGGCTCAGTGGATTGGGAGTCAGGCCCAGAGATGGGAGGTCCTGGGTTCAAATCTGGCCTCAAGACACTTCCTAGCTGTGTGATCCTGGGCAAGTTACTTAACCCCCATTGCCTAGCCCTTACCACTTCTGCCTTGGAACCAATACATAGTATTGATTCTAAGACGGAAGGTAAGGGTTTAAAAAAAATTGCAAGGGGCAAAGATACTTGATCAATTCTAAGCATACCACTGACTTTCCATATGTAACAGTGGGAAATGGATTTTGCAGCATAAAATCCCCCAACCAGTATTTGATGGGTCCACAGGCTATAGACACGTAAGAGACTTTACATTATTTTTGTGAGCATCCTTCTTTTACAGATGAAGAAACCAGGACAGAGAGAGATGAAGTGATAGTTCAGGTCACAGTAAGTAACTGAACCAAGCCCTCTGATTTCAAAAGATGCTGCTTCTCTTCTCTTGGCATTGCTTCAAGAATATGAGCAGAACTACTTATGTGGAACTCCTAGTTGTGGGCTTAGGAGAGAGTTAGGGTACATAAGATTTTACTACAAATCAAAGGAAACAGTCAAAGAAACTAATAAAAGGAAGTGCTCTTTTAAAACAAACATTAAGGACTTACTATTTGTGAGACTTTGTAGAAGGTTCTAGGAGAATTATAAGGCTGATAATAGTAAGAGTGAATGGGAACAGGGCAGAAAAAGTAATGGCCAAAATAATATGTCAATATGCAATATATGAGAAACAAACTAATAAAACCTTCCAAAAGAAAAACAAGAAAAGGAAAAGTGAGCTCTTGGGAATGTTTTACGGTTGGAAAATTATTGGATAATTGTGCTTTTTATTAAATATCTTTATTAAATGTTAATATTTTATACTTCACTTGAAAGCATTAGAGGAAATTTCTTCCCGAGGTCCTTTGCACATACCTTAAGAGGTTATGTTAACTAGAAGCTTGCAAGTACATGTAAAGTTTGGTTTTTCTAGTGAAAATGAAAATTTTCCCACCATTAATGCCAATTATTAGTGTTAGAATTATAGATTATCCTTCAGAATTTTAAGTTAAATTTCTTGTTGCTTCTTAAAATCTATTTGTGGTATTCATTACAATTTTTTTTTTAAGAAATGAGTTAGTACCTACTTATGGAAAGATGTGCTAGTTCCTGCTTCTCCAGACACTTATTACAAATTTTTATTAAGAATAACTTAAAGCATTATTATTTGTTGCCATTTGGATGAAAATATTCTCAGCTGTATCCTTTAATAGTTTTTAGAGGATCTTTGCAGTAGAAAGCTAATAACAGGATGAAGCATTTTTAATGTATAAAGTCAGAAAATGTTTCAAATGAGGTTCTTAACCAGAGAAACCAGATGCGAGTTACCTGACTTCAAGGTTTTCACTAGTCCTATGTTTGCACCATTTATAGGAAGCTGTGCAGAAGATGCTGGATCAAGCTGAAAGTCAGGTATTTTTCCATACCTTTTGTTTAGAATTGAGAATCAGTTAGTGTGTATGTGTGTGTGTGTGTGTGGGGGGATTGTGGTTTTTGTGTGTGTATTTTTATAAAACCCTTACATTCTGTCTTAGCATCAATATTGGGTATTGGTTCTAAGGCAGAAGAATGGCAATGGGGGTTAAGTGACTTGCTCAGGGTCACAGAGCTAGGAAGTATCTGAGGCCAAATTTGAACCCAGGACCTCCCATCTCTGGGCTTGGCTCTCAATTCACTGAGCCACCTCGCTTCCCCCATATTGTGGTGTTTTTATAAGAATCCTGATGCTTCTCCTTTATCTTTACTAAGCCAATTAATTTACTTTTGAAGACAATTGTTTCTCCTATTTATGTGCCCAAAGGATCTTTTAATAATAAGCAAATATAATTGGTGCCAAAAAATTCAGTCTTTGAACTTTGCAAAATAGTTAAATTATAAAACATTGGTTTGATCTGGTGACTGTGGAAAAGGTCTTGCATAGCAGTGAGACATTGATTGTTTTATTTGTGCTGTTTAGTTGTGTTTGCATTTTAAGAATCTTAAAACCAATGTGGATTACTTTAGCTTCAAAGTTACTTGGGTTAAAAAAAGATTTGACTACTCCATCCTTTTTCAAATAAGTAGTGATCTGATTTAATTTCAGAGGATGTCCTTCCACCTCTGTTGATTGATTCTCTATAACATGAATGGTATTTGAGAATTACTGTAACCAAAACTTTGATTATCCTGCAGCTATCCTGGTATTAAGACTTTCCAAAGCAGTCTGGTTTTGAAGTAATATGTGTGTATCTATATGTATACACATATATATATACATATACACACACACTATCTGTTTCTAAGACTCATCCACCAGATCTTCCCAATTTGGTAGTAGCTGCCAGATCTGACATTTCATAGGCAGAACCTAGGGTCGCCTCCATGTCACAATGAAGTATTAAAAGGGGATTATAATAGAAGTCATCTTTTAAAGAGTGAAATGAGGAAGCCTATGCTAGGTTTTGGCATTTGGGGAATAGGGAAAGGACGTGAAGCTGAAAAAGAAATGGCCTCTTTCTAAGGGAAAAAATGTTACATACTGTATTTAGCTGAGAATTTAACACATTGATTTAATCCTCACAAAAAAAAAAATATTTTGAAGGCATCTTTTGAAAGAGCACCTCCTCAATGGTATTATACAGATGATAAGCTTGTATTGTTTTATGCAGCTGGAAAATGGTGTCACATGGCATAATCCAGAACCACCAGTGGATTTAAGAGCAACAGAGAAAGATCAAGCTAATTGTCCATTCTACATTAAAACAGGATCTTGCCGATTTGGAGATAGGTAATGTTTAAATGCATTAAGGAAAAGGATATTTTACATATATTTGAAAATTTTGAATGTGTAATACAATCAATTCATGTTCATTTTGTACCTTTCCACTCTGCTCTCAAACTAATGCTGTGATGGCCTTTCCCCATTTCTGTTTTCTGGGTAGGCTCCTTCCCTGTAGTTCTTGGAGTTTTCTTTTGGTTATTTATTACTTTTTTTTTTTTTGCACGAGAGAGCCTTTTCCCCATTTTCTTGCTGGTACAAAATTAATACTATTATTGAAAAATATGTTGTCAGGCTGTCATCAAAGGGAACATAAGAAAGTATCCAAATTCATACATTGACTCTTGGGTAGTACAATTTCAGCTGCATTCTTTCATGTTTCTGTCTTCAAGACTTTAGACACTGGTGATTAATTAAGAGTGTATCAATCTAGAACTGAAATAAACTTCTAGAAACTGATGTAACACATTCATGTTACAGTGAAGTAATAGGACTTGCCGAGGTCACACAGTCACTAGTAGCCTCAATCTATGCAGCCCTAGGGTTTGAATTTGAGTTATTTGATCCTTCATAGTGACTGTTTGCCCATTCTAGGATATAAAAACTGTATAATGTTATTCTTTTCCCAAAAGAAGAGAGAAGCATAAATTTATTTAAAACTATATTAATCTTTAAAAGACCATGCAGTTGTAGTCATGTACATGTTGTTTTATCTATATATCTGTGCCACTAAGACTGTCACAAGATTCTTTCCCTATATTTTATTAATGCTCTTTTGTTTTTTTATATCATTAGTACTTGCTAATGACTCTTCTCCATCTTCAACTTGCCTTGGAACAAATAATCCTTCAAAATAAGTAAAAAATATTGGCTACCTCTCATTCTACAACCTTAGTTAACTGTCTCTGTTAAGGGTTATAATTCAAAATTAGTTTTCTGAAGCCATCTTTTAGTAATTGCATTCAGAATTCTCAAGTACTTTGGAGTTGCTTTTTTGTTGTTATTGTGGTGGTTTTAAAGTTGTCATTATTTTGTACAAGTAAATAGAAGCAAAACATTTCTTATACATCATTTCAAGTTTCAGTTCTTCATATTTGTTGTATTTTATGGCACAGTAATATTACATTCATGTACTGCAGTTTATTCAGCACTTCCCTAATCAGCAGGCATCCACTTTCCTTGCTCTTCTTTAGTACTACAAAAAAGAACTGCAATAAATATTTTGTATATATGAGGCCCTTCTCTCTTTAAAAGATAAAGGGTCTTCTCTTGAAGCAGTTGTACTTTAAAAAAAACTCATTTTTCAAAGTGTTTTTTTTTTCCCATTTAAAACTTCTTGGCTATTGAGTAATACAAGTAATTTTTCAACAATGGAAACACTGGTATGCATTAAGGGATAGATCTACCATTTATTTTCCTTTTTCACTTTCCTACAATTTGATTGTATTGCCTTTTCTAATTGTAGTAAGATTGAGGAGCCAGAAGTATGCAGTAAACTTAAAATCATAGTGATAGAAGGAACTTTTAGATGGCAAAGTATGAAGGACAGCATGAATCTGTGATCCTATTAAAAGTCACATGCTCATGTAATTTTTTTATCTATAGTACTTAGAACTTTCAACATTAAAAAATGTGAAAATTTTTTTGTAATTCAGTTACTTTATTTTAGTGCTAGTTGAACCTTCCAAATGTTCAAATGTTTTCCTACATTACAGAATTCTGACTCTTAGAAGTAGATGAGAATTCTAGAAATTATTTTTATCTAACAACAGGCAGTTGTGAAGTGGTTAGAAGTAAAATACTTACTAGAAGATCTTGCAGCATTTCATTTTTAGTTTCTCAAGCATAACAAAATTTTAAAGCACAGCAAACTTACCTTCTGTTGGGAAAGTGAAATATTACTGCATTCTGTCCTACAGACTTGTTGGATAGAAACTACTTTAAATTGGTTCTTCCTCAAATGATGGAAGATCTTCCTTAAATTTATTTAAATCCTCAGGGCTAAAAGGTGTATGATGTCTTACAGATACCAAGTTTCTATCTTTATTAAAAGTGGGTACTTCTCTTCTTAAAGGAAATAACCTATCTGAATTATTTGGTACTCCTGTTTCTGTTTCTAGCCTTCTTGCTCCATTCTCAATAGGGTAGGTATGATAAAGAGAAGAGTTGGGCACACTGAGGGAGAGGGTTTGTTGTTGTCCCATAGTGCCAGAAAGATCAGAGGTAGGAAGGATATGGGAATTGAATTGAGCAGGGTGGGAAGGAGGAGCAAAGGAAGAAGTGCTAGTAACTGGGGGGAAAGATACGGAAGTGTTAGAGTTGGAGGAATAAGTAGGGTGTGAGGCATTAGGATGGTCAGTATGGGTGGGGTGTGAACTTAGAGTTGAGGGTGTGGGATCTGAAGCATGGGCAGGGGGAGGAGTGGGTTGGTTAGAAGTAGGGTTTTCTGAGGCCAGTGGGGCATGGGGAGGGGTGGGTTGGTTAAGAGCAGGGGGTTCTAATGCCGAGTTGCCACGTTTAAAAAGACTGACTGATAGAGCAAGTAATAGAGAAAGGAAAGAGATCTCAGAAATTTTTGAGGGTTTTTCCACCAACTTTGTGGTCAGCCATAAACTGTAACAGTTTATGCCAAACACTCTTTTAAAAGTTACACTATAAACAACCACCTTCTACCCCCACCCCCTCCATTTGTTTGAGTAAAGCATCTTTTTTAAATGCTTTAGTTGCCAGAAATTTCTCATACATTTTTTGTAAGATAAAAAGCACTGACTCATGGATAGCCCTTCCAACATAGATAACCAATGGCCAAAATTTTGAACTTTGTGTGTTTCTGCTGATGTTAATAAGCACTTGGAGGTAGGGGGTCATATTTACAAGCCTTTGAATACTACTGCTGCCAGTTGGATTGAGCTATTTCATTTGACACTTGAAAAGCTGCCTGGAAAACTTCAAATAATAATTGAAGCACTGGGAACAAAACCACTTCTCCATGTAATTAAAATCAGTGGGAAAATAACAGATTTTTGTTTTGCAATTGACTTTTGGGGATAGATACTTCTAATTTTCAGTAATTATAAAAACCTTCAATTCCTAAGATTTTTGTCATTTTAAAAATATTTGTCATGTACATTGCAATTTTAATTTTTTATTGTTCACTCTTAACTAAAAGACTTGTTTTAACTAGAAAAACCTCTATTAACTGGTATCCTTAACCATTGCAATTTTCTTTTCTATATTATCATCTTATGTAAGTAATTTGGTAAAAAGATGAATTGCCTTGGATATTTACTAGAGACTACAATTTCAGCCCAGTCTTCTATATGGTACAATAATTATAAGTTAAATTATATTCAGTGTTATGATGTATACATATGTGATATGTATTATACAATATCTGTATTATGTATATTATGTGTATTGCATATTAATCTTTTATTTTATTCTTATTATAGACATATCTATATATGTACACATTGACAAAATTCTTTTTTAATGTAGATTTTAGTGATACCTTTTGATTATATATCATAGACACACCATCCACTCTAAAAATTGAAGCCCTGGTAGTTTTCCATTTCTCTTCTGTACTTTCATTGATTTTTCCATTCTTTTTTAGCTATTTGTCAGTAAACTTTTATTTTACGTTTTTATAGTCATTGTGTATATCTTTTTCATTCAGTTCATTTCTGTATCAATTGGTGCATGTCTTTTCATGTTTCTCTGAATTTCCCATATTTGTCTTTTCCTACTACACAATATTACTCTATTATATTCCTATATCAGCTCATTGAACCATTCCTGTATCATAGAATTGTAGACTGAGACAGTTGGAAGGGTCCTTTGTGTCTACCCAGACCAACCTCTAGACTTCACAAATGGGAAACTGTCTCACAGAGCTGAAGTAACAGGCCCAAGTTTGCACAACTAATAAGCAGAGTCTGGATTTGAATACAGGTCCTCTAACTCCATAGCAAATAACTTTTCAACGTCACATGTCATCTCAATCAGTGGGCATATACTTTGTTTCCATTTTTTCCGCTAAAAAGAATGTCAATAATCAAAATATTTTCTTAACTTTTAGTTAAGCAGATATTTAAATTACATTTCTAGTAACTATTTCATGGTATCATAATTTGTTCAGTAACCTCTGTGCCTTCCCAATAATAATCACTCACATTTATGTAATGTTTTAAGATTTACAAAGCATTTTGCCAAGCTCTTACCTTTTACAACCCCTAATTCTCTCTTTTAATGCCTGCTTTCCTTGTGATGGATCTTACCTTCCCAACCATATCCCCTCAAATACAATTTCCATTTTGTCTTTAACTGTGTTGTGTTGGTCTTCCTCTTTACCAAGAAATAGCCAAGTCTTTCATGGTCTGGGAGGAACTCATCTCTACAGAGCTAAAAGCTATCTGTGTTCTAATTGTTCATAGTCATTTGTGGCTTTGACAGAAGTTGAGATCTGCATCTTACTCTTAATAGAATTTGAATCATTAATTGAAACTACAGCTCATTTAATTTAAAATAGGATTGTTGTGTGTTATTTTTAAATACATTTTAACCCCCACCCCCACCCCCTTTTTGTATACAGGTGTTCACGTAAGCACAATTACCCAACATCCAGTCAAACTCTCCTTATTAGAAGTATGTTTATAACATTTGGAATGGAACAGTGCAGAAGAGATGACTACGATACTGATGCAAGTCTGGAGTACAGTGAGGAGGAAACCTATCAACAATTTTTAGATTTCTATGAAGATGTACTCCCAGAATTCAAGAATGTGGGGAAAGTTATTCAGTTCAAGGTAGGATTTGGTGTGAAGAGGATGGGAATATTGTATAAATTTAAATTTACAATCATTTATTAGTTAACTGCAGTTCAATATAGATGGTAATTGTCAGTTCAGATAGCAACTAGTCCAGTTTGGAATTTAGAATATGTGGAATAACTGAAATGTGTGATGAGTAATGTGTCATGAAATTAATGTAATGAAAAAATTAAATGGGGAGAGCAGTAAATAATTTGGCTTTTGTCTTATTGAAAGGACAGTGAGTAACCACTGAGGGTTTTTGAGCAGGGGAGGGACATGGTTAGATTTGTGTGTTATGAGGATTATTTCATTAGCTGCAGTGATAACTGGATTGGGATGAGGAAAGGAAGACACCTTGAACTAGAATTGTAAAGTGTAAATTGAGAGAAAGGAGATGCATGGGAAAGATGCTGTGGAGATGGAAATGATGGGGCTTAACAACTAATTAGACATGGAGAAAGGAGAGTAAAGTCAAGGGTGAAACCTGAATAGTGATGCTGTTGACCCTGAAAATAGAGAAGTTTGGGTGAGGCTAGAGTTTAGGCTCAGAAAATGATTTTGGTATGATTCATGCTAGGAAATTGAGACAGAGAAAGGAGGAAAAGAACCAGGAAGCAGTGGCATAATGAAAAGTAACAGAAAAGATGGGTTAGAGGAAGAGATGTTTGATGGTATCAGAACATATAGAAAAATCAAAGGGAGGGAAACTAAGAAAAAAATCTCCCAGCTGAGAAATGACACAATTATTGGTTCAGTATATCAGTGCACAGTCTTTGTCAGTGCATAGCAGTGAAAGGGAGAGGGGACTGCTATTGGTTTGATAGAATCTCAGACTCATTTGATGGCTTTTAATGTGCAGTGAGCTCTGATAAGCGTATCCCTATGATATAGCAGCTCAGAAATGGAAGAAGATAACAAAGCAGTCATAGATGGAATGAGCTCAGGACAAGTCAGAGAATGTGTCTGAAAGGAGGACAGCCAAGCTGGAGAGGGGAAGTAAGGAGATTTCAGAGAGATGGCTCACATTTGCTTAATCAGTGTCGTAAGTGAGAAGACAGTGAGGGTTGGGGGGGAGTAGGCCTCGTAGACTTGAAGTCTGTGATGACCTGCTTGGCATTGTAATCATCAGTCCATGGACAGCAGTCTGGAAGAATCAAGGCCTGTAGGGCAAGGGGAAGATGAAGCTGAATAAGGTCCGGAAAGATGGAAGAATGGGGCATGATTAGAGAGGGATTTTGGAATTTGAGTTCATGGAAGTGAAAGAGTTGTCAGTGCCCTTCGACTCCCTTTTAGTCCCAGCTAAAATCCCATTTTTTACAAGAAACTTTTTGCAACTCATTGCAATTCCAGTGCCACCTTCTTGTTAATTATCTCCTATTTATCCTGTATATTTTTTGTAGTTGTATATTTGTTTGCATGTTGTTTCCCCCATTAGATTGTGAGCTTCTCAAGGGTAGTCTTTGGCCTATTTTTTTTTAAATATATCTGGTGTTTAACACAGTGCCTGACACATAATAGGCACTTATTAAATGTTAATTGAGTGATTGAAAAAAAACCCATCAGTAATAACGAAGTCTAGGACAAGAACAGGGCAACAGAACTCTAAAAAAGGAGTGAGTGGCCTGGAGGCCAGTGAATGATAGCAACAAGCATCTGGGTAGAGTAACAAGGTAAGGAGAGATAGTGGTCAAGCTGGGTGGAGATGAGAATGCTGAGAGAAGTAGCAAATGAAAGAGATTTTCAACTCAGATGTTCATAGCAAATCAAAAGTATTAGGAGAGTAGGAGGTATAGTTAATGGACAGACAAATACTAGTTAATTGGAATACTAAATAAAGCAATGTGATAAGGAGATGGGTTTGAGAGAGGAGAAAAAAGTAGTCATAGTAGGCAACGCACTTGAAAAAGGTGGCTGATGTTTAGCTCTCAGAATACTACAGAACAGGCACTGGGTATTGAGGAGAGAGTAAGAGTACCTCATCTAAGCAAGCATTTGCAAAATCTTCATTAGAACCATCACCCTTGTATATTTTGAGAATAATTTTCCTTACTTTTATTAATCAGATATTTTAATGTTAATTTTGTTTAAAATTGCTGGTCTCATTAATTAATTTTTTGATAGAATTTAAGAAAAATATTTTTATCTTAGTGCATCAGTTGAATTCTAACGTAGTTCCCTTGTTTATGATTCAGTTCCTTTTAATTCTAACCAAAGAAATATATTTAAACTATTAGGACAGGATTTCCCCTCTGTCATCAGGGATGGTGAAAGTAGGAGGAAGTTGAGCAAAATTTAAGTTGAAGTTCTGTTAAGATTATTCTTTACTGCGAGTTGAAATGGAAGCAGAATTCCAAAAGAGCCAGAAGAACTGAGTACTTATCATTAACTTGTCAGAGGCTATTGAATGCTCTGTATTTTGACCTGATTTTCAGTTTCAATTGTATTCCTTTCTCCCTTGGCACATTTTATAATTTTGTTATACTTTCTTCTTAAGCACAAGTTGTAGTTACTAAATACACAACTTCCAATAATTCCGGAAGCCTTTAAAAGATATTTTCAATCTTCAAAGAACCAGTTAGTAGTGCTGTTTCTTTAATAATCTAAGGTAAATACTTTTTGTAATTCTCTTGGGCTGATAAAATTTTTGAATTTACTCATATTTGAATCTATGTGAATAAATTTTATTATATGGATTTGAGGTAGCTTTGAGAGGTAGGAAGAGGAAAAACCAATATTAAAAAAATATATATACACAGTACTTAACAAAACTTGACATGCTATTAATCATATCAGATTCATCACTTGAACTGTAAAAATGACCAAACCTGGAATAAAAAGGATGACATAAATGAACAGCTCAAGTAGAATATAAACTACTTAAGGGCAACTTTCACTTTCTTTGTGATTGCCCTGCACCTAGTAGGAACTCAGAAAACCTTTACTGGAGAGGGTATTTTAAAATCCTGACAATCTTTGGGATGTCCTCCTGTCAACATTGCATTTGTTTTGATGATAGTACTGATCATTTTCCATTTTGGTCATATTAGCCTCTTTTTGTATTTTTCTAGTCATAAAATATTTCTTTTTTCCTTAGGTCAGCTGTAACTTTGAACCTCATCTTAGAGGAAATGTATATGTGCAGTATCAGTCGTAAGTATGCTAACGTTGGGCTTTTAATAGTGTGGGCCCACTGTGCTTGAGTTGAGATTTTGCCACCAAATGACAAAATAGAGTTTTTTCAGATCATCTAATATATTGGTGGTAGGTATAAAAAAAAATTTAATATGTCAGACAATTCATTATATAAAACATTTCATAATTAGGTTTTAATGTTTATTTTCCAAGATAGCAACTACCTAGAACTCTGCTATGGTATTGCACTATATGAAAGGCATTGAGTTTGCACTTAAAAATAGCCTTTTGTTGATTTTATTTTTAACATAAGTTGCATATTGATGCTTCTGAGAAGTATTTTAATCTTTCAAAACTAAATTTTCTTTTAAAGTCTCTCTTGGGCAACAGAGAAGACAAAATCATAGATTAGCTCCATTACATTAATTACACTTAAGAGAGACAATTTGGGAAAGTGAAAAGAGCACTAAGTCTAAAATTAATGTACCTGAGTTTAATTCTACCCATAGGATTTTGGACACGTTGATCAGCATTACTGGGCCTCATTTGTAAAATGGCGATAACGCTCTTGGTCCTCCCCACCTGGTATAGTTGTTGTGAGGATAAGATGTACAAACATAAAGTAGGGTTGTTGTTATATTTTAGTGAAGAAGCTTGGTCCTAGATCGATTTCTTGCCACAGGAGCATCTTAAGAGTTGTAGAGAAAAGTATTGTTTTGGGGCAGCTTTTAGGTTGACAAGTAGGGATGTTCTGCTGCAGTGCTACGTACCTGCAGATAGGCCAGAGCCTGGTAAAATATGTGTCGTCTGTCACTACCCACTTGGGAGGGGCAGGGTGTAAGTAGAAGACTTACGGTTTTTAATTTTTTTTTAAGGTTTTAAGAAATGGCCCTTTTTTTTTTAACCCTCACCTTCCGTCTTGGAGTCAATACTGTGTATTGGCTCCAAGGCAGAAGAGTGGTAAGTGGTAATGGGGGTCAAGTGACTTTCCCAGGGTGTCTGAGGTCAGATTTGAACCTAGGACCTCCCCTCTCTAGGCCTGGCTCTCCATCCACTGAGCCACCCAGCTGCCCCCAAGAAATAGACTTTTAAGGAATGATATAAATCTGTAGTGAAAAAAAAAACACACCATCCTATGGATAATAGAAATAATGAACCAAGTTAAATCAGTGAATCCTATTGTTAATTCATAATGAAGTTGATACATGAAATTCTGTTTTTAATTTTATTTAAAGGGAGGAAGAATGTCAAGCAGCATTCTCTCTATTCAATGGACGGTGGTATGCAGGACGACAGCTTCAGTGTGAATTCTCACCAGTAACGCGGTGGAAAATGGCTATTTGTGGTAAAGTAGATCATTAGAGTTTGAAAAGAAACTGTTAGAAAAAGGATTGTGGGATCCTAGCTCTAGAGTTGGAAAAAGAACCTCAGGGGTCATTGAATTCACACTCTTCAATTTAAAGATGAGGAAATTGAGGCCCAGAGGAACTGAGGTAACAGAAAAAAAGAGGCTGCATAGTCAAAATCTGAATCCAGTGTTCTTCCCACTTTACTAAGGAAATGGTAATAAAACTAAAGGCATGCCTTTTTATATGCAAAACAATAATAATGGATTGTTGATGGGGTAAGGAAACTTAAAGATTAAAAGGCTGGTAATTCTCAGGGGTTTTGGTCTCTTGAGAATTATCAAGGATCCTCCAAAAAGCTTTTATGTGTATTATATCTATCTAGATTTACTAGATAGTATTATGAAAATAGTTGTGACTTTAAGGGTCCCCTAAGTCTCTGGGATCCCTAGACCCCCAATTTTTAACTGTTAGGGGTAGGAGATCAAACCTTAGGATAACTGACAGGATTACTGAGTGCCCACAGAATCAGATTCTACATCTTTTTATTAGGTTAGACAAGTTAGTCTGATCCTCAGGCTTCCCTCATTCTTTCCCTATATAGTTCAAAAAGTTTTTGACATTTTCGTATTCCTCTCAAGTGGGGAGTATCAGATGGATTATTATTAATTAAGTATATTGCCTTTGTAGTCTTTTGCAAATGAACTTCATGTTAATTCCTTTTTTAATGGAAATAATTGCTTTTTACTGCATCTCTTTTTTAAGTGGTGATTATCTTAGATCCTAAACATTTATCCTCTAACCTAGAAGAAAGTGTTATCAAGTTATTACAAAATTGCCTTTACTTTCAAAGGCAAAATGATAAAAGTTTAGGAGTTGGCAGCCTTCTTACCTAATTAAGTGCTGCTTATTTCTACAAAAACTTCAAAACCACAGATTTTGTTGGAAGGAAATGGGATTGAGCTACCAAAGAAGTTATATTAAGAGCATTAGTTTTATCTGTTTCAAGTGTCTTTTATGTAGAGATAGTATACAAAATGCCAAAAGAATTAAGAGATGGAATAAAAATGTAAGATTATAATCTGATATATTGTAATTCATTGGTTCACATCATTTATGCATATCATATTTAGATATGCATATTTATGCATATAGTAGACTTGAGGCCCTGCAAGTTCTTGAAATGCCTTCTAAGTTATTAAAATAGAATTAGTCTGATTTTAGTCTTTTTACTTATTCCATTTTTTTTTTAATTATTGTTCAGTTTATATCATAATCCAGATGCTGAAGTTACAGTAAATCTCACTTGCTTACCATCACGAACAAGAAGTTACCCTACTGTAACACGTGCTCCTTTACCATCTGACAACGATGGCAGCTAGGTGTTTGAATACTGGCATAGAGCACTGGGCCTTCAGTCAAGATAGTCTTTAAATTCAGCCTCAGACAGCTGTGTGACTGGGCACGTCACTTGGCCTTAATTCAATGGGCACAGAAATAACAAACAATAGCATCTTTGCCCAGTAAAACCCATGTCATACAAGGGTCCATTGGGTCACAGAGAGCAACTCTGAACAGCAAGTCTTCTGTTTTTCCCTTCCACATTTTTACCTCTTGTTCAGAAGTGTGGGCTACAAGCCGGTCATTTAAAACCTGGCCCTAAATATTGTGCCCAAGTCCTTCTGTTGTACAGACGTCCTTAACCCCAGCTCTTTCAGGACTGGCTCTCGGGATTTTGTCCTTCATGACTTGATTGCTTTGTGTATGATTTTAAGTTTATGGATGAACAACTTCTAGCAGCTGCTCTTATGCAGTTTTCTTAGGTAAATGTTTGTTGAATATTCATTTGAGTGAAATCTACCTCTTGTTCTTAGAATGGGTTAGAAGGTGCTTTTTTGAAGCTTCAGTATCATACACTTTTTTTCTTTTTCCAAAACGGCTTTCCTTGGCAAGAATTGCCTTAAAGACTCAGACTCTTGAAACCCTGCACAAGTCCTTCACCTCGTTAGCCTCCAATTCAGTATTCTTAATTCCACTGTCATTTGACATTTAGATACTGTTTTGTATGTGAGCACACTTGTCCTCTTCCACTTTGCCAGGAACTACCATTGTATGGCACCTTCATCTCTTTCTGCATACTCCTTGCTACAGAGAAAGAATTTGCCCGTGGACACGGACCTGCTAGTGCCTGGTAGGACTGGCTAGGACCAGAACCCAAGTTTTCTGATCCTGATTCTTTCAGCGTGCCTTTTACTTTGCTATGAAGATTTCAACTTTCTGAGGATCCCAAGATTTAAACAAATAACATTCACTCTTTTTTTATTGCATATTTCTTATAGCCAGTTGTTTGATTATTCCCATGGTGAAACAACCACTAAGTGTGTTGTGGATTGTTTTTGTTACTTTTACCAAAAATTATATAGCAGGGGGAATAAAAGTTATTAGCACACTTGAAATAAAAAATTTCTAAGCAAAAGTAAATTATATGAGGTATCTATTAATGACTACTTTTTCATTATTTGTTTTAGGTTTATTTGGAAGACAAAAGTGTCCAAGGGGAAAGCACTGTAATTTTCTTCATGTATTCAGAAATCCCAATAATGAATTTTGGGAAGCTAATAGAGACATACACATGTCTCCAGATTGGGCTAATACATCATTTGGTAAAAGCTCAGAAAGGAGAGATAGGACAAGTTATCATGAAGAATATTACAGCAGATCAAGAAGGCGGCGAAGTCCCAGTCCAGATCATTCTTATAAAAGAAATGGGGAATCTGAGAGGAAGAAAAGTAATCATCACAGGAGTAAGAAAAAGTCCCATAAACATTCCTCCAAAAGTCACGAAAGGCGACGTTCACGAAGTAGAGGAAGAAAGAGAGATCGGAGCCGAAGAAGCCGGAGCCAGAGTAGAAGCCGAAGAAGCCAAAGCAAAAGTGCATCCAGGTCTAGGAGTCGGGACAGGAAGAGATCAACCAGCAGAGATCGAAATACTTAAATCACAAAAATACATTTTTTTCATACTGAGACGTGTTGATCTCAAAAATGTATCTTTTAGGGCTGGTGGTTACTTTTCTCAATTTTAATGAACTTTTCAAATCCTATATTGTCCTGTATTATAAATGCGATTAATTCAAAAGGTGGTTTTTGTACCAATTAAAGGTATTTAGAACTGTTTGGGCTTTTAAGAGTCCAATCCAACACTCCTGGAACTTTGAAAATAAAGTCTCCCTCTCCCCAACTTGAGAGCTAGCTGTGTTCCCCCATGGTGGATGCCTGGCTGTTTTGGGTAGACTGAATCACTTTCACTAAATGTTCACAGCAGCACCAGTAAAGCAAATGTCATAGGTTGGATGGGAAAAGGATAATAAAAGTTGAGAAAGGGAAACACAAATTTTGTTTTTGCCTTAACACTGTAGCATGCACAAGCTTTAAATGGAAATGCTGCTCCTAATTTTCTTATTAGGAAAAAGCTTTTCCCTTGCAAAATACGCAGCTTTATTCCTATTATTAATAACTTTCAAGGTGGAAGGTAGCTAGGAAATTTGACTAGAACAAGACTTATAAAATGTTTTATAAGAAACAAAGTAGAGGAAATGGAGAAGTGGGTTACTTTGTTTTAAAAGTTGAGTGTGATTTCTAAGAATAATACAAAGTATGGGATGGAAAAGTTTTTAACTTACCTTCTATGAAAGGAATCTAAATGGTGGACCATGTTGCTTATTTTAGAAATCTTGGTCTTCCGGCAATCTTCCAAAACAGGTTTGTTGACCCTGAAAATGCTCTTGTTTTTGCCATAAAACTATTTTGTAATTGACTTTCAATGATGAATATTGTTGTATGCATATGACCATTGTCCCCCGAATAAGTGTACATACAAAATTAAATAATGTGAAACTTGTAATTTTGTCTTAACATTCCAATTTTAAAAAGTCATTTGATTTGGAAGTGTTAACAAATGGCTTTGGTGATATTAATCTAATAGTATGAAATATTAATGGATATTTTGTTTCTCCCCTTCAGGAACAAACGAAGTTATGCTTTAAAAAATTTTTGTTATTTGAACTGGTTATTCAAAATCTTTTACAGATTTTTTTTTCTTTAGCTTGTGATATCATTTGTCTTTTCCTTGATTAAAATTTCTTCAAGGAAGGTCTGAGTCTTGCCTGAGGTGCCAACCAAGACTGATGAGTTTGATAATAGCTTTGCTTTTCAGACATTCTAGCCCACTTATTGATTGGACAGAATAGAAATGTCGCTTGTTTCCCACTTCATGGATCTGTGATTTCTATTGATACAATCTGTAAATCCTTTTACGTTTTGAGTAGATTTTCTTCATAAGCCTGGCCTCCCTTGGAGAAGGCAAGGTGCTCACCAAGGATCATCAGTGTCTCTCCAGTGTAGTAGAAACCCTTGGAATGTGTGTTCCACATGTAGGGATTGTGGTATTTTTCCAACATGGTAAAACTGCCCATTTAAAGTGAAGATTAACCAAAACTACAACTGTTGGTGGTTTGACTCCATCTAAGTGAGGACGTAAATGAATCTCTGGTTACCATTTCTAGAAGTAGCTAGGAGGGCTTTCTTTAATACAGTAGAAGAAATGAACAAAAAGCTGTTGCAAGTCAGTGATATCTGAAAAGCATCACAAAAACTAATTATCCCTAATAGTTATTTAAGTCACAAACCCTTGGTTTTATTTTTATTTGATTAGAATAAATGCTGGTGTAAAGATGTTCTTCAGAAAGACTACAGAATAGTGTACATAAGTTTAAATGTTGCTATTTATTGTTTTGTAAGATAAATGTATAATTCAAAGACTGTTGTAGTGGCATTCTTATTTTTAATAAATTTAAAGTGTTTTGTGTGAAAACTTCATTTGAATCTACCTTGTGTTCACTTGTAACAACTTTTAATGAGGTTTGATTTTACTTCCGTTTTAGTAAAGGAGCTTAACATATTTATGTCAACGGAATCTCCCTTTCCAGCAGCTGCTACTCTTACTAACAAACCTTTGGATAGAGATAAACACACTGCGGTGGTGGTGTAAGAGTGGACGTTTATTACAACTAATGTATGTAATAAGACAATGGTCACAGCCTAAATATTGGTCACAATTACAAAGCTTAATCCAGCCAAGCACAAACAAATAAGTGAAAATGTAAACCTTGAAAGACACGTTTTTAAATACATAAGAAAATGGTACTGAAACAAAATTACGGTGACTTTAAAAAATAAATCCCACTATTGCCATTTTACCTTATCCAGCTAACATTTTTACATGAATATTTTCTGATTAGGAGGTGGCATGACAGGAAACGTCATAAATTGGTGGTAGATAGGTACATCATAAAAAAGTACAGGGAAAATTTAGTTAACTAGAATAACTTACTATCAATACTGGAGCAAACAGTCATGTGATGATACCTTGTGTTAAGATGTCAACAATACCAGGCAAATCACTTTTATAACATCCTATTTTAAGTAGCTGTTTCCCTTAGTCCATGTAGAAATGAGGTAAATAGTGGCAGTATAATGTAAAGGGGGGGAGAGATGATAACCCATTTAAGTTGTAAAATTATGCTTAAAAGAAATCTTATATAGAAAACATTTAACCCATTTCCATAATGTACATTATGTGCTCATTGGAGTATAGTATCTTCAGTCCAAATTCCTGCCTTCAACTAATGGTCAATGTAAAATAAGATTGTTCCAACTCAAGTAAACCTGTATTCCCTTTAATGTAATATCCCTTTAGTCTCAGAAACGTACATTTTTTCAATAAGCTACCAGTTTAAGATAATGTAGTTCCCAATAAGTCTCTTTGGTATACATATGTATAAGTTTCTGCAGTAATGTTAAAATTTCAATCATTTTGATATGTAAAATCAGTCAATTTTTCTCATTCCCATAAATACTGAAATGTAACACTAGTCTTTGGTTGCATAAAACTGTCCTGAAGCATTATTACGTCTACTTTTAAATGGATACAAATGTTAGCTTCCTTTCAGTTCAATGCAGTAATACCAGCAGATGTGCTTCCTGTTTGTGATTTTTATGTGTATGTTCATAATTATCACATACAAATAAAATTAATGGGAAACTGACATAGTTGAACCTTTAAGAATACTGAAATTATCTCCTGCATCAAGTTTTAGTTAACATATAAGTCCCTTTAAATTTTTTTGATTAATACTTTTTATTCCCTTTTGAAAAAGTGGAGTGTTTTTATGTAGGACTGAATGAAGCGGCTTAGCAAAACAGTAATACTGACAAACAGCATCTTACACCATTAGCTAAACATTGACATGAAGGCAGTGAACATCTACAGTATGTGAGACCACATGATGTCATCAACATGGGAGATGGCTTATGTCAGTCCAATTTCTTCAAGAACACTACGTGGGGTTTCAGCTTCCTGTGAAGGGAAAATTCAAGAGTCTTGTAAGCAGATCTAATGGGTTTTAGAATTTTAAGATTTTTCTGCAAAAGATTTTGCATGGAAAAATGCTTATGAAAGCCAAAATAACTTAAATGTCAACTTGTATTTGGAATTTTTTTTTATGCTACTGAAGCAATGGGTCACAAACATTTATGGCAGCATTAAATATGTCACAAAACATCTTTGTAAAGGATAAAGATCATGATATATTAATACTATACTAAAACAGTTAAAAAAAATAAGACCACTGAAAAGTAAATTCCAGTTTCTTTTAAAAATTCCTCCACTTGAAACCAGCAGAAACAATATCCCAAGTTCCCTTGTGCTTTCATTTACCCTGATTGCAACAATGGAAATCTTTGCATGTATTTTGGAGTTGGTATCTTGGGATATTTTAAAAATCAACATTTAGCATCTTCAGTTACCACTGTCAGAACTATCCAGAGCAAACAACATAGAGGCAATGTACAGCAACAAAATATTGGAAAAGCAAAAATAAACAACTGTTAGATTTTGTAAATTTTTTTTTTTGAAATTGTGAAAGATGATGCAAATTTTGAAGAATTTATTTCCACAGGTTTTTGACTTAACTAGCAAAAAAAAGTTATCAAAAGGGGATACAGCATCTTTATGGAAGCAAACCCCAATCAATTTTATATGCACCCATGACCAAGAAAACTTACTTTAGCATCCTAAAATATGGTTCAGCACAAAACAAGGAAAAGAAAGATATTAAACAGTAAATCCTTAGAAAATTACACCTTCAGATGACACATTATAAAGTTTCATATTTGGTTTGAATATTGGTAATTGGCCACATAAACCAACCCTTTAGGGATAAGCATATATGCTTTTGGACATTTATGTGTACAGAAACAGGAGTTTGTTGAATGTTATTTGTGAAAACAAAGCTTAAGGAATGGCTATAAAATGCTGAAATGAATGGATCAGAGTAAACAACTTCATTAAAATGTTTAAAGAACTTTTACCATAATGACTAGAAAAAAATTCACAAAATAGCTTTTTTTCCCCTGCTCTCCACTCCAGTCCATTAAGTCAACTTGTCATAGCATTCATGAAACCCAACCAATAAACAGATGCCTATTTTGGCACTAGTTTTGCTAGATATTTCTACTCAACTAAGAGACACGATTACAGAGCTATTCCTTGGTGCTACTAAGATCCTTCCCATGTTTCACTTTATCTAATATCATTTGCTGAAAAACAACAGATTCTTTTCATATTTTCCCAACATCTGAGGAAATACAAATTGAGCATTTGACAATTAGTGCAATTTGGATTATACAGCAGTTAATGTAGAACAGAGGTGTCAACTCATGAATGTTGCCCAAACCATGTTAAATGTAGCTGGGAAATGTTCAACAAAATAAAAGTGACATAGATGTTAATTTATGGTTTTCCAAGTTATTATGTAGCCTGCAGAGTTCCATTTCTCTTTTGAGTCTGACCCACTGATACACAATACAGTTTTCAAAATTTACACACACACACACACACACACACACACACACACACACACACACACACGTATATATATAAGCATTACCTGGACACACTGAAAAATAGCGAATTTTCCTGGGTAGATGGGACAACGTGGAGGAAGAAAGCCATTCACATGAGACAGGGTGCATGCATGCAATATTTTTATTTTAGACATGCCAAGAAAGCTATTTCAGAATGTAGTCATTTAAAGCAAGCAGCTATACACAAAGAACAAGAGAAGCAACATTATGGTACCACTCAGCGCACTGCAATTTTTGGCCAACAGACATGAAAATGTGCATGTTGATGTTATATTAAACACTGTATTACATTAAAAAAATACTGTCTTGGGAAAAAATACTGTAATGAAGTCCCAGAATAAACTACATTCTCAACCTTGTTAACCCTTTGTGCCAGTACAAGTATCATTTTAGGATTTAAAAAAATACAAATAACTTCGATCCTAATGACCTGCCGGACCTACTTTGAGAGGCTGTCTCAGGCAGGGATGAGTGTGATTAATCCTTGTGGGTGAGTATGCCCCTTAATGACCTACTGATTTGTTCTTCAAGCTATGAAATGTGGAATTTTTCTTTTTGAAATGTAATATGTGTTGAGTTAAAAGCTTATAATATTGATGAGAGTATAACTATTTTAATCCATTTCAAACATATAAAGTCAGAGCTATCAAAATGTAGATACTTCGATATTTCATCTAAAAGTGCCATACCCTTATGAACACAAGCAATCTCCAAAGTTTTGAAAGAATCATTATTGTTCAACTCTAGCTAGCATCTAGTGCAAAAAGGCAATTCTTTAATTCAATCATTCAGCAAGTGCAGAAGTCTCTCCCTCTGTGGACCAGTTTAATAAGTGACAAATACTTTTTGTCTATAAGAATATGCCTTGGGTTTTCAATCTATGCTCTTCCTGTATTATTTATTCTACATACACTCATCTATGCAGAAGTTACAGGACACATTCATGATGCAATTTGAGAGACATTATTGTTCTGAAAAGCAATTCTTCTACATACAAGTCACGCGGTTTGATTTGAGCTTTAGCGGGCTGTATGCTGCTGCTGCTACTCATTTGGCTACATTGGAACATTTTCCTCTAACTGAAATTGATCCCAGATGATTGGTTAATAACAAGTACATATTTAAGATGACAATTTTACTCCAAACATACAAGCCATATATTTCACGAAAGAATTAACCAGATATTGACAGGAACAAACTACATCAAGATGACACGGGAGGAAAAACAATGTAAACAGGGAGGCCACAATACAACAGCAGAATGGCTATGATAATCTAGGTTCAAGATGATTTGTTTCACCAGTTGTTCTGTCATAAGTAAATCAGCTCTATTTCCTCTGTGACATTCGGCATACTCGATGAGTGATGTCACTTAGTACACAGGGACATTAAAGTATTCATGGCGTGGCTACAAAAGAAATGCACACATTCTTACATATGGTACACAAATGGACACGTTATAAATATTCTATTAGGATGGGTGTTGTCTCACACAGTTACCATACACTAAAATTCACTTAGGAAGCTGTATCTCCATTTAATAAAATCTTGATTAACTGAAATGGGAAGAGGGGAAATATGTGCATCAATTGTTAGGAAAAAGAAACACTAAACAATGGATTCATCTACTCATGGAAACTTCAGAGGGAGGTTCTGAAATCAAGCTGTATTCATCTTAATCTTCTCTGACTACACTAAAATTATATGATCATAATATAGGTTAAGGATAATATGGAACAATCCTCTCATTTTACAGGTGAGGAAAGCGAGGCCCCAGAAAGTGGCAAAAACGGACCTAGATCTGCTCTCAGTCCAGTGCATTTTCCAACCTCTTACTGTAACAACAGGCTTTAATGTTCAAAATTATAGCACTAAAGTAGTACTGCGAGATCCTAGAACATCTAAGTGGGATTCAATTACATTGGTTACATTGTATTTCCTGAAGCAGGAAAGTTGAAGAATACATTTTGGAAGGATTTTCAACAGGTTTTCCAATCAATGTTGCGTCAACCAGAAAACTACCAAAATGCACCATATTAAGTGCACTAGCTAATTAAGGGTTTATTATACTTAGGAAGGGAATTTAATCTCAAAGAAAACAATTAGGTAGCTATAAATCTCCTTACAAATGAAAAATGAAAATCTTTTCCCAAGAAAAAACTAGTCACTCACCTGGTATTTTAAGCTGCAAATGAGCCAATTTCTTTCTTTTTTTAATTAGAAAAATAGGCACACAATACAACTATTCTCCAAGAATATGATCTTAAGATTTGAGCATATTATAATATTTATTAAAAAGGGATTATTTTCTTTAAAATCTCCCAGCTTTAGTTGTATTAACTAAGATTTTAAAGTACATATTTTCCCCCCCACAAAGTGCAAATTTTCCCCCCCAAAATGTTTTCTTTCATTAAAAGGCAATGTATGGATCCAAGACACCTTTGTGTTCCCAATTAAAAGTGGCATAATTAACATTAATTTGAGATCAGTGTTTCAACTTGTAAAATCAGTGATGTAAAATGACTTTAAATATGCAGCCACATCTGATCTAAGGAGAAGGAAATGCTTAAATTTTAGTTCAGGAGTTCCTAATACATTTTAAATGTATTTTTTTTAAGAAGGGTAGAATTATACCTAAATTAAATGAAGTAAAAAGAGAAAGAAAAAAATTTCAGACGTTTAGCTATAGCATATCTTTTTAAAAGGTAAATTAAAAATATCACAACTAAGATGGGAAAGCAACTGTAAATAAGCAGGGACTAGAGAGATTCTCTCATTTTCACAGGGAAATTCTGTTTTTGTATAAACAGCTCATCTATAATTTGTGGGCATTTTGGAATTGATAAAATTTAAAATATTTTGTGAAAAACTTTCATTTTAGAAAAATATACAAATATAAGTGAAATCATATGAAAGTAAAATCTTGTAGGTTGTAATAGACAGAATAACTAACATAAAATACCAACGTCCGACTAATCATAATGACCAATCTTGACCCCAAGACAGATCCTGGAACAGCTATACTTCCTTTCTTTCCTCTTTTGAGGAAATGGAGTGTTAGGCAAAGTCACTATACTGATTACTTTTCTTTTACTATAGGAAAATATTCAGTGCTGACTTGGAAGGGGCTATATCTGGAAATGATTGATTTAAAAAAACAAAGTCCCAAACCCTAGGAAGTAGAACATACAACAGGGAAATGTCTGTTATAACAAAATACCAAGACCTTATTTTTCAGTGTATTTCTTATAGTAGAGACAGGCACTTATTATTAGGACTCAAGTTTCTATTAGAATATATTTATCATTTAAGTTATTGTTAATAATTATAAACATACCTAAATTTTTTTTAAAGCCCTTACTTCCATCTTAGAATCAATACTGTATATTGGTTCTAAGTCAGAAGAACAGTAAGGGCTAGGCAACAGGGGTTAAGTGACTTGCCCAGGGTCACACAGCTAGGAGTGTCTAAGGTCAAATTTGAACCCCAAACCTCCTGGCTCTAGGTTTGCCTCCCAAGCCACTGAGCCACTAGCTGCCCCCAAATCAACTTATTTTTGAGGACAGTTAAGTCAGCCTTTAGTTAACAAAAATTCCTACATTTTTATTCTATTTTTCAGTCTTAAATATTTTTGTTTTCTCTTACTCAATTAAGTAATTTCTCTTACTCAATTTCTCTTACTAAAATTAAGAAAACTGAACTTAACTGGTGCATCTAACAAAAGGGTTAGTTCCAAGATGATTTGGTTTATTGCACTCCCAAGGAGTATGAAGGAAAAGCAATGCTAACTGGGATCTGAGTAATGCTTAGTCTCACAAAATTGAGTATCAAGGAAGAGACTGCCTTCACAAATCTTACTGTGTCTTTGATATGATAATCATATAATATCAACTAATATTTACACAGAGCTTACTTGCACCAAGCACTGTTAAGTGCTTTAAAATGATCTCATTTGATCCTCATTACAATCCTGGGAAGTAAGTGCTAGGGTTATCTCTTTTTCACCAATGAGGAAAATGAGACAAAGAGAAGTGAAGAAACTTGCCTTGGGTTATCTAACTAGTAAATGTCTGAGGTCAAATTTGAACTCAGGTCTCCTCCTGCAGGACCTGTGCTCTCTATCTACTGCATCATCTAGCACTGCTCTAATATCTACCTACCTAGACAGGTTGATGTGGCACTATTACTTTTTATTCTCTGCATACCTTCAATTCTGTACTTAGTAACAAGGTATGGTATTACAAAGTAGGTTGTCTCAAAAAAAAAAATCCAGAACTAAGGAATATGTAAAAAAGAATATTCTTAAATCAATAAATTGTTATTATGACCAATTAGACAATGTGGGGCTAAGCATTTTAAGTTGTATTTTATTGTAATTTAATTTGTAGTTTATTTTGACAATGTGTGATTAATATATATTTCTAGACAAAAATATAAAATAGCTCAGTAATCAACAAATATCTTAACATCTTTTCAATTTTGCTTTATTTAATGTTATTTTTGTGGAGGAAGGGGGATTTTATCCTGGTGGGAAAGTAAGCCTGTGTTGTGAAGTGTTATACTAATTCAGTACAAGATACAGGGGGGTTCCTAGAACTTCCAAAGTTTGAGTATTGTCTGAGAGGCCTGCCACCCAAATGATATTGACCTTACGTGCACAACCACTCTCTAGGCCAGGAACAATATGTGAATGTGCATAAATGAAGAAAATTCTCAAAACAATGACCTGAGCAAACTTTAGGATTAGAGCTCATTTTTACTTAAACATTGGATTCAATTCAAACAAACCTTTTTTTTGCTTTCAAACAAAATTTTTTTGGGGGCAATTTAAAATAATCACTACATTCTAGGTCTTCATGTCACAGCCTAGTGGCTAGGATCTTTGGGTGAAAATAAGACTATAGGGTATTGGTGGGAAAATTTAATTAGGTTGGGATATAAAGTCTTTCATATTCTTTTATATTTTTCTAATCCCAAAGAACTAGTTAGGGATTAGTCGTCTCTCCCTTTCAGAGAATAGCAGAGTTTTTGGTTTTTAAAAAATAATATGGTAAAATATCAATAATATAGGCTTCACTAGGAAGATGTTAATTTAAAGTAGCAAAAATATCTAAATTAAGAGAATTTCTTGGAAAAAAAATTCTGCTAAGTTCAAGTGGCTCAGTGGAGTCCAAATTAAGTACTTCTGTTCTTTATTAGCTAAGTAGAAAGAGCTTTGAGTGGCAGTTCAGAGGCTTAGATTAGCATGCCATTATGTGATTTATTTCTACTGTGTCTGTACCTCTTTAGGTTCATCTGTAAGGCTAGAATATATAAACCTGTGCTATCTACTCACCAAACAGTTGCAAATAAGAGTTATCAAAACAGCTTGGCAAACTATGAAGCACAGTATAAATGTCAGGTATTACCTTGACTGAAAAACAACAAAATAATATGTCCAAACCTCGGTGACTCCTTTTGGGGTTTCCTTGGCAAAGATACTGGAGCGGTTTACCATCACCTTCTTCAGTTCATTTTTAAGATGAGGTACTAAAGCAAAGAGGGTTAAGTGATTTGCCCAGGATCACACAGCTAGTTAAATATCTGAGGCCAGATTTAAACTCAGGAAGAGGATTCTTCCTGATTCCAGAATCTGGTACTCTATCCACTGCACCACCTAGCTGGCCTAAAGTATTTGTCCTTTTATATAAATAAATGTGAGGGGGGAGGAGTGGAGTAGACAGAGAACAGATTCTAGAAGAATTGGCTCAGAGTCCTGCCTGATAAAAGACTGGCTGTGTAACCCTGAGCAAGTCACACTTAACCTCTCCCAGGCCTAGTCAACTCTCTAAGACTACATGAAGAATTTTCTTAATCATACCAATGAAATCACAGGGCTAATCCCACTCCACATAAATTAATAGCTATTTTTGAAATTCTCCCTCTACTTTAAATATTTTCCAAAATGATCATATTATAAATGTGTACTATGAAAGGCTTTACTCAGTAAATGTAGTCCAGTCTAGCCTGGATTACCACTGGATTCCAAATTAGTTGAGTCCAAACTGAGATTGTATTGTATCTCTATGTTGTCTATATGTTATGTAGAAGAGGCAAAGAAAATAATAGGAACTTAAACAGAACATAAAAAAGAGAGGCTACTTACTCTTACCTCTGTCAGTCTGGATAAGCCCACTCTGGGCATTGTTTTTTTTTTTATCTGAGAAATGAAGGGAGTTGAACTAGATGCCCCTCAGGCCCCTTTCTAGATCTATTTACAATCCCCTATTACATTTAACTAGTCTCCAAACTAGGCCTTTGTCTATCTGGTCCCACTGACTAAAGCAGTACTGGTGAACCTTTTAGGGAACCCCCAGCCTGGGTGCCATGCCCCACCCCACCCCTGTGGGCAGGACCCATCTCCTGCAGCCATAGTTACCTGCCCCTGCACCCAGACTCAAGGGGGTGGGGGCAGAGTGAGGAGATTGCTGTCGAAGAAGCCTGGGGCAGGGGGTTGGGGGGATGGCTCAGAGAACAAATGCCCTCTCCCCTGAGTTTGGGGTAGGGATTGGACTCCCAGCTGGCTCCCACCTGCTTTGGGGGAAGCTGCCTCCTACAGCCACAGGGACTTGCCCCTTCATATAGCCTCCTTGGAGCTGCCTATTGGGCTGTGACACATGACCCATGTTGGGGTGGGGAAGCAGAGTTAGCCTTTGGGGGACAGGGTCACCCCCCAGACTGGTGACTGCTCAGGAAGGAAAAAAGTGGATATCTTTTAGGGAGTGGGGCTGGGTAGCAGGAGAAGAGGCTCCCCCTTTTCCCCCTATAGCCCCCTTGTCCCAGTACAGGGTAGGGACATAGGGAAAGGCATTGCTTGAACACTATGCTCAGGGGAAGGTGTCAACACAGGGGGGTGGGGAGGCATGGAGAGGGAGAGAGGAGCAACTGCCAGGACAGGTGTGGGTATGTCCACAGAGCCATCTCTGCATGCTGTCTTTGGCACATATGCCATAGGTTTGCCATCACGGGGCTAAAGGATTTGGGAAGAAGTAGGTTTCAGGAAGAGATTTGTTTAGTGAAGGATCAGTTATGCTAATCCTATCAGTGTGCTGAGGAATAAAGAAAACATAGAGGAGTTAGCAAAGAGAAAGAGGATTTTAATCTCAATTGAAATAATCATCCTCTATCAACCTTTTTTTCTCTTGCAAATACCTGTTCATCAGTAGGGTTGTCACCAAAAGTCAGAGATAATGCTTATACTTTCAACACACACATGGATTGTAGAACTTGTAAACAGACTGTGACTAGTAATTTCTAACTCTGGAGCCCTAAACCTCATTTTGAAAACTAGAAGGGGGAAAATGAAATTCTAAGATATTTAGATACCAAGAAAAGAAAAACAGTATACTGTTTTTTTTTTATTTGCAGAAATACTTCTGCAAAATTCTTTATATGAAATGTCTAATTTAGTCACCTAAAACTTTGATTTTACTAATATTTGCATGCCACTAGTAAACAATATGATGCCTTTAAATAAAAAGAGCAAGTGAGGGCTAAAGATGGCATGGTAGTTTTACTCTTACCTCAGTGCTTAAAAAAAAAAAGACATAAAAAGACCGTGATTTCAACCATGGCAAGAATTTTAAAAAACTGATTAAGACAAGCCAAATGAACTACCACATTAAAATTCAAATGCTATCAACATTTAAATAAATAACAATTGAATAAAGTCATGAAACAGAAATTAAGCCACAGAACATTACTATGACAAGTAGCTAATTCATTATTGAAGAAGTTTGTTTATTGTTGGGCAGCACTAATTTTTAAGAAAGTCAAAAGATAATAGATTTAGTGCTGGAAGCAGGAACTTAGAGGTCATCTAGTTCAACCACTACATTTTATAGATGAAGAAGTTTACTGACCAGTCCAAGGTAACGGGCAATAAAAGTGACATATGCAAACTGAATCAGTTTTTAAAAAACTATTAAAACTCTTTTTATGGTAGTGGTGTAAAAAAGCAGCAAATCACTGAATCTGAAGTCTAAAAACATGTTCATATCCCCACTAATGCTACTGATTGCTGGTGGTATGTAAATTGATTAATGAGGGGCTGGGCTAGAAGACTGTTAAGGTTCTTTCAAGCTCTAGATTCCACTTTCCTATTATTATCCTAATCATCTGACCTATACTTTCACTTTCAAAACTAGGGAATTCATTATCACTTCCCAAGATAGCCAGTTGTAATAGCTTAAAGCATTAGTAAGTTTTCCTTTATTTTGGACCAAAACCTATCTTCATGTTACTATCACTCATTAGTCCTGTTCTAGCTCCTTGGAACTAATAAATTTTATCCCTTTTCAACTTTTACAAAATCTTCCCTTTTCCACACTAAACAGTTTTATTTCTTTCGACAGATTCTCACAAAGAATGGTTTTGCATCACTTCATCATGCATACTCTACAACACGAGATGGAATACTACTGTGCGAGTTAGGAAGACATAGGTTTTAGTTCTACCTGACATAGGCTGTGTGATCACAGCTAGGTCACTTAATCTCTTTGGCCACATACTATCTCATCTCTAAAACAGATAATCTCTGTAGATCCAATCCAGACTGGTATGTTTTAAAGATCTCAAAAGCATTCTTCAAACTCTAATAATCTGAATAAATGTCACCTATTTTGTTATTCCTTTTAGCAAAGACAAAGACAACCAACCTTTCATTATGAAAATATAAACTCTGAAGCTGTATAATCTATACATGACAGAATAGAATAGCTAGCATTTGTATAAGGCTTAAAGGTTTGAAAAGCAAGCTACAAATGTTATCTCATTTTAAACTCAGAACAACCCTAGGAGGGAGATGATACTATCATCCTCATTTTATAGATAAGGAATGAGGCACATCAAGGTTAAATTACTTGCTCAGGGTCATATGACTAGAACTCAGGTTATCTTTCTAGCTATTGGTTCGGCATTGAACCACCTGGATTCTATGTTCTATTCACTATACTAATAAAGAAGTTTATACTTGGCTTTTTTGGTTGCCATATCACATAACTGATCAGTTCCTAGATTTCAAAAAACTCCAATTCTTTTTCACCTGAATGGCTGTTCAGTCATATGTGCTCCATTCTGTACTTGAAAAGATGACTACAACGTTTTCTATTTTTCCTTATATATTATTTTATTAAATATGGTTCATTATTCTAGCCAACTAAATTTTTTTTGAATAATGATTCTGCCATCTAATATCTTTAGCAGTTCCTCTAGGTTTCCTGTAATCTACAAATATAAGAATCATATTAGCTCCTTACCCAATTAAACAATAATATCAACCAGCAATAATAAAAATATTGATTAAAACAGATGAATGACAGGTCTCTGATACAAGTTAAAAGAGGCACATGCCTCTTTCCAGGTTGACAATATTCTATTATCACTCTTTGGCTCCATTATTGAATTCACCTGGCATTCAATTTGCATATCTCTCCATATTTTCCCAGATGCTATCATGATATTCTCTGAAATATAAGGGGGCAACTGGGTGGCTCAGTGGACTGAGAGCCAGGCCTAGAGATGGGAAGATCTAGGTTCAAATCTGACCTCAGATACTTCCTAGATGTGCAACCCAAGGCACCTTAACCCCCACCATTGCCTAGCCTTCCTTGGAACCAATACAGTATGGATTCTAAGATGGAAGGTAAGGTTTTAAAAAAGAAGTATGAGTGAAGGATATCTATGCCACTGTATACTAGCTTAGTATACAAATAATAAAGTGGATCTGTAATCTCTAAGACAGAGGCATTCCCTCCAAAAAGTCATTTGCTATTTGCTCCACGTCCTCCCCCTTCTCCTTCCCCCCCCCCCCCATTAAATTCTCATCAGTTGTCTATCCAACTACATGGACAGCAGGCATTCTTCATCCATTTGCCCAACTAGGTAGGAACAGAGTTACAATTAGAAGTTAGGTTTTCTGAGTAAAAAGCCAACATGAATACTCTTTTCCAAGCCCTGCTCAAAATGATTTCAAAGTATTGAAGAGATATTTAGGGCAACTGATCTTATCTTTAATTTAAAAAAATGTATTAATGTGCCAACTACAATGACTTATAGGAAATTAAATGTCATAAGGTAAAACATTTTTAAAAATCACATTTTACCTTATTTTCTATTTGTATCATATAATATAATCTAATAATAAGAGCATTTTTGTATTTCTATATAAAATACTCCAAATTAATAAAAATAATAAAAAAAAATAAAAAATTTAATCTTCACATGTCTTAGAATCAATACTGTGTATTGGTTCCAAGTCAGAAGAGCACTAAGGGCTAGGCAATAGGAGTTAAAATGACTTGCCCAAGGTCACATGACTACCCAGATTTGAACCCAGGACCTCCCATTTGTAGACTTAGCTCTCAATGCACTGAGCCACCCAGCTGCCCCCATTAGGTATCATTTTTAAAGATGACAAACTGTTAAGTATTAATGCTTAAACCATTTGCTTTCCAGAACTATTGTTATGCATTTGAAAGTTATGTAACTATATCTTTGAAAATATTCTGTAATTCATTTTCATACCAAATTATTATTGTAATGTGGTAAATTACACATAAAATACAATAAATATTGTATTAAAAACAATTCATGAAATACCTAATATTTAAAGAAAATTATGACTTCCATTAAAAACAACTTTTTTCCTCCAAAGATCTTACCTTAGCTTTCTGAAGTACTGCTATATTTCCTTAATAATTATCTTCCACAAAAACATTGATGTATTGTAGATGCAAATATACTCTATCATGCAGCACATGGTATTAAAATATATAACATGTCTATAGGCCTCCATTTCCTAAAAATAATTTATTAACAACTACATATTCAATAAATATATTTATTTTTAAGAAGGTTATTTTGAAACAGATGCAACAAATTCCCAAGTTTAATGCTTGCTTTCTTTATTTTCCACAAACTTCTTTCATCAGTAACAGTGTCAACAGCAAAGCTCAAAATGGGAATTAAAATTTAATTGAAAACAAAAGAAAACAAATCCAAAACTTTAAACTGATGCTGTTAGTATGAAAAGGAAAGGTTTAAAACACACCCCAAAGCACTCTTTAAATACTATCATGCAAATACTGCAGAGGGTTTAAGCCCATTACCCATACTTAATATTACTGATTTGCCTTCACTTTATCAAGCAAGGACTTGAATTCATTTCACGTGCAACAATCTTTGCATAGCACCTCATTTTATCCATGCCACCAAAATGGTAAATTTAGTAATTACCAATAATTAGGGTAGGGGTGAAGGAAAACTAAGGCCTTATATTGTTCTTAATCATAAGATATCGTCAGACAAACCTCCCCAGTCTTCATTCTGGTTCTACAAAATTAAGCAGTAGAGAAAAATGGTTAAGTACCTGACTGAAAAAATGTGTATTTTTTGTGTCACTAAAGATAAGGTAAGAATGCTAGTGTTTTACTCACCCTCTCTCTATTCCATCATGCTTCCACCCTCCAATCTAATTTTAACTAGAGTATTTTAATATTGGTGGTGATGGGAAAGAAGTGATTTATTATACTGGCTATATAATAATATGTTTTTAGAAGGAATACATTTAAATTATAACAACAATACTAATTCAACTTTCCTGGTGTTACATTTCTTAACTTTGAATTACTTTTAACAAGATTAATAAAGTATTATACCAGTAGCATATTAATAAATCATTTCCTATATATTCAAAAATTAAATATTAAAACATTAATCATTTGGACTACCTTCTAGGCCTTGCCCCAACTGACATTATCTAGTTATATGGCTATATACCAGAAGAATAAAATACATTGTCCAGTTTGGAAGTAATACATTTGATCTTTTTACTTTCACTTCTATCAAAATTCTATTTATTTGGATCTGTATAAAAATAAATGCACCAGATATACTAGTCATGCCAGATGCTATTTGGATAAAATCATTGTTTAAAACACCTTTGTCCTATTCCTCAGTTGTTCTATACCATAACAGAACATCTATGCATTCTTTAATGACCTATATAAACTGATAACCATTAATTATCCAAAAGATAAAATCTTAAAACTATCTTTCCAAATTTCTCAAATTTATCTGTGGAGTTAAAAATACTAGTTCCACATTAAAAAAAAAATACACAATGGGCAGACATCTCAAATCCAACATCTCTTAAAAATTTCATACCTAAATGTTATTAAATTGATGTAAAGGCCTAACCAATTTGAAAATATGTGAAAGACTATATGCCTTACTTAATTTTTCTACTACTATAAAACTTTTTTGGAGTTTTAGGTAATTACATAGGCTTCTGACACCAAACAATTTTGAGGTGAACTCTAAAAGATCCACTTTCTAACTAAGAAAAACAATTGCATCTAAAAGAATTCTATTTGGAATTTGGAAAATATTTCAAAAACTGTTAAAGATTTTTTCTTATTAAAAATCTGAACTAATATACCAAGCAAATACTCAGACAATACACAAAGAAAGGGACAATATTATGTACGTCAAAGTGCTCATGGTAAGTATTTTCTCCAGATGAAAAAAGTAATGTGTCTGTTAATTATCAAATTATCTCCTAATGATTTGGGGGTTGAGGAACATTTTGGTAAAATAAACTGGGAAACATGCCAAGGATGCTTTCCTTTAGGAAAAGTACAGTGAGGTCTATAACATGAATAATTTTTTAATAAGTCATAATGGGAGAATTTTATTTAGTTGTATACAAAATATATTTAGTATAGGCTAGATCATTTTCTCATTACTTAATCCTATTAAAGATCTAGTCACTGCATGCATAAAATATTTCTCCTTCAAAGAACTGTTCCCTCCCAAATCACATTCTTATGTTATATATTCTTATACACCAGATGAAAATATCTGTACTTTCAAAGGCATTTATAAATAAATAATAGATTCCAAGTTTTAAATGCCTATATAGTCAATGAAATGGGGAGTTAGGGAACTTTGTTAGCTAAGGTTTTGTTTTTCAATTTTCAACTCTAATTATGCTTTTCTCACCTAATGTAAAAAAAATTTTTTTTTTGAAAGACCAATATGATTTGGTTTAGTTAAAAAAAAAAAAACATTTCTTGTTAACATACTATAAAGCAAGCATTTAAGAAAAATTGGATAAATTAAAAATGTTTCCATAGTAGTATCATTCTTTGGGTTAAAAAAAAGTAAACAAAAAACATGAAACCTCAAAGAGAGATTAGTGTACTTGGCATTCTATCTCTAGAACAATATATAATTAAAGTGAATTTAAATGATTGCAAAAATATTTTAAACAAAAAGTCTCTGAATTTGAAAAACAGGGAAACAAAAACATGTTAACAGGATCATTCATAGATTCTGAACTGGAAGAAACCTCAGAGGTCATAAAAATACTAAATGGAAGAATTCAGTTTTATTGGAGACAACATGGGAATGATGTAAAAGTGGGAAAAGTTTTAATTATATTTACATTGATATATCTCAATCAAAAGAAATACAAGGGTAAAAAAGATTACTAAGTCTTAATTAAAGAATTTTAATTCTTCCTTTCTGATTTTTTAAAACTCTTACCTTCCATCTTAGAATCAGTACTATGTATTATTTTACTTTTGTAGAAAATTATGGTAATGTTCACATAACAGTTGATTCAAACTCTAGATGATATTTTACATTTTCACAATAACTGATATAGGGAGATTATAAAAAAGAACAATTTCTTTTCCTTTTTTTCTGATGGAAGTCAAAGTTTAAGAAAGTAGAATTTAAACAACTTTAATCAACTACCATTCTCTTACTTCAAACTGTTCATTATGTACAAGTGAAAAGCAAATATATAAAGCTTATCTTTTACAATACAAAAAATATCTAAAAAGGACCACATAAAAGGGTCAAGTTCTTTTAAAAATACCCTTGCAATTGCTCTGTGTGCCTGACCAATTGATTTGACCAATCTGGGCTTCAATTTATCTTGCAAATTTTTATTTATAAAGTAGGGGGGCCTGGCCTAGATGACCTTTGTTGGTCTCTTCCAGTCTTAAGTCTTTAATTCTCTCATCTTAAAAATAAGGATTCAAAAAACAAGCCACTTCAAAAAGACACTATGACACACACACAAAAAAGTCAGCCTCTTAACAACCATTTAACAGAGTAAGAGAAATAGTTTCTTTTAAAATATTTTTTGTACTTTGCATATCTTCTAAGGTGCTAAAAAAAATTCATGGTATGTCTTCTACAACTGTGTCTTAATTACTACTTAAGCATAGTATGTTTAATGCAAAAATTACATAGATGAACTTTAGAAAAGATTTTATGAACCCTACTCATCAACCCCTTAAAAGTTCTGAACTTCAGAAATCACACTGTAAACATACACATGCATCAGATCTAAACGAAAACAAAGAATCATGGAAAATAAAAAAGGTGGTAAGGAAGGTAAAGTAGGAATTGAGGTATATTGCTTATTTAAACACAATATGGAATTACTAGCATATTATTAAAACCAACTCCCCCAACATCTTAAGAATCTTAGAAAAATGTAAGTAGCCTGGATAGAGCAGTTAAAAATAAAAACAAAAACCCCTGCATTTATAACAGAAAACTACAAGGTTATTAGCCTTTTAAAAAAATCAACATATTTAAAGCATTAGGACACAATGTCCCACTTACAAATAAATGAAAAGTGAAAACACAAAACAAAAAAAAAGTCAGCATGGTACAATCAACTCAACTATCCATTGTTAATGGAAAAGAATAATCTTAATGAATAATAAACAGTAGAGAATTTCAAAATTCAGATTTACCTGGAATATTTGAATACACAAAAAAGTAGTGCCTACTGATGGTTCCAAATCTAAATGACCAACAAGGGTCCATGGGAAGCCTGAAGGCTGCGGTATTGTCTCCATAGTGAGTTCACCATTAAAATGAATGAGTTGATTGTATACAAATTATATATGAAATACATGTGTGCCACATGCTAAGCATGCTAAGAACTCCTCAAACTATTTAGGACCATAGAGCCTTTTCTAGCAAGATCAGGACATGCTATTGCTCAGTGTCAGGAGAATCACTATTAGCTTACCTCTTGTAGCAGATCTGCCTGCTCGATGGCTTTAAGTACATTTTTCTTGGACGTTTCCTGAACTTCTCCTCCCAAAAGAAACTCGTCCAAAATAAAATAAGCCTTCTCAAAATTAAAGATGATATCAAGTTCACACACCTGAAATGTAAAGTAATTGTATTTTAATGTAGGCAAGTAAAAGAACTATTGTCTTTATTTTGAAAGTAAGAAAACATTTACAAATTAAGGACATCTGCAAGCTTACTTCCATGACATAAAATTAATCCTAATCATTCTAAAAAAGGCAGCATTGTCAACAAAACAAAAATTATTTTTAATAGTCAAATTTCACATTTGTGGTATAATTCCACTAAAATATTTTATGGAAAAAAACATAACTACAATGTTCCAAACCTAAGCAACATGATGATTTTTACTGTCATCAAAATGGATTCTAATATTATCCCTAAATAGCAGATTATAATAAATACCAATGAAAATCCAAATTCTAGAATTAATTTTAAAAAATTTCTGTGTTTGCAGTTTAATTAAATGATCTTGAACCTCATCCTTGTGTGAATCTAAAGGTAAGGATTTACAATTAGGCAATCTTGGCAAAGAGGAAGACCAGTAATATGAAAAATATTCCTTTCTGCTGTGGGGTATGATCTAGGCTTGTCTCATTTTGTGGTACTTCTAAAAAGTCTGCTACTAGAACAAATGATTACGTGTAGACTACATGTTGTTACTTATGAAGGACTAAGAATTTTTCTTTCCCATGAAAAACTTTGTTATTTCAGGGCAGAACAATGGAAAACCTCTTTTTAATTGGTTGTATTTGTTCCCAACATGCTTTGATAAAAACTTGGTCACTATGCCCTATTAACTATAACTTTATCAGTCACCTAGCTTTGGGCTGCTCTCTCCAAGCATTGTATTTCCTAGGTTTATGCCACTACCATTTAGTTTTCCTGTATTTTAAAAAATTATTAAACTATTTTTAGTCCAGATGAAGAATATGATTATGGCACCCAGGCAATTTGTAGTCTGACTGTTCCCTTGTGAAAGAATTAAAATGCTTTATTAAATTGAAATGACAATACTCTGGCTAAATACTTAGACAATTATACTACTACATTTAAATAAACTAAAATGCATAATCTAAAATACAGGAATGATACACATATTTTAAGATTAGAAATATGGATAGGAATCTAATTTTTTAAAAATTATTACTCACGCTGCCAAAATATTTGTCAAGTAGTTCAACGTAACGATGAATTATTTCCAGGGTAATTAGTTCATTGTCCTGATCTTCAATAGCACAGCAGAAATACAGGCTAGCATATCTATAATGACATAATCACCAAGAGAATTTCTTCAGACAATATTCTGTTATATGCCATTAATATTCATTATTAAAATAGAACATTTATAAGGTTTCTCTTATCCTGTTTTCTAAGAACTTATTTTTAACTTCCTGGTCAATGTCATTAATTCAGAATACAAAAGAATGATATGTATAAAATACATTCATCTCAGATGAAAATTTTCAAGCAACCAGAAGTACTTTATTTAATTAGTATAATATACTTTTTCTACAATATGAATACCTATGCTCTTTGTGCCATTTCAATTATACAGTTAAAAGTAAATCTCATCAGATTTACATATGTAAATTACTCAGAATTTACTAACATAAGCAAATCAAGGCAAGGGAAGAAAAATGTGTCTAATTAAACCTAAAATTTCAATGTTTAAAACATTATAAAAGGACTGTCCCTACAGGAAATGAAGGGAAAGTATCTCCAATAGCAGGATGTTTGTAAGAAAAAGAGGTACATGAAATTATTGAGAAATCTTATTGTGAAACATGGAATAAGTGGTTTTTTTTTGAATAGGCATTCTGAATATAATCCTAAAACAAGATGCCACATACCAGACTTGTCAAGTAGGGGTCAATTTTTAACATAGCAGACAAACTTTGGCTATACCACCTACTTGCCATTCATGTACAGGATTTGTAGTACCTGGATGGAATTTCATTCACAAAGAGGTTAAATCCCAATTGCAAAGGGACTTTCAAAAGGATTCTAAAATGAAGGGAGCGGGTCCAAGAGGTTCCTATTATTCCAACAGACCACAACAGGTTTAATCAGACTACTTTCCAGCTCTATACAAAGAAGGTCTTAATAGAATTCAAAGGTACATAAACAAAATCTCAGGTATTTTCAAGGTCCCCTAAAGCAGGAGATACCTTGCCTCGCCTGTACATTCTCTGTG
Source organism: Monodelphis domestica (assembly GCF_027887165.1). Lineage (NCBI taxonomy): Eukaryota > Metazoa > Chordata > Mammalia > Didelphimorphia > Didelphidae > Monodelphis > Monodelphis domestica. Next base: position 236,851,066 of record NC_077234.1, read on the forward strand.
TCCTACTTTTGAGGCTTGGGTTCCAGATCCAACAGGACAGTATAAGTCAATTCCTTCATTAAAACATCATAAAGTAGTGATATTTCTAATTTCCTTTGCTTTGCGTGAAAATTCAGAATTGTAGAGTTTCATCCCCAATAATAAGGAAGCTAAACTTATTGAAGTGAATAATTTAGCATTAGGAGTCTTAAGTCTGTATCATGAAGATATTTAACTTGCCAAGTTGTTTTAATTAAGAATTAAAATAGCTTGTAAAAAAATTAATGTAGACTTGGGTTTGGGGAAAGCAGATTTTTAAAAAGAGATTAAAGGAGAGTATAATTTTATTTGAGAGATGAGTATGGGTGGAGAAATATTTGGAAAATTAAGATTTTTTAAATTACTATATATATTATCTAAACCTAAATAACATATAAAAAGGACTTCATTACTTTGACACTTTCTATGAAACCTGAAAATGATGAAGTCCTTCCCATTTATAATGTAGATTTGGGTAATATATATAACAATTTGCATCACCTATACATTATACACACAAGACCAAAAGACATACACACACAGTATATGCATACACCTAATGCTCAATATCTTGCCCTTACATAGAAGTTAAATAAATTATAATGGGGCAGGCTGTGTGATAAATTGCATGAGCTCTGGATTAGGAGTCAGAAGACCAGTGTTCATATCTCAACTTCGCCACTTACACTAAATCTTTAAACTTAAGATGCTTTTATTTTCATATCTAATAGGAAAGTTCCATTATTTTTCTAGACCTAGATTTCCTTAAATTTGAATAATCTCTTAAGGCCCTTTCCAACTTTAAAATCCTGTACTTTTAGTTCAGCTTTATTGTTTCAGTGATACAATCCAATAAAACATTTATTGCAGTAAAAGTTTTTATGTTCTAAGTGGGGAATATTCAAGTCATGTCCCTTAGAAACTTACAGAATAAGAGAGAAAATCACATATACAAATTAAAATACACTAAGTGCAGAGGAGGTTAAAATATATGTGTATATGTATATCAGAAATATCAAGAATAAACTACTTCTAACTTTTTCCCCCCTTTGGATGGAAGGGATAGGAAGAGGTAGAGAAGAGAATAACTGAAAGCTTCAAACAACTCTCTAATCTGGGTAAATCATTCTCCTGAGTGATTCTCCATTTGGCTAGGTAATAAAGAGGAGAGGGCAATGGATTTAGATTTAGGAAGGCCTGTGCTTAAATTCTGACTCCAAAATTTAGTAGTTGTGGGGGTAAGTAAGTCCAGTTAAGTCACTTAACAGCTCCACTTCAGTTTCCTTATCTGTGAAATGAGGTTGTATTAGATGGATTTTTAAGGTTCCTTCCAGCTCTAAACCTATAACGTCTTGATTTGGGGGGGGGTGGATATCCAGAATAGAGGAAGCAGCTAGTGGATAAAGTGCTGGGTCTAGAGTCAGGAAGACTCATCTTCCCGAGCTCAAATCTGGCCTAGGACAATTACTAGCTGTGTGACCCTGGGCAAGTCACTTAATTACATTTACTTCAGTTTTCTCATCTGTAAAATAAGCTGGAGAAGGAAAAAGTGTTTGCTAGTATCTTTGCCAAGAAAACCCTCAAATGGGGATCACAAAAGATCACAACTAAAAAGTGACTGAAAACCCAGAAGAGAAAACTAATGGTATTTTTTTAATTATTCTATTATGATGTAGCAGCAGCTACTTCTAAATGAAGAGGTTAACATAGCTAATCTAGCATATTATTATAATGGCTGATCCCAGATTATTTGATTATTTGTTAAATAGTGAAAAGACAGATTATATGCACATTATATATATATATATATTTCTTGATAAGAGAACTTTTATCCTTGTTACCTCTATTCTCTCTGCCATCACCTTCTGGGATTTTCAAAAAGTATATATATGGAACGTGGTCCCAACTCCCAACTCAACTTTAAGCCTCTGACTCAGCATCAGTACGCCCAATAGAAAGGAAGCAGGGATGTATCCTTGCTGAATACCCTTTCCATGCTATGACTAAGTAAACTATTTTTTGTTAACTGATACTCTACATAATTCCCAAACCTGGAACACCAACCCAGCCTGAGTCAGACCCAAACTACATTTTGGCAAGTAACAGGTAGGACTGGATTAGGACGACAGGAAGGAAAATGCAGAAGTGTGCCTTGAGTAGAAGTGCTAATAAAGAAGCCCTGAAACCTATGAGGTGTCCACCTTTGCCCAGAGGGAATTAGAAAGATCAACTATCTGTTAGCATTTAATAACCAGAAACAGATATGTATTCTGATGTCTTTAAAAATCATACCCTGAAGATAATAAATGTTGTGAAGTATCATTTGTTGAATTTGCTTGATTTTTAATTTGGAATTGAATGTGATCTCTAGGTCCACCAACTGTGGTAGGCATGGATCCTCCTTTGGTAGAAACTTTGAACTTGGGAATTGTGCAGAAGGAATTATTTGGAGTTTGTTTTTTAATATGGCATCTAGGAAGGAAGCCATTTGGAATAATTCCAGTGGGAGTTTGCAGGGACTTCATGCACTAAAAGAAACTTGAAAAGGGCAATGCCTAAGCCCCCTGAGAATTCCAGAGACTTCCAGAATTGTTGTCAGGGACAAATATGCCAAGTAAACCAGAACTGAATTGCCAAGGAGAGGGTATATCAATTTAAAAGGGTGGAGTTTCTGCTTTAACTACTGTGGATTTTAATTCTCTTTCTCTGGGATTTAAGAGTGAGGAACAGAAGAGTCCTTGTGACAGGCCCCAGCAAAAGCTCCAAGTGTCTTCCCCTTCCCTGATAAAAAATGGCAACTATATATATATATACACAGTAGCCTGGGGACCTATACTCTTAATTTAGTGCAGGTCCTAGCAGTGACACCCATAGCATTAGTACTCTGCTGATCGAGGACAAGAGACGGAAAGAGCACTCGGGCCCCAGCAGCAGTAGCCCAGAGGGATAGCCCTCAGAATCCAGTAAGAGGTGCTCAGTCTTAGAGCATAGAGAAATAGCATTGTCATCACAGAGTACAACAGTAAGCACCAGCACAGTAGCACATGCCTAATGGCAAACCTGGTATAACCCTCTGCTTACTGTAACCCATGTTGCCAGTGCAATATCCACTGGCCAGGGGATAATCCCTTGGGGAAGACTGAGAGAACCAACTACTGGCACTATTGGAAGTTGGCTTGTTTCCTAACAAAGGGTAAGTGAAAGGCATTTATTTATCCTCCATGGAAGGAGGGATAAGGCCTCAGCAGAGGCTGTGAAGAAGAAAAGCTCTAGTATCCCACACCCAATGGAGTTTTAGGGAAGGAAAAGTCCTGGTTGCTAGGCCTGGGAACACAAAGGGTGTGGTGGTACAGGAAGCTTCTCAGAATAAATCCTCAAATTGGCACAGGCAGCACACAAGAAGGTGATAGTGATCTTACTAGAACTGACCCTGACCCAAGATGACCAATAACTAGGCCACAAATGTCATCTGTCCTTTGACCCTGATGTACTTGATGTAGAATCTGTAAATTCTTATGACCCTAATTCTACTCATCTTCATTTACATCAGGAAACCCATTGTGAACTGAAAGACTTTGGCATCTTCCACCATATGGTCCAGATCATTAAGGCGTGAGACTTTGTCCTTCTGAAGGGAAGAGTTAAAACCTGGGATTTCTGGTCTTCAGTCTCTGTGATGTTCTTTCACACTCAGGAGGCCATTACATCACATGGTGTATTTTTTGGTATATCCATGTTTTTGTTTTCCATCTCTGGTGTGGCTCATACTGGCCTTTCTTCATATCTACCAACAGTCCAAGAGCCATGAAAGTGGCAGAAGGCCCTCTAAAAGACCTTGAAGGCCTCACCAACAAGGAATAGGGTATGGTAAGAGAAATATTCTGAGGTTCTGGGTTATAATTTCCTGAACAAGTATGGAAACCATCTGTGAGACATAGACTTGATTTGGAATTGGAAGACCCAAGTTTCAGTCCTGACTCCCAAACATTTGTCATGTAATGTTACCATGGAAAAATTACTTAAGTCCCTCTAACCTTTTTTTTTCACCCATATAAAATGAAATCTGTCTTAAGAAACTATTGTGAGGGAAACAGTTTATAATGTAAGAAGCTTTTTGTAAATGTGAATAATCATCACTGAACTTTAGAGAGAACATTTTAGGAAATATGTAAAAATCATTGTGCCCAAATACCCAAGATGATCTAGATGCCAATCTATCCTCTACTAGATATGTGTGCTTGAAGAAGTCTCAATCTCCCTAAGCCTCACTTTTATCATCTATATAAGGGGATTAACAATTGTACCACTCTCATAACGTGGAAATGTGATAGGTTACCCAATGTGACAATCACATAATACTACATAGATGCTATTTTTCCAAATTACTAGAAGTCATAAAACTGATGAAATTCTAATATTGTGCTTTTTGAATGTAGTGGTGTGAGGGTCATAAGAATCTACAGAATTTCACAATACCCCCAAGGCAAGAAGGGAGAAGAGAAAAATGTTTGCTTAACACATTAATCAACAAACACTTATTAAAAGAAAATACTATGTGTCACGTGCTCTGCTAAATATTGAAGATATTGAGGATATAATGAAAATATACTCAAGATGATATGAAAAAAATTTAATGAAACAAAAATGGACACGATTGGGAAAAGAAACTTGGGATAAACTCAAAAAGAAAAATTATCAGTTCTCTATGCCTTTTAAAAGATTGAGTTCATTATATTCATTTAGTGCATAATATTTATTCATCTGAACCTGAAACCAAATCAGACAAGAAGGAATAGAAGTATTGTTGAATATTTTTAGCTCTGTGGATTAAGGCTTACTCTAATTACTGGCACTAAGTACATTTGAAAGTGCCTATTCTTATATTCAAAACCCATGACTTCTCCACAGTCAGCTAAATATCAGCTGACTGTTGGTGAGTGCAGCTAAACTGTTCTCAATACCCACCGGCACTTCATTAATCTTTGTTACAGAAGAAAATAAAAACAACAATATTCCTTAGCCAATTCTCAAGAAAATAATCTGAACATACATAATTTGAACCTGAATTTGACCTGACTTCAGTAATTTTTCCATGCCACGAAACAAATGAAATTTCAGGATGAAAGATACTGACACAGAGCAAAAGAAACAAGACTTAAAACAATAGCCAAGAGAGATTACTTGATAAGAATAACTCTGGCTTACTGGAATGAGAGCCAAGTCGAAAGACAGGAAGTTCAGGGTTCAAATCTGGTCTCAGATACTTCCAAGATGTGTAAAACTGGGGCAAATCACTTACCTCCATTGTCTAGCACTTACCACTCTTCTGCTTTAGAACCAATATGCAGTATTGATTCTAAGATGGAAGATAAGGACAAAAAAAACCCCCAATAACTCATCTGATCTCTGCATATTTGGTAGTTCATACCTTCCTAAGAGTAAGTTATTTTGATTTTAAAAGTTTCATTTCAGCTGAACTATAGGAAACAATGACAGATAAAGATTTGGGGGTAGGCTAAAAAGACAGAGGAGTATTACACTAGTACAGGTAAATGATAATGAATGCTAAACTTTGGTAGTGACAAGAGAAAAAAAGGGTGGATAGGAGGTGAATGGGAAGAATTGATTCTATTGCATTCCAATTCAAGAGTTGCTTGAATTTCTGTACCATCACAGAAATGGGTAATAGAGGAGTTTGAGGGGATGGGGAGGAAGATCAATGAGATTTTTGGCCAGAGTTTGATACTAAAGTATACAGATGAAGAAGTTTCCTCAAACAGCTATTCCAGTAATAAATCTATAAGCGAGTTTAGTTCTTCCATCCCTCAGTCTATCACTCTTTAGTTCTTTAACCTACTAATATTTTGCATTTTAGGTTTATGGAATAGATATTCTATATCTCATTCAAATATTAGTTTATACAATTTTGTAAATTTTTCACAGTAACAGTATACTGGCTATCCAGTAAATATGATGGATTGCATGAATTCTCATAGCACAGGCTACAACATACTCAACTGTGTGCTCTCTAACCCTCAATGTTATAATTAATAAGACCAAACTAACTGGAAAGGGTATTAGATTCCATAAAAAGAGACCTGAGTTCTTTACAGCTCCATATGTATTAGTTGAGTGGCCTTGGGCAAATCTCTACAATGTATTTCTCAAACATTTATTAAGGCACTGCAATAAGCAAGGCCTGGGGATACAAAGACAAAAAAGAAATTCATATTGTATAGGCTTCAGTTTCCGTATCTGTACATTGGAGAGGGAGGGGAGGGTATGAACTGGACAATTTCTAGCATTCCATTAATTTCCAAATTCTATTCTTTCTTAAATACTACTTACAAAAGGTCAAAACTGATCATAATCTGTTGCAATTTTAATAAAATAATGTAAGGTCTTCCTTCCCTCTAAATTTATCTGTCACTAGTTTTGAAACTTTTCTTTATGCAGTCTTAAATGCTTAGAAAATAGAGAAGGAATGGACAAAATCGACCCCCCTTGATTGCTTAACTTTATGTCATCAGTTCTTTTTTCCATGTTACAAAATTTCTTTTTCTAATACTGAAATATTTCTTTTGTCTTATGCTCAGCAAGTGTGTGCTACATAAGGATGACATTATTAGAGGAAAAGAAACAGGGTGAAGAAGAGTCAATGTTCCAAATCAAACAAAGTCTACAGATGAAAAAAAACTTTATTCCAGTTTGAGAAATATTATTTCCATTCAAATATAATTATATAAGACTACTGCACTTTCCACAGAAGTAAATGTTAATGTTACATTCTATTTCTCACCTTGTTATAAAAAGCAATTTTCAGTTATTTCATAGAGATAAAACCTCAACATCCTCCTATGATGAAACGTCTTATCTCACCGCATTTGATATTGCAAATTGTGCATTAACTTTGTTAATGAGCAAGTGTTTTATTTGTTTCAAAATAAACAAGAAGTTTTAAACATCAATATGACTGAAAAGATTTCAATATATAAGATATATGAATTAGAGTGATCCCAAAAGCCTCAGACAAAAATCTCTCAATTGTTAAACTTGTTTTTATGCCAAATGCTGTTCCTGCCCTCAATGAGCTTACATTCTATTGGGGAGATGATGTACTTGTGTAAATAAGTATTGACAAAATACATAAAAGTTCCCCTCTATCCACCCACCCACCCATCCCCCAGGACACAGCAAGAGAGGCAATGGCCACTGGGAAGTGATCAAGAGAAACAGGATTCCAAGAAGCAGAAGTGATAAGTGAGGTATAGGAGGGCAACTTAAACAAAGACATAGAAACAAACCATGGAAGGTTGTATATGAGCTAATGCAAGAAGGCCAGTTTGGCTGGACCTACCTGAGGGTATGTGAAGAGAATATACATATAAGTCTGGAAAGGTAGGTTGGAGTCAGATTTTGAAAGGTATTAAATGCCAAATAGCAGTTTATATTTAATGCTCAGTATTTTAGTCATCTAAGAGAAACTGGTGACTCTGGACTTTAAAAGTTCATTGTGTGAAAATTAATAAACTTGTAAGAGTATACAAATCATTAAATCCATTTAAAAATTTTAAAAGAATCATCTATTAAAACTATTTATCTTCTATTATCTATTATCTTCTGATTATCTATTATCTATTATCTTCTGATTTCTGTCATTTTGATTCAAGTATTCACAAAAGAGAAATTATAGTTTACTTCATCTTAGATTTCATCACTTTAAATCTATCTTATCTCTAAGCATTTCTATTACAAAGCTGGTCTTCCTCCATGTATAAATGTCCAAATAAATCAATTCTCAAAACTAGTTGATTTATATTCATATTTAACTAACATTATGAACTAAAGTTTGGTCTTCTACTGCAACTTTCTGATAAATGAAAATTATACCTTTTGTAGACAATCTTGAGATCTCGCCACTCCAAAAAGCTGCACATTTTGGGTTTACGGGCTAAAACTGTTTGAACAAGTTCCCTTGTGATTTTTTTCTTTTCTTTGTCCGATAGTGGGACATACCATTTCTGAAGTCGGAGCTTCCCCTGACGACTAAAAAGCAACATAAACTGCATCTGTTAAAATAAACAAAATAAATCTTATTTTTAGATCTTTGGTTCCATGTGCTGTGATTAAAATTATATTTTTCAACATTGTTTTCAAGAGGAAAGTAAACTAGCTGATAGATGATTACCATAGTAGCCACACTAAATGTTTTCAAAACATTCACAGATTATACATACAGTATTTTAACCCCAAATCAGAAGTGTGGTTAAAAATAAAAAATTACATGGTTAAAGTAGGAAACTGTTACCTTTCATATGCTTTAAAAAGGAAAAGAATAATCTATGTTTTAGTAACATTTGATGTAGGCATAAAACATGATAGTTCTCTCTTCTCATAGCCTATTTGTCCCAACCGGAAGGAAGGCACTTTTCGAGAGGGATTAACAATTTCAGTTGTATCTTTTAACAAAAGTAAAAATACTTAAGACTAACCACATTTCCAAATCAAATTTCTGCTCTTATATTTTTTACAAAAATTCAATAGCTGGGGCATGGCTATATTATGAAAGCCACATATTACATAGGCATATATATATATATATATATAACCTTTTAAGCTATTTTATATTCCTGTGCTTAGTTAAGGTCTACAAATAAAATTTTGATCATAAAATTTTTTAAGTATATCAGAAAAGCTTATTTTTAATTAAATTTGACATTTTAAAACTACAAATAAGGAAATACTGCAAATGTGAAATAATACCTTTCATATATTTTTTCAACATATTCCATGAGCTTTTAGAAATGCTAACATTTCAGGTACAATTGTAATTGCTTTTTCTAACATTCATAATATTCTGAATTTTAAAAATACAATTTTAAATTAAATAGGCCCTTGCTTGATTGTGAAAAATAATTTTTAAAAGTACAAAAAACCCAAAGATACCTGACATTTTTGACTGAATCTTATTCAACCAATTAAATAAGTAAACCAATTAACAAAACAAATACAAAGTCAACAATCAATAATCATTTATTAAGCTATTAATATGAGTCAGGCACTGGGTTAATAATGACACTTTTCCACGGATCTCAACGCTCTTCATAAGCGAGTACTGCAATATATTATACGCTTATAATGGGTCAACAGGGTTAATAATATAAATACACTTTCCCAGGGATCTCAAAGCTCCTCACAAATACTGCAATATCTGCAGGTTTCGTAAAAGGAACCCAAGGGACCAACTGGTCAAAGCAAATCCAGAAGCGGCTGCAGAACTTGGAAGAGAATGGATTCCATCTTCCTAGATCTTGCAGAATTGACACGGAAAGTATAGGCTGGAAAGGAGGGGAGTCCTGCGCCAGAAGTCCTACTTAACACGTTAAATAAATCACTTATGGTCCTATAAAATAAGTTACCTGCAAAATTGGGACAATTCATGCCCAGAAAACGTTACAAGTCAAGCCGATGTGAAATCAACCCCTTTTATCTTAAATAAACAGAGCGAAGAGAGATGAAGATTTTTTTTTTAAAGAGGGAGGGCAGTATTGCCTGGAAGTCTAATGAAGACAAAAATGCTCCTGGAGTCCCAGCTGTTTTCCTATTCTTCCTTTAGTCAAAAGATGATACTCCAAATATCCAGGAAGGGAGGGGGAAAGGGGAATCGAAGAGACAATGGCCCGGGTGGCAGCGCTCAGTGCCCTTAGAGCAGACCCCTACCCATAGCTGATCTCGGCGCCCCCCACCCCGATCCCCCAAATTCTCCATCCCTGGGCAGATAAAAGTCCATTTTGGCCGGGGACAACCCGTCACCTGCCTGCTCGCCAGGAGAGGGCGAGCGGGGAGAGGGGAATCCCTGCATGCCAGGGTGAGGATGCCAGGAAGAGACCCCCGAGTTAGGGGAAGCGACTCTGTTCGCTCCCCAGCCAGGAGTGCTTGAGACAACCCAAACACAACACCCCACACACACAAAATAGGGAACAGAATCAAGTAGTGCCTCCGCTGCTTTCCATCTCTTCTCTGGGCTGAAAACTAGGAGGGGTGGGGTATTTTTGGGGGGGTGGTGCGTGTCCCCCCACGCGGGTCACCTTAGGGGCGCGGTCCACCAGGAGGTGAAAAGACACGGGGAAGACTCTGCTCGAGACCCAAGCGCGCGTGCGAGTGATGGGATAGAGGGGAGGAAAAGGGGGTAGGGGGGGGAAACACCTCCAACTCCACGTGACAGCCCCTCCCGCGAGGAGTTTACACCTCTCACACACTTACTGTGGCCGCTGACGAGAGAGCAGCGCCGCTACCGCCGTCGCCCGCCGCTCCCGGGGCCGCAGAAGCAGCCGAGTGAAAAGCCCCCTCGGAGCGTCTGGAAGTCGAGCAGGCGGGGCGTGGGGAAAGAGGGAAAGGGGGAGCAGGGAGGGGGAAGGCCCCGCCCCGGGGGCTGGCCGAGGGAGGAGCCCGGGGATCCGGGGCGGGGGCTGGAGGGAGGGGGCGGGGTGAGCCAAACGGGAAAACCGGCTTCCGGATCTCCCCCTCCCCCCCCAGCCCCCTGCCACAAAACCGGCCGGCTGCGCCACTACACAGCTCGGCGCCGGAAACGGGCACACGTGACCCGGAAACGGCTTCGCACACGGAGCCTCCCCCAACAACCCCCCAACCCTCTTCCCTCCCAACCGGCGGGCGGCGCATGTGCGTTCACTTTCCCTTCCCTCCTCTCCGCCCCTGACCCTCCTTTCTTTCTCCCCTCCTCTCTCCTCTCCCCGCCCTCTCCCCTCCCCCCTCTACCCTAGTAGTACCATAACGCGGAGTAGGTTGAGTGCTGTACTGTTACTTGTATGGGCACTCTGACTGGGAAGAGACGAGGCAGCCTGCTGCTCGGGTTCAGAACCCTGCTGCTACTGAGCCTGCGCAGTAGCGCAGTCCGCGACCACGCGGAGGCGGGCTCGTGCTCTTCCTCCTCCAGTCCCGGGCTTCGCTGGGATCCGCGCGCTACCTTGTTTATTTCCCTCCGTGGTGGAGGGGCGGGGTGGGATGAATCGGGAAAGAAGGGGGGCCGGGAAGGGGAAGGAGGAGGAAAAAAAAGAAGCTGGCTTGCTCCAAACCGGGAGTTGGGCGGGGGGTGGGATAAAGAGTCCATTTGCGGTTTTTAGAGAGTTGGAGATTCCCACCCACCCCTAGTGTTGAGACTAGAAGAGGGTGGTGGTGCAGGTGCAGTAGAACCCCTTTCTCATAGGTTTCTTTTAATCAGGATCGACCCAAGCAAGCTTGATCCTGGAAGGGAAAGACAAAAAAGAGGGAGGAGAGGAAGGTGATATGATAATAAGGCGTTCTGCAATAGAACCAAGCACTTGGAAACTTGTCCTGGTTCAAGTGGGACTCTACCACGCTGCTGACCAGGGTTTTTTCCCAGCGTAGTTATTTGTAGGGTAAGGCTCAGGATCTCTACTGCGACCATCCAAAAAGTGCGTTGGAAGATTGGAAGTCAAGGGGAGGTTGCGGGGCGGGGGGATCCCAACATTGGAAAGACATGATGTGGGGGGGCCTCCCCGGAGAACGAGAAAGATGCAATGGGAAGGGGGCGGGAGGGGAAGCAAGAGGGTTGGAAATGATTATTTCCACTTTAAAAACCGACAGCTATCGTTTGGCAGCTCAAATTGGTCTGCTTTTTACTCATTAAATGGAAAGCAAGAACAGCCTCAGATTACAATTTTATGCTGGATATCTGTTTTATGCTAGGCTTTGCTTTATGATTCTTAATAGAAACAACTATTAATCATGGTTGTGGGGTAGGGGGAGATTGCCCACTCCAGGATGTTCATATGCAGTTGAAATGCTGGGAAAGAAACAGAAGCTAGGTGCTGACCGGGGCAGCGCCAGTTATGTGCAATTCGCAACCTCTTTGGGCCTCAGTTTTCTTTTTCTCAAAGAATCAAAGATCAAATGAATTCCCAAACCCGATTCTGGTAGTCTACAAATCTTTGTATGTAGTTGAGGAGCCTTCCTTTCTGTATTTATTATGATTGGGGCTGAATTTGGTGGTAGGATCCATCCCTTTATTCCTGACCCTTTGTGACCACTCTTCTCCTAGGACATTCTGCTAATCAGTGGACCGAAATGTCCATCTGCATTTGCCTTTTTATCCACAATACTTTGGGTAGATTCTTTTATCTTGGCAAAAGATATCACGTAATGTTTCTGAGTTATCTACCTTCAAATATAAGAACCATTAGTTATACTCCTGACATGTTGATGTGTTGCCTTAAGAATAAACGCTTTTCTTGGAGCTATATTAAATGACAATGAGTTTTCAATGTGAAAGAAAATGAGATTTGCAGGTGAAAATAACCCAAAGTAACCATTATATGATGTTAACTACATATTTATTTCACTGAAACAATGGCTTATTAAATCCTAATAGCAAAACATGGCTGCAAACACCTAGCAATTAAAAGGGTAGTGCCTTTTAAAAAATATGCTCTCTCCTGGAAAGAATAAAGGAACAATTTATAGAAGCAGATGGTCTTTTCAATAGATTGTAGATAGTTCATTCCCCAGTCACAATATTAAGTGCTAATTGTGCAGTCACTGTGAAGGCAGTAAGCACTAGTTTATTAGTAATTAACTGCTTGGTTTTTAGATCCAAAGATTTCTAAATTGTGGACTTTTATAGTTTACATGTTTCTTCTCTCTAAACCTTGTCTTTATTTGTTAAGACATTAACATATTTTAAATCATCGACTTTAGATATTTAAGAATATCAACTAGTTTGAGTTAATAGCAGGAGATAAAGTGATTTCTAGAAGGATTTTTAGTGGGATTCTTTCTATTTTAAAAAAACTGCAAAATTTTTAATTATTGTTAATTCTCAATGAGAACTTCATGGAGTATGTATTCTATTTGGATTTATCATAATTATTCATATGCTCTTGGCAAGCCCCCCCCCCCCCCAATAATTGACAACAGGTCAGGAGCTGTATTTGGAACCTAATCTTAGAGCATTCTTCAGAATTATGCTGTATATAATTTAGAAATTATTAAACTTCACTGTAACAAATTATGACTATGAAGAATACTGGAAGGTATATGTCTTAGGCATGTAAACAGGGTATTTTGATTTTTTTAATATTTTTTATATTTTGATATTTCAATTTTTCATTTTGAAATAAAGTTTAGTTGCTAAATTTCAAAAATTAAATTTTAGTTTCCTTAATTTGATGAGTTAAAAGTGTTTATTTAAAAGGATTAAATATCCAATAAATGTTCATCTTAAATAGTTTCCCTAATGGAGTATTCTATTTTAATGTGCAGTATATACATACAACATACGATTTGATGCAAAATGAATTATCAGGGGGAAAATATGTAAAATAACCATAACAATATAAATGGGAACAGTTTAAAAAATGTGAATGATGTATCATTATAATGGCCATACTTATCCCTGAAGAACAGAGATTTGAAATACTGTATATGCTGTTGAATATATTTGATGTGTCAGTTTTGCTGAAATTTTTTATCATCTATTTTTATTCTTTTTTAAGAGATGACTTTTGGTGGGAGCAGGCTGTATTGGGAAATAAAGGTTATGTAAAAACAAAAGATTAAAACTTTTATTTAAAAAGAAATTATAAAGGGGCAGCCAGTGATTAGAGAGCCAGGCCTGGAGACAAGTGATCCCAGATACTTCCTAGCTGTGTGACCTTGGGCAAGTCATTTAATACCAGTTGCCTAGCCCTTACCACTCCTCTGCCCTAGATAGGATACGATACTGAGACAGAAGGTAAGGGTTTAAAAAAAAAAATAGAAAGAAATTATTAAATAAAATTATCCAATAGGAATCCATCTTTGGGCAGATTATAGTGAGCAAATCTGTTTTTGAACTATGTGTGGAAAGACCTCAGGATAACCTTCCAGTCAAAGAACTGGTCCAATCAGATGACAATTTGTCAACCAAACCAGTATAAATTAGAAGTCTCAAAGCTTCTCATAAGCTTTTATCACTGGAAGAAAAGATGTATAACATAATGGTAATTATGAATCTAGAGAAACAACTTGATGTAGTTCGGAATGGTGCAACTTTGTCAAATGTCTGAGCCTTAATGTCATCATCTGCAAATTGGGAGTCCTAAATACTTGCTCTTTTTAATATAGGTGAATATTTTAAATGAAAGAATTTAACAAAGTATAAAGCAGAATACAAATTTAAATAATCATGGTACTCTTGAACAAAACAGTGACACTGGTATTTTTGAAAAAGGAAATGTGTGATGACAGTTATTTGATAAGCACTTAAAAATGAAACGAACACTATCTTTAAATTATTTTCTAGTCATTGTGCCTAATAGGTGGTACCAGGGTCATTCTTTAATTGCTAAAAAAAGAGTTGGCTTTGACATGGTTATGTTTTGCAATCAAGCCTCCCTAATAGTGTAACAAATTTCAAGAATAAGAGTAAATTATTCAGTATCTATTTACTGATGAGTCGGATTAAAAAAAAATCATACCAATGAATCTGTAGAACTCAGGCACCTGGATTCATTAGAGACTATTGATATGATAATACAGTTTTTAACAACAGTAGCTTTTTAGGGTCTTTTAGAAATAAAACATCTTTTAGATTATTTCATTTTTAAGAAATTTGTTATTGAGCAGCAAAAATAGTCCATCTTTTGCAGACTATGAATAAATAAAAAAATAAATGTCAACCACAGATATTTATTATGCACCTACTATATGAGTGAGGCACTGTAGTTGGACAAAAATTATTTACCCAAAGAGCTTGCACTGTTTGGTGGGGCTATGGACAAATGTAATATAGTATAGTGTAAGAATCAAGGAAGCAGTGAACACAATTGAAGACCATTAGGAAAGACTTTTTGGAGGACAGAACATTTGGATCTATTTTGAGTCAATTCAGAACAGGAGTTTTGTTTTTTCCCTGGTTTATATCCAATGTATAGTATAATATTGGGTACATTATAGTCATTCAACTATTGTTGCAGAGTTGAATTGAATTCATGGGTACTTCCATAGACAATAGCAAATGATGACCTAGATTCTAGAAGCCAGGATCAATATATTATGGGAGTCAATCTCCAAGAAAAAAAGCCAGAAGCAAAACCCAGTTTCAGGTTTCTATGTACACATGCAACAAGTATAAGTAGAGAATGATAAATTAGAAATGGTCATGTAAAGAAGCACATTTCATCTGATGACACTGAGATGGGACTCATCAGTGGAAAGGTATGCCTTACTTAAAAAGTTCAGAAAGTTAAAAGAATAGCCTTGTAATTTTAGAAGATCAATCAATAAGTATTTAGGGACTACTATGTGCCAGGAATTGTGCTAGACCCTAGGAGTACAAAAAATAACATAAAGCCTTTCCTCAAAAACCTCAAAAAATATATAGAAATCTAGGGAAGATGAGGAACAGAGTAAACATGTGGATAACAAAGGCAGAAACTATTATTTTCATGGGCACATACATGTTCCATCTGAATGAAGGAGGAATTATATGAGGGGTTTGGGAAGAAGATCATAAACCTGCCCTAGAATCATAATATTGTTGTGATGGGGTTACTTTAGCTAAACAAACCTGCTAAAAATTTCCCTCTGCCAAAAGCAGAGCAGCTATTAAATTTGTCAATTACCTCAATGATCATTTCAACCTTCTAAAATGGAAGAAGAAATGAATGGAACTGTTATTTTGAGTCTAATTCTGACACACAAGGAGAACTTGGGTGTTGAAGTAGAAATGACAGGAACTTCAACCATTTGATTATAGAATTCTTGATAGAGGAGCAGAAAGAAGGGCATAGTCTGACATGAGCTATGGATTGGAAAACAAGTTTTAAAAAGTTTAGAAAAAGTGTAGATAGAATCCAATTTAGCTGGGAGAGTTATTCAAGTTCCAATATTAAGTTCTTAAATGCAAAGTTTTGAAAGCTTAAGATTAGAATCAGTATGATAAAAGGGAGCTGCCTAAAGAGACTAATGTTTATACAAAGGGAATTTGACACCCAACTCAAATTTTTAGATAACAATGGAAAGCAATGGCAAAGTAACTGGGTAGTATATATATATATATATATATATATATATATAATAATACAAAACAGCAACAACCAACTCTCCCCCACCCCTAAAAAAACCCTAATTCTGAAAATGTCAGAAACACTGAAACTTAGAGGAATCTGAGGTTGACAATAAATACTGAAGACAAAGGGAAGAGTGGGTTTTTTATTTTCCTTTTTTTAATGTTATATTAGGGACACAAAGAAAATTCAAAGAAGAGAAGAGATTGCTGCCATATATGGCAGATGAAGACAAAAAACAGTGGTGAGAAAACTACTGAATCTTTATTTTGATTTAATTCTTTAGTTTCAAGACTTAATTTCCAAAAGTATGGAATAGGAGATAGGCGGCAGTTAGAGAGATGCAATGAAAGTTATCAGGGCAGATAAGCAGTCTGAAAGCTCTTAGTCAAAAGGAGCATATTTATTTCTTGCTGCCATATTTCAAAAAAGTATAGATAAGTTGTATGTCTGAAAAAGATGAACATCTTTTGAGTGAAAGGTCTGGAGAACATGGCATAGCAGTTAGAAAGGAGGTATGAAAGAGTTTTCCTGTTGTGAAAAGACTTGAATAAATTGATGGAAAGTGAAGTGAGCAGAACCAGGAAAAAACTGTCCCATAAAAACAGCAATACTGTATGATAATCAACTATGAATGACTTGGTTATTCTCAGAAATACAAAGATGCAAGATAGTTCTAAAGGACTTATGAAAGATGCTATCCACTTCCAGAAAAAACCTGATAGATTCTGAATATAGATCAAAGCATATGATATTTATTGTTTTGGGGGTTTTGTGGGCAAAGGAGGTCTGTGTTTTCTTTTACAAGATGACTCAATATGAAAATATGTTTTGGATGACTTCACACATATAACCTATATTCATTTGCTTGCTTTCTCAATGAAGGGAGAAGGAAGAAAGGGGGAGAATTTGGAGCTCAGACATTTTTTTTTAAGTGTTACAAGTAGTTTTTACATGTAATTAGAACAAAATTTTTACATTTTAAGGAGATTTTTCCCATTGTAATCTGTTTTCCTACCATCCCTGGTCAAATTTGTATTGCTTTGTAGGCAGAGGAAAATGTAACTCATTGGCACCAGAGCTTTTCTGGGGAAAGACCAGTGTGGTTACAGAGAAAACATAAATCAATGTGTTTTTTTTAACTAATTAAATTTTATCACTAGATGAAAATATCTACATTGTTTTTATGCCTTAGGAATCTAAGTTTTGGTGGTATTTAAATAAAGAATTTAAAGATAATGGAGTTTACACTGGTGAAACTTACCACAAACACTCTTCTTCTTCCTCCCCTCCCCCCCAAACAATCCCCTGCAGATGTCCTACAACCAAAAATTGGCATGAAACACAATATAAAAACCATTATTCTTGATGACCTCTTAAAGATAAAAAATATTTATTTAATGTTCTTAAAATTTTGTTCTTGATCTAAGTTTAAATGAACAATACACTAATACACTAATTAATGAGGGTATTCTCTATCTCAGGCTAAAGGATTTCTAATATAATCTTTTTTTTAATCTGTTCCTTGAATTAAAATACTTAAGTTTTTGAGGTAATATAAATTTAATAGAATAAATATAGCCAACAATATGGTACTGGCTAAGAGACAGGAAGGAGAATCAGTGGAATAGACTTGGGGTAAATGACCTCAGCAAGACAGTCTATGACAAACCCACAGACCCCAGCTTTTGGGACAAAAATCCAGTATTTGACAAAAATTGCTGGGAAAACTGGAAGACAGTGTGGGAGAGATTAGGTTTGGATCAACACCTCACACCCTACACCAAGATAAATTCAGAATGGGTGAATGACTTGAACCTAAAAAAGGAAACTATAAGAAAATTAGGTGAACACAGAATAGTATACATGTCAGACCTTTGGGAAGGGAAAGATTTTAAAACCAAGCAAGACTTAGAAGAGTCACAAAATGTAAAATAAATAATTTTGACTACATCAAATTAAAAAGGTTTTGTACAAAAAACAAAACAAAACAGTGCAATCAAAATTAGAAAGGAAGTAACAAATTGGGAAACAATCTTCATTACAAAAACCCCTGACAAAGGTCTAATTACTCAAATTTATAAAGAGCTAAACCAATTGTACAAAAAATCAAGCCATTCTCCAACTGATAAATGGGCAAGGGACATGAATAAGCAATTTTCAGTTAAAGAAATCAAAACTTAATAAGCACATGAAGAAGTGTTCTAAATCTCTTATAACCAGAGAGATGTAAATCAAAACAACTCTGAGGTATCACCTCCCACCTAGCAGATTGGCTAACATGACAGCAAAGGAAAGTAATGAATGCTGGCGGGGATGTGGCAAAGTAGGGACATTAATTCATTGCTGGTGGAGTTGTGAATTGATCCAACCATTCTGGAGTGCAATTTGGAACTATGCCCAAAGGGCGACAAAAGACTGTCTGCCCTTTGATCCAGCCTTAGCACTGCTGGGTTTGTACCCCAAAGAGATAATAAGGAAAAAGACCTGTACAAGAATATTCATAGCTGCGCTCTTTGTGGTGGCAAAATATTGGAAAATGAGGGGATGCCCTTCCATTGGGGAATGGCTGAACAAATTGTGGTATATGTTGGTGATGGAATACTATTGTGTTCAAAGGAATAATGAACTGGAGGAATTCCATGGAGACTGGAACAACCTCCAGGAAGTGATGCAGAGCAAGAGGAGCAGAACCAGGAGAACATTGTACACAGAGACTGATACATTGTGGTACAATCGAATGGAATGGACTTCTCCATTAGTGGCAATGCAGTGATTCTGAACAACTCGGAGCGATATAGGAGAAAGAACACTATCCACATTCAGAGGACAAACTGTGGGAGTAAAAACACAGAAGAAAAACAACTGCTTGAATACATGGGTCAAGGGGATATGGCTGGGGATGTAGACTCTAAATGAACATCCTAATGCAAATATCAATAATATGGAAATAGATTCTGATCAAGGACACAAGTAAATACCTAATGAAATTGTGAGTTGGCTGCAGGGAGGGTGGGAGGAGGGGAGGGAGGGAAAGAATGTGATTATTGCAACCAAGGAATGTTTGAAATTGACCAAATAAAATAAAAAAATTAAAAAATATATAGCCATATTTTCTTATAATTACCGATCCCAAATCTTTTGTTATCATTATTACCTCTTCCTCCCCCATGAATAATTAGTCTATCCCAGTGGTGTCAAACACAGAAATGGATCCCCACAGATAGCATATTGACTTTCAAAACTACAAATTAACATTATATTATTTTTATTTGTTTCATTAAATACTTACTAATTATATTTTAATCTGGTGCTAAAACACTTAGGAGTTTTGTTGACCAGGAGTTTGACATCTCTGGTCTAGAACAAAAGTTCCCAAATAATAGGCCATGAAACTTGGGAGAAGGGACACAGAATTATTGAAAGGAGGCTTATCTTGCTGATAATATACATATGTCTGTATATACATATATAAAAACTTGAAGCTATGCCATGCAATTGAGATGACCCTAATTTGACCTTTTTTAAACAAGTTGATAATATAAAAAATGGGATATGAATAGAAGAACCAACATCTATATAGTGTCCCCTTTCCTTCCTTCCCTCCTTCCCTCCTTCCCTCTTTCTTTCTTTCTTTCTTTCTTTCTTTCTTTCTTTCTTTCTTTCTTTCTTTCTTTCTTTCTTTCTTTCTTTCTTTCTTTCTTTCTTTCTTTCTTTCTTTCTTTCTTTCTTTCTTTCTTTCTTTCTTTCTTTCTTTCTTTCTTTCTTTCTTTCTTTCTTTCTTTCTTTCTTTCTTTCTTTCTTTCTTTCTTTCTTTCTTTCTTTCTTTCTTTCTTTCTTTCTTTCTTTCTTTCTTTCTCCTTACCTTCCGTCTAGGCAATACTGTGTATTGACTCCAAGGCAGAAAAGTGGTTAGGGCTAGGCAATGGGGGTTAAGTGACTTGCCCAGGGTCACACAGCTGGGAAGTGTCTGAGGTCAAATTTGAACCAAGGACCTCCCATCTCTAGGCCTGGCTCTCAATCCACTGAACTACCCAGTTGCCCCATTCCCTTTTCTTAAGGAAGACATTTAACAAAAAAAAAAAAAACAAAAAACAAATAACTACAATGAAAAAGAGCAAATACTTGACCTTTGGGGCAAACAGAGAGATTTGCAAAAGTTTTTATAATAAACTGTTTTATCCAATTCAGAGAAGCTACTACATTTGGACCCTTAATATCACTGTCCCTGATGCACTTCATGAAGTATTAGAAGGGGCATCAATGGTCCATATAACTCTAACTTCTGAGCTTTTTAAAAAAATGGCAAAGTGTATGGATGTGCATATGAATGATTGAAAACAGGCAAAATTTTGGTTAGTTTTTCAATCCAAGGATTATATTATGTTGTGTAATAATATGCACTTATGTGGGGGTTTCTGCCATAAGATTTGGATTATTTCATGGATGTTATGGACAATTTCATGCTCACCCACTATATTTGCCAGGCTGGACCTACTCAGTGTTCTAACAGGCACCCACAATGTTTTCTTCTGTAAATAAAATAATTTTTTTAAAAGGGACATCATTGAAAACAAGGAAAATAAGAGCAGTTGGTCTATACCAAGGGTCCATGGAGGAAATCAAAGCTCAATGTAGCAGTTTTGAGGGGATCAAGGGGGTGATCACTGTAAAATATTGCAGATTTTTGAAGAATGAATATATACAAGCCATTAAATTTGACAAATAAGAGTTCATTGGTAACTGGAGGGAGCAGTTTTAATTGAGTGATGAGGTAAGAATCAAGGTTATAAAGAATTGAGAAGGGTAGGAGAGAAGTAGATGATGAAACGTTTCCTGTGAGTAACATGAATAATGAAGAGCAGACTATAAATGAAAGTGTTTAAAATATTATTCTGAACAACTGAAAAACTCCCAGACCTTTATACTGAGCAGATTCTAAAGTTTAAAAGAGATTCTATTAGCAACAGAGACTATGTTACACTGAACAGTAAAGATGCTTAAAAATTCCCAATAAAGAAATAACTTACCACGCGAGTGTATGTAAGCTTTTCTATATTTGAGAAAAGCGAGGTTTTCACTGGATGCAGCTCAGCACAAAAGTCAGCATGGTGTGTATTGTAGACAGGAATATGGAATGGGGCAGAGTTTGGGGCAGTTCTTTTGTTCTGTTTTTGCCATTCAGCTGGGGAGATGGCAAAGTTGAAGAGAGT
Source organism: Monodelphis domestica (assembly GCF_027887165.1). Lineage (NCBI taxonomy): Eukaryota > Metazoa > Chordata > Mammalia > Didelphimorphia > Didelphidae > Monodelphis > Monodelphis domestica. The sequence continues at coordinate 236,872,382 of NC_077234.1, forward strand.
TTCCCTGCAGATGATATGGTCTTCTAGATGTTACTAGATGTTACCCTAAAATATTACAGAGGGGGCAGCTGGGTGGCTCAGTGGATTGAGAGCCAGGCCTAGAGACGGGAGGTCCTAGGTTCAAATCTGGCCTCAGACACTTCTCAGCTGTGTGACCCTGGGCAAGTCACTTAACCCTGTTTGCCCCAGTTCCTCATCTGTAAAATGAACTGGAGAAGGCAATGGCAAACTATGCTGGGATCTTTGCCAAGAAAGCACCAAATGGGGTGATGTAGAGTCAGACCTGACTGAAAACTACTGAACAATGAAAGTTCTTTGCATATATGACCTTCTATACCAGTGATGAAGTAACCTAGGGGAAAGCACATGCCATATGTGCTTCATATGATCTCTTCTATTCTTTTTTTTTGTTTTTGCTATGTTCTTTGATTAAATGACTTTTGCATTGAACTAATGTATTCTCTAGTTGATTGGCAACATCATAATTGCTGTAATAGCTATTGTTTATGTAACATTTTTAAGATTTAGAAATGATTTTACATCTATTTTTTCATTTGATCCTTATGACTCAGAGGTAGGTGCCATTATTATCCCCATTTTACAGATGAAGAAATGGAAGCAGATGGTTTAGAAGATTAAATGTTAGAGGCAAGATCTGAACTCAAGATCTTCCCTACTCAAGTTCAGCACACTACTTCATTGTATAAAAGTAACAAATTGGTAGGGGCTTGTAAGCCATGGTTTTGTAACCTCTGATCCATAGAATGCCTTGATCTAGGATAACTTTCTGAAGAGGGAAATATTGTTATATTTTTGTTATATTTTTATATTATCATATAAATCGTTATATTTTTGTTATATTTAAAAAAACAGAATTTCTCCCTTTATGTCAGAAATTAAGCTTACGTTTTTATTGCTTTGAAAACAAGGCACCCACATTTCACATTGGTGGGCAAGATTTTTTCTTTGTTTCCTAAACTTTTCCATAGGTCTTTTTTTATTTGCCAAACCTTTTAATTTAACTTATGCATAATTTTCCAAATGTTGAGATTGTAATATAGAGTTTCTGATTTATCAGGTTTTTTAGATGAGAGTAATTAATAAATGGAAAAAAAAGAATGATTTGAGTCCCCTCTTTTCTTTCCCTTCACAACCCAGTCATCAGCGTAATGAATAGTAAAATGAGCAACAACTATGTCAGCAGAAGATTGAAAGAAAAATAGGAAAGGAAAATATACACAAGCGAGACAGATAATAAGCTGCCAGTAGTTAAAAAGTTCAATGTTACACTCAAAGTTCTTTTAGTGATCAAGTTATTCTTATTATGAACATAGAAACAGAGGTAAAGCACACGACATGACTTAAAATGCTTTATTGTGGTTATGGCTTATATTTAAATGGAAATTTTATTTTAGAAGTGCAGATACTCCAAGTTTTTCAGAACCTTGTAAAAATAGTCAAGTAGAAGGTACATAAATATATCCCCCACACTAATCCTGGTAACGAAAGACAAGCATCTTTCTCCAAAGGGTTCTAGACTCCATTGGAATGGGGCAGGGTGTGAGGGATTATAGAAATATGTGATTGTTCACACCAAGAAAAGATTGTATTAAATTTTCAGTGATTGAAAATAGCTTCAACTCAAGGCCTTTTAATTTGAATTATTTTCTTTCTTGCCAAAATAAAACCCCATTTCTTCTTATAGTCAATATTCTCTTAGAAACTAGCATTTAATTGATCTGACTGATTGTCCCTGTCCTTTGGAGACTTGCTACTTTGGGCCTGGGACCTGTCAACTCAAAGTAAGTCAGTCCCTAAATCTACTTGGAGACATTTAGATCACTAAAGAAATAGGAGCTTTATTATTTGAGACAAGTGTGAGGTTTAATAGTAGAAGGCCCAAGGCCTTATTTATACTCCCACCTCTGTGTCAGATGGAGTATATAGCTCTGTCTCTCCGTCTTTCTCTCATCCTCTCTCCCTTACCTTCACTCTCTCTCCCCTTCATACACATGTATGCACTCCCTCCCATCCTCCCTCCAAACACATGCATTTCTGAATCTGATTTCTTCTAAAGCCTTGTGTGATTTAAGGTCCAAATAGTAGCAACACACCTTTGATCAAGATAACAATCCTTTTGGATCTTTTCTTTTTTTTTCTTGAACTTTAGAATATTTTTTTAAATAAAAAATCCAGGTATATTACTGTTATTAAATTTTAAATTAAAAATTAATTTTTTATAGAAACTATATTTAAGAGAACCTCAAAGAACTCAGAAACCAATACTGTCCAAAACTTAACTGCAGACCAACTTTCTATTTTCTATATCAAGTAAAGTCGTTTAACACTTTAATACTATAGACCTATGGTTTGTGAAGATTAAATTTAAACTCTCCCCTGATTGTGAAAATGAAATTAATTAACTCTTCCCTGATTGTGAAAATTAAAATGAACTCCCTTGCCCATTTTTAGATTTAATCACCAAAAGTGTAAACACCCTACCTAGAGTTGAGTGGGGAGATCTACCCATTTTTAGATCTAATCACCAAAAGTGTAAACATCGCACTTAATCATTTAGTGGTAATGTCTGTGAACCACGTGTGCAATAGTAGGTGATGAATCAGAATTAAACTGACTATCCCTGAGCAGTCCTAAAGCAAAGCTTCAATTGTGATTGGTAGATGTAGAATTAGGGGAAAGCACAGGAAGTGATGCAAAAGAAAGTGTCTTTAAAAGGGAGTTACAACTTCCTGAATGGAGTTTTACTGAGTTCTACTTGGAGTTGAACTTCCTGTGAGAGGCAGTTCTTCATTCTTTGGAGTTGAGACTGGAGAAGAATCTGCTGACTGGACCTGAGACCCTATTTCTGGTGAGGGTTTTCTTAAATCTCTTCCTTTGGACTGACATGAGGCGAGTGAGAAGGCTGACTCCTTTCCTGGATTTTCTGAAAAAAACTAGCCTCAGGAGAGACCTACCTCTTGAGAGAGACTTCCCCAGGTCCTCGGCTTTGCCAAGACCAGCTAAGGACTAACTCTCCCTGCTGGGGTTGAGCCAGGGGCTGGGAGTAAATTACTTAGTGCTTAGGCTAGATATCTTATCCTATCCTCTCTCTGATTTTCTTACTTCTCTCTTTCTGTATTTTGTAAATAAATTGTAAATAAATCTCTTTGGAATAAATTAAATTCCTAGTGACCCTATTTTAAATATAATCCAGTCCAGCCTTTTTATATAATTAACCCTTTTTTTCACTTACAGATTTATGTGAAATAGGAAAAATGAGTGGCTTCTGGGTTTTAAGACCACAAGATAGATGAGGACTAGCAACAATGTGGGCTACAGGAAAGATTATGGATACTGGCCAGACAGTTGAGAGCCACAATAAAGGCTAGAGGCATCAGAATGAGGGCTTAAAAGTCCCAAAGAAAAAGATAAGAGATGTAGAACCTGCATCAGTTCTGGGACACTTGAGAGCAAAACCTTAAAGAGTTGGTATCCTGAGTTTTATGGGAGCCATGACTGAATCCCTGGGGTTGTTGTAGGAAGAAAATATCACTCACTGGAAAATAGTCTCTATATATATATATTTTTTTTTTTGGTCTTTACCTCTGATTTCTTTGGAGTAGGGAACTCTATACTGATTCAAATCAGCAACTTGCTTAAAACAATATATTTGAGAACTCTCTGGGAACTCTGAGATTGTGGGACCCCACCCAGGACAGTATTATAAACCAGGGGGGACTGATTATATCCTTGGGAAAGTGGCTCACCATGAAGGGGAAGAATGTAGATGGAGGTGTACTCGATTCTCTTAACTGTTATACATTTTGAAGCCTTTTACGCCCAAAGGCTTGTAATAGGAGTTGGGGGCCATTCAGGAGGGCCAGACACTCAAGTTTCAGGATTTCATCAAGGTGGGGGCAATGAAACAGAACCCTGAAAGAGCTACAAAGTGTTTCCTTGCTCTTTATAGCAGGATTAAGCTTCTGATACAAGTGTTACAAAAACACTACATAAAGCGACAGCTTACTTGGCTCATTTTCACTTAACACAGTGTTTGGTGGTGGATCTGGAGGTCAGTTTGGTAAACCTTTTGATACTCAAGGAATAAAAGGATTGTCTCAGGAAAAATTTTATCATGAGGGCGTCAGATACACACTTTATAGATTTATATTATACTTCTCTAACCTATCTTATTTGTTAGTTCATTTTTTTTTTGCTGGTAACAGAAATAGCATTTGATGACTGCAGAATAATCCGTGGTTACCTCAGTGACAGTCTCTGAGCAGGCTAATTACTATCTTCCATGATCCTCAGAATGACACTCCCCCTATACTAGGCTTAACTTAATATCATGACTCTATTTCCATTCACAGTTCAAAATCCTTCTTCCCACCCCAGATCTTTACGTTAGCCAAGACATGGTCTTTATTCCCTATCTAAGACCCCCTCACTCTACCTTGCCTCAGATCTCAGATTTAAGAGATGAGTTCTTGGATTTGAGACAATGAATGGACATAGAAATAGACAAGCAGTTGGAAAGAGCACTGGCTTAGGGCCAGAGGACCTGGTTCAAATGACATGACTTACTTCCTATGTGACCTTGGACCAAGTCTTCCTATGTGAAATGAATGGGCTGGACCAGATGGCCTCTGAGACCCCTCCTAGATCTATGATCCAAGCCTGGCAAAGAGCACAATTCAATTCAGCAAGGGTTTAATCATTACTATGAGTAAGACATTGTGCTAAGCATTGAGAAATCAGACCAAAATGAAAAGCATTCTACAAATATGATAGCCAACAATGACTGAGTCATGCCTTTCTTTTGTATCCTTACTATTTGTAAGCATGGAACTGAGTCTCCTCAGGAATTCAGAATGTAACTGTTTCATTGAATTAAATTCTGCAAATACTGTAGTTCTCTTATTGGTTGGTTGTTCTTTAAGAAACAACAACAACTGAAAATGGACAACTCACAGCAAAGGAACTAGACAGTCCACTTGAATGTGATTGCTTTGTGTTTGCCTAAAACACTTGATGTCAACATTATTTCAAAGGTACCAAGTTCCTTTGCTTTACTTTCTCAGCGGGCAGAGTCAGAAGAGAACACAAGATAAATAAGAGCCAGAGCTACAATCCCAGATTATTAGAATTGAAAGGCAACTTGGTGTTACCCTAAGCAGCGAGGCAGTACAAAACAGAGCTATGGGTCAAAAGGAAGCAGCTGTTGCCAATGGCCCTGCGGATACCTTTTAGGCAACATGTTCAAAGAAGGACCAACAATGACTTGGCTGGTGCTTTGGCTCTCCTTCTCTGCAGCAATGGCAGAGCATTGTGTTTTGGAAGGAGGAAGAGGAAGAGAGCCAAACAAAACATCATTTCGTCACAGCAGGACAGCTCTGGCAGGCTTTGGATCTCTTGTATTTTCGCCTGACCACGCTCCTTCCCCCTTGTAGCTCTTCATTTTAACCCTGGAATTGGAATGAAATGAGACACTCATCCTAGTAATGGAGACTTGACTCCTAGGCTGATTGGTAGGGCAGGTCTGAGACTGGAATGAAATAAGATACGATCGGACCTATGAAAGTTAACAAAAAGAGGTTTCTGTGTCATACCAGGGAAAGGAGATTCTGAACAGACAAATAGCATTCAGCCAGGATGCAGCACTGATGCTTTGGTCCTCGCTTCCCCACCTCTGCTCTACCCTCCCTTTCTGTTTTTTTACGAGATTCTCCTGGGGATGCCTGGATGGAGGCAGTGAGCCAGAGGGAGGAAAAGCCTCATCTCTCTGGGGTAAGGCTCCCAAGCAGGCTGAACCCGGGCTCCTTTGAGCCCAGAATCAGAGATTTGATAAGGAAAAGGATCCTCTTCCTTCGCCCAGCCATGGAGAATGTGTTGGTTGAATTCGATTTGCTTGTATGCGCTCCTGGCTAAGTACTAGTCTGGAAAGCCAGATGGAAGTCTTGGCAAAGAAAACACTTAAGAATTGGACAATACGGTACCTCAAAAATAGAGAGCAGGGACTGAATCTGGTGATTTCACTGAACTCATAGGTTAGGTCTCCTGGGGAAGCGGAGGGCTCCACCTTCTCTGCCACTTACTAGACTAAAGAGGTCTTGACTATTCCAGGGTCACAGAACCAGGCTGTGTCAGACGTAGGACTGAACGGGAGTCTTTTGGGTTTAAAGACCATCTTTCTACTACATAATGCTGTGCCTGCCTCAAAAATACACGTGAAATGGGGGCTTATTGGTTGGGAAACAGCTGAATACATTTTGGTACATGAATGTAATAATCTATTATTACATCTTTATAGACAATAATCATAAGAAATCCATTGACACATGGAAAATCAGCTGATGCAAATGTTGGAAGCAAAATTAGGGAAACAACATAGACAATGATTATAATATAATTGAAAACAACACTAAAAAGAAGCCCAACAATCATTTGACAAATATTGGCAATAGAAATGGAGAAGGAAATACATGTTCCTTCCTTAATAGGAAAGAGAGTGATATAGAGTATTGCATATGGTATAAGATGGGGCAAATGGGTTGGTTGATTAATTGTCTTTGTTACAACGGAGGGCTCTTGTATGAATGAGATATCTGGAAGTTACTGATATAAAAAAGGGTTAGGGGTAGTTAGGTGGTTCAGTAGATAGAGATCCAGGCCTAGAGATGGGAGGTCCTAGGTTCATATCTGCCCTCAGACACTTCCCAGCTGTGTGACCCTGGGCAAGTCACTTAACCCCCATTGCCTAGCCCTTACCACTCTTCTGCCTTGGAGCCAATACTCACTATCAATTCCAAGACAAAAGATAAGAGGGTTTGTGTGTGTGTGTGTGTGTGTGTGTGTGTGTGTGTGTGTGTGTGTGTGTGTGTGTATGTGTGGGGTTTTTTTTTGAAATTTTTATTTAATTAATTAACTTAGAATATTTTTCCATGGTTTCATGATTCATTTTCTTTCCCTCTCCTTCCCCCACCCTCCTCCCATAGCCAAAAGTTTTTTTTTGTTGTTGTTGTTTTTTTAAGGCTTAGCCAGCCACTCTGGAATCCTTGAACACCCAGTTCTTTTCCCTATTGTCTTATATATATATGCCTTAGTTCATGGAACCTTGGCAGTTAGATTGATGGACCCCACCTCATTGCACTCCTTTGATTTCTCTACCATGCTTCCAGATAATTTGACAATCTGTAAGATTGAATCACGTTTGATGATAAAACTTCCTCAGTGCACTTTAACCCTCTAATTGGAAGGATCAATGAATTCCAAAATCTCCATTCAAGGAGGGGAAGCCAAGACAGCCTTCTCTTAACTTCCCACCTGGCTGTATTCCTTTGACGTTCCACCATGCCCCTCGAGAGGAACCTTCTCCTCTTTCTTTCCTTCCCCCTTTGAACTTCCTTGTGTTTGTGTTGTCTTCCCCCATTGGCACGGGCATTGTACCCCAGGAACTCAGGCAAACTACTATCAGGGAAATTCCTTTGTTCCCTTACATCCTCGTGACTCCTAGCCTAAAATATCTGATAACTCCTGTAAGACCCTGAGAGGATCATCCTCCTTGGATTGTCCTTTAGATTTGAGATGGACAGAGAGATGCACCTCCAGGCTACACCTGGATACCATCGGACGGTATCTCGGATATCCATCTGCCCCCTAAACTAGGAGGGTCACCCCTAGGTGTCCAGACAGACCCGGTCAGATGGCCAAACCCCCCACTGAATGCCTGCGTGTTTACCACTCTAGAGTCACTATGACACAGCATTGTGTCTACACTGTTGTAAAGAGTATAAAATCCCCAGAATTGATGCCATCTGGGGGACAGCTTTTCTATCGGTGCTGCCCTCCCAAGGAGTGAATCCCCATCTTGCTGTTCCACCTTGCTATCCTCCTGGCCATTCTCAACATTACTTTCTAAATTAATAAATTTCTCTTTTTATTTTTAAGCTAAGTTTTGGAGTCTTGCATTCTTGCAAAAGGTATCCTTCCCTACACACGTAAAACCCAGTGGAATTGTGTGTCGGCTATGGGAAGAGGTGGGGGGAGGGAAGGGAGGGAAAGAATATGATTCTTGTAACCAAGGAATAGTGTTTTAAATTGACCAAATAAAATTTTCCAAAAAAAAAAAAAGGTGTCTTTCCCGAACCCCAGGGCTTCAACTTTAGTGCCCCACAACACCTTTAGAGTGTAAGCTCTTTGAGGACCGGGACCCTTATTTTCTGTATTTGTAATATTAATGCCTCACACATTTTGGGTACTTAATAAATATGTATTAACAGACTCCCTGGGACCCTGATTTTCAGATTGCCTAATGCATGGTTCTCTTTCTTATAAAGGAGTCTGAACAAGGTGAAGGGTTTTCTCCCTCGAGGACTAGAGAATCACTTTGTTGCACTTTTGAAGCTGGATCTCAAAGACTTCTTTTAACATATTGTGCTGCCAATCAAGAACAGATGGGAGGAAAGGACAGGGACAAAGTTCTTTTCTGCCAGCTAGAAACTGCCATCGACTCCAGTGCCCACCATCTCTATGTCCTCAGGTCTTTCTCATAACCTTGCGCCCAACCTTCCTGCCACAGCACCTTCCTGCTCCTTCCAGCTGTCCAACACTTACAACAACTCTCTTACCTACACTGAACACCAAGTGCTGCCACAGATAGCCACATAGGCTGAAACACCACGAGCGACATCTTATAATAGTACCTTTTTTAGAAGTGTGCAGATTTTCATGCCTCAGAACTGAATTCTCTCTTTCTTGTAGGTATATATTTTGTGCTAAGCTAATTTACATGTACTATAGGGAAGCCTCAAAGGCTCTGGTGGACAGGGGATTCCATTTTCAAACTTTGTCTAGGGCACACGAATGCCTAATCACGCGTAGCTCACACCTCTGGCGCTCGTACCTCTGTCAAAACCTCAGGCTGTTGGAGCCAGAGAGCAGAGAGGCAGGGATGCCCTTGAGGTTTAGGGGGGCAACTGCCCACATCCCTGTCCTGTTTAAGAGCATCAGGCTGGAGCCTGACGCTGATGTTGGTCCAAGGTGCAGTTCCCAGCCTGGCAAGGATTGCAGATACTGGATGGAGGCTTCCTCTATTGGTAAGAATGTTGGCACCATCTTGAGAGAAACTAAAAGAACTGAAAAAGTGTCGGAGGGTGAGATTGAGGAGGGACAACTTATTGTGTGTGGAAATGAGGCAGTCTAAGGTAAGACATAGAAATTGTGCCCTGCTATGTCAGTTAGTTTTTCTCTTCCTTCCTTCCTTCCTTCCTTCCTTCCTTCCTTCCTTCCTTCCTTCTTTCTTCCTTCCTTCCTTCCTTCCTTCCTTCCTTCCTTCCTTCCTTCCTTCCTTCCTTCCTTCCTTCCTTCCTTCCTTCCTTCCTTCCTTCCTTCCTTCCTTCCTTCCTTCCTTCCTTCCTTCCTTCCTTCCTTCCTTCCTTCCTTCTTTCTTCCTTCCTTCTTTCTTTCTTTCTTTCTTCCCTCCTTCCTTCCCTCCTTCCCTCCTTCCTTCCCTCCTTCCCTCCTTCCTTCCCTCCTTCCTTCCTTCCTTCCTTCCTTCCTTCCTTCCTTCCTTCCTTCCTTCCTTCCTTCCTTCCTTCCTTCCTTCCTTTCTTTCTTTCTTTCTTTCTTTCTTTCTTTCTTTCTTTCTTTCTTTCTTTCTTTCTTTCTTTCTTTCTTTCTTTCTTTCTTTCTTTCTTTCTTTCTTTCTTTCTTTCTTTCTTTCTTTCTTTCTTTCTTTCTTTCTTTCTTTCTTTCTTTCTTTCTTCCCTCCTTCCTTCCCTCCTTCCTTCCCTCCTTCCTTCCCTCCTTCCTTCCCTCCTTCCTTCCCTCCTTCCTTCCCTCCTTCCTTCCTTCCTTCCTTCCTTCCTTCCTTCCTTCCTTCCTTCCTTCCTTCCTTCCTTCCTTCCTTCCTTCCTTCCCGATGGGAAGATGGAAGAGGGAAGAGGGGAAAGATAAATACTTGATAAGTGAAAAATAAAATGAATTAAATTTTAAAGCTACAAAAAAACAAGAAGCATTTAGTTAGTGTTTAATATGTGTTAGGCTCTATGCTAAAGCACTAAGGATACCAAAAAAAAAAAAGTAGAATCAGCCTCTACCCCGCAAAGAGCTCACATTTGAATAGGTCAAACAACCTGTAAATAACGAGGCAGGTGTAAGATAAATATAGAAAAATAAATATAGAAAAAATGGAAGTTAATCTGTGTTCAGACTTACATATGGAGATAAAAAAGTGACCTAGGTCCATTCACTTTAGCCGAAAAAGTAGCATTGAAAATCTGTTGATAGAATATCTAAATTTGAAAAATACCCTGACTTATGGATAGAGAATTATTTGTATAATGCTTGGAGATAGTTGGTGACAAATAAATGTGTGTTTCTTTCCATCCCCTATGTTAAATGGATTTCTCAATTCTTTTTTTTAAATCAAATTAAATTTAATTTTTTCAGTTCTCTTTAGGAAAGAAATTTCTCTCTGAGTATGTACATATATTGAGAGGGGGAGTGAGGGATGGAAGGACAAAGGGTAGCATAGTCTTTGGGGACAAGTAGTATGCCACTCCATCCTCAATGGGGGCAACTAGCTATTCTGATAGAAGTGTCAGGCTCCCCACTTTTCCTAGGTAAGACATGTAATTTAATAAGTCTTCTGGAAAGGATGATTTTTTATTACACAGAGGAATGGCTCTGATTCTGGGAATTTAAGGGCAAATAGGAGAAAGTCAAAGAGTTATAGAAAGGCCAACTGATGACTCATGAGGCCTGGTGGTGACCTCTAAGGTCACAAACCACATAGGCAATTACATTCTCCATTTCTATACTATAATCCTTAGAGAACATTTGGTTAGCAAAATGACCTAGTGCTAAGCATACTAGAATTTAATTCCAGCAGTCTTCTATTCACTACTCGAAAGGCTGGCCCATCTTGGACTCCATCCAAATTACTAAAGCAGGAGCCAGAAAGTGAGTGATGCCATAGCATGGATCTTCGTGCTAATGTGACAGTGAAGTCCTATGTATTAGAGTATTAATTTTTATGTTAATTGTGATTATTTTTACATTTTTTAAAGAAAAGAAACATTATACCCCATTGTTTAAAAATGTTTAATCCATAACTTATTCCAAAATTTAGGCGTCAGCTATATACTTACTACATATATGTATGTGTATATGCAAACATAACATGCACACTACATCTATGAATATATATTATTTATGTTGTCTTGGTTATTTTCTGGTAGGCAGAGAGTGTGGGAGTTTTTATGAAGGAGGAAGTCAAGGGGAAAAAAGATTAGGTAAAAAATGTAGTATTTGAGTTAATTATATTTTATGTAGAAATAAAAGTATGAGTTAAACAAAACCAATATAACTAAAATCAGAAGGGAAACAACAAATTGGGAAAAAATCTTCATAGAAACCTCTGACAAAGGTTTAATTACTCATATTTATAATGAGCTAAATCAATTGTACAAAAAATCAAGCCATTCTCCAATTGATAAATGGGCAAGGGACATGGATAGGCAGTTCTCAGATAAAGAAATCAAAACTATTAACAAGCACATGAAGAAGTGTTCTACATCTCTTATAATCAGAGAGATGCAAATCAAAACAACTCTGAGGTATCACCTCACACCTAGCAGATTGGCTAACATGACAGCAAAGGAAAGTAATGAATGCTGGAGGGGGTGTGGCAAAATAGGGACATTAATTCATTGCTGGTGGAGCTGTGAACTGATCCAACCATTCTGGAGGGCAATTTGGAACTATGCCCAAAGGGCAACAAAAGAATATCTACCCTTTGACCCAGCCATAGCACTGCTGGGTCTGTACCCCAAAGAGATAATGGACACAAAGACTTGTACAAGAATATTCATAGCTGCACTCTTTGTGGTGGCCCAAAACTGGAAAACGAGGGGATGCCCATCAATTGGGGAATGGCTGAACAAACCGTGGTATATGTTGGTGATGGAATACTATTGTGCTAAAAGGAATAATAAAGTGGAGAAGTTCCATGGAGACTGGAACAACCTCCAGGAAGTGATGCAGAGCGAGAGGAGCAGAACCAGGAGAACATTGTACACAGAGACTAATACACTGTGGTATCATCGAACGTAATGGACTTCTCCATTAGTGGCGGTGTAATGTCCCTGAACAACTTGCAGGGATCCAGGAGAAAAAAACACCATTCATAAGCAAAGGATAAACTATGGGAGTGGAAACACCGAGGAAAAGCAACTGCCTGAATACAGAGGTTGAGGGGACATGACAGAGGACAGACTCTAAATGAACACTCTAATGCAAATACTATCAACAAAGCAATGGGTTCAAATCAAGAAAACATCTAATGCCCAGTGGACTTACGCGTCGGCTATGGGGGGTGAGGGGGGGGGAGGAAAAGAAAATGATCTATGTCTTTAACGAATAATGCTTGGAAATGATCAAATAAAATATATTTAAAAAAAAAAAGTATGAGTTAACTATAAGGACTACCCTTATGTACTCCAAGTTACCAATACATTCTCCTTTCCAAGTGCCTTTCATGTATTCAGTATATATCTTCTAACTAGTTTTTTTTTTTTTTAATGCTGTATCCCAAAGGGGAAAGGACCTACCTACTTGTACAAAAATATTCATTGCAGCTCTTTTTATCCTGGCAAAGAATTAGAAAGTGAGGGGATGTTTATCAGGTGGGGAATATCTGAACAAATAGTGGTACATGTTGGTGATGGAATACTATTGTGTTATAAGAAATGATAAGCAAATGATTTCGGAAAAAGCTAGAAATATTGCAGGAACTGATGCATAGTGAAGTAAGCAGAACCAGGAGAAGATTGTAAATAATAACAACAATTTTGTACAATGATTATCTGTGAAAACTTGGCTACTCTCATTGTAATGTTTACAGGGAAAGATGGGTGATATGAAGAACAGGGAATACGGAAGGTTTGTAGCAGGGAATGGAGGGGTTGAAGGGAGAGAGGGAATATGGCTGCCGGTGAGGCAAAAGGAGAGAGATGCCCCCTGCCGAGAGGCTATTTTTGAACAAAATGGGATGTCCGAGAAATAGGCCACTTATGATAGCCTGTGGGGATTCTCTATGAATTGATGCTGATGATGCCCCAGAACAGGTAAACATGGACCCTCCTGAGGGACTAACTTCCCCCAGACTTTGGTCGCCCAGCAGGGATCCGATAAGGACCGTTTGTAGTTGAATGACTGAACCAAGGTTCAGTTCCCTCTATGCCCTCTGAAAAGATAGTCCACTTATCTGACTGTGATATTCAAGTAAGATCAATTTTAATAACCAGTTCAGATTGGAGAGGTATCAGGGAAAAGGGAAGAGGGATTTCTCTAGATAAGGTTTGAGTCTTTCTCAGCTTTGGAGCTGAGGCCAGGTCTTACAGGCTGGTGAAGGGTTTCTCTTATTCCTGTCTACACTATATCTGTGCTAGTTTTCTTAATTTCAAAATCTTAGCAGTAGACAGGAAGCAACGAGAACAGTTCTGACTTTCAGAGCTGGTTGGGCCTGTCTCTTCAGGCTGAAGAAAATAGAGGCACTTCTATCCAGAGATTGGGAAGCCCAAGCTCCTCCCCCTTCTAATGCCAGGAAGGAAGAGCTAGTCACAAGACCAACTGCCACTCCCAGTTGCCCCTTCCCCCACCAACTGTCAGTCTTGTCAATTTCTTCTCTCTCTAATATTTCCACTGTTGCTTGTTCCAACACAGTGGCAGAAAGTCCAGAACTTGTTTTAGTTTCCTTTCCACATCATCAATGCAATGATCTGGGACAATCCTGAAAGACTCATGATGGGGAATGCTATCCACCTCCAAGGAAAGAACTTTTGGAGTCATCTTTTACATCAGTGTATTTATGGTTTTATTTTTGGGTTTTTATTATATATAACTTTACTCTTACAGCAATGACCAATATGGAAGTGTGTTTTGCATGACAATAAAAATAAAATAAAACGCTGTATCTCCCTCTAGAATATAAGCTTTTTGAAGTCAGAGACCATTTTTTTTGTCTTTCTTTGTATATGTCGTACTTAATACAATGTGTGATGCATTATAAATGCTTAATAAATAGGTGTTGGCTTAATCTTCTAACGCAGGTTCAAGTTGTATGTTGGTACTATGGTTTTCGAGTGCTGAACATATGTCAGAGAGGAGGGAAGAAAATTGGGTTGCACAGGAATAAATAGGAGGAGAGTTGAATCAATTTTTATAGACTACTATGAGTCCTCTCTGTTTTGCATTTTCTCTGGGGTGAAATAAAAGGTTGTCCTATACCAAGACACCAAGACCCATACCAAGTTGATGAGTGTTTTCACAGTAATTGAGAATCTTTTTTACTCTCGTAAGTAGAAATGTAATAGGTATTATATTTTGAGGCTTCCAAAGGAAACTTAGAGGCTAAAAATTAAAAAGTCCGAGACTTTTTTGTGATTTGGATTTGGATTTGGATGTGATTTGGAGACTATCCCTAAGCTTGAACTCAGTCTCTCTAAACCCAGAGTTTGAGAGTAGGGTCATAGAACACAGTGGAATTATCAAATATCTTAGTATTTTTTTGATCAATAATGTGTTAATCAGACCAATAGCATACATGCATCTGTTTCTAATTAATTCAGAAAACATCAGAAAAAAGGTTAGAAAAAAGTAATGCATTGATGGTATTTTAAAAAGAAAACCCTTACTTGTCTTAGAACCAATACTGTATTGTTTCCAAGGCAGAAGAGTGATAAGGGATAGGCAATGGGGTTTAAGTGACTTGCCCAGGGTCACATAGTTGGGAAGTATCTAAGGTCAAATTTGAACTCAGGACCTCCCATCTCTAGACGTGGCTCTCAAGCCACTGAGCCACCTAGCTGTCCTTGATTGTATTTTTAATTTACTCCCCCCCTTAACATTGAAGCAATCCCTCACTGGATTCATCATTTCCAGGTTTCTGTTAATTTGCAAACCAATTAAATAATAGACATTTTAGAAATCCAGTCATGTGCCTAACCTTTTGTAGGAATATAGTTAGGGATAAGACTGGTTTCTAGGATTAGTTGCAAGAAGGGAAATTTGAGATAAGTCCTGGGAAAGGATTCTGGGTAAGAGAGAAATTGTGGGAGTCTAAGACTGAAAATAACTGAACTTCACTTCCTTCTTCTATTTCATCTGAGCTGGAAGTAGGTTTTGTCTCTTTGCCTACATTTTCATCAAGCTGAAGGAGGGGTTTTGCTCTAAGAGATTCTCCCTGAATGGCCAGAATTTCATGGAGAAATCTTTCTCATCTTGGTAGAGGATTATTTTGGAGAAAACCAATTTTCCCTGAGTCCAAAGATCATCTGCCAGTGATCCAGCTGTCAGAATTCCTCTTAGCTAAGGTAATCCAAAGCTTTCCATCTATAACTTTGGGTTACTTAGTACAGCAGCCAAACCCAGGGTTTCCCTTTCTTTATTAATTACTGATGGGGAGATTAGAATAAGTCAGATAGCTTTGGAAAGGGTTTTAGGCAGGACAGGTAGCTGTAGACAGGGCCCAGAGAAGAAACAGAAGGCTTCCCTTAAGCAGGGGACTTAGTAGTTGGGTGGAGGTAGTTTGAAGAGTGTTAGGGTCATACCTACCAGTTTCCCTTATTCCTTTTATTAAAATAAATCTTGTTTCCAAAATAGAAGGGTTTGGTGTTTAATTGGCCCTGAGGAGTTCCTAACATCTTACATCCCTCTAGGACAATTCCTCATTACACTTGAAAACTAAAAGGTACATTTACAATGTAAAGTACATTCCTACCATAACTCTGTGAGGTAGGTACTAACAAGCCTGGTGAATGAAAGGCCAGCCCTGGAGGATGCACAGTGAGTACTCTCTGCTGCAAAACCAGGCAGGGAGGTTTGATGAGGCTGGTTCTAGGCGTGCATGATGCTCGTGTAATGGAAGGGCTCTGCTAATTTACTTAGGAACATAGTCAAATATTACATAACTGCTTTCTTATACATTTACTGCATAATATAGGAAGAGGTCTTGTCTGTTGGTCACCTAGCTGGATCTGAGCTTCCATGAGGGCATGGGTTTTCCTGGTTAGTTGGTTGGTTGTCATCCTTGTCATCCTTCTCAAGAAGATGACTCAAAGAAGACTAAAATGACCTCAGCGGTGATGTCTTTTGACTTGAGTTTAAGTGAAGCAGAGTTGTACAAAGTCTTCAGTCTTATTCTCTTCTAGAGTCATCAAGACAAAAGTTAAAATGACTAACCAAGCGCTAAGGGCTCCGTAGTGTCTGCTTCCAATGCTCTCACGGCCACTGGAACAAACTGTTCTCATCTGCCCTTCTGCCAGAGGAAGTCTTCACATGCTTGAGGTAGACATCCCCCTAACTCACCTTTCAGGTTGAGGCTCTTTGGTTATCCTCAACCAGGTTTTAGCCTACTTGCTGAGACAGTTTCCTAGGACGTGACTGATGTTTCCTGAACACCCTGCTCTACTCTCCTGCTTGTGGCTTGGCTGTAAGGCTCTGGGTTGAGGGGTGGAGGTGGAGGTGGCATGGAGAGGGAGACAGGAAGGAGAAAGGAGGAGAGAAAAGAGAGGAAAGAGGAAAACAAGGAGAGGAGAGGGAGATAGAAATAATGGTGGTGCCAACAGCTGTCTCCTTCCATCTGCCTTTCTCCCTAGCTGACTCGACACGTGGATGGGAACGTGGTGCCTCTATTTCTTTGCGTTCAGATTTTTCTTGTACTTGGGCGAAAGAGAATGAGAGGCAGAAGGGTTTACATTGTGACCTTGTGAGTTTTTAAAGATTAAGAGAGCTGACATGGATGCAAGAACTGGAATCTACCAGTTTGCTGGCAGCTGAACCAAACTGAAGTACCAGCAAGGACCTGATGAGTGATGGTCTTGACCTAGCCAGTAGCAGATTGCATCTAAGATGTCATATCCTGCTGCAGCAAGGGATCAATTCCTTCAATGACTATGACACATTTGAAAGTGAACGTGGGGGGCAGTTGGGTGGCTCTGTGGATTGAGAGCCAGGCCTAGAGATGAGAGGTCCTAGGTTCAAATCTGGCCTCAGACACTTCCCAGCTGTGTGACCCTGGGCAAGTCACTTAACCCCCATTGCCTAGCCCTCACCACTCTTCTGCCTTGGAATCAGTACACAGTATTGACTCCAAGATGGAAGGTAAGGGTTTTAGGAAAAAAAAAAGAAAGAAAGAAAGTGAACTTGGTGAGGTAACTGCTTTGTAGCAATCACTTTAAATGGGAGGTCATTTTGTAATCCAATGCAATAAAAATGTATTAAGCACCTACTATGTGCCAGGCACTGTGCTCAGCATTGTGAATATAATTAAGAAACAAAGTCGCTAGGCTTGAAGAGTTTACACTCTAAAAAGGGAGACAACACACAAAAAGAGGCAGGAATGTGTGTTGGGGAGGTGGGGGATTGAGTTCCAGCAGATTTGAAACCTGGTAAAGCAGCAAATACCAAGGGGAGTTTGATGAGAATCCTGCAACGGGGAGAGATTTGGTACTCTACCCTCTGCTCTGCAGGGAGAGGAAGCTTAAGGTGATGTCAATCCTTGCTCCGGTTAGCAGCATGGCGGTGAGTTTAGACTTTAATGAACTTAGCTTGGGAAGGGTCGGCTTATTCTCTGAGTTGAAAACAGGGAGGCCAACAAGTGTCCACTTTTTCCAGAGCCAAAGATAGAGTAGGGGAGAGTCTTCCCCTTGTGCTGGAGGGGATTCTTTTTTTTATTTGTACTTTTATACTCCATTCTTGCCATTTTGTCTAAGTAAATATCCCTTTGTAGAAAGAATTTATGTTAACTGGTTAAATGATACCAGGATAATAATCAATGGAATGAGTCTGTTAGAGGGGAAATCTGACTCTAAAAGTGCTTGGTACTGGGAAGAACCCTTCAGAATGACAGCTAAAGGTGATACCAGTGGAAGAATTAACCTACCCCCTCACGGGTATCCCTAGAACTTGCTATGGAGGACCCAGTTCATCAATGCAGGTAAGAATTGGGACGAGGACTTCCTCCAGAGTATATGTAGGCTACACACACATATGGGAGTTGATGCTTTGAAAGGCAGATTTTGTCTGGTGTCTGAGACCGGATTCAGACCCAGATACCTAACTTTTTATTCCGGTCAATACCATTTTTTTCTTTCTCCCTTAAAAAAGATGTAGTATGTGTTGTGATCTGATAGCTTGTAGAGGGCATCTGTGAAAGTCAGACCTTCACCAATGAAATCATAAATCCATCAGAGTAACAACATCTGTGGAAGGCAAGCCTTCTCCGGTGAACTATAAATCCTTCAGAGTAACAATATCCCATATAGTTCATAAAAAGACGAGTAGGGGTATCTATTATCTTCTATCTCCCCCAAAACTAGCTCTATGTTCTGCACTCAGTAAATCCTTAACATATGTATGAGGAGACGGCAGAACTTTACATCTATGGCTTTCCCTCATGCTTTCCCCCAAGAAAATGCTTTTTATTCTGTATCTCATCTATATTCATGATCTGAACTTGAACTGACTTCCTTGTCTCATAAATCTCTCTTTAAAACTCACTACTGCCCACCCCCAACCTGCCACAACCCTGGGTTTAGAGTAGGAAAATTGTACTTTTTCCAAAAATGCCTGTACAGCGATTAGGACTTCCAGTGATGTAAAATCCTCTTTTTCCCTCCCTGTATTTTTTTTTCTTTAGATGACTTGTTTTGGTATCAATTTAGTTTGTGACCAATGTCTCATGTAGCTTTTCTAAGCCCTGCAGAGTGGATTGACTCTCATTGCCTTTCCAGCAAGCCCTTATCTAGTCAGTAAGTCAGTAAACATTTGTGCCAATAAAAGCTTGTGCCCAATACATGCCAACCATTGTGCTAAGTACAGGGGATGCAGGGGAAAAAGGCAAAAAACAATTGCTGCCTTTATCCATCTCCCTTTTAGCTCTGAGTAGTCTCCCCCCCCCACACACACATTAAAATTACTATTTACATGTCATTTGTGTCAGTTATCTATTCTATTCCTGAACTAATAGTATATTTAAACTGCCCTGACTCCCTAATTACATAGTTTATTTACAAGCAGGGGTGTATCTGTGCCTGTCTTCTTTATTACAGGCTGGATTCCCTATGGTCCTCTACCCTCTAGCTCAGAGGACAGTTGTGGGTCAGGTCTGCGTGCTTGAAGCCTAGTTCCTCTGGAGAGTGAGCCTGGGATTTTTTCATTTTTATTAAGGAAATGATTTCAAGGGACTTCCCTTCTTAGCTCTCACTGACCAGGCTTTTACATGATATTTCACAGTCATCTGGCTCATTTGTTTGACATGAAGGTCTGGGTCTGCACCATTAGAGACTATTTCCTGTATCATTAGTAGGAAAGAAAAGGAAAGACTCAGTTCTGGTTCCAGTAGAGAGTAGCCACGGCCTCACTCATCTCATGTAAATGGTCCTATCAGAGCTAAACAAGGAGGCAGCTATGCCCTTGTCTGTTGTTCACTGGTTTGAATTTAAGACCCACACTCTAAATTCTCAATAGATTTTAATCTGATTTGGCAGCATCTTTAAGTACTGCAGTCACGTGAAAACAGGTATAATGAATACTATGCAAAAAAGACATGGCTCTATTCACCATGAGCCTCCGGTAATATGTTTGAAAAAGTACTAGAGAAAAACAGAACAACGTGTAACTGACTTTTGTCTCTCGTTAGTTACAGTTAGTCTAGTTATTGGGGTGCATGCCTCTTCTCTTCTGCTAGATTTAGTGTCTCAGACATTCATTCTTTGAATTTGTCTCTTCTGCGGTTTATTGGGTGATCGATAAATGCAACTGAATGAATAAGTTTTAAAAGAGACTTGTAAAGGATGAGCAGGCCCTATCAATGAGTGTTAGCATCATCTTTGTTGAACTAGTTATTAGTCACTGAAAAATCCTAAAGTAGAGTTACAATTTTGGTCCTACCCCAGAATTTTATTAGTTATCAGAGAATCTCGGAGTTGGAAGGGGCCATAGAAGACATAGGGTCTAATCCATCCTCAAACAAGAATCTTTTCTATGCCATACCTGACAAACCATCATCCATGATTGCTCAAGGCAGGTAATTGAACCTTTGGAATATTATAGTGGCTAGGAAATTTTTCTTTATGCTGAATCTAAAGCCATTTCCCTGAATCTTTGACCCAAATCTTTGATCCCATCCCCTCAACAAACAGCATCAAGTCTAAACTCTTCCAATATGACTTTCCTTCCAGTTCTTGAAGATAGCTAATATGTCCCCAGAAAGCTTCTCCAGGGCAAATACCTCCAATTACTTTGTTCGATCCTCTTAAATTTGCTTTCCAGATGACCTATTCTGGAAGATTTCCAGCTCATCAACATCCTCCTTTGAAAGCACCCAGAGATAAACCCATTACTACAAGGTAGAAACTATGACCTCTGTAGTTTTGGATGCTGTGCCTCTCTTGGTGTAACTTAAGATTCATTTTTTTGCTCTACTTACTATGGTTATTATGGTCTTATTAGAGAATTGAATTATATTGGACTATGTTCCATCAAAATCCCCAGATTTTTTTCAGTCTTGTGTGGCCTCTTTTGGCTTCTGCAGCAATGGTGATAGAGAAGTGGGAAAGGGGAGAAGAGGGTCCTAAGTAAAACAAAATTTTAAGACCATCTCTAACCTCAAATTTGCCTGTTGGTCATTGTTTGATAACCAACAAGTGGCCATAGTATTAGAAAAGCTGAATCTTATCCATTTTGACATTATTACTGTAAATGAAATCAGAAGAAAGAAATTATAGGTAGTAATACAACAATAAAAAAATCAGTCCTAATAATTTGTTGTAACTTGTGTGCCTGGATTGTCTTATTTTAGCTTCCTGGTGTAAAAGTTAAAATTAAATCTCAATAATAAAAATGTTATATTTTAAGAGATTTATTAATGATCATTAATACTCAATAAACTCAAGGAATAAAGAAGATACAAAATAAAGACCACTTGCCCATGGCTGATCAGCCAGTTCAAACACCTTCCTTACCACCACCAAGCTTGGGAAAGGTGGGACCTTCCAAGTCCCCACCTAATATCCCCTATCTATAGGAAGTATGTAATGATAGGAAGTCAGTGGGCTTCTGGGAAATGTAGTTCTTTTTTTAGGGAAACAGATTTTCAATTATACACTGACTCAAAAACTCTACCTAGAATTTTGGGAAAATATCTATGCCCAGTAGCCCAATCTATTCTCTTGGGCGCTTGGCAACTTTATTAGGCTAGGGTGCTGGACCTAAAATCAGGAAACCCTGAATTTGAATCCCATCTGACCAATAATAGCTTTGTATCCAAGGCCAAGTCACTCGACCTCCACAAAATGGGAATATGAACATTTAGAATACTTATATATAAAATATATTGGAAGCTTAAAAATACATATATGTATATTTATAAACATATATACATAAAAATTTCATCTTTTCACATGTAAACAACCCAAGTAGAATAGGAAAAAATACCCAGAAACACATTCTAAGACCTCACAATCCATCTTTTGGGAGTTAAGAATCTCAATGGTGCCTCTGGTCTAGTTCAAGCTGCTTCCAAACCCTTCTCTGATTAGTTGCTTTACATCTCTGACTGAACCTTAGTTTGTTGCTCTTTTCTTTCTTTTCTGAGGAGCTCCTTTTAACTTAGTTTCTCTTCTCTTGGACTTCTTTTGGGGGGGGGAGTTGTTTGTCACATAGTTATGAATTCTTAGACCATGGCAATTCATGAATCAAAGAAAAAGGCATATTGGCCTTCAGTACTTTGCATTTCCTATTCAACTTCTTGTACCAACAATGGAAAAAGGAACAAAAGGTGCTAGATAGCATTCATTTTTTGACCATCTATAAACATTAACTTATTTTTGGTTCTCTTTGTGGGTTCTAGTGTGACCAATGCAGAGATGGCCTAATCTTAGAAAAAGAATCATATAAATCTTGACATTCTTACTATAAACAAAACCATAAAAAGAAAAAAGAGCTAAATGGAAAATATGGATCATAGGTTCTCTTTTTAGAGGCAAAAGGCAGAATTAATTGACTTGGTTTTTATCATGCATCTGAAGGCAATAGAAAAAAATCATTTCCTGGGACATCTGTTCATCTCATATAGCAGTTCACACAATGAGCATTTGCAAAAAGAACACCAGGAAAATAATTGCAGCTTGTGTATCAACATCTGTGGCAGAGGGCAAGAAGGTAGAGAAATCCTACAAAGAACTCAGCAAGACACCCTCCAAATTAAATCAACATAGATTTTTGTACTCAGTGACTTGAATTCAAAGGTGGGAAAAGGAAAATTAAACATAGAGAAAAATAAGTTGGAATTTATAGTCAAGTTAGACTAAAGTCTTATAGAATATACAGGAGCCTAAAATCCATAGAGAAAGATTTTTTTTTTGGGGGGGGAGATTTGGGAGGTACAGTATATAGTTAGTTCTAACATCACAAAAAAATAAGAAATTTTAACAGACAAGAAACAACCAGTTACAGATAGAGGAATCAATTATGACTCAGCTCTTTGTGTACAATCAAACATCAATTTGTTTGAGGAAAGAACAAAATCAATATAATACTATTGTAGAAAAAAAGAAGAAAAATGAGAAGAAAATATGATTTGAAAGTGAGGCAACTCCAATAGGCCATACTTAAATAAGTTGTTGATGCTGATAAATGAAAAATATATAAGAACAGTTACTAACAATGAAAAAGACATTTCCTAAATAAGTTTAATTAATGTAAACCTTGAACTCCATAATAAATATACAAAAGGAGTCGAAGAAAAGGTCTCAATCCAGATCTCCTTGCCAACTGGAGAGATATGGTAGTCAAAGACAATGCCCATTTAGAATATCATAAGACCATTGTAATTTCTTAGGAAAGTGGATAATGGGTCATGAGAAATTCGTGTGATTCATTGGATGGAGACTGGATTTGGAGTCATGAAGACCTTAGTTCAAAGCTTGCCTCACACACTTGATATCTGAGTGACTGGGCAAGTCACTTGACCTCTGTTTTGCTGCAGTTTCCTCAACCATATGTAGTCCCTCTACATGTGGTATGGGGCTTCATGAGTGTCTTGAAGGGAGGTACTCTTCTCCAAGGGGGACTTTACCTGTCTGGAAGTTGGTTTCAGAAGCTTGACCACTCTAATGTTTTCCAGGTTTAAGCTCCACTCTAGATTGTTATTTCTTTGTGGGGATGAAAGACTTAAGCTTTCTATCCAAGGCTTGACTCCCTTCATAATAACCATTTCCACAATGAAGACACATAATAAGAAGCAAAGCAATTCACTTATCCAGTGTGACAGCAAAACAGAAATCAGAGAAAGTATAGCAAGGAGAATATATACCAGACAAAATGAAGTGAGAGAACACGACAACTCAGCCAACCAAGAGAGAGACCTTTGGTGGAGCAGGCTGGGAAGAGGGACATCATGATGACTGCCTGGTTTCTTCCCAGAGTCTTATTCTCTCTTTAGCCATCTGAAGTGAAGTTGGCACCATCCAACTTTTCTCTTGAGATTGGAATCTAGAACATCCCAAAGAGACTCAAAAGAGTCTCTTCAATCTTCTCTTCAAATCCATTCTGTCCTCCACCCAGCTTGAGACATTGAACTCCACCTATGGAGGATGAATTCCATACTAATGGGCTTTGGGACTTGTGTTGCACATAAAAATGAGGGTAATAATAGTACCTGCCTCCCAGAGTTGTTGTGTGGATAAAATCAGATGTATTCACAAAACATTTTAAAATATTAAAGCATGAGATACATTCTATTATGAAACATAATTATTATTTGTATGATCACTTTATAAATCAGCAAGGAGCACTAAAAAGAGCCAAGAAAAGTCACTTACTTAAGGGTATTTAAAAGTAAAAAGTCACCAAAGGTCAATGATAAGGGACAGAGAAGATAGGTGAAATTTGTTTTTGAAAAAATAAACCCATTTTGTCAGTCACCACATTTGGACGCAACACAATAGTCCCTAGTGTGCACAAGGAAATGGAAATGAAGGATACAGAAGGAACTGAAGATAGAAATTTAGCCAAATCAAGTATACACAGAGGAGATGCCATGTGGAGGTGATGACATTTTGAGGGCCCTGAAGTGTTCATTGGAAAAATTAATACTTGGGAAAAGCATTTATTACCTTCTCAAAAAAAGAGTGACAATAGCAATAGCTACCAGCCTATGCACTTATTCTTTACTCTCAAGAAAAATTTATGGGGGCAACTGGGTAGCTCAGTGGATTGAGAGTCAGACCTAGAGATGAGAGGTCCTAGATTCAAATCTGGCCTCAGACACTTCCCAGTTGTGTGACCCTGGGCAAGTCACTTGACCCCCATTGCCTAGCCCTTACCACTCTTCTGCCTTGAAGCCAATACACAGTATTGACTCCAAGACGGAAGGTAAGGGTTTAAAAAAATTTTTTATAAACAATTTACCGATGCATCAAGGGCACCCTTGATGAAGGTATGAGCAGGAAATATTTAGACATTAACAAATGATCCTCTATAGGAATCCATATCTTTATAGCCACACGACTGGCTGAAAAGTACACAGAATAAAAAGTCCTATTGTTCTCCTTTGCTGACTCTAAGAAAGCATTTAATTTGGTTGAGCAAAGTGCTTCCTTATAGGCTCTCCTCCAACAAAGTGTATTCAATAGCCATATAATAAAAAATTCCTTGAAAAATATATTATGAGGCAATATAGTGTAAGAAATAGAGAACTAGAGGCAGAGCCAGGAAAGCCTGGGCTCAAATCGTGCCTCTGTCACATACATCTATTGGCAAGTCACCTAACCTCTCAGTGCTTCCAGGAAATTCTTTCAGACAAAAAGGTGCTGATTAGTGTTGGTAGAAGGAATTTTCTCATCCAGGATTTCTGTGTATCAATGAAATCACAATTCCAGTTCATTTTCTTATTCATGCAACAACAGAAATAACATTATTTGACAACATCAGAAGAGACAGAAAACAAAGAGACGTCTTATCAACAAAGGTAATGTTATTACCATCATGGAAAATATCTGGTGCCGACTCAATCAGCAAGCATAATATATTAAATATGCATTATACGTAAAGTCCTATAATATAGACCCTGCTCTCAAAGAGCTTGCCTTTTATCATAGGAAATAGCATTTACACTTAGAAATAAATACAAAATACAAGAGAATGGGTTCAAAGTGATCTTCTTCAAGGAGGTGTTAGCAATTGGCTGAAAAGTCTCAAAGAATTCATCACCAAGTGATTTGTCTACAGGTTATAAACCCATCTACACGAAGTGACATTTAAGAGGAATCTTGAGAGAGTAAATAAAAGCAAGATTCTTCAATGCTTCTTTAGATGTGCTTGTGGGTAGGTGATCTATTTATTGTATCAATCCTTATAGAGCTTCCTTAATTAGACACATATTTACTCAAGTTAGATCTTACCAGAAAATTGGAGAAAACTAAGCAAACGAACGATGTCTATTATATATGGACAATTGGAAGGGCATGTCTGGAAAGACACTATAGATAGTCAATGATCTGGACCCAGAATGGGAGGAGAAGAACCAGCTGGAATGCTATGGGAAAAATGGATAGTTCTTTGATTGATTCTAAGCTTCTTCCCGAAGCAAAAGCTGCCTTTTGAACTATAATATTCTTCCGGTGTTGCCCCATGGTGGCAGCTTATAGAATATCACAGAATATTCACTTTTAAAGCTGCTAGAACCAGGAATTTTGGAGGTGGGATGGAGAGTTCATTTTTGATCTGCTTAATTTCTCTTTCTGAGATTGGTTGGCTGAGATCATCTTTTTTATTTTTATTTTTTGCTCAATTTATGTTCCTTAACAATTTATAGTTATTAATCCTATTTATTTAAGCTTTCAAAGCAGTTGGCATATAATTAGGTAATTGGGTGAACCAGACTTGCCGGTCCTCTACATCATTTCTCTTTTCTTCCATTCCAACCAATTAAAATACTTACAGATGCCAAATAACAGATTTGGGAGCAGAACAATGGATAATATTTTGTGTGTCCACCAGTCATTGCTCTGGAATCACTGGAAATGAGGAAATTAGTGAGTTGTTACCAGGCCATGCCATGGTTGAGATGGATTCTATATATAAAAGGGAATCTGGGAAACCATTTTGATGTTTATAGCTCTCTCTCACACACTGATTTGGCAGTGTTTTCACTTACATAGAACAGTGGTTGGCATGAGAACCAATGCATAGATCTCAAGTAAAACATGAACTTCAAAGAAGTACTCAGCTGTGTTGGGCTGGTCTGTGTCTCCAACCTTTTGGAGCCTTCCCTGGTTATTAAATAATATATTTAAATAAATCTCACAAGGATTGCTAAGTTGTACACGATCTTTCTTTTATATTTAAACTTGTGATTCAGCTGTGTCTGACTCTTTGTGAATGTTTCCATTTTTATAGATGAAGAATTGAAGTAAATATGTATTAAATGATTTGCTCATACCACTAGTAAGTGTCTAAGGCTTCATTTGAACTCAAATCTTCCATGTCTCAGACTCTTCCATTCCACCACCTAGTTGCCTCCACTGGTAAACTTACCTTATGACAATCTATTTGGAGAGCATTTGCTATGAAACGATGAGGGATGGTTTAAAGAAATTAACCACTTCTCTAATATTTAAAAATAGTATTCCAGGACCTAATGATGTTACACCTCCTTTTTTAAGTATCTTGTACCTTCCAGAGCCCCATTCCCTCATGAATCACAGGAAAACTCATATCATCAAATTTTCCTCCTTGCATCAGGATTGCTGGTTCACCTGTTAACAATACCTCCCCCCCGCAGCCCCCAAACTGTGGTGACATCTTAGGTGACACATTTATCACCAGCTCCTTTCTTGGACTTTGTTGCTTGGTGTCTCTACCACTCTACTTCTTCCTACATGAAGCTAGACTCTTAGACAGTCTAGTTTGGTAGATATGCAGAGAGGATTATCTTCAGTTTAAAGCCCTTCTAATTCCATTTTCTTGGAAGGGAGATGGCACAGTAGAAAGAGGAGGAGGCTTGAGGGCAAGAAGACTCATCTTCCCGAATGCAAATCTGGCCAGAAGCATTAGCTGTGTGATCTTGGGCAAGTTCGTTAACCCTGTTTGGCTCTCTTTCCTCATCAATAAATGAGCTGGAAAAGGAAATGGCAAATCACTATAATATCTTTGCCAAGAAAACCCTAAATAGGATCATGAAAAGTCGGATATAACTAAAAAAATGACTGAATATCAACAGTGACATTTTCAAGACTCCAGGCAAATACATCACTAAAAGTCTCGTGAGGGGACATTCCACTCTTGGACAAAAGTTTATGTGATTTCCAGAGAGTGAAAAACCATACTCAGATACCATCATCTTAACTCCCCGGGGGGAAGAACACAATAATAGGAGCGGATACGTCTCTTAAAATAAAAACTGACAGAAGAAAACATGTTAACAAAATTTTACATACCTTTTTGGACCGAAGAAAAAGCTACAAGATAGGGGCACTTATTATGTGAGACTTCTTTAGAAAGCCCACATTTCACTTAAACAGTAACAAAGAGCATGGAAGAAAGCAGTGTCTGGCTTAAATGCCTACATTTCCCCTCTCTCACCCAGAACATAACAAAAAACTAATGATATAGCTATAACAAGAACCCAGAGGCTTCGAGGTAGCAATAAACTCATTTAAAGTGCTAAGATTTATTTCCCACAGCAGATAACAGATGGCTGCGAACATTCAACAATATGTTTCATTCAAATCAGCAAACTTAAAAGCTACTGTATACCAAACATCTTGCTTTATGTACTAACTCTGTTAAGAATATTCATAACCAAGAAAAACTCCAGGTGTGACATAGCATATACTTAGCAAGCCCAGTAAGAACGGCTGTGATGTACAGGAGGAAGAAAAGCAACTCCAAAAACACCTCTAAGAAAAGCATTATTATAGTCAACATTGTCACTATCAATGAAAAGCACAAAAACATTGAATTAGTTCCCATCAAAATTTTATCTTCAGCATCATACGTGCTCCCAGGAATAATTGTAGACATCTCTAAATATTATTTCATCATCTATTACTTGCTTGACTACATAGTATTGCTTCCCATAAATTCTATGAGAAATGTGTAAAGAAGGTAACAAATCGGATTTGTTTTCAAATTAGTACTGTATACTTAGAAGACTCTAATCTGATACTGTTACCGTACTTTTGTGTATATTTATGTGTAGGCAAGGGATCAGGTTTGTTAAGGGAACTATTGGCTGGGGGAATGGAATTGAGGTGAACAAAGCAGTATTGTACTTGGAAGTCAGAAATGCATTTTAAAAATAAACTGAGATGTATTAACACTTAATTTCAATTCTTACCACTAATTGGAATTATTGACTGGATTGAATTTAAACCCTTATACTTATATAACATTGCATTAGAAACAAGATAAGAAGGTGGAAAGCAATTGATGAAAAAAGCTTTTAGAAATAACAAATTTTTATATAATGGTACAGTCTTGAAAAAGGAAATTGAATATCTAATTTAAATTTTATCAACAGCATTTTGTTGTAACATGAGAGCATGCCTCACGTAAAGAAAATATAAGGTTCAGCTATTTTGTTGATTTTTAAAATTGGTTGGTTCATAAAAAAGAACAATTTTTAGTAAAATTAAATGTACCCATGAAATCTTTTCTCCAACAAGTTCTGGCCCAATATATATGTTAAAATCTTACCAAGAAGCTCTGAGAGATGAAACTACATGATAACTTGCTCAACAATCACTTAATATTGATATCAAAGTGGGTATAAAACTGAGACAAATGCTTATCTAATGTTTGCTAGTGTTCTGGATCGAGATGCCACATATACTGTCAAATCAATCAAAAAGTTTACTTATTTATGGTCAGGTTCTCTAAGCATTGTAAGTTCATTCTTACCACAGTTCCTATATACTACAAAAAAAGATGCACAGCAGTAAGAAAGAGAATAACGTGGATGAAAAAATATGTTATTGCCAAGTTATGACATACAACTTGGCTCAACAAGCCACTGAGTTTAGTCCATGAATATGGAACTGCAGATTGTGATATGGAAATCACTTTATTTATAAGATGGAAAATTAGTTGGACTAAGGATTGAGTAGTAAGAAGATACTGAATTGGATACAATTTGAGAAACCTTATTATACTTTCTATAACCTTAAACATTGCTACAAAAACCCATCTTGTTAGCACCAATATTCTCCTGGTGGTGCTTTATGGTTATCAATCACAGAATACCATATTCTTGGAAAAGGCAATAGGAAAAATCATGGTGGACAAAAGTAAATTACAGAACATTACCAATGATGATGCATGCTTGAAAAGTAGTGTAAAAAACTATTCAAGGCATGGGTGACCAAAGAAGTAGATTGGTCATGTTAAGAAAGAATGTAACAACAAATGAAATGCTACATTGGGCAGTACAAGATATTAAAAACCAGGGGAATGCTCATAGATCTTCTGGAGTATTTCTGGAAAGACACAGACTTGAATCAAAGAGAAGAAGGTGTTGGGATGAATGGGAGGTTTTCACTCTGCTTTGGATAATATCCTAGATTTAGGACTGTAGGCTTGGCAGATGAGGAAGCAGGCTTAGGGTGATGGAGTGACACAAATGAAATAAGTGGCAGAGACTAAATTCAAATACAAGTTCTCTGACTCCAAATTCAGTGTATTTTTTCAAATAGTTTAAGTAAGGATGGATCCATTATTCAAAAGTGACATGTAGTATTTTAAAACATAAGTATTTTGTTCCAAATGGTATGGTGACTGAGTTTAAGCAGATACTTTAAAACATTTCAAATTCCTAAATTTGCATTGTTAAAAAAGATTCTCTGTTCTACAAAACTGAGAGCAAAAACCTGTTTTAGACTCAAATGTCTTAAATTAGCCAATTTCCAGTTAAAATATTTCAGTTTTAAGTAATGTGACATGTCATGTTAGAAACATGTATTGTCAGAGCTGGAAAGGACTTAGTTTTTAAAAATAAATATTATATTTAATTGTATTTATTGTAAAAAAAAAACCCACAAAAATCATCAGCATTTCAATTTAGCAATAATAAAAGAGGAGGAAATAATAGAAGGGAAAGTCCCATTCAAAATAACTACAAAACAAATAAAATATCTATTAATACATCCTCAAGGTTCATGTAACTAAAATTACTAAATAATTCTTCAAAGAAATAAAGAATAACTTGAATAAGTGAAGGCATGTTCATTGCTCATGGTTGAACTGTGCAATGTTCAATAAAATTGAAATGAGCTGCTGAGAAAATTGGAAAGCAGTTTGGTTAAAAAATAGGTTTAGGCCAAATCTTATATCATCTACCATATGCCATATTAGATCTCAAACAGTTAGTCAATTTCAATATTAAAAGGTTACTTTAAAAAAAAAAAAACTAATCAAAGTGAATAAAAGTACTTTTTTGCTGAAAAATTTTTTAACATTCTTTTTAAATTTTGAGTTTCAAATTCTCTCTGACCCTTCTATCTTTGCCCTACCCACCATGAGGACAAACAAAATGATATAAATTTTACATTTGAAATCATGGAAAATATTTCCAGATTAACCATATAACAACAACAAAAAAACCCCAAAATGATAAAATTATACTTCAATTTGCATTTAGAGTTCAGTTCTTTCTCTGGAGATTCAATAGCCTTTTATCCTCAAGAGTACTTTGGGATTGTCTTAGATCATTGTGTTGATTAGACTAACCAACTCTTTCACAGTTGATCATCATTACGACATTACTGTTACTACACAATATTTACTTTGGATCATTTCCAAGTAGGTCTTGCTATTATTTTTCTGAAACCACTCCTCTCATCATTTCTTATAACACAATAGTACTTAATCACAATCATATGCCACAACTTGTTTAGCTATTACTTGTGGTAGGTGATTCCAGATCACCTTGTGCACTTAAAAAATTCAGGGGCTAATTTCAGAGAAAAGTTCATTTGTGTTCTCACAAGAGTGGGAAGGACAAGATAGGCATGCACTCAAAGGGTGCAGCTGAACTCCTTTTACCAGGAAGAAGTCCACAATTTCTTTGTATACATTTCTGCCACAGCCATAACCCATTTTTCTCATTGGTTAACTCAGTCTTCCTGTAAGCAACTAACTACGTCTCCTTGGCATTTGCCCCTCATGTTACATACATCCCTTGTACAGAAAAGGGAGGATAAACTCCTCCTAAAGCTGTGAAAGTTAATATCTGTGAAGTTATTGAACATGTTCTTTATGGTTTCTCCCCAAATGTGACCTTCAATCCCCACTCCCCTTCCTGTGCCTTGGGGCTCACAATCTTAAACTTTCCCTTGTTTGGTATTTCCATACTTCCTCAAACCCACCTGGAGGCCATCTGTGTTTTGCAAAACTGCTGAATTAACAATACATTTGACTGTTTGGACTTGAGTATATTCTGTTCACAAGATGAGTTCACCAAACAGTCACATAGCCATATGAAAAACAATCAAATAAAGCACATTTCACACTACATATCACATACACAATTGATTAACATCTCTTTCATTTCCAATTCTTTGCTACCACAAAAAAAGAGCTGCTAAACATATTTTTGTACATGCAGATCCTTTTCCTTTCCTTTGCTCCCTTTCGGCTATAGACCTAATTGGCATTGCTGGATCAAAGGTAATATACAGTTTTATAATTCTTTGGGCATAACTGCAAGTTGTTCTCCAGAATATTTGAACCAATTTACAGCTCTAGCAACAGTTTATTAGGGTACCTATTTTCCCTGATAGGTGTGAGGTGGTATCTCAGAGACGTTTGAATTTCTAGTTCTGGAAGTGATAGTGATTTAGAGCATTTTTTTTTCATATGACAATAGATAAGCTTTGATTTTTTCTTTTAAAAACTCTTCTTACCCTTGACCATTTATCATTTTGGGAAATGGTTCTTATTTTTAAGAATATGACTCAGTTTCTATGTATATAAGAAATGATGTCTTTATGGAGAAATTGCTGTAAATTTTTTATATTCTCTGTCTATGATATTTTTCAGCAAAATGTGGTTTTCTTGATGATCTCTTTTAATTAGATCTGTTTTTGCTTTTACTTGTCTGAGATCACAATTGACACACCTGCCTTCTAAAAATTTCTGTTGAAGCAAAATAAATCCTGCTCCAGCCTTTATTTTAACTTCCTGCATCTTTTCTATTTCAAGTGTAGTGACTATTGTTAGATATTGGTTTTTAATCCATTCTGCTATCAGCTTCCCTTTTGTGGTGAGTTCATTCCATTAATATTTTAATTTTGATTACCACCTGTATTTCCCTCTATCATATTTTCTTTTACTTATCTTTACCTGTTTTTTATCCTGTTTAGTCTGTTTTGCTTCTGACCATTGCCTCATTTAATCTACTCTAACTTTTATTATGTTCCCAGCCAAATCCAGATCTATTATCCCTTTTCCCTTCTATTTCCCTATCAGATAAGGTATTTATAAGAGCAATTAGGTAGCTCAGTAGATAAAGAACCAGGTTTAGAGTTAAGAGGACCTGAATTCAAATCTGATTCCTAGCTGTGTGATCCTGGGCAAGTCACTTAACCCCAATTGCCTGCTTTTCTCCCTTGGAATAGATACTTAATATCAATTCTAAGATAGAAGGTGAGGGTTAAAAAAAAAGAGAGATATCTGTACCCAGTTGAGTGTGGTATTTGTGTGCATCTATCTATCTATCTATCTATCTATCTATCTATCTATCTATCTATCTATCTATCTATCTATCTATCTTTCTATCTGTCTGTCTGTCTATCTATCCATCCATCCATCCATCTATCTATATACACACACATACATATATGCATATATAGATTCTCCCCTCTTTGACCTAATTATGATGAGTGTGAGGATTAAGCATTGCCTTACTCCACACCCCCATTTTCAACTTCATTACAAAAGCTCTTCCTTGAATAATACTTTTATCTGATGATATTTCCCCCATTCTATCTCTCCCTTCCCCACCTTTTCACAGTGCATCCCTCTTTCTTAGCCCTTCATTTTTTTGTTTATTTTTGGAGATCATAAACATAATCAACACATATTCATGCCCTCATTCAATGCAGACTCTTCTAAACTGCCCTAATAATGATAAAGTTTTTAGGAGTTACATGTGTCATCTTCCCATATAGTAATATAAACAGTTTAACTCTACTGAATCTTTTATTATTCTTTCATGTTTATCTTTTTATATTTCTCTTGAGCCTTGTGTTTGAATGTCAAATTTTTATCTAGCTCTGGTCTTTTCATTGGGAATGTTTGAAAGTCTATTTCATTAAATATTAATCCCATTCCTCTTCCCCCCCCCAAAAAAAATAAAGGATTATACTCAGTTTTGCTGTATAATTATTTTTGGTTCTACTTCTAGCTCCTTTGCCTTTACTTCTAGCTACTATGAGCCTCTCAAATTGTCTTGGGTTGGAAAAAAATGTCTTACCCTTACTTTTTGTTGGCTCTGCTCTCCCCAAATTGGATTCAAGTAATTATTATGAATTTTTGCTTTTCCTTCAAGAAAACATTGGGAGAATTTGGCTGGCTAGCTGTCTTCTCTACTATCTTGCCTTCATACCCTGGAAAGGACTTTAGAGCTCACTTAGACTAATTCTCTCATTTTGCATATGAATCAGCTAAAGCTTAGGCAAAGTAACTTGCTCAAAGTAAGAAGAGAACCCAAGATTTGAACCCAAGACCATCTAACTCCAAATCCAAAGTCCTTTCCAAAACATACTAAATGTAAATTCAACTGTAATTATTATACTAATCAGGAATAACCCCTCAATGTGAAGAACTTTTCATCTTAAAGGAAAATCAAAATTATATGCTTTAATATGATCAATATTCCTGAGTATGCCTATTTAATCAACTTTTTAGTAAAGATAATTTTTAGTTGCATTGCAGATCACAACACTGATGAGTATTTAAAAATTATAATAATAAGAAAAAATGAGGGCAATCACTGTAAAGTATTCACCTGTGGAAGAGAGAAATTGGGAAAGCCTGCAACAAGACAGGAGTAGCTGGGACTGATGACCTGTCATTCAAACAAGAGCATTCTGTTTGGAATGTGACCAGGAGAAGTGGTTGGAGGAAGGGGAGCAGACCAACTGAAGTCTAAACTCTTGGTTTGGGAGACAGAAAAGTGTGTGTGGTCCCTTTTGGCTTGGAAGACAGAAGAAAGAAGGACAAAGTCCTGTTCTCTCTCTCTGATTTGCTCTGTTGTGATAGTGACTGAACTTCCAGACTCCCAAATTGAACTATATTCCACCATCCTTCAACTTAAGATTCATTCTAGTTTTAGGGAAATCCTATATCCTCTCTCCTTCCATTTTGAGCTTTCCTTTCTTCCCCAATAAACCCCTTACTTAATTTAGAGAAGAAAAAGAGTATTTATTTGAGACATCATAAAACTCATCCTGAATTGATTTAAAAGACCAACAGAAGAAGGAGGGTGAAGGGAGGGAAGAAGGAAGGGAGGAAGAAAGAAGATTAACAGCCTGATCTGTAGTTATCATTTATCATTCAAAATAGTCCCTTATTACACACCACAGGATTTTTCTGTTGAATGTTAAAAAATTGGGACACTTTTAGTAATGTCAAAATGCTGTATACTTAGAAATAATTTCATTTAGCTAAAAACAATATCATAGAAAATATAGTCTACAAAAGTCAAGAACTAGGGAAGAAAAGACGGGATTTAGAAATACCTGCCGTAAGTAAACCCATTTAAAGATTATTACAAGGAGAGATCTCTAACTCCCAAAACAAATGGAAAAGTAGGAGAGCATCATTGAAAATAGCACTAATAGCCCCCAAATTCCCAAGGCAATATCTTATCACTGTGTACAAATGGAAATCTATTTTTGGGTGGGGTGAGGAGGAGGAGATAATACTATTTTGGAAGCTGACTACAAGACTACAGTAATAATTAATGTTGTTGTTTGGAACATGTCTACAGATTTAATTAATATGGTAATGACTTCACATTGATATCTATAATGATTAGGTTAGACTACAAACAACTCCAGAGCATCTTTCCCAACCCCTTATACAAAGACCCAGTATGAAAACTAGAGCATTTGCCCAAGGTCATAGGATTAAGGGATGCTCATGACCTTGCAGATTATCTAGTCTAATCCCTGAATTTCATGGTTGTAGAATGTGATTTACAGATGACTATTAATTGCTGGTGACAGAGCAGAAAAATGGGACAGTGAATTGGATATTGGTTCCAGCATTGTATCTGCTACTTACTATATGATTTTGGACAAACTATTTCTGCATTCTGACCTTATTCCTTAGCTTTAAAATGACAAGTTTCAACATGAACTCTAAATTGCCTTCATAGGTTTATCCTATGTCAAAGTGAATTCTGGAAGCCTCAAGTTTGCCTATTTCCCTTGAGAACTTCCCTTAAGGGAAGTTCCAAAGTGACTTAGTCTTAGACTGAATAAAGGATCTCCCAGAGCCCATTAGGTGTTCTGAATAGTAGTAATAGAAATGCTCAAATGCTCAATCACCCTTTTAGTCCTAGAAGTTCCCCCCATTGTATCAGAGATCCATTCTCAAGAAGAACAAGAGTTGTGGAGGAACCATCCATTTAGTATCTATGTAGTAGAACACTCCCTGATACCCCAGGATCTTCCCCAAGCCTGCTTACAACCTGTCAGTGTATGTTTGATATGCTTAATTCCCCAAAAGTTATATAAGTTCTCTGTGTTCTATTATTTTGGGGGGAATCATCTAGATTGGCGATCGTCTCAGAGACACTATTCCCAGAGTCCCAGAGCCTTTGGCTCTGTGAGGTTTTTAGGCATTTGACTCTGTGTGGTGGTTGAATATTGAGCACTATCTCCTGATTAAAGATTGGATTTAATTGACTAGTGGTTCTGTATTTTTTTCCAGGTTGACATGTATTATGAAGAAAGTACTTTCCAATTTGAGTTATCTATGATACAGTGGGAAAAGAACTGGTATTTTAAAGTGACAACCTGGTTTTATAAAACTCCAAATTTACCTTTGTCCCATGGGAACTTGCCTTAGAGGAACTCCCATAGCAACCCTTTTCCCAGACTGAAAAATAAGCCATCAAATACCCATTAAGCACCCTGAATATGAGGATAGAGAGATATTTAAGTCTTAAGTACCCTTTTTTTGCTTTCTTGGCTTCTCTCATTGTATTTGGATCTCTCCCAGACAGCTAGCCTCAGGCTACAACCTCTTTCTTAAACCCCTATGGCAAATATTGTTAATATTAATTAATCAATTAATAACATATAATATATTATACATATTATATATAACAATATAAACTAATTAATTAATAATTGTTAATAATAATTAATATTCCCTAAAGAGTATTATGAATTTTAGATTTTATCCAACCTGATTAGTCTTTAAAATCCTAACAAACAGTAATGTCTACACCCCTACTTAAGAATTAAGTGTTGAGGAGGATGGCCTATGACAGACATGTGCTAGCACGTGACAAATAAGAAACAACTGACAGAACCCCTGGGCTGTCCTAAGTCAAGCTTAATCTACCATTGGTACATGTGAGATGCAGGAAGTGATGTAAAGAATGGTCTATATATTTTGCGTCATTTCCTCTCTCTGGGCTCTCTTGCAGAGACATGGCTCTTTCTTTGTCTCATGTGGCTGGCAACAGCATGCTGGGTGTCTTGGCAGTTTGGTGGTTGTAGCTTGCTGGTAAGGTAACTAGGAGAAGCTCTGTAGCATAGGTTAGGTGAGGTGTCTTCTTTGAGCAACCTGGGTCAGTGGTTAGACTGATTCCTCCTTTCCTTTACCTTCTAAAGCACTATCCTCTTAGGAAGCCCCTCATCTTGGAGTAGACCTCATGGCTGGAAACTGAGCTAGTTTTTATCTTCTGAGGAGGCCTCATGGCTGAGTTCTCTGAACTTCCCTTGGCTTAGGGTAGGTCAGAGAAATCTTATACCCTTTTTCTCTCTTCTTCTTCTTAATTTCTTCCCTCTGTTGTAATTAAACCACCATAAAAATCCCAAACTGACTAGAGTATTTTATTGGGATTGAATTAATCCCTGGCGACCACTAATATAATATATTCAGTCAATAACTCCTAATTTTACCCTTAACAGTATATAAGACCCTAAGTTCTCCAGTTCCATGGAAATTCCCATAATGGAGATTCCTACTCCTGCTGTAATTTCCCTGTGTCAACCTGGAAAAACAGAGAACCACTAAAGTAGTCAGCAAAACCAAATCTTTAATCAGGAAAGAGACAGGTCCATAATAATAGGTATAATATAATGGGGAAAGGGGAGAATGGAAATGGAGCCTCTTCCTTTTAAAACAGGGACAGAGTGAGAGGAGGTGTTGTTTGGCCAGAGGAGAGAAAGAGGATGGATTTTGTCTTTTCCCCCTCAGCCCTGACTAGACCCCCTCATTATGTCTACCTTCAATTCCTACTAGCAGGCTCTCTGGGATCTTTGTTGGAAGAGGCTTCAGGAGGTAAGTCTCTTTCTTTTGGGGAGAGAGAAATCTCTCTTGCTCCCTCAATTCAGGCTGACTTCAAATAAAACTGGAGTCACTTTTGGGTCCTAATGACTGAGTTTATTCAAGGGAAACAGGAAAGGGACAGGGCTGATGAATGGTAAGGATTGAGATTCTGGAGGGAAAGAGGGACAGAGGGTCCCTATATAATTGATAGCCTTCCCCCTAAACTTAGGTAGCTTGAGTCTGATAACCAGAACCCCAGAGGGTTTCAGAAAAGAGAAACCCTAGTTTCTTGGCTGACACAGCAATTGTCCCCAAGTTCAAGGTTCAAAAGCAGTTGTAGAGATCTTCTTTTTGGACTGCTTGTCTCTCAAAGTCCTTGTCCACTGACTGGGGTTTGGGAGGATCTGGGATCAGGAATTCAGGGAGAGAAAGATTTGAGATTCAGTCAGAGTCCAAAAAACCCTCTGCTCAGGTACTCTTTGCCAGGAGTCCATTTCAGCTGCCTGGATCAGCTATTTCTCTCCCTCCAAGGTTCCAAGTTTCTTTTTTGCTCACCGCCCCCCCCGCCCCCCCTTTGCTTCTTGCAGGATTCTTGCAGCACTTCCAAGCTTATTCCCAAAGTTTCCAGATTTCTCTCTCTTACAACAGCTGCTACACAGAACCAAGCTCCAAATACTAGACCTTGGGGCTTTGGGAACAATACCTCTGAGAGGATCACCAATTTAGATGATTCCCCAAAGAATAATAGAACATAGGGATCTCATATACCTTTTGGGGAATCAAGCACATCAAATATATATTTACAGGTTGTAAGCAGGCTTGGGAAAGATCCTGGGGTATCAGGGAGTACTCTACTACATAGCTACGAAAAGGATGGTTTCTCCACAGCCTTTGGTCTTCTTGGGAATGGATCTCTGATACAATAAGGGAAACTTCTGGGACTAAAAAGGTGATTAAGCACTTGAGCAATTCTATGACTCCTATTCAGGACACTTAATGGACACTGGAAGATCCCTTATTCAATCTAAGACTAAGTCACTTTGGGGCTTCCTTTAAAGTAAGTTCCTGTAGAGGCAGCAAAAAGTTCAGACCTCTGAAAACCCTTCCTTACCAATTACAAATTAAATCCTCCTAGGAGACTGAAAATCAAACCTAACAACATGAAAGAGCCAAGGAACCCTCCTGTTGGACTCAACTTAAAAGGTACGCACCTCAAAAGCCAGAATTTGGGAACACTCCAGTTTAAGGGAAGGAAAAAGGAAGGTTCCAGGACCCCACTGCCACCTAGAGCACTAAGCATCCAGTGGCAGCTAGAACTTGTGGGTGGACAAAGGCTCTGGTCTGGAGTGAGTACCTTGTGGACAAAGCTGTGCTAGGTTCAGAGTGTCGAACACAGGCAGTAGGGAAGCAGTTAGAGAAGGAGCACAGAGGGGGCAGCCTAGTTGCAGCAGAGACCCTCCATATTTCTCCCCCCTTCTAGGAGGTTTTGGCCTCAGGGCACATCTAGCCCAACCTAGTTGGACTTAATCCCATCAAATTCTTCAGGGGGCAGGGAAGCTCAAGATTCAACACCCCTCCCCCATAGACTGCTGGATTTTAATCCAATCAAAGCCTCCAGAGAGCAGGGAAGCTCAAGCTCCAACACCCCTCCACCACAGACTGTGCTGAGAGATTTGCTGACAAAGCTCCAAGAGGGAAGACTGACAGAAAAGCCCAAAACAAAAAAAAAAAAAAAAAAAAAAAAAGAGAGAGGGGGCAAGAGCACAAACAACTGCAGGGATTAAAGAAGGGGGTAAATATGAGCAAACAACAGAAAAAGAAAAAAGAAATTACAATTGACAGCTTCTATACAGGCAATGAACAAATAGCAAATGGAACAGAGAAGGAGGAGAGAATACCAAGCAATAAAACAGAAAACCCAGTGAATTGGATACAGGCTTTGGAAGAACTCAAAATATAATTCAAAAAACAATTAAGAGAGGCTGAAGACAACTGGGAAAAGAACTTAAAAAGTAAGATAACTCATCTGGAAACAGAAAACAGTGTCTTGAAAGCCAAAATCAATCAGCTTGAAAATGAGGCAAAGGAAATGAAAGATCAGAAGGAGAAGGATGACCAAAAATCCAGAGATGAAATCCAATCTTTAAAATCCAGAATACAACTAGAAGCAAGTGACTTCACAAGGCAGCAGGAAACTATAAAACAAAATAAAAAGAATGAAAAAAATGAGGAAAATATGAAGCACCTCATTCACAAAACAGAAGATTTATAAAATCGTTCCAGGAAAGACAACTTAAGAATCATTGGTCTACTGGAAGATCATGACAAAAGAAAAAGCCCGGACATAATACTACAGGAAATTATCCAAGAAAACTACCCTGATATTCTAGAACAAGAGGGAAAAGTGGAAATTGAAAGAATCCACAGAAAACCTCCTGTACTTAATCCCCAACTGGCAACACCCAGGAATGTAATAGCCAAATTCAAGAACTATCAGACCAAGGAAAAAATATTACAAACTGCTAAGAAGTCATTCAAATACACAGTGAGGTTAACAAAGGATCTGGCTGCATCTACACTTAAGGACTGAAAGGCATAGAATATAATATTCCAGAAAGCAATTACCAAGCAAAACTGACTATATTCTTACAGGGGAAAGTATGGTCATTTAACAAAATGGAAGAATTCCAAGTATTTGTAAAGAAAAGACCAGACCTGAACAGAAAATTTGATGCCCAAGCACAGAACTCAAGAGAATCATCAAAAGGTAATTAAGAAAGGGGGAAAAAATAAAAACAAACAAACAAAAAAAACCCCAACTTTTTTTTAAAGAGACCCAATAAGTCAAAATGATATGTATCCTATAAGAAAAGAGGTCATTGGTGACTCTTAAAAATTGTTATTATCACCTGGGCACCTAGAAGAATTACACTTAGAGGGAACACTGACAAACTGTATAAGATGAAATGCCAAGACATAAATATGTATATAGATATATGTATGCATAAATACACATTTATGTATATATAATATACAACTAGAACTAAAAAAAGAGGTTAATACTAAAAGAAATGGGAAAAGAAACAAAAGAGGGTAAATTTATATGTCACAAAGAAGCTCATGTTGGAAGGGAGAGAGAACATCAGTACACTAGAAGGGTAAAGAGGTTGGAGATAGGAAATACTAAACTCCTATATGCATTAAAATTGACTCAAAGAGGGAAGAACAAGCAAATGCATTGGGGCAGAGAATTGATTTGTGCCCTATAGGGAAGTAGAAGGGCAACAAATGAATTGGTGGGGAGGGAAGCAGTACAAGGGTAGTTTTAAAAATACTGTAAAGAAAATAAAAGGGGAATAAGAAGGGAGGGGGAGTAGAAAGGGAAGTAAAATAAGGGTGGGAATTAGGGGGACTGATTAAAAACAAAACATTGGTGTAGAAGGGAAATAATGAAAGAAGAAAGGGCAGGACTAGGAGTAGAAATCAAAATGCTAGGAAATACACAGCTGGTAATCATAACTCTGAATGTGAATGGCATGAACTCACCCATAAAACACAAGCAAATAGCAGACTGGGATTAGAATCCAAAACCGTACCATATGCTGTCTACAAGAAACACACATGAGGAAGGTAGACACACATATTGTAAAAGTAAGAGGATGGAACAAAATCTATTGGGCATCAACTGATAAAAAGAAGGCAGGAGTCTCAATCATGATATCTGAGAAAACCAAAGTAAAAATAAAACTAGTTAAAAGAGATAGGGAAGGTAATTACATCCTGATAAAAGGTAGTATAGACAATGAGGAAATATCAGTACTCAACATGTATACACCAAATGGCATAGCATCCAAATTTCTAAAGGAGAAATTAGTTGAGCTCAAGGTTGAAAAAGATTGAAAAACTATACTAGTGGGGGGCCTGAACCTTCCTCTATCAGGACTAGATAAATCAAACCAAAAAATAAATAAGAAAGATATAAGAGAAATGAATGAAATCTTAGAAAAATTATAGTTAGTAGATATGTGGAGAAAAAACAAATATGAACAAAAAGGAATGCACCTTCTTTTCAGCAGCACATGGTACATTTACAAACATTGACCATGTACTAGGGCATAAAAACATGGCAAACAAGTGCAAAAGAGCAGAAATAATAAATGCAACCTTCTGAGATCACAATGCAATGAAAATAATAATTAGTAAGGGTACATGGAGAGGCAAATAAAATATTAATTAGAAACTAATCAATACGATTCTCCAAAATCAGTTAGTTAAAGAACAAAGCATAGAAACAATTAATAATTTCATTGAAGAAAATGACAATGATGAGACATCCTTTCAAAATCTATGGAATGCATCCAAAGCAGTACTCAGGGGGAAATTAATATCCTTCTGTTCATATATTAACAAAATAGAGAGGGCAGAGGTCAATGAATTGGGCATAAATCAAAAAAACTAGAAAGTGAACAAATTAAAAATCCTCAGATGAAGACTAAATGAGAGATCCTAAAAATTAAAGGACAAATTAATAAAATTGAAAGTCAAAGAACTATTGATTTAATAAATAAGACTAGAAGCTGGTATTTTGAAAAAACAAATAAATAGACAAAGTACTGGTCAATCTAATTAAAAAAGGAAAGAAGAAAATCAAATTGACAGTATCCAAGATGAAAAGGGAGACCTCACCTCTAATGAAGAGGAAATTAAGGCAATCATTAAAAACTATTATGCCAAATTATATGGCAATAAATATGGCAATCTAGGTGATATGGATAATTATTTACAAAAATATAAATTGCTTAGACTAACAGAGGAAGAAATAGACTACCTAAACAACCCCATATCAGAAAAAGAAATTGAATAAGCCTTCAAAGAACTCTCTAAGAAAAAATCCCCAGAACCAGATGGATTAAAAAATGAATTCTATCAAACATTCAAAGAACAACTAATTCCAATATTACACAAACTATTTGACAGAACAAGCAAAGAAGGAGTTCTACCAAATATGACACAAATATGGTACTGATTCCAAAACCAGGCAGGTCAAAAACAGAGAAAGAAAACTATAGACCAATCTCCTTAATGAACATAGATGCAAAAATCTTAAATAGGATACTAGCAAAAAGACTCCAGTTAGTGATCAGGAGGGTTATTCACTATGATCAAGTAGTATTTATACCAGGGATGCAGGGCTGGTTCAATATTAGGAAAATCATCCACATAATTGACCATATCAACAAGCAAAGCAACAAAAATCACATGATTATCTCAATAGATGCAGAAAAAGCCTTTGACAAAATACAACACTCATTCTTATTGAAAACACTAGAAAGCATAGGAATATAAGGGTATTTTCTAAAAATAATAAACAGTATTTATCTAAAACCATCAGCCAACATCATCTGCAATGGGGATAAACTAGATGCATTCCCAATAAGAACAGGAGTGAAACAAGGATGCTCATTATCACCTTTATTATTTAACATTGTATTAGAAACAATAGCTGTAGCAATTAGAGAAGAAAAAGAAATTGAAGGTATTAAAATTGGCAATGAGGAAACCAAGTTGCCTCTCTTTTTGGATGATATGATGTTCTACTTAAAGAATCCCAGAGAATCAACAAAAAAGCTAGTGGAAATAATCAACAACTTTAGCAAAGTTGCAGGATACAAAATAAACCCACAGAAGTCACCAGCATTTCTACATATCTCCAACACATCTCAGCAGCAAGAATTAGAAAGAGAAATTCCATTCAAAATCACCCTAGACAATATAAAATACTTAGGAATCTATCTGCCAAGACAAACACAGAAACTATATGAAGCCAACTACAAAACACTTTCCACACAATTAAAATTAGATCTAAACAATTGGAAGAACATTAACTGCTCATGGGTTGTATGAATTAACATAATAAAAATGACCATCCTACCCAAATTAATTTTTCTTATTTAGTGCCATACCCATCAAACTACCAAAAAACTTTTTTTACTGAATTCGAAAAAATCATGACAAAGTTCATTTGGAAGAACAAAATATCAAGGATAACCAAGGAAATAATGAAAAAAAATGTGAAGGAAGGTGTCCTTGGAGTAACAGATCTCAAACTATATTATAAAGCAATGGTCATCAAAACAATATGAAACTGGCTAAGAGACAGAAAGGAGGATCAGTGGAATAGACTTGGGGTAAGTGACCTCAGCAAGATAGCCTATGACAAGCCCAAAGATCCCAGCTGTTGGGACCAAAACCCACTATTTGATAAAAACTTCTGGGAAAATTAGGAGACAGTGTTGGAGAGATTATGTTTGGATCAACATCTCACAACCTACACCAAGATAAACTCAGAACGGTGAATGACTTGAATGTAAAGAAGGAAACTATAATCAAATTAGGTGAACACAGAATTATATACATGTCAGATCTTTGGGAAAGGAAATACTTTTAAACCAAGCAAGAGATAGAAAAAATCAGAAAATGAAAAATCAATAATTTTGATTACATCAATTAAAAAATTTTTTCTACAAACAAAAACAAAGCAATCAAAATTAGAAGGTAAGCAACAAATTGGGAAATAACCTTCATGACAAAAACCTCTGACAAAGGTCTAATTACTCAAATTTACAAAGAGCTAAATCAATTGTACAAAATATCAAGCCATTCTCCAATTAATAAATGGGCAAGGGATGTGAATAGGCAATTTTCAGTTAATGAAATCAAAACTTTTAATAAGCCCATGAAAAAGTGTTCTAAATCTCTTATAATCAGAGAGATGCAAATTAAAACAACTCTGAGGTAGCACCTCACACCTAGCAGATTGGCTAACATGACAGCAAAGGAAAGTAATGAATGCTGGAGGGGATGTGGCAAAGTAGGGACATTAATGCATTGCTGGTGGAGTTGTGAACTGATCCAACCATTCTGGAGTGCAATTTGGGACAATGCCGAAAGGATGATAAAAGACTGTCTGCCCTTTGATCCAGTCATAGCACTGCTGGGCTTGTACCCCAAAGAGATAATAAGGAAAAAGACTTGTACAAGAATATTCATAGCAGTGCTCTTTGTGGTGGCCAAAAATTGGAAAATGAGGGGATGCCCTTCAATTGGGGAATGGCTGAACAAATTGTGGTATATGTTGATGATGGAATACTATTGTGCTAAAAGGAAAAATAAAATAGAGGAATTCTATGGGGACTGGAACAACCTCCAGGAAATGATGCAGAGCGAAAGGAACAGAACCAGGAAAACATTGTACAGAGAGACTGATACA
This sequence comes from Monodelphis domestica, assembly GCF_027887165.1. Lineage (NCBI taxonomy): Eukaryota > Metazoa > Chordata > Mammalia > Didelphimorphia > Didelphidae > Monodelphis > Monodelphis domestica. The sequence continues at coordinate 236,917,230 of NC_077234.1, forward strand.
CTTTGGTACAATTGAATGTAATGGATTCCTCCATTAGTGGCAATGCAGTGATCATGAACAACTTGGAGGGATCTATGAGAAAGAGCATTATCCATACTCAGAGGAAAAACTGTGGGAGTAGAAACACAGAAGAAAAAACAACTGCTTGAATACATGGGTCAAGTGGATATAGTTGGGGATGTAGACTCTAAATGAACAAACTAATGCAAATATCAACAACATGGTTTTCATTAAGGACACATACAGTTGGGAAAAAGGTGGGGGGAGGGGAGGGGAGGGGAGGGAGTGAAATAATATGATTCTCGTAACCAAGGAATAATGTTCTAAATTGACTAAATAAATTAATTTAAATTAAAAAAATTTTTTAAAGCAAGTTTTTAAGGGAAATGAGCAAACTTGGGGCTTCCAGAATTCACACTGACCACTGAATAATTGTCCCTAGAGTCTCAAAGCTTAACTCATTGTGGTATTGGTGTATGTGCAGGTGACTATGTGGTAGTCATAAGAGCATTGTCTCTTGTGATTAAAAACGTGTTCTTTGTAATTGCTTTGGTGGTTCTATGTTTCTCCAGGTTAACAGGAGATATGTCCTGAATTCTAATCTGCCTCCACAAGGAATTGGAAATTGAGGGAATGTCCATCAATTGAGAGATGGCTGGATAAGTTGTGGTATATTATTATAATGCAATATTGTTTTCCTATAAGAAATGACAAGCATGGTGATGTTAGAAAAATCTGGAAAGACATATAAATAATACAATGAAGAAATAAGCAGAACCAAGAGAATATTAGAAATATAGAGTACACAGTAACAGCAATATTGTATGATGATCAACTGTGAATGACTTAGCTATTATCAATAATGTAGTGATCCAAGACAAGTCCAAAGGACTTATGTTGAAAAATGCTATCCAACTTCAGAGGAAGAAGTGGTAGAATCTGAGTACAAATTGAAGTATACCATATTTCACTTAATTTTCTAGATTTTGTGTATGTGTGTTGTAACGATTAAAATTTAGGGGAGATGGGGAGACTGAGGCAGGTAGAAATTAGTTTCTCTCTGCAAGGAGTATTATATTTTTTAGAGGTTTATTAAAGGTTAAAGATTAAGAATATACAAGTAAGAAACATGTGCCTAGGCCAGAGGCCTAGACAAAATAACCTCACATCATGGAAGAGACGCCTCTGCTCCAAAAACGGAAGTCCAAAAAAAAAGGCCCAAACCTTCAAAAGCCTTTGCTTAAATATCTTCTCGATCTCGGCCCAGGTGAGATTACAAGGCATTCTGGGGAAGTGGAGCAAAGGCTCATGGGGATTGTAGTCCTGTATTCGAGTCTATTTTTTACAGTGTCATGAATCTTTCAAAACATATTGAATGTGGAAATATATTTCATGTGATACCACATTCATAACTTATATAAAATTGCTTATAGTCTCAGGGAGAAAGTAGAGGAGGGAGAGAGAAAATTTGGAAGTCAAAATGTTAGGAAACATATTTAAAATGGTTTTTACACATAATTGGCGAAAAATAAAATATTATAGAAACAAAGAAATTCTGCCCTTCTCCACCCCATGCATATTACCTGTTTGATTGTGGATAATTTGCTTAGCTTTCTTGGGCCTCAGTTCCTTGTTCTCTAAAATGAGCAACTTAGACTGGTTCTCCTCTGAGATGCCCTACAGTTCTAGATCAATGATCTCTAGCAACAGCAGAAATGGCAAAGGGAAGTCAGAGAACATCTAGATTTTCACTTCACATTTAATAATAACTAAGACCTAGACTGGAAGAGAAGTGACTAATCAATTACTTGTTTTACAATTTTGATTGTTGTTCATTCATTTGAGTCATGTCTGACTCTTTGTGTGCCTATCCAGTAGACCACTTAGCTGTGTAGTATTTCAGAATACTGTATTACCAATGTATTAAGATATGTAATATTTAAATTTTAGTGGTCACCAGAATATGTAAGGTATTAAATTTAATGGTTTGACTAAGATATATTAAAATTATAAATAATAATGGTGGCCACCGATTCAAAGTATTATTGTTCAAACTCGAAATGATTTTAATATTTTTTATTTATGGAAAGAGTGAAAGCAGAGAAATACAAAAAGTTAGAGAAGGCATTAGCCTATATAATTAAATATTGTTCCAATGCCCAACTTAGGCAGGACTTGTTGACCTTCTAGCAGAATTAAACTCTCTCCAGAAGATAGTAAGGGAAAATCTGCTATCCACTCATCCAAGTTTCCTCCAAGAGACAGGTCAAAACAATGACTTGAGCTAGAGGTGACTCCTGAGGCCAACTTTCTTCTTCGAGCCCACCTTCTTCTTGAAGCTGACTTCCTTCTTGAAGTTGAACTTCTAGCCCCAGAAATTCAGGACCATTTATAGTGTCTTCTTGTCCCTTCTCCTTTTCACAGGGGCCAATCACAACTTCCAAATTGCCCAACACTCACCCAAGGAGAATTCTCACCTTCTGGAGGTGTGAATTCTCATCAAAAGAGTTCACAGTTTCCTGGCTGATTGAATTTCTAAGGGTGTGAATTCACTAAGTGGTTTGTGAAAGGAAAATAAAGAAGAGTTAATCGTGTCTTCACAATCTAGTGAGTTACTAAGTAGGGATACTTAAGTTATTGTTAATCAAAGTGTTAACTCCAACTAGGCAAAGAGAATAAAGGATTCACTTTCACAGATAATATAGGAATAAGGTGAGGTAATCAAGGATGCAGCCAATTTCTAACCCTCCTTTGCCCTGGGAAACATTGACTTGAGTCCTGAGTGAGGTCTCAGCTTTTATCTCTATATAATCTTTTTTTTTTTAAGCCTTCTTTATCATAGTCTTTTAATATCTCCAAATTCTTACCTCTTTTCTCCTGGTTACTTTTTTATTGATGATTTTTATTCTACTTTCATTTGAGAAGGGAAAATTTTGATCTAAAGAGCTGGCAAGAAAAGAGGATACCGATAAGGTTTGTTTCTAATGTGATTCTATCCCTTCTAATGCTTACTTGTAGCCACCTCTTCCCACTTTCATTCTGGTCCTATAAGTTTTAGGTTTTGATCATAGATTGCCCTTGGAAAGCTGGGAGAAATCCTAGAGGTCCAGTCATCTGAGACTCATTTTAGAGCTAAGGAGATTGTGGTCCAGGGAAGCTAATGATTTACCCAAATCACACTACTTGCTGTGACTATTTGCCATGTTACAGGGAATAAGCAATAGAAACAGATTTGAGACAGCTAGGTATTTCAGTGGATAGAGCACTGCACTTAAGGTTAGAAAGACTTGAGTTTAAATCCAGCATCAAACATTTACCAGCTGTGTAAATATGGGTCAGTTAACTTTTTTGCCTCAGCTTCCTCATCTGTAAAATAATAATAATAATAATAATAATAATAATAATAATAATAATATTTATCTCCCAGGATTATTGTGAGGGCAAAATGAGAAAATAATTGTAGAGTGCTTAACACAGTGCTGGCACATATAAAACAGTATAAAATATTAGGCAGTAGTAATAGAGCAGGATTTGAATCCAGAACCTCTAGAAAGTATTTTATTATGACAACCTTGTTTTATGATACCAAATTTATATTGGTTCCATGAGAACTTGCCTTTAAAAAACTCCCCAAATGACCCTGGTCCCAGACTGATCAATAAGCCATCCCATTAAGCACCCTGAATAGGAGTGATAAAGTATCTGTTTGACTTTTAAGTTTCTCTTCTTGTATCTAGGCTGTTACCAGATATTCTAACTAGATTCCTCTTTCCCTAGCCTTTATGCATGCCAAATAATTGTTCTTCTTTTCCTATATTTCCTTAAAGTAGACATAAGACCCCAAGTTCTTCAGTTCCATGGAAAATTCCCACATGTGGCATATTTTCCCAGAGACCTTCTTCCCAGTCTCAGAGCTCGGCTGATGTAATGTTATTGTGTGTGCATTCATGAGTCTGTGTGGTGGCCATAAGAGCACTGCCTCCTTTTCCTGATTAAAAGCATGTTCTTTGTAATTGCTCTGGTGGTTCTGTGTTTTTCCCTAGTTCCCAGTTCCTTTCACATGCCTTGATTTTACACCCTTTCATACCCTTTCTTACCTGATTCTGATGCCTGGAGGAGAGGACAGATGTGTTTTTACATTTAGATCACTTGTTTGCTTAGGTTATTGGGTTAAAAAATAAAATACTCAACACAATTCTTTGGGAAATAATCATCAGTTCTAACCTTTAAAACTTGTTGATTAAGGGGCAGCTAAGTGGCTCATCGGATAAATAACCAAAGCTGGAGATAGGAGGTTCAAATCTGATCTCAGACACTTCCTACCTATATGATCTTGGGCAAGTCACTTACCCTTAATTGCTGAGCCCTTACCACTCTTCTGCCTCCTTGGAACCAATATTTAATATTGACAAAAGGTAAGGGTTTACAGAACCAGTAAAGTTGTCAGCAAAAGGAAATCTTTTATCAGGAAAGACAGGTCCTCAATAATTGGCAGCCACTCAGAGCCAAGTGCAAAATACCACACAGAGTCAAAACCTTGGGAGCTCTGGGAAGCTGTGTCTCTGAGAGAATCACCTTGCTAGATGATTCTTCAAAGAACAATAGAACATACTGTAAAGATTAAAATTTAGGGGAGACTGAGGCAGGTAGAAATTAGTTTCTCTCTGCAAGGAGTATTATATTTTTTAGAGGTTTATTAAAGGTTAAGGATTAAAGAAAATACAGAATAAGGAAAACATGTGCCTAGGCCAGAGGCCTAGACAAGATAACCTCACATCATGAAAGGGATGCATCGGCTCCAAAACGGAAGTCCAAAAGAGAGCCCCAAAGCCTTTGCAATCAGGTTAAATACCTTCTCGATCTCAGCCCACGTGAGAATTCAAAGCATTCTGGGGAAGTGGAGCAAGGGCTTCTGGGGATTGAAGTCCAGAGTTTGAGTCTATTTTTCCATCCCCCATTTGATTCTTATTGAGAAAGGTTTCCCCAAAAAGGATCATGAAAACATAATCAACTTAAAGATTACAATAATTTGAGATCGAGGAAAAGAAGAAAAAAAAACCAACAACCAATAATTGCTGAACACATTGACAAAAAGCCGTTAGGGGGCAGTCCCCTTTGGCATAAAAGTATACATACAAATAAATGTTCAATCAACCGCACCCAAATTCCATTCTTGTGCAGCTTGTGGTCTGGAGGCTTCTTCATGGTGTCTTCTCCAACAGTTCAGTTCTGGATTCATAGAGGTAGCATCTTTCTTTACCTAAAATTCTTCTCAAAAAGAATTTAAACTTTGCAATTTAAATGAGGTATGATTGGTTAGCTTTACAATGGTTACAAGGAAATGAGAAGCCCAAGACAGTATTATCAGAGAGAGGTTGATGTTTTATAATGGATGTTAAAGAAAGAGCCCAGGCAAACTTGGGCTGCCTGGGAGAGGACTCTGATACAATGGGAGAAGCTTCCAAGACAAAAAGGGTTCTTCTTAACATTTGATGAAATCTACCAATCCCACTTACACTGGCTATTGTTCACTCTGAAACAAGGTCAATTGGGACTCCCCTTGAGGTAAATTCCCAAGGGATAGGGGCAAAGGGGGTTCCCAGAAACCTAGTTGATAGGTTAAAAGTTAAAAAAACAAAATGTGTCAATTAAAATTAGCATCTTTGCTGCCTTCCAAGAGTTTAAAACACACACACACACACACACACAAAGGAACATAGATATGATGGGTAGATTATGACTTTATGCATAGCAAATATTGACTTGGGTCATCAAGCCAACATAAAGCTTTGTTTTATTTGTTTTTTAAATTGGAGCTGTGTTTTCATCTGTATGCAGAGTTCCCTCAAAGGAATTTTCTTTGACAATGCAGATCTGCACCTAATGGTTTGAGAGGGTCCAGAACACTGAGAATTTAGATGATTTGCCCCAGTTTCACACAGCAAGTATTATCTGAGACTGGATTTTAGCAACTAGAACTCGCTGCCTCTGACAGAAGCAGCTGGCGAACCCACATTCACCATGCTGCCACCACCTTTGAAGATGAGCGACAACACCAACACCAGGCCACAACCGCACCTCCCGTAACAATGGGCATCCCATACCCCACGTGCCACAAACTGTGCGCCTCAGCCTCTGGACTCCAAAGCCACATGAGGGTACATCAATAGATGATAATGCACAAAGACAATTGTCATTCTTGGTCACTGAGAGACTACAACTAAAGGATTAGAACTCAAACCTTCTAGATCCTGAGACCAGCTATCTATCCACTTTGCCAATCTAGTTTTCATTCTATAAATAGAAGTTATGAAATTTTGGTTGGATTGGACATAAAATCATTAAAAGTAGCACCTTTTAAATAAAAATGGCAAGAAGGTGTTAAAATGATCTACAGTGAATTTAGAACTTGGAAAATACATTCTTCCCTTCTCATCTAACACTTAGATTCCCAAGTTCCATATTTTTCCCCTCTTAATGTGGCATGGTGATACATAATTTCAGATAATGAAACTTGAATTGCCATGATGGAAGACTGAAAATAGAATACTGACATTTTTGTCCTAATTGCTTTAGCTTTTAGCGTGTGAAAAGAGAAGATGGTTTCTAACTTGCACGAAGGGCCTATTTCTCAGGAACAAATTCACTGACTGCCCCTACATGCCCCTCCCCAATAAAAGAAGTGGCTTTCAAATTTGAAAGATAAAAGGCTAAAACATAAATGAAGCTATTATCAAAAGAATTCTGCAATTTTCTTTGTTTCCAGTGAACTAGGGCGCTTCTTTCCTTCCTTCCTTCCTTCCTTCCTTCCTTCCTTCCTTCCTTCCTTCCTTCCTTCCTTCCTTCCTTCCTTCCTTCCTTCCTTCCTTCCTTCCTTCCTTCCTTCCTTCCTTCCTTCCTTCCTTCCTTCCTTCCTTCCTTCCTTCCTTCCTTCCTTCCTTCCTTCCTTCCTTCCTTCCTTCCTTCCTTCCTTCCTTCCTTCCTTCCTTCCTTCCTTCCTTCCTTCCTTCCTTCCTTCCTTCCTTCCTTCCTTCCTTCCTTTCTTTCTTTCTTTCTTTCTTTCTTTCTTTCTTTCTTTCTTTCTTTCTTTCTTTCTTTCTTTCTTTCTTTCTTTCTTTCTTTCTTTCTTTCTTTCTTTCTTTCTTTCTTTCTTTCTTTCTTTCTTTCTTTCTTTCTTTCTTTCTTTCTTTCTTTCTTTCTTTCTTTCTTTCTTTCTTTCTTTCTTTCTTTCTTTCTTTCTTTCTTTCTTTCTTTCTTTCCCTTATTTTCTGTCTTAGTATCACTTCTAAGACAGAAGAGCCACAAAGGCTAGGCAATTTGGGTTAAGTGACTAGCCCAGGGTCACATAACTAGGAAGTATCTGAGGTCAGATTTGACCCCAGGTCTTTCCAATTCCAGACCTGGCGCTCTATCCACTGGGCTACCTTACTGCTCCTACATCGATTATTCTAAAAATTCTCCTATGAAGTAATTCTTTTTCTTCTTGTTTTATGAAACCCACAAGCACTCTAGGTAGGATTACTAGGTTTTTCCTAAACTGAACAATAAACCATCAAGTAAGTACCCATTGATCACCCTAGGTGGGATTAGTGGATATAATCAAATTTTAAATATCCTTTTTGTCTTCTAAGTTTCTCTTTTTGTTTCTAGGCTGCTCTCATGAATCCTCTTTCCCTAGCCTTCAGGTTAGCCAACTAGTTGTCCTTCCTTTCCTATACTCTCTAGAGTATATATAAGACCCCAAGTTCTTCAGTTTGATGGGAAATTCCCATTCTTGGTATTTTCCCCAGAGACACTGTTCCCAGAGCCTCAGAGCTTGGCTCAGTGTGGTGTGTGTATGACTCTGTGTAGTGGCCATAAGAGCATTGTCTCCCTTGCCCTGATTAAAGATGTGCTCTTTTGTAACTGCTTTGGTGGTTTAGATTTTCTGTAAGCGATTGGATATTAGGCAACCTGCCCAAGGTCATATACACATATGCACAGGGGCAAAATTAAGATCAGAAATTCATTGTTTTGAGATTGTGAACTAGAAAAAACAGAACTATTAAATAGTCAAAATCACTCTTTAATCAAGGGAAAAGGGGTTAGCACTATTAAGTAGTACAACAGAGCTGCTTCCCAAGACTGCACAGAGTCTAGACACCCTGGTCACTGACCCCTGGGAGTGGCACTGACTCAGACTCAGGATGGACTCCAGGGAACAAAAGAACTTGGGGAACCTATATACCACTCTAGATAACCTGGGGGCTTGGAGAGGGACAGTTGACTGACTCTACAATGGTAAGAAAGGAAAATGAGGAGTTCCAGACAGGAATAACAGTGAGGGGCTGATGCCCTACAATGGATACAAAAGGGAAAGACTCAGCCCAGGGCTGGGTCACCTTGGTAATGGACCTTAGCCTAGGGGGAGAAACCACTGGGACAAAAGGGATGCTTAATATTGGGTGGGATTAGCTGTATCCACCCAAACTACCAGGATGTCCATTGTCTGGTGAAGAGAATCCTCTCCTGTGAAAAGGTCAAAACCTGGGGTTTCTACACTCAAACTAAATAAACTGGGGGTTTCTATATTTCCATGTTGACAAGATAATACCCTTTTTATCAGCCTCCTATTAAAAAATTTACTTGTGAATAATTAAAGCATAAAATTCATGCATTTCCCTTCTGCTCCCTCTTAAAAATTCCTATATAAAATGATTAGATTTCCATTTTATTCAGTAATACCGTGACCATCTTATAACTGCTATCTATGGCATCTTTTTTTCTAGGCTCAAAGTTGAGGTGGCTATGTAACTTAGGTGGATATTTCATTCATACCAGAGCCACCAGTGTCCTTCCATTTTTATAAGTTCTTTTTGCAGAAAGATATGTTGGTTGACCATTGACAACTTTGTTTTATGAAATTCCAAATTTACCTTTGTCTCAAGGGAACTTGCCTAGAAGAAACTCCCAGACTAACCCTTTGTCTCAAGCATCCTTTGAGCATCCTAGATGGGAGTGGTACAGGTAGCCAAGTTTTAAGTACCCTCTTTTGTCTTCTAAATTTCTCTTGTTGTATTTAGGTCTCTCCTAGGTCCACTAGCCTTGGGCTACCTTTTTCTCAGGCTGGTCTATAACCAGAATATTCTTTTCTCTTTGGCTATAATCCCTCAGGTATAAATAGAACCCCAAGTTCTTTAGTTTGGTGGAAATTCCTATTTGTGGCAGTTTTCCCCTGGGAGACTGTTCCCATGGTCTCAGAGCTTGTCTCTGTGTAGTGTTGTGAGGTTGAATGGCTCTGTGTAAGAGCATTGCCTCCCTTGTACTGATTAAAGATGTGTTTTTTGGTAATCTGTGTTGTTGTTGTTTTTTTTTTCAGGTTGACACCTTCATATTCAAAGAGGATCAAAATGTAGATAGAGGAAGAAGAACTATGAGAATTAGAGTTGGGGAAAATATCTCTCAGATTCTGAAAAGTTAAATATGAATGAATGGCTATATTAAAAGCTTACAAATGGTTATTAGGTACAAAACACGTGGATACACACAGAAGCAAGATGAACCTGGCTCCCAAGGGGCTCACATGCCAGTGGGGGAAGGAACACATTGAAGGTTTCAGCCATCAGTTATGTGGAAAGGCCTCATGGTCTTTGGGGGGTTCAGTGGCAACACTGATGCTAATGCTTTTTCTTTAATGTCATTTCCATTAACAACATACATATTGCAGAGTTAAAATGGAAAAAGTGTCCTGATTGGATGAGGGAGGGAAAGGAGAGGGAACAGGCAAAGAGTAGATTTCAAACACAAAAAGGGTTTGTGGTAGTGTCACTTGGACAGAAATATTAGTAGACCCAAGTTTCCCACTAATGTGGGATATTAGCATATGATTGATTGGGTAAAAGCTCATCTCAAAATGAATTTAGACCATTATATATGTCAGTCCTGACCACTGTCAGCTGAAAAATACCATGAGGTCAGACGGCCTCCTACATTTGATGAAGGCCTTTGGTCTATAGACAGAACGCAGAATGTAGAATTTTAAATCAGCAAAAATAAAATCAGAGTGATTTGTGAGTAATCTCAAAACGTTATGGTTTACCGAAGAAGACCATCATTCAAGCCACATTTTCCCATGCAGGTACTGATGCAAACGCAGAAGGTTGGTAATGAACTACCAAATACAAAGAATTGTAAATAATATCTTCACCATTATGACAAAGATTTTTTTGTTGTTATGGTCCATAATGGCAGATTTAATTGTGCTTTGTAGTATTGACATGGGCACTGTACCCCCAGGAACCCAGGCAAACTATTATCAGGGAAACTCCCTTGCCTTTGAGTCCTCTGAACCTAGAAACACCCAATGACCCCCCTAGGGTCCTGAGATGTTTATTCTCTTTGATTGTCCTCTAGATTTAAGATGGACAAAGACATGAATCTTTATGCCTCCAGGCAGACCCCAGTCAGATGATCACCCCACTCCACCAAATGCCTGAGGGACTAACACTCTCCTTGGTAAAAAGTATAAATCCCCAGAACTGATGTCATCTGGGGGACAGCCTTTCCATCCATGCTGTCCCTATGGGGAACCACCTTTCCATTCATGCTGTCCTCCCAGGAACTGCTCCCCATCTTGCTGTCCCATGTTGCTATCCTCCTGGCCATTCTCAACATTATTCTCTAAATTAATAGATTTCTCTTTTTGTTTTTAAGCTAAGTTTTGGAGTCTTGCATTCTTGTAAAAGATATCCTTCCCAAACCCCAGGGGTACTCATCCAAACCCCATGACAATATGACCATCAAAATGTTCCTGAATTCATTTATTTTATTAAGTAGTTACTTTGTGCCAGGAACTGTGTCAGTAACTGGGATGGAGAGACTGAAAAGGGAAAACATAGTTCTGGTCTCAAGCTTATATTCACCTGCTCCTGTAATTGTTGTTCAGTTACTTCAGTCTATATGACTCTTCATAACCCTATCTGTTTGGTTTTTTTTTTTTAAGCAAAGTACTGGTTTGCCATTTCCTACTCCAGTTTATTTTCTAGATGAGGAAACTGAGGCAGAGTGAAATGACTTGCCCAGGGTCACACAAGTAGAAAGTATCTGAGGTCAGATTTGAATTCTGGTCTTCTTGACTCCAGGCCCAAATCTCTATACTTTGCTTTATCCATCCATTATTCCTCTAGACAGGCTCTTACTAATGATATTTAGAGCATTTTCTTGGAGGAAATGTTTTCAGGAATTGAAGCATGATCAACTTTAAGACACCATTAGAGGCAGTTGGGATGAGTAGTTAATTTCTATCCTGAGAGCAAAGAGACTTTTAGTTCAATTTGCTTCCCATCATAGTTCTTCAAGGATAGATCATGCCAGACAAACTTTATTTCCTTTTATCAGGAGATGACTAAGCTAGCACATAAGGAAAAGCTATGGATCTAGTTTGCCTAGATTTTAGGAAAGATTGAATAGAATATCCCAGTCATTCTTATGAAGAAGATGGAGGGATATGGATGATATCAGATGGATTCAGAAGTGACCCTCAGAGTCAAATTTCAAGAGTAGTTATTAATGACTTTTCTCATCATGGTGGGGATCTCCAGTGGAATACGTCAGGAATCTGTGCTCAGCACGTTTCCAAGATACCCACAAGGGACTCATGATGAAAAATGCTATTCACAGCACAAGGAGGAACAATTGGAGTTTTGACTACAGATTAAGTCATGCCATCTTCCACTTTATTTCCTTCATGAGTTTTTTATTGGTTGTGTGACATATGTGTTCTGCCATGGTATGAACCATATAGAAATATGTATTGAACAAAAGCAATGATACAACATAAATTGTATCAGACTATTAACCATCTCGGTGGGGGGAGGCAGAAAAGGAGATAATCTGAATCATAAAATGGCCAAAAACAATTGTCAAAAATTGTTTCAACATGTAATTGAAAAAAAAGTAAGAAGTAAAGAAAAAGAATCTGTGCTTAGCTTTGTGACCTTTAAACGTTTTTGGCAATGATTTGGGCAAAAACATAAAACTTAACTCATTTGGGAGGGAGAACTAGTGCTCCCTCAAATCCTCTAACCTTTAGATTCCCCAAATTGCTAATTTCCCATGACTTACTCTTCTCTCTTAGAGGTATCCATTGGTAGCCTTGATCTTGCCATCACCCATGAATGATTCACTTCTATGTTCACAAGCTCTGAAATTCCTTTATCTGGTCACAGTCTGCTGTCATTATACCTCTCCTGCTTTTTAACTCCAAATTATGTTCTTTTCAAATTTTTCCATTACTAAGTATTTATTTTCTTTCTATCCCACCCTCCCCCGAACAGAAAAAGAAGAACAAAATCCATGTAATAAATATGCAGTCAAATGAAAACAAACGTCTGCATTGACCGTATCCAAAAATGTGTCTCTTTCTGCATTTTAAATCTGTTTTCTCATTCTCTTAGGAGGCAGGTACTATGTATGCATCATTAATGTTGGTACTATATAATTAGGCTAGTTCTGCTAGCTTCACTCTGCTTCAGTTTATACAAGTCTTCCCAAGTTTCTCTGAAGCCTTCCCTTTCACCATTCTTACAGAGCACAATATTTTAAACCATTCATATTACATACCATCAGAAATATAGCTGAAAAAACACGTAAGGGTAGAGAAGAAACTTTTGGCCTTTCCTACCAGCATGTGGCTATTTAGGGTACCATTTTATTAATTCTTCTTTGGTAGGCTGTAGTCAAACATGCTAAAACACAACACATAGACTGCTTATGGGGGAAATGTAGTTAGGAGCATAGCCCTCAAAAACTGTCAGTGACATAAAAAAAAAAAGATAGGAGCCTAATAAAGATGGCAGCATAATTTTATACATACACACACACTAAGAAGTAAATACTACTCTAAATAGTGGTTTTGACCAAGGTCCTGCACTGTCATTGGCCTAGGGCTATTACTTAGGCTGCACCATGGCTCCCATGGGCCAGTCTGGAAAAATCTCAAGTAAGATAGGTAGGCAGCAATTTTAGTCTTGGGTCTAGAGGTCATGTCTGAAGAGGTGGGGAGGGAGGAGGATCAGTCCTCCAATCTGTAAAGATTAAAATTTAGGGGAGACTGAGGCAGGTAGAAATTAGTTTCTCTCTGCAAGGAGTATTATATTTTATGAGGTTTATTAAAGATTAAGGATTAAAAAAATACAGGATAAGAAAACACGTGCCTAGGCCAGAGAGGCCTAGACAAGACCTCACCTACATTATGAAAAGAGCCACATCTGCTCCAAAACGGAAGTCCAAAAAGCCCTCAGTAGGCGGAGAACTCCTTTAAATAATCATTTGTATTCTCGCCCAGGCGAGAATTCAGTGTGATTACAAAGCACTCTGGGGAAGTGGAGCAAAGGATTCTGGGGATTGGAGTCCTGAATTCAAGTCTATTTTTACATACCTCCATTTGATTATCTGGGGAGGACTTTCCCAAAGGATCTTAAAAACATAATCAATTTGAACATTACAACAATTTGAGGATAAGAGGAAAAAAAAGAACAAAACCAATAATTGCTGGACGCATTGACAAAAAGCCAGTTAGGGGGAAGTCCCCTTTGGCATGAAAGTATACATACAAATAAATGTTCAATCAACTACACCCAAAGTTCATTTTTGTGCAGCTTGTAATCTGGAGGCTTCTTCATTGTGTCTTCTCCAACAGTTCAGTTCTGGATTCAGAGAGGTAGCTTCTTTTTTTACCTAAAATTCTTCTGAAAAGGAATTTAAAATTTGCAATTTAAATAATGATATTTTGTACATTTCCCCTGTTAAGAGGGTGATTAAAAAAAACAGGATCCAAATCCGGCCTCAGCCACTTCCTAGCTGTGTGACCCTGGGCAAGTCACTTGACCCCCATTGCCTAGCCCTTACCACTCTTCTGCCTTGGAGCCAATACACAGTATTGACTCCAAGACAGAAGGTAAGGGTTATTAAAAACAAACAAACAAACAAACAAAAAAACAGGATCACTTAGGGATGCATGGCTGAGGTATGAGGTATATGAATCAATTGGCAAGAGATATTAAAAAGATATCAGAAAAATCCAAATAAAAAAGAAAAACCTCTGGATGAAAATATAGACTATCAAAGTCTTATGTGTAAAAATTCTAAGTAAAAGACAAATAAATCTATAACAGGTCCTTGAATCAGAGCCCAGTCAAAATGATCTAAGCAATGATGCATTTACCCAGTCAGTAGCCAGGAGTACAGAAAGGTACCACACTCTGAAAGGCAGAAAAGGGGATCAGATTATTGAGCCAAGGTTTCGGGGACACTCGTCTGTGAGTATTTCCAGAGTGACTGTGGACACAAGGAAAGCCTATGTCTAGCAATAATAAACACAGTAACCTTGAGTCTTCACACTAGGTTCAAGACCTTTGTATTGGCCTAGAAGTGCATCAATCCATCCTGGATTGGCTTTTCTTTGGCCCTGTGCAATGGCTCTTGTTTGTATCTCTTGTCCTGGAATCAGACAGAATCATTAAGCAAAGTCACATAATTTATTTAAATAATTAGTGGCATCGTTTTTATAGTCACAAGCTTTTTAGGGCATGCATTAGCAAATGTATCTTAAACTTGTAGTACTGAAAAATCAAAAGGTTAAAGAAAATCTTAATACTGGTGATGTGCTTCAAATATAAAGAAGAGAGAAAAAAATTAAAAAAACTGAAAAAGTATATTGCACATCCAAGAAAAATATAATAATAAAATAGCTTTAAAAAATTCAAAAATATAGCTTATAATCATTAACACTCTGTGTCAGCTAAGAAAATAAAGATTACAAGACTTTCTCACCAAAAATGAGATCCATTTCCTCTTAATATCTGGCCATGATCACTGTGAGTATAAGGCAAATGAATTGAGCATGGTAACATTTTTCATTTTTAAAGAATAGTAGTACAAATATGTGGTATCAATATCCCCAAAATTCTCAATAGCCCAATTAATTACAATAGCAAACAAACACACTTTCATATTTCACATAAGTTGCTGTATGACATTTTTAAAAAACCTATGAATTGATGGATATTTGTCACAAGTTTTTACAATCATAGCAAATCTTTCAATCTTGGTGAATAAACATATTTTTAAACAAAGTAAAACTCATCTTGGGTTAAGAACTTAATCAAGAAATCTATATATCATTCTGGTGGAAATAAAATAGTGAGCTGAAGAGTATAAATAAAGGGGTGCTCAGTTTTTGGAGGATTATTTAGGGGTACAAATACCCTGAGATTAACGGCCCCAACTTCCATTCACATATTTAAAAATGCAGGAAGGTTGGGGGTTATAATTGTATTTCACTTCAGCTATGGGCCTTACCTCATGGTAGAGGCAGGCAAAAATGACCAGAGATTGTTAAAAAAAATTACAAAAATTATATTTAAAAAACCCTTAAAATCATTTGAGATATTTAGCACATTAAATTTTCCAAAGGTTGTTATAGCAATTGTAACCAGTTCTGAAGTCCATCTATCCTCTATGTGACAATTTACAAAGGCAAAAATAGAAAGGCTGTTTTTTCATATATGGACTTATTCAATAATATTTGTTCAATAGTTAGTTATAGGGGAAAAGCAACAGAATTTCAAAACTCGGTACATTCAAAATAAATTAAATCAACCTTCAGTGTAACAGAATAATATAAAATCCAGTAATATATGAACTTAAAACCACAAAGTTATATCTTAAACAAAACAATTAGGAAGATGCAATACAGAGATTTTTTTTATACACCATTGGAGTCTGAAATGCCTTAAAATATAGCCTCTAGTCTTTAAAGTTCCTTAAGTGTGTGTATTTTTTTTAAAATTATTAATTATCCATTTAAATGTCTATTGTCCAAAGGCAGAGTGGTAAGGGCTAAGCAATGGGGTTTAAGGGACCCATTCAGGGCCCCACAGCTGGGGAGTATCTGAAGCCAGATTTTAACCCAGGACCGCACGTCTTTAGGCCTGGCTCTCAGTTCGCTGAAACACCCATTTGCCTCCCCAAAGTTGAAGTCAATAAAATTACCAGAACAGTCAAAAGGTATTCTTTTAAACAGCCCATTGCTTTTGAGTTCCTGTTTGAAAAGTCTGTTTCTTCTCCTTTTTTTTCTCTCTCCCCTGCTATGATCTGCCCATGTGCTCAATACCCCCATCCACGTGGAGGCTTAGCCTAAGGGAAAATTACCTGGTCTCCTTTCCCTCTTGTCTCTCCCCTCTGCCCACGTGGCCAATACTGTTACCAGCTGGTAGAAATGAGTCCTGAGCAATCTGCTCCAAGGATGATGGTGATGAGCCGTCTGGGGTCACGATCCTGGGTCTGGGGCGCAGAAACAGGCAGGCAGTGGCCAGCGGATGGCTGCAGGCAGGAGCACAGGCAGTCAGGGCCAGGAGAGGGGGCACCAGGTGAGAGGCCAGGAGCAGGAGCCGGATCAGCCGCTGGGGTGGGCAAGGCTGGGACCAGGTGAGGAAGGAGAGAGGTCAGTAGCAGCAGCAGGAAAAAACAGGCAGGCAGAACAAAGCATCCGGGATCCAGGTGAGAGGCAAATGGCAAACAGGCAGGCAGGGCTGGGAGTGAGCTATCTAACGGCTGGAATGAGCAGCAGCTTTGTGAGGGTAAAAAAAAAAAACTTTGACCAGAGAAACGTGGCTTAAAAAAATATTTCTAGGCACTAGCTATTAAAGCTGAACTAAAGATCAGAAAAGAATCAGAAGATTGAGAGTCTTTTTCTCCCATTAGATCGCCAACTGTAAAGATTAAAATTTAGGGGAGACTGAGGCAGGTAGAAATTAGTTTCTCTCTACAAGGAGTATTATATTTTGTGAGGTTTATTAAAGATTAAGGATTAAAGAAAATACAGGATAAAAAAACACGTGCCTAGGCCAGAGAGGCCTAGACAAGACCTCACCTACATTATGAAAAGAGCCACATCTGCTCCAAAACGGAAGTCCAAAAAGCCCTCAGTAGGCGGAGAACTCCTTTAAATAATCATTTGTATTCTCGCCCAGGTGAGAATTCAGTGTGATTACAAAGCACTCTGGGGAAGTGGAGCAAAGGATTCTGGGGATTGGAGTCCTGAATTTGAGTCTATTTTTACAAATCAAAGCTCCTACTGCAACAGAAGATACATAATAAACATGGTATTGTATCTAGAAAAAGTCTGAAGTTTGATAAAGGAAGTAGGTATCAGAAGGGTTGTAACTCAGGGGTTTTTGTGAAGTGTTGGGGTTTTCAGCATTCTTGTTGGTTCTTGAGGAAATCATATATTAGCAAATTTGAAATTTGAGTTCTGCTCTAAAGATCCCTTAATATCTCAGTCACACCAGAATAAATTCTTGTCTTCAAGTTCTTCAGTAATTTTTTATCCATGTTTGACTCTTCATGACCCTATTTTCTTGGCAAAGATCCTAGAGTGATTTGCTACTTTTTTCTCCCATTCATTTTACACATGAGGAAACTGAGTTAAGTGACTTTCCCAAGGTCACACAGTTAGTAAATGTTTGAGGCCACATTTGAATGCAGGAAGATGCATCTTCCTGACTCCAGGCTCTATACACTATGTTCACTATACCACCTCACTACACTGAGCTACCCAGTTGCATTGGAACAAATTCATATCTTCAGAACAAATATTTAATGGAACTTACTGTACATAAGACAATACTTTTCAACATAAATGGAAATAAGAAGGACAGAATTCAATGAAAAAAGTAAGATGATTTTAGCAAGGAATTTAAATGATTCTTAAGTTCCTCCTAGATCTAAAACCTTTGAAATTTTCTCATAGAGACAAATAATTTATCTTCAGCATGTTGTTCAGTGTTATAATTCTTGCTCTACCAAACTTTACTTTCATATTGTCTCATTTTTGGCAACTCATGGAATTTTTTTCTGAGATAGAGGGAAATATTTTACTTTATTGGTCCATTATTTTTTGGTCTAGTTCCATGAAATCATTATTTGATCATTCATCATGAGGTCATTGACATTTGTATTTCCATGACTGTCCCATTCCACACATGATCGTATATCATGAAGGGAAAGCATAGTTTATTTTTCTCCAAGGGCTGGTACTTTGGCTTCTATAAGTGAGTTCTATTCCACTTAGATTTTATATTTTGTCATCTAAAAAATATGCCATGGGGGAAGGTAGGTGACTTAGTGGATTGAGAGCCAAGCCTAGAGAAAAGTGGTCTTGGGTTCAAATATGAACTCAGATACTTCCTAGCTGTGTGACTCTAGGCAAGCCACTTAATCCCCATTGCCTATCCCTTAGCACTTTTCTGCCTTGTAACCAATGCTGATTTTAAGATAAAAGGTAAGGGTTTAAAAATAAAAAATAATATGCCTTAGTCTCTTCACTGGGTTCATAATGGACTACCATCACTAGATTCAGAAAATCCTCTTCTCCAGCCAGATTTACTCAGAGTTATGTTATAGACTCTACATTATCCTTGGTCCAAGATAGAGTCCAAGATGTATCCAAAGTGGTGTAGTTAGAAATTTTTAGGGGTACAAGATGATTATGTTAAATGATCAATGGGGAGACTAGTCTCTCAATGATCATCAGGGGGGATTGTGAAGATTTAATTTGGTTCTCCTCTCATAGTAACAATGAAGATACTTGGCTCTTCCATGATTGTGAAGATTTAAATTGTAACTCATGCTTTTGAGTTGAGGCTGGTGAAGAGGGGTAGAAGGATCTGCTAACTGGACTGACACTTGGTGAGTGAAAAGCTGACTCTTAACTGCTGGATTTTCTGAAGAGACTTCCTGGGTCCTCGGCTTTGCCGAGACTGGCTAAAACTAATTCTCCCTGCTTGGAGGGGCCAGAAGTAAATTACTTCGTGCTCAGGCTAGATATCTTACCTTATCATCTCTCTGATTTCTTGCTTCACTCTTTCTACATTTTGTAAATAAATAAAGTCTCTTTGGAATTAATTAAATTCCTGGTGACCAAACTCTTAAATAATCAAATCAAACCCTTTAAAAATTAACTTTTTTTTTCCTCTTACAGTGTGACCCACTCTAAAAGAGGCACAATGGGAGCTGCTAGCCCCAGTCTTCCCTTTGGAAGAGGTGAGAATGCTGTCCCTGGAGGTATGATTAGGCTTGGGGAGGAATGTGGCATGGAGACCTCTGTGCATGCCCATCTATCTGCCTACTTATTATTTTCCTGTCTGGAGCTTAACAGTGGATAGCAGCTAGGGTATACTGGGATCAGTAGCAATACCCAAAACATTCTTGTCATTAAAGGTCCATGGTCATGTTTTCTGCATCTGTTCACCCTGCAGCCTGGCTATGGGGACTCAGGCAAGCAGGCTCTTTCCATTCGGACCTAGCCATGAGGGGGATTGGAAGAGTAATCAACTGTGCAGAAATTGTCTTTTTGAAGCATATATCATCATGGTGAGGGCAGGAATCAGATGAAGGTAGCAAAAAGAGGAAGAGTTCAGATCTTAGTTTCTTTGTTGTATTCAACATGGCTTATAGAATCCTGAACTGTTCATTTCAAAGCCATTTTGTTCAGTGGGTTGGGCTTTAAAAAAACCTCAGATTTTTAGTTTTATGGTACCTGCTCTCCTATAGGAAGCCTGTGAACACCTCTGCTTCTTTTACTCTTGGGGCCCTTTGTATTTTATTCTTAACTTCCTTAGACAGAGTATTGGAGATGGAACAGACTAGGCTGCAAACTTGGGGTCCCACCTTGGATCCCAAAATGCCGGGAGTGCTCCTAAAGCTCTTGGAGCTACAGCATTCCCGACTTTTTGGAGAGTCATGCCAATCAAAAAACTTTATCTTCACAACTACTTAGTTAATAGTATAACTAGATACTCCAAAGGAGAATCCAAAGTTTCTGATAAGGAATTTCAAACTCTTTATCCAATCAATTATTTTTCTTCCTTTTGAAATCAGGGGAAAATTTTATTTATTTTTTCCTCCTAGAACAAAAGGCCCAACCAAGGTATTTCTAGTATTTATGTTAATGATAAAGGATTCTAAATAAAGAATAGTCTCATGAATGTTGTCTGACCTGAAAATAAGCCCATCTCTAAGCTGGTCTAATATGACATAAGAAATCATCCTTTTGTCATTGTTTATCTTAAGTCAAACAATGACAGATTGGCCTGGTGGCTGGCATTTGTTTTACAGTCAGTGATTTTATGGTAGAAAGCAGTATAATGAAATGGAATAACCAGATCGTTGATCACAGAATTAGGAAGTGTTAGAGGCAGAGTTTGACCCAGTTATCTCTTAATTCCAAGTCATGCATTGTGCTGCCAAAGACATATGTTGGATGGCAATAATCTCCTAGGAGGAAATACAAACAATGGGGTTTGCCTTTATGGGAAGATAATCCAGAGTTGATTCTGTTAAGCAAATTCTAGTTCATTACTCAGATCAGAGTTGGTTCTCTTACAGACTTGTGATTTCTTTCTGGTTTCTATATTTTTAGCAGCCCAGACGCGTAATATTGATACAGAGATAAGGGGATTAAAATACAATTAAATCTGTAAAACTTTCCCTAATAATTAAAACACTTAAAGAATTCATTATACAAATTTCATTTTAATTGGGTTACCAGGTATAGATTTTTTCTCTTCTTTTTTTTCCTTTAGTACCAAATTCTCTTCTTTCTATGTTATCACATTTGACTAGTTTTTTAAAGATGTTTTATTTTCCCAATTACATGTAATAATAATTTTTTACATGTTTTCTAAAGTTACAAGATGCAGATTGTCTCCTTTCCTTCCTTTCTTCCCCTCTCCTGGGGGAGATAAGCAATTTGACCTGGGTTATACATTTATTATTATGTAAAACATTTCCATATTTTTCATTGTTATAAGAGAATACTCATATACAATCCAAACCCCCAAATAAAAATAGAAACAAACTAAAGTGAAAAACCATATACTTTTATCTACATTCTGACTCCAACAATTATTTTTTAGGAGGTAGATAGCATTCTTTGTCATAAGTCCTTCAGGTTTGTCCTGGGTCATTATATTGCTGAAAGTAGCAAAGACTTTCCCAGTTGATCATTGTACAATATTTCTGTAACTGTGTACAATGTTCTTCTGGTTCTGCTTATTTCACTGATGTAGTTCATGTTGGTCATTCTAGCTTTTCCTGAAATCTGTTCATAATTCCTTATAGCACAATAGTATTCCATGACGATAACATACCACAATTTGTTCAGCCATTCCCCAACTGATGGATATCCCCTCAATAGCTAATTATTTGACACCACAAAAAAGAGTTACTATAAAATTTTTTGTTCATGTAGGTCTTTGAAATGTAAAGGTTAAAATTAATGGTTGGAAAATGATAATATAAAATTATGTGATTGCCAGTATTTATTATATCTTTTTTTTTTAAACCCTTACCTTCCGTCTTGGAGTCAATACTGTGTATTGGCTCCAAGGCAGAAGAGTGGTAAGGGCTAGGCAATGGGGGTCAAGTGACTTGCCCAGGGTCACACAGCTGGGAAGTGGCTGAGGCCAGATTTGAACCTAGGACCTCCCATCTCTAGGCCTGGTTCTCAATCCACTGAGCTACCCAGCTGCCCCCCAGTATTTATTATATCTTGAGTCAGAAATTTACAAATATATACAAATAAAGAAGAAACAATAAAGAAGAGAAATGTGAGGGAATTAATGTGAGGTTATCTATCCTATCAACCTAAATGTTTTACTCTGGGTCTGTTTAATACAGGCAGAGATTAATTAGCTCTCAACCAGGAAGGCTGGTAGTGAATAACCCCCAGGCCTCCTCCTAGATAGAACCTAGTCTCTCCAGAAGCTAGGAAAGGAGTCATCCTTTCACTCACTTAACAAATTTGTCCAGGAGTCAGAGTCTAAGTAGAAGCCAAACTCCAACCCCCCTTGAAGAATCTCTCTAATCAGAAGACTATCTCTAGAAGACAATCTCTTCAGACTATTTTCTCAAAGACAATCTGCTTTGAGGGAGTTTGGAGCTTTCTTTTATGGTGACTTCTTATCCCTTCCCATTTTCACAGGGGCCAATCACAGTTTACAAATTGTCTAGCACTGTCTAGCACTTCTCACCTTCTGAAGGTTAAGTTCTCATCAAAAGGATCCACAGCTAAGGGTGTGAATTTTTAAAATCTCACCTAGTACTAAGTAGGATGTTCAATCCTTTATTGATTCAATTCAAAAGTAGACAAGGGGAAGTTAATCCTGTCTTCAGTCTAGTGAAGTATTAAGTAGGGGTACTTAAGTTATTGCTAACCAAAGTGTTAACTCAAAATAGACAAAGGGAATAAAGGATTCCCTTTCACAAGTGTAAACTCAGAAAGAACAAAGAATTCCCTTTTATACCACTCCTCTTTTGTTAATCTCTGGGTTACAGACCCATTAGCAGTATTATAGGATCAAAGGGTATGCACAGTTATGTGCATCCCTTTGGACATAGTTCCAAATTGCCTCCTAGAATGGTTGGATCATTCAACTAGTTGTTAACATAATAGCATGACCCTCACAGGCACATAATATTTCCCTGGGACATTATTAACAAAAAAATTAACCAACAAAGTGTTTACTAAATTTAGGTCACAACCTCTTTATGCTTATAACTAAAGATAGCCTAAAGATACAACTTAAAGATGGAAGTGTCATATTCCAGTTTTGTTTCTATTGGGAAACCTTGAGAGAGCTGGTCTTAGGAGGAAAGCCAATAGTCTACTTGTTCAACATCGCTGAGAAAGAAATAGTGAAATTTCTTTGAAGTCTTTTTTTTTTAAAGACAAAACAACTAAAAATATAGTAAATTAGCTTTAATTTAACTTAGTTTAAAATTTTACTTTTTAAAAAATGAAATCCTTTAATTCCAAATCCAATAATTTTTTCTCTGCTGCACCAAGATACCTTAAAAATATAAAGGTCTCTAACCATCTGAGTTATTGCTATTACTATGATTATTTCCTTGACTTCTCTCAAAATACAGGACAGTATTTTTTTAAACCCTTCCTTTTTGTCTTAGTAATCACTATAAGATAGAAGGGCAAGGGCTAAATGAATGGTGTTAAGTTACTTGTCCTGGGTCACATAGGTTGAATGGACCCATGTCTTCCCAAAACTCATATAAATACTCATATAAAATCCAAACCCCCAAATAAAAATGGAAACAAACTAAAGTGAAAAACCATATGCTTTTATCTGTGATCTGACTCCAACAATTCTTTCTTTGGAGGTAGATAGCATTCTTTGTCATAAGTCCTTCAGATTTGTCCTGGATCATTATATTGCTGAAAGTAGCTACTGAGCTACTATATCTACTGAGCAACCTAGCTGTGTGTAGAGAGCAGTATTCATAGTGAAAGCCTGAGGCAGAGAGGGAGAGTTCCCATAGATTGCATTTTCTTAGGCTTGTGAACTTCCTGAATGTCATTCAGCCTTTACCCAGGTACCCTCAGTTGCCAGCTGGCACCCTCCATTTCTAGGACACCAGGAAGCACTGACTAGAGTTTCTAAGATATTGAACTGAAGAGGCTGTGACCTTTTAGCCATCTGGGCAGAAAAGCAGCTTGCTGTCACCAACAGGTGGACTCTGGGCTAACTGGTAGACCTGGCTAATTATCCTGATATAACATTCATATTTTCAAAGACTGAGTGATTTGGTAGACTGTAAACTCAGTGTGAGGTGACAGGGGGGAGCCAGCAGCCACAAAAGTTAAGGTGATCTTAAATGGTTACCCAGGGGGTCACCCCAAATCTATCTAGGACTCATCCTGATTATTCTGGAAGGAAGGATCTCTCGTAAGTATTGTAAGTGGCAACTAGATTGTATTGTGCATAGAGTGTTAAGATTTGGAGTCAGAAAAACTTTAACTTGAATTCTGCTTCAGACACATTCATCATATGGACCTCTGCCATAAGCTCTCTAAACCTGTTTCTTTATCTTCAAAACAAGGTTTGATGGCTTCTAATGTCTTTTCCAGCTCTAAATCTATGATCCTATGATCCCCTAAACACAGCTAGGTGGTGCCATGGATAGAACACTGGACCTGGAGTCAGGAAGATTCAGCTTCATAAATTCAAATCTGGCTTCAGAGACCTACTAGTTCTGTGACTCTGGATAAGTGATCCAGCCCTGCTTATTTCAATTTCCTCATCTTTTTTTTAGCTATAGTTTTAGACGTAAATCCCTCCTAATTGTAACCATTTTAAGCTCTGGTCATGTGACACTGCAAATTTGAAGCCAAGATCAGTATACTTGGAAATTAAAACTACTAAGACAAGACAGACAATGATAGAAAACTAGTCTTAGTTTATAGAAATTCTGCATTCAAATCCCTAGTGTAACACACAGTGCCTGGATGATGTTGGGCAGCTCACTTAATGGTTCACTGCCCAAGCCAGCACCCTAAGGCTAGAGAGAAATTACAGAACCACTACAGATGTTCTCTGGTAGTGGACACCTGTTTATTGGGATGTCTGACACCAGAAAACCAAACATAAAAAGGATGATGTCAGCCAGATGACCCAATACATAATTCTAAGAGAATGTGGATTCCTAGTAACTTAGAGTTCATGTCTCTACAAATAGTCCAGTCACTTGTGTTTCTTTATCAGAAAGGCAAGCCTGAAATCCATGGTGAATTAACATGTCTGGGGCTACAGTGGGGAGTTATATATGGCTATAGAGCCAAGCTGGAATCAGAAAGACCTGAATTCTAATGTGACCTCAGAAATTGTTACTTAGCTCTGTGTACCTTAGTTTCCTAATCTGTAAAATGAAATGAAATGAAAGGAAATGACAAACTTGAATAGAATCACAAAGTCAGACCCAACAGAAAACAATTGAATGAAAAAGAAAGGAGAACCAAAGAAAAAGATACTGTATCTCTAGCATTGTCTAGGACAGAGTGTGCTTTGATTTCTGGTTCTTCTTATTGTATCTTGTAGCAACAACAATAATAATAGCACCCTTATTTTCCCTCTTAGAAGGGCAAGAGAGATTAGATGATGGGGATCAAATGACTTGCTCCCTAGGAAGTGTCTGAAGCCCAATTTGAACCTAGGGCCTCCTGTCTCTAGGACTGGCTCTCCACTCAGCCACCTTGCTGTCTCTGGTATCACACAAGGAGGTAGGTGCTATAATTATTCCCATTTTATAGATATGGACACTGAGGTAAACATGTTAAGTGACTTGCCTAGGATCACATTGTAGTAGAAAAACCCTCAGGTCCTCTGAGAGGGATTTTCCCCTCCCCCTTTTATCAAAGAAACTAGCTTTGGAAGGCAGATCAAACCAAAAGCTTAGCTCCAAAGTGTCTGAGGCCAAATTGGAATTCAGGCTTGGGTGGTGGACTCTCTCCATTGCCAAGCAGATACTTAAAAGTGTTAATGGAATTGAATTACTAGATGCAAAATTCTCCCAACGTGGAGAGGGGCTCTCTTTGGTTGATGGTAATTTATTTTAAGACAATCTCTAATTCTATTTTTAATTTAATTAAATCAAACATTTATCAGGTACAAGGCAGATTCTCCTGCTGTATGTAGGGGGAAGAGTACAAAATGGACAAGATAATATTGCTTCAAATGGGCTCAAAAAGGCTTTCCAAGGATTCTTCCTCCATCAAAGAGACTCATCATAAATGGGGTCCAACAGCCTGGTGGATGACAACCAAGAAATCAGTCATTCTCTTTAAAAACAAAGTTTTCAGGCCGCCAACCAGTTTTAAAAGACAGAAACAAATTGCAAACAGATAAACTCTGAAATTAATGGCTGATTCAGTAAATGAAAGTCAGCAAGATGGGTTGGAATCAGAAAGACCAGAATTCAACTGCGGCCCTGCCACATGACCAAAGGCATATTTCTTAACCTCTTAGGTTGCATCTTGGGATTGCAGATCAGGTGTCATCTGTACCACTGGAGAGAATTTGAGCACTGAGCACTACCCAAAGATAAACTAATGGACTCAGACCCCAAAAGAATCTCTGTAGAGTCTCAACTCCCTGGCAATAAAGTATCTATTGCTCATCTCTGTGATTTTTACTTAAAATTATAACATGGCAGAAGCTTTCTCTATTTAATCTGTATGCAGAGTTTTAAAAATAGCTAATTCCCCCCCCCCCCAAATCCTTACCTTCTGTCTTAGAATCATACTAAGTATCAGTGCTGAGGCAGAAGGGTAAGGTCTAGCAAGATTTCAAGTGACTTGGCCAGGGTCACATAGCTAGGAAGTATCTAATAGCTAACTAATTTTTAAAAGCTCAGCAAAAAAAAAAAACAACAACAAAAAACAAAAAACAAAACAAAAACCACAAAAACCATTAAGAGCAAGAGCAATCTCCAGCCAACCACTGATGGTTGATTTGATTTGATTTACTCCCTGAGATAACAATCTTTGTTCTAGATTCATCTCCTTGTATTAATTAAAATTGTCATCATGGCTTGCTGATCATTTTTATGAGTTTGTTCAACCTGGCCAAAGTTTCCCAGGAACTGATCACTTCTGGGTGGAACAATAAAAGAGAGCTGCGTAGCTTTTACCAGGGGACAAGTAAATGTACCTCTTGGAAATTAAAGCTAAGACAAGTCAACATCAAGACAATGATAGAAAGCGAGTTTTGTTTTATGGATGTCCTGAGTTCAAATCTCTAGGGGAACACACACCGTCTGGGTGATCCTGGACAGTTCACTCAGTGTTTCACTTGTGTTTGAAGTGACCACATTAAGGGACTGGCCAACTGTGATTTGGCCAGCTGACCAGCTGCCGCGTGTCTTATAACAGAAGTTGGTTGCTTCAGAAGCCTTAGAGGTCAACTTGTCCAATAGCTGCATTTTACAGTTGGAGAAACCGAGTCCTAGAGGATTGAAATGTGTCCAAGGTTATCCAAGATGGTACGTGACAACACTGTTTGGACTCAGGTGCTTGGATCAGTCTCGAGGCTCTCTGTGTTGCCTGTTCTGTATACATGTTAGCAGGGAGTTGATAACCAAGAATCAGGACGTCTTATTGAACAAAGCCTTACAGCCCCCCATTCCAGCCCACATTTTTGTCTCTAATTTTCATTTTGGTAGCCGTAGTTGTGAAGCCCAGCCTGAGCAGTCAGCCTGCCTCTCTTTTTACCATGTTTTCACTGCAGCACTAATATTTTTAGTTTAGTACCATCTGTTTATCTGAAATTAAATTTCTGGCAAATGGTCATGCCAGGGGAAGCTGTTTTTATTTTTACATGCAGTAGAAACACAGTATAATAAAAATCTGCTTGAGCTGAAGAAATATGTTTATAAAATGTTTCTTTTTTCATCTTCTTAGTTGGCTGAGAAAAATGACTTTTTAATCTAGTGACAGCTGCTTCCATTTGGCCTGTTTTCAGTCTAAATAGTCTATGTTGGAGACAGATAATTTGTTTTATATTTGGATGCAGTGTAACAAACAGTGCCTTTTGAGCTTCTGAGAGGACCTGGCTATCCAGAAGCATTTTATTTCTCCTTAGTATGTTACTCTTTCCAATTACGTCTGGTTTCTCTGTATAAAATAAGTGGTAGGCAGTCTTTTTCTAAGGCCTGAAAGTTAAAAGCACAAATGATGGATTCTGTGCTACTCTTGTTGCCACATTATTTTTATTCCACTCTGAGAAAACTACATCCTACGCATCAGCTAGCATTTGTTTACTGAAAAAAAAAATTGCCCTTTTTGGGGGGGAAGCTATGACTCATATAAACATCTCTGCTTATTCATTTGCAAGTGAGAAGTTATTGTACCCTTGGGTACTACTGAGGTCTTCAAGGGGATACTAGGGATTTTTCTCAGTCGACAAATAATGATCAGCACCTAGGATGTGTAAGGCATGGTAGTCCCGGCTCCCTGATTTTATGCATGAGCTCAAGGAAATGAGTTAATTGAAATATTTTAAAGTTAGTATAGCAAATAGAAAGCTCACTGTCATTGGTTACCTCTTCAATCTGAACTTAGGGTAAAGAGAAAAAGCCTACATAGGTCTAGATTCCATTTAATCTTGTTCTTGGGCTAGAATGTTTGAGACTTGATTTAACTCAATTCAGCAGACATTTGTTACAATTTATCCTTATTGATATCTTTTGTTTTATATCATTTCATTTCCCAACATATTCTTCTTCGACCCAGAGATTTATCAATTATAAAAAAGTATGAGTTTTTTTAAAAGTTCAATAAAACTAACCAGCATATAAATCACATTCTACAATATATGTAATATGCCACATCCATCGTCCCCTACCTTTGAAAAGAAGAGAGATGTGTATTTTTTTTAAAAACCTTTACCTTATGTCTTAGAATCAATTTTGCATATTGGTTCCAAGGCAGAAGAGTGGTAAGGCTTGGCAATGGTAAATCAGTGACTTGCCCAGGGTCATACAGCTAGGAAGTGTCTGAGATCAGATTCGAAACTAAGACCTCTCATCTTTAGATCTGGCTCTCAATCCATTGAGCTACCTAGTTGCCCCCGAGAGGTGTATTCTTATATTTCCTTTATGGAGTCCAAGCTTGGTCATTAATAATTACAGAAGTTTGAGTTTTGATTATTATTGTTGCTTTTAACATTTACATTGTTGAAGTCATTATGTACATTGTGTTTCTGATATGTCTTCCCATACCTCCCTGTATTCTTAAGAGACATCATTTTTTAGGAGGAAACACTAATTTTAATAGTTTTTAATTAATTTTTTGTTAATTATAAAACAATAACAATTAGGTTTTTTTTGTCTTCTCTTTTGGTAAAAAAAAAAATGAATCATCCCCTCCCCAAAACGTTGTACTAAATATGCTTAGGCAAGCAAAACAAATTCTGATATTAGCCATGTCCAAAAAATATGTTGTTCTTTTTTCACATAATTCATCTATCACCTTACCATCAAAAAGCAAGTAGCATGTTTTATCATCAGCCTTTTTGGAATGATGGTTGGTCATTGCAATGATCAGAGTTTTTAAGTCTTTCAAAGTTATTTTTTCTGCAATATCATTGGTCTTGTATAAATTATTCCGATTTTGCTCATTTTACTTTGCTTCAGTTCATACAAGCCTTCCCAGGTTGCACCGAAATTGTCTCTTTCATCATTTCTTATAGAGTGATGGTATTCCATCACATGCATGTACCAGAATTTGTTCAATCATTCCCCAACTGATGGGCATCCCCTTATTTTCTAGTTCTTTGTTATGTAAAAAGAGCTGCTATAAAATTTTTTGCTTGCTCTCTTTGGAGAATAGGACTAGTAGTGACATGCTAATTTAAAGATTTAATTTCTTAAACGGCAGTGATAATATTTTATTTCACATGCCAGTATTTCAGCATTTACTAATGCCTACTGTGTATAGACTATTCTGGTATCTACTGGGAAAAATAGAGAATTTAGCTAGCATATGGTTGCCATCCTTTTTTTTTTTTGAAAATAGTAAAATAGATACTCTGACAAAAGGAACTGGTATTAGAAATGTGCAAAAATCTCTATTATTTTATTTTTCACAGAAGGTTCGTTATGGGGGTCATTGATGCTTGGACATCTTTGGTGAACAATCACGTGGATCCTTGCAGCCTAGATGTTCTTAATTCTAGCCACTGCTTCTTATACTCATTTCTTAATGACTGCTATTCTAGTCTTTATGTTGGCTATGCATGCTTCCAATGCAGGTAGGTAAAGCTTTAGGCTTATGACTCTAACTTGAGGTCATATCCAGCTCTATCAGTTATAGAAACATTGTGGAAACCCTAGAAATGTTGTAGAATTTGATGGTTGATTGCACGTTGGCTATGGGAGTGTGGGGGAGAGGGGAGGGAAAGAACATGAATCATGCAATCATGGAAAAATATTCTAAATTAATTAATTAAATAAAAAATTTCAATTAAAAATAAATAAAAGTAGTTTCCATCAGGAAAAAAATGATGATTGATCTTTATTGAGTAGTTAGAAAGAATATTGGGGTGTATGGGGTGCTCAGGGAGGAGTAATATCTTTGGTATGGAGGGCTTGTCATGCCCTCCTAGGGCAGCTCTCCAGCCCCTGACCCTCAACTGACACTGAGCTCTCACTTGTGGTTCCTAGTAGCTGCTAGCATGCGGCAGCGGCCACACCCCGGGCAACGGCTTCAACAGGCCCGCTAAACCTTGTGAGGGTAGCCATTAGGTCATCGTGGACCCCTGGTGAACTAAGGCTTTGCTCACCCAGCATGCGAAGACTGCTTCGGCTGAACAGATGGAAGAAACCAATAAGAAGGTTCAATGGCTGAGATGGCGACGCAGCAAAGCACTGTGGAGTGCTTAGGGCGTGTTGGAGCACAAAAGACAACGCGGCCATCCAATGCAGCTGAGGAATTCTCCAGATGTAACGACTTTTCGTGCCACTGGACCCAGGCTTCCAACGCTGAGAGAGTGGGACTGTCTCTGTGCATCGATTTTTCCACTTAAATCTTCATGCACAAGTGTCTTTGTGCACAAAAACACACAAAGACAATAGTCATCCTCGGTTACCAAGAGACTACTACTACTACTACTAGAAAGAATAAATATTATTCAGTCTAGTTTTGGTCTAGATCATTTCTTAGATGTAACTGGTTTCTTGACTACACTATAGTTTTGAATTTTATGGCTTCTCATGTTCATTAAAGCACCAATATTTACAGGGTGTTGAGTGACTAGAGCAAATAGCCCTGTGTGTGTGAAGGAAATTACTCTTCTGGAGTCCCATACTTGACCTCATCTTCTGCCAACCACTTGACCTGGAAGCCAGGACTATGTGAGGGAAATCATTGAGTAAATTAGGTCACTTAAGTCTACATGAGTCTGCATGAGTTTGCATCACTGATGTAGGATATATGACTGAGTTAGATCTGGACATGACTCTGAGCTGGTAGCTAGATTAGACTAGTTTATTCTCATCTTTCTACCCATTTCTCATCTTTTACCCATCCAAGTGATTCTAAGAAACTTTATTAATTTAAGGCCAGTTTTGTAATTTTAATTCGTACAACCGCTATTGCAGCTTTTTCATATTTTGTTGAATTTGTATCAAAATCTGGTCCATTCTTCAAATGAATGTAGAACTATAAAAGAGTTTGAACATGATCTTGATTCATTTTGTCCTTAAGAAATCCACAATATTCATTTAGTGATCAATCATCACACCTAATCAGAAGGTAATCACATACTCAAGATCAACTTGGAATTGGGTCAGCATAACAAAAACTAAATCACCTCTGTGTCACCATAGTAAGGATTTTGACTAACTTTCTGCAGAGCTAAGATTGTGTTCACCCATTCATTCCTGTGAATATATCCTCTGATAAAAGTGCCAAGAGAAGTCAAAACACTCATATATTGCTCTGGTAATCACTTCTAGGCTGGTGACACCAGACCCAGCGGCTTAGGCAAGTATTATTCACAAGCACATAGTTGGTGCAGATAAATAATCTGGCCATATCTTTATAACTGAAACTACATTTCCATCATCTACGAGTTCTTCCAAGTACTAGTAATATCAGCTCCTTGAAGCAGATCTGCCACATCTGGAACGAAAGACATGAACTCTTTCTAAAATGATGTATTTGGGGTAGAGATATTTAGTCTCTAAGAGCAAATGCAAGAAGACATAATATTGCTGGGTATATAAATTCATTCTTGCAATCTACCTGTCACGCAGTTGGAAGTTAAATAACACAACTGTAACTTTTTCTCAAGAGATGCTCGACTGTCCTAACTCCAGATTCTGGATAGTGAGAAAATCCTTCTGCTTTATATCACCTGATGCTTTCAGAACTCAGTATGTCTCATAAAACCACTTGTGCTATTTAATTACTGACCCTTTAGGCAAGTAATTCTTCCAACACTTTTCTAGCACCATATGTCTTTAGAATTTGATCTTAAAGAAGGAAAGGAGCCAGCATCTCAGCATTTAGTTACTGACATCTGTTTTCCTGAGGGGAGATTTGTACGCTGTACAATGGAAACAGCATTCTATGTATATAAATTGAGAAAGAACATATAACTTCCACTATAGAGAGTTCAAATATCCCAACCCTGATGGAAGAATAGTGGTTCCAGAGCCACTGGAATCCATATGTTCATTTGTTGTCACCTGGCATTTACTTGGTCACATTAGTTCTAGAGGCAGAAATAGTGTCTAGTTTGACAGATGGCTCCCGCCAGGAACACTTAATGGCTGTGTTTACGGGAGCTGCTCGAGCCAATGCATTTTGAGCTTATAATTGACAAAGTTTCTCTATCAGATCCAATTCTATTTTGACCCTGCTTCTATAGGATACATTTTCTGATGTTTGTCTGTTTAGTGGTAACATGACTTAGTGGCCACAAAAAAACTGACTTGTCTCCCAGTTGCTGTATTCATGTAACTTGAAGATAGATGGGATATTAGATTAGATGCTCTGTGGTTAGAGTACTGGGCCTAGAGTCAGAAAGACCTGAGTTCAAATCTGCTCTCAGATATTTCTTAGCTGTATAACTCTGAACAAGTCACTTAACCTCTGATTGCCTGACAAAAAGGGTCCACTGGAGAAGGAAATGCACACCATCCCAGTATCCTTGTCAAGAAAACCCTGTGGACAGCTAGAGTCCATGGGGTCATGAAGAGTCATACATGGGTTAGGTACCAAGATGGCAGAGAAGGTAAATGGATCCATCTGATCTCTACCAAATTATTCTCAAAAAAATAACAACCACATTTCAGTATAAATTCTGGAGCAGTAAAACCCCCCCAAAAGTAAGGTGAAGTAATTTTTTCAGTCCTAAACAACTTACAAGGCCAGCACAAAGGATCTAGCATACCAGGGTGGAAGTGGAGTGCAAAGCAGCACACCAGGCCAGGCCCCAGCAGAGCATGGGCCTTGGGTGCAACTGAAGTGGCAGCAAAGATTTCTTGAGGTCTCAAACCACAGACAGTAAGGAGAGTTTGGACAACTACTCAGAAGGAATTTGTAGTCCAACTTTGCTGGCTCTGGGTGCAAGACTCTTGATGCATTGTCCATATGCAGATCCAGGTAGCAGTTCTGGGGCAAGGTTTCAAGGTGAGGAAGAATACTAGCACACATCAGTGCTTGAGACCACAAGGGAGGTGGGAACTCTGGTCACAGTTCCTAGGGGTAAAAGAATATTTGTGGTTACTCACAGACCAGAGTATAGACTCTAAGAGTATTAAACCCAATTCTACTTATATCATACCACCTTGGAAAAATTGAGAGCAGATAGATTACCCAGAACCAGCTCTGAAGGCAGCTGTGCATAGAACCCGAAACTTGTAGTAGTGCTCTTTTCACCACAGTTACAGAGCCCAATTTTAACAAGTATTTTATATTTTAAATAAAAAAAAAAGAAAAAGGCTGGGAAATGAGAACAAAACAACAACAAAAGAAATTTAACAGAGAAAGTTATTTTGGTGACAGGGAAGGCCAAAACACAAACACAAAAGAAGACAAAGTCAATATCGTTTCATCCCCAAACTCCAAGAAAAATATGAATTGCTCTCAAGTTCAAAAAGAATTAATGGAAGAGCTCAAAAAGGATTTAAAAAATAAAATGAGAGTGTTAGATGAAAAATTGGGAAAAGAAATGAAAGTGAAAAAGGAAAATCTTGAAAAAAGAGTCAATAGTTTGGCAAAGGAGACACAAAAAAACACTGAAGAAATTAATCTTAAAAAACAGAAGAGGCCAATTGGGAAAAGAGGCACCAAAACCCATTGAAGAGAAGAACTGTTTAAAAAAATATTTGGATAAATGGAAATATATATACAAAAATGCACTGAAGAGAAGAACATTTTTTTAACATTATTTTATTTGGTCATTTCTGAGCATTATTCATTGGAGACAAAGATCATTTTCTCCCCCCCTCCCCATCCTATAGCCGACACATGATTCCACAAGTGTCACAAGTGTTCTTGATTCGAACCCATTTCCATGTTGTTGGTATTTGCACCAGAGTGTTCATTTAGAGTCTCTCCTCAGTCATATTCCCTCAACCCCTGTAGTCTAGCAGTTGGTTTTCCTTGGTGTTTTTACTTCCACAGTTTGTCCTCTGCTTCTGGATAGTGTTTTTTCTCCTAGATCCCTGCAGATTGTTCAGGGACATTGCATAGGCACTAATGGAGAAGTCCATTATGTTCGATTGTACCACAGTGTATCAGTCTATCAGTCTCTGTATACAATGTTCTCCTGATTCTGCTCCTCTCACTCTGCATCACTTCCTGGAGGTTGTTCCAGTCTCCATGGAATTCCTCCACTTTATTATTCCTTTTAGCACAATAGTATTCCATCACCAACATATACCACAATTTGTTTAGCCATTCCCCAATTGAAGGGCATCCCCTCATTTTCCAATTTTTGGCCACCACAAAGAGTGCAGCTATGAATATTCTTGTACAAGTCTTTTTCCTTATTATCTCTTTGGGGTACAAACCCAGCAGTGCTATGGCTGGATCAAAGGGCAGACAGTCTTTTAGAGCCCTTTGGGCATAGTTCCAAATTGTCCTCCAGAATGGTTGGATCAATTCAAAACTCCACCAGCAATGCATTAATATCCCTGCTATGCCACATCCCCTCCAGCATTCATTACTTTCCTTTGCTGTCATGTTGGCCAATCTGCTAGGTGTGAGGTGACACCTCAGAGTTGTTTTAATTTGCATCTCTCTGATTATAAGAGATGTAGAGCACTTTTTCATGTGCTTATTAATAGTTTTGATTTCTTTGGCTGAGAACTGCCTGTTCATGTCCCTTGCCCATTTATCAATTGGAGAATGGCTTGATTTTTTGTACAATTGATTTAGCTCTTTGTAAATTTGAGTAATTAAACCTTTGTCTGAGGTTTTTATGAGGATTGTTTACCAATTTGTTGCTTTCCTTCTGATTTTGGTTACATTGGTTTTGTTTGCACAAAAACTTTTTAATTTGATGTAGTCCAAATTATTTATTTTGCATTTTGTGACTCTTTCTAAGTCTTACTTGTTTTTAAAATCTTTCCCTTCCCAAAGGTTTGACATGTATACTCTGAGAAGAACTTTTTAAAAGACAGAAGGACTTCAAAGAAGAATCACTTAACAGGCAAAACTGAGCATAATCCTTCAGGGGAAAAAATGGGTATTCAATGAAATAGATGACTTGCAAACATTCCTAATGAGAAGATCAGAGCTGAATAGAAAATTTGACTCTCAGTACAAGACTCAAGAGAAGCATAATTAGGTAAATAGAAAAGAGAAGTCAAAACACATTTAATAACGTTAAATTGTGTACATACCTACATTAGAAAATGATTCTTGTAACTCCTAAGAACTTTACCATTAGGGCAGTTAGGAAGTATATACATAGACAGAGGGCAAGGGTGTGAGTTGAATATGATGGGATAATATTGTTACATATAAAAGAGTGGTTGGCATAAACTGTGACCACAAAATATGGTTTCAAATAAAAAATATAGTGGTCGCCATGAGAAAATTCCCAAATATTAAATATACCCTAGTCAGCTGGGTTTTATAGAGATTTTAATTAATACAAATTAAGGAATTAATGAAAGGGAGAGAGAGAGTAAGAGGAAATAATGAGAAAAGGGCTAGGCCAGCCTAGGCTTAAGCCTTAAGAGAGAGATCAGTCAGTCTTTAATCCACTCACCACAAGATTTGTCCCAAGCAAGATTCTAGTGTTCAGAGAGACCCACCAGTTCAGCTCCTCAGCTCAACTAAGTTCATCCATTGAACCCTTCAATTCTGCTTTGGCAAGCTCCCTCCTCAGAGGCCTTTCTGACCTTCTTTTAAAGAGAATTTTCTCCTATGTCACCTCCCCTAAGTTTTTACATCTACCAATCACAGTAGATGTTTTCCAAAGGACTGACCATTCTTAATTCACACCTTCTTTAGTTCTCAACTTCTCTGAGTAGACTAAAACTTCTGAGTAAGTTCACACCTCTTTGCCCCTTGCAAGTTTGCAAGTTGCCTGACCTTTATAGGTACTTAGCACCTTTTTGTATTAGATCTAAAAATAGACTTAGCTTAAGACTTTTGGCCTCACTATAAGTATGAGGTAAGTACCTTCATTGTTCACTAAGGAGTTTACAACTTAATCTTCCCCTAAAGTATGCTTAAGTATGGGTGGAGTAATGTTAGAGTTCTCACATTCCTGATCAAGTATCTTCATTGTTTAAAATGGGGAATGGTCTTAACCAAATTCTCTAAGGTAGAGTCTGAGAATTTTTAACATTCACAAAGCTGAGAAATTTTAAGATTCACAATATGAAAAATAGATTAAGGCATAAGAAAGAGAAATGCATTGGGAGGGAGAGGGAAAAGTAAAATGGGATAAATTATTGCACATAAAAGAAGTCTAGAAGAGCTTTTACAGAGGAAGGGAAGATGGGGAAGTGGGGAGGGGGAACACAAGAATCTTATTTTCATTGGAATTGGCTCAATTAGGGAAAGACATAAACAATCAAAAGGGTATAGAAATTTATCTTACCCTTTGGGAAAGTAGGAAGGGAAAGTGATAAGAGAAGGGAGAGGGATGATAGAAAAGAGGGCAAATTGGGGGAGGTGGCAGTCAAAAACTAAATAAGGGGAAAGAGGATGGAGAGCAATTATAATAATGCATTTTTTCTTATAAATCTCTCTAATAAAGGCCTAATTTCTCAAAAACATAGAGAAATGAGTCAAATATATAAGAATACAAGTCATTCCCCAGTTGATTAATGGCCAAAGGATATAAATAGGCAGTTCTCAGGCTAAGTAATTAAAACTCTCTATACTTGTGCAAAAAATGCTCTAAATCACTTTTAACTAGAGAAATGAAAATTAAAACAACTCTGAGGTACCACCCCACATTTATCAGCCTGACTATTATGACAGAAAAGGAAAATGATAATACTTGGAGGGAATATGGGAAAATCGAGACACAAATGCATTGTTAAGTGAGTTGTGAACTGATTCAATCATTCTAGAGAACAATTTGGACCTGTGCCCAAAGGGCTATAAAACAGTATATTTCCTTTGATATGTATGATATGATATCAGCAACATTATTACTAGGTTTGTATCCCCCCAAAAGAAAAAAAACAAAAAGGGGGAGCACCTATATGTGCAAAATATTTAAAGCCACTCTTTTTGTGGGGGCAAAGAATTGGAAAGTGAGGGGACATCCATTAATTGGGGAATGATTGAATAAATTATAGTTATGGTTTTAATGGAAAGCTATTGTGCTGTAATAAATGACAAGCAGGAGGAGCTAAGAAAAACCTGGAAAAGACTGAACTGAAGCACAGTGTAATAAGCAGAACTAGGAGAATATTATAAATGATGATAAGAATATTGTATAATGAACAACTGTGAATAACTTAGTATTCTCTGTAATACAATGATCCAAACTATCCCAAAGGACTCATGATGAACAATACCATCTGCTTCCAGAAAAAAAGAACTGAATCCAGACCAAAGCAAACTTTTTTTACTTTCTTATTTTTTGTTCATTTCCTTCCACAGAAGGATTAATATGGAAAAATGTTTTACATGATTGCACATGTAAAATCTATATGAGATTGCTTACCGTTTTGGTGGGGAGAGGTTCTTGGGGAGATGGGGAGAGAGAGAGAGAGGGAGAGAATTTAGATTCAATGTTCTTTTAAAAATCTTGGAAACCTTTTTAATTGGGAAAAAATAAAATAAAACATTTAAAAAAGAGTCAGACATGACTGGGAGACTGAACAACAACCGCAGGATATTTAGATGCACATTTGGAAGAGTAGGGGAGAGGACAGCATCCTCTGGGACCTATCTAGTAATTTACATATTCTTGGGAATTGCCTAGGGATACTGAGTCAGTCAGTCAGTCAAGGAATATTTATTAAGGACCTACATGGTGCTAAATTCTAAAGAGACAGTGACTTACCCACAGTACCACATCTAGTATATATTACTGGCAGGACATGAACAGGAGACTTCCTCACTCAAAGCCTGGCTCTCTATCATAGCATGCTCTTTGAGATGTATATAAATAAGTAGATTAACTTATCAAGTTCTTTTACATGGAGACTTCTTTCTTTAAGATGCTGACAATTTAATCCTTTTTTAAAGTACAGTCTAATTCTTTGGAGTAGATTACAATGGAAGAGGTGACAAGAAGACTGGAATGTCTTTCTAAGAAAATTTTAAACTAAAAGCAGGCATCTTTGAAAAAACCCTCGTGATTACAAAATAATTGTGTATTTGTGAGAAAACTTATTAGCATTTAGGTATTAAGGAACAGTGACATCTCACTCTCATTTGAGGGCTACAAAGAATGTACAAGATGCATTTCATACCATAAATGAACACAAATGAGCTAGATTTTTGCCATAGAGAAAATATTCTGTTGCTTCTATTGTCTTTCCACCAAAAATAGTTCTCAATTGTTAAAATCTAACTAGTTGAAACCCCACAAAATAGTCTTTGTATCATTGTGTGCATAAAGTTAATAGCCACAGCATTGT
Organism: Monodelphis domestica; assembly: GCF_027887165.1. Taxonomy (NCBI): domain Eukaryota; kingdom Metazoa; phylum Chordata; class Mammalia; order Didelphimorphia; family Didelphidae; genus Monodelphis; species Monodelphis domestica. Next base: position 236,955,690 of record NC_077234.1, read on the forward strand.
CTTCCCCATATTGAGATATTACCAGTATAATTAAAACGAACAGGGATACAGCTGAAAAGTAAGGTTTATTCCATCTGTTTCTTTTCCATTATCTGCACTGATATGTGTTGTTGCTAGGACACACTAGAGCTGAACTTGGAGTAACGTACAATGGTAATAAATCACTTTACTGTGCACCAATCCACGTCCTATTGAGGTGGTCAAATTAAAGCTACTTGTTATTCATAAGGTTATCAATCAGTAATCAGCAGACATTTATTGAGTCCCTCTTGTTTGCAGGGCATAGTATTAGGTACAATGAGAAAACAGAATGGAGGATAAGCCATTGTCCCTGACCTCAATTCAGTTCAACAAGAAGGGGCCTAGTGGTCTTGCTGATGTCACCTCTTCTACTTGTTCCTTTAAACTTATTCTCTCATTATCATATCCATCTCAAAAATCGTTACTCTTTATACACTGTATATACCACAAACATACCCAGATCATCCTTTACCTTTTAAAAAAGTCTTCACTTGGCCATATCATCTTCTCAAGCAATCATTATCTTTCTCTGCTCTCCTTCATACCTAAGCTTTTAGGGGGAAAAAAAGCTATTTATTCTTATCTCCACTTTTGATTACTTTTCAACTCCTTGCAATCTCACTGCTGACCTCATTTCTCCATTGAAACTACTCTCTGCAAGGTTACCAGCCATTGCTTAATTGAGAATTCCATTAGCCTTTTTTTCTCCCAGTTCTCATTCTTCTTGCTCTCTTGGCAATATCTGACAGTTAAGACCTCTCATCCTGTATATTGTCTCCCCATTTGGGGAAGAGTATGATCCTGTTTTCTCCTGGTTCTTCTACTTCTTTTGTCCATTGAATCTTCATTCATATCTCATCCATGGCAGTCTCTTAAGACTCTCTCCATGGCCCTATTACTTTGAATTCCTAGGCTTAATTTCTTCCTAGGCTTAGTTTTCTCTTAGCTTCTTAGCTTACGTTGTCAACTTCGACTGAGTGTCCCCAAAGCACTACAAAGTAACTGGTCCAAAATGGAACTCATTAAATCATTTTCCTAACCACTCCTTAAAAAAAAAAAATATATATATATATATATATATATATATATACACATATATATATATATTTATTTATTACCAATTGCATGTTTTAACAAATTTCCACACAAGTTTTCCCAAGTTATATGATGGAATTTATCTCTCTCTCCTTCCCCTTCTACCTCCTGGTGCTGGCAGATAATTTGATCTGCTACCTACTCACCTCTCCAAACTTTACTCTTCCTATTGAGGCCACCCTTGAAATCACTCAGGATTATAACCTTGGAGTCATTGTTACCTGTTTTGCTCCTGCATCCTTCCATATCCAATATTAAATCCAGTTAGTAAGTTTCAATCCTTCAGCCATCATAGCATATATTTTGCTATCATCCCTCCCCTTTCTACTCTATATCAGGACCTCATCATCTCTTACCTGAACAATACAATAGTCTTTTTATTATACTTCTAGCTTCTATTCTTTCCTCTCCCTTTATATCTTTCTTAAGACTTTGTTGTTGTTCAGTCATTTCAGTAGAGTCCAATTCTTTGCACCTATATTTGGGGTTTCATTGGTAAAGGTACTAGAGTGGTTGACAATTTTTTGTTCCAGCTTGTTTTATAGATGAGGAAATGGAGGCGGAGTTAAATGATTTGCCCAGGGTCACACAGCTAGTAAGTGTCTGAGGCCAGATTTGAACTCAGGTTTTCCTGACTCTAGTTTCAGTACTATACCTACTAAGTCAACTATCTGCCCTTTAATAAGACTATTAAAATAATTTTCTTAAAATCCAACCCTGGCTATTTTGTTCCCTGACTTCAGAACCCACAATGGCATCTTACTACATTACAGATAATGATTCTCAAACTTTTTTTTTGTTCTTGGTAAAATATTTTTTTCCATAAGATATGGAAGCTCAACAAACATTTAAATTCTGGTGATCATTTCCAGGCTTTTCCCTCAGATAACAGTTTTCTTTCTTTAAGGATAGTCATTTTTTCTTGATTTTTTTTCAAGGCTCAATCAATGTTTTGAGGTTAATGTGTACATTGAATAGACAAGATGTATTTATTTTGCAAATACTCTACTTTTTATGTTATATATGTTAGGTAGGTAAATTTATATTAAAGAAAAGTATTTGCATGCTTCTTTTTATCTCCAGTAACATCCAAATTTCATGGCACACCTAGAGAAATTCCAAACATACCTTTTGAGAACCACTGCTCTAGCAAAAAATGCAAATTCCTTTACTTGGCATTTAAAGACCTCCACAACTAGACTCCTCCCTGCCTTGCCTGATTTATTTCATGTGTTTGCTGTCTATGTACAACTTGTTCTAGCTAAAGTGGTCTACTTATTGTTTGCTGAACTCAGCATTCTAATCTCTCATCTCTGTAGCTTTGTATGTACTATTTCTCAAGCTTAGAATTCATTTTCACATTCATCTCTAATGCTTAGAATCACTAGTTTCCTTCAAACTTTGGCACACGTTCTTTTTATAGGAGATCTTTCCTGATTCCCCTAGTTGTCAGCGTTCATGTCATTCACATAATAACATATATATTTGTCTTCTTATATGTGGTAGTCTCCATTCAGTCAGGTGCTGGTTTTTATTTTTCTTAGTATCTCCAGAGCCTCATACAGTACTTTGCAGATGGTAGGCACACAATAGATGCTTGTTAGATTGGAAACATTTAAGTTCATTACATGCAAAGAAATGTGCTAAATTGGAGAATAAAATGGCAGACCTCCAGTATTTTTGCCAAGAAAACCCCAAGTAGGGTCACAAAGAACTGGAAATGACTGAAACAACTGAACAACAAAAATATGCTACTTACTAGGGATAACAAAGATGAAAAATGACACAATTGCCTTCCTTCAAAAGGAGCAACCAAGTGGCATAGTGGATAGAGTTCTGGGGCTTGGAATGAGATAGAATCATCTCCATGAGTTGAAATCCAGCCTTAGACACTTTCTAGCTATGTGACCCTGGGCAAGTCGCTTAACTCTGTTTACCTCAGTTTGCTCATGTGTAAAATGATCTGGAGAAAGAAATGGCAAACCACTCCAGTATATTTGCCAAGAAATGCCAAATAGGGTCATGAAGAGTTGGACATAACTAAAATGGCAGCAATAAACTCAGCTTTCAATCTTTAGGAACAACAACCCTTGGACAATATAATAATGCACATGAATTCATATGATACAAATAATGAATTGGAGGGGGGAAACCCTAAGTAGAGTAGACAATTGTAAATCTGAGGAGGAAGAGATCTCTTTGATCTGGAAGGTTAGGGAAGAAAGTTGAAAGTGAGAAAGCATTGGAGTTAGGCATCTTCAATTAAGTGAAAGGACACTGGAGATGGTCTCAGAGAATATGGCTTCTAATTCCAGCTCAGTTAATTATTAGCTCTGACATCTTGGTCAGGTCAAGTCAAGAAAGCATTTTAAAATCTTTTGTGAGGATATAAAGGCAAAATGAAATATTCTTTGTCTCCAAGAAGCTCATAACCTTAATATTACATACATAGATGAAGAAATGACAAATATGGATAAAGTAAATTCAAGATATTTTATTTGTTTGTGGCTCAGTTTTCTTACCTATAAAATGAGGCAGTTGAACTAGATGACCTCTAAGATCACTTCTGGATTTAAATCTTATACCTTAATCAGGATGGGACAGGATGTGATGGTGAATACTTCATATTTGTACAATGAACAAGGATATTATCTTGCAGTTTTGTAGAAATCCAATTGTCTAATTTTTTGAGGTTGTTGACAATTTTAGGGTTTTTATTGGCTTGTTTTTGCATTTTAGAGATGTGAGATTTTAGTCCCTCATTGTCAAAATGTGAGAGGAAGTAGAGAGTTTCTTCTGTCCCATTAATAACTTTACAACAGAAAGCCTACCCAAAGAACTTCACTTCTTTGGTTTGATGATATTAGTCCTGGAAAGGTGAATATTAACACAAAATACTCTTTTTCTTTTTAAGAGCTTTGTGTAAATTTGTTGACCTCCCCCCCTTTTAAAGATTCTTGTGAAAATTAGCCAGTGCTCTATCTATTTCATTTGCTTTTTCATAAAATAAATTCTTACTTTTATTTATTAAAAAAATAAAATAAAATAGAAAAAAAAGATTCTTGTAAAGTTGGTATCTATAAAACACAGAGGTTGGACTAGATGTCTAAGAACTTGACTTTTATTACTGTAGGACAAATAGTTGAGAACAGGTTTTGGTCAGGGCTGTGTTCCAGAAAGTTTAAGCTGGCACCAACACGTCAATGGATTGGAGCCCACAAAGATTGGAGGTTGGAAGTTTATTATAATAATAGTCAAGCAAAGTAAAAATGAAGAGCTAAACAAGGCTGTTTATGTTTTTTTTAAATTCTAAATTATTTATAGTAACAAAAAAATTTAAACTGCAAAACCACTACGAGATCTGTATCCCGAAGAGATTAGTACCATCTTCTTTGCCAACATTACCTACCTTCTTGGGGAGGAGGGAGGAGTAGAAGGGAAAAGAGGACATAGATTGCAAAATGTCAGAAAAGTATTATTAAAATTTGTATCAAGGGACAGCTGGGTGACTCAGTGGATAGAGAGCCAGCTTCTGGGTTCTATGTTAACCTTGGATATTTTCTAGCTGTATGACCCTGGGCAAGTCACTTAACCTCAGTTGTCTAGCTCTTATTGTTCTTCTCCCTTAGAAGTGACAGTATCAATCAATCAAATCAAAATCAAACAGTAAGGGTTTAAAAAAATGTATCTACATGTAAACTGGAAAAAACAATAACCAAAAAAATGTACTGGTAATTTCTTTTTTACTGAATCCTTTAAGATTATTTTCTTTTCTGAGGCCTCAGTTTTTTTGTCTATAAAATTAGAAGCATTAGTATACTCTGCCCCTAAGGTTATTTCCAACTCTTGCATATTGTAGTGATATTTCAGGGGTTTCTTTGGGTTGTCCTCTTTCAGAGCCTTCTCCTAAAACATCTTCTGTTTCACTATAAGGATAAAAGCTAATAATCTACCCCTCCCAGGAATGAGTCTTCTTGGTTGCCAAGGTTGAAGAAATGAATGATTGTAGTATCAGATCAACAAAAATATAGTTACTTAAAATAGAAAAGATGCCTTATATTGTCTTAGAACATTCTCTGCCTCTAGCTATAAGGCAATAAATATATCGTCCCTCACCCCAACTGAGGGTACCTTTCATATTTCTGGCCCTGGGGATGGTTTTTGGTACTTTTCTAGGTATAAAATTCCCAATTACAACTGTGTTGTTTAGGAATCGAGAGAAAAAAGTGAAGAGATTAAGAATTTATTTAATTTGTATTTATTAATTTATTTCTTATTTATTAATTAATAAGAGATTTATTAATGGTCCAATTTCTCAATTTGTGATGTAGATATGCTACTTAAGTGGGTTTTGTGTGTCAAGCTCAGAAAATTGAGAGCAATAAGTAGGAAGAAGGTATGTTTTAAGGGTGAAAGGGATAGTTATTTGAAGCAAAGAAAGGAAGGAAAATAAAGAGTGCAGTGACTTGCTCTATCATTATTCACATATCACTGTTGTAGTAACAAACAGAAAGAGGAAAAGAAATAAAGATGCTACAGAGTCTAAGAAATAATGTCTGAGCACATTAAGTGCAGTGGTTAGTCAGTGGATAAAGCACTGGATCTGGTCAGAAAGATCTGAGTTCAAATCCAGCCTCAGACACTTTTATAGCTTTGTGACCTTAGGTAAGTTTCCCTCGGTTTCTTCAACTATGAAAGGTGATAATAATAGCACCTACCTCCCAGAATCCAAAGAAATGTTTGTAAAGTGCTTAGCACAGTCTTTGGCATATAGGAGGCGCTTAATAAAGGTTTATTTTTTTTCTTTCCTCCCAATAACTGAAAAAGAAATAGAAAATTAGCTGATTGCCAAAGGTGACACTTGGTAAAAAGGGTTTATAAGATCATATCTCAGGGAGACTTCAAGGTCATTAATTCAGCCTTCCTTTCATTTCAGTAATTCTTTCTCCTTGTTCTCTGACAGTACCCAGTCTCTGTTTGAAGGTTTAAAGTCAGAAAAGTTCAGTTCATTGTTAGGCAAGCTATTCCACTTTTTTTTTTTTAATGAACTACAATTTTATCCAGTGTATGTCTTGTTGGTACAAAGTTATTTGCTATGTAGCACCATAGATAGAGTTCTGGGCTTAGAGGCAGGAAGACCTAAGTTCAAATCTGGCCTCAAACATTTATTAGCTGTTTGACCTTGGATTTACCCTCTGTCTACCTTATTTTTTAAACATTATTTTTTATTTGGTCAATTTCAATCATTATTCCTTGGATACAAAAATCATTTTCTTTTCCTCCCTTCCCTCCCACCATCCCTCCTATAGCTGACTTGCGATTCCATTGGGTATCACATGTGTCCTTCATCCAAACCCATTTCCATGTTGTTGGTATTTGCGCTAGGATGTTCATTTAGTCTACATCCCCAATCATATCCCATCAGCCCCTGTAGTCAAGCAGTTGCTTTTCCTCCTCGGTGTTTTTACTCCCACAGTTTGTCTCTGCTTGAGGATAGTGTTTTTTCTCATAGATCCCTCCAAGTGGTTCAGGATCATTGTATTGTCTTTAGTGGAGAAGTCCATTCCATTTGATTGTACCACAGTGTATCAGTCTCTGTGTACGATGTTCTCCTGGTTCTGCTCCTCTCACTCTGCATCAATTCCTGGAGGTTGTTCCAGTTCACATGGAATTCCTCCACTTTATTATTCCTTTGAGCACAACAATATTCCATCACCAACATATACCACAATTTGTTCAGCCATTCCCCAATTGAAAGGCATCCCCTCACTTTCCAATTTTTGGCCACCACAAAGAGTGCAGCTATGAATATTCTTGTTCAAGTCTTTTTCCTTATTATCTCTTTGGGGTACAAACCCAGCAGTGCTATGGCTGGATCAAAGGGCAGACAGTCTTTTATCGCCCTTTGGGCATAGTTCCAAATTGCCCTCCAGAATGGTTGGATCAATTCACAACTCCACCAGCAATGCATTAATATCCCTGCTATGCCACATCCCCTCCAGAATTCATTACTTTCCTTTGCTGTCATGCTGGCCAATCTGCTAGGTGTGAGGTGCTACCTCAGAGTTGTTTTAATTTGCATCTCTCTGATTATAAGAGATTTAGAACACTTTTTCATGTGCTTATTAATAGTTTTGATTTCTTTAACTGAAAACTGCCTATTCATGTCCCATGCCCATTTTTCAATTGGAGAATGGCTTGATTTTTTGTACAACTGGTTTAACTCTTTATAAATTTGAGTAATTAGACCTTTGTCAGAGGATTTTGTTATGAAGATTGTTTCCCAATTTGTTGCCTCCCTTCTAATTTTAGTAACATTGGTTTTGTTTGTATAAAACCTTTTAAATTTGATGTAGTCAAACTTATTCATTTTACATTTTGCGTCTCTTTCTATGTCTTGCTTGGTTTTAAAATCTTTCCCTTCCCATTGGTCTAACATGTATACTATTCTATGTTCACCTAATTTACTTATAGTTTCCTTCTTTATGTTCAAGTCATTCACCCATTCTGAGTTTATCTTGGTGTAGGGTGTGAGGTGTTGATCCAAACCTAATCTCTCCCACACTGTCTTTCAATTTTCCCAGCAATTTTTATCAAATAGTGGATTTTTGTCTCCAAAGTTGGGATCTTTGGGTTTGTCATAGACTGTCTTGCTGAGGTCATTTACCCCAAGTCTATTCTACTGATCCTCCTTTCTGCCTCTTAGTCAGTACCAAATTGTTTTGCTGGCCACTGCTTTGTAATATAGTTTGAGATCTGGGACTGCAAGGCTCCCTTCCTTTGTATTTTTTTTTCATGATTTTCCTGGATATCCTTGATCCTTGTTCTTCCAAATGAACTTTGTTATGTTTTTCTCTAATTCAGTAAAAAAGTTTTTTGGAAATTCAATGGGTATGACACTAAATAGATATATAAGTTTGGGTAGGATGGTCATTTTTATTATGTTAGCTCATCCTATCCATGAGCAGTTAATGTTTTTCCAATTGCTAAAATCTAGTTTTAGTTGTGTGGAAAGTGTTTTGTAGTTGTGTTCATATAGTTCCTGTGTTTGTCTTGGCAGATAATTCCTAAGTATTTTATATTGTCTAAGGCGCTTTTGAATAGAATTTCTCTTTCTAATTTCTGCTGCTGAGATGTGTTGGAAATATTTAGAAATGCTGATGACTTATGCGGGTTTATTTTTCATCCTGCAACTTTACTAAATTTGTTGATTATTTCCACTAGATTTTTAGTTGATTCTCTAGGATTCTTTAAGTAGACCATCATATCATCTGCAAAGAGTGATAGCTTGGTCTCTTCATTGCTAATTCTAATACCTTCAATTTCTTTTTCTTCTCTAATTGCTATTGCTAGTGTTTCTAGTACAATGTTAAACAATAGAGGTGATAATGGGCATCCTTGTTTCACTCCTGTTCTTATTGGGAATGCATCTAGTTTATCCCCATTGCAGATGATGTTGGCTGATGGTTTTAAATAGATACTGTTTACTATTTTTAGGAAAGACCTTTCTATTCCTATACTTTCTAGTGTTTTCAATAGGAATGAGTGTTGTATTTTGTCAAAAGCTTTTTCTCTGTCTATTGAGATAATCATGTGATTTTTGTTGGTTTGCTTGTTGATATGGTCAATTATGTGGATGGTTTTCCTGATATTGAACCATCCTTATATTCCTGGTATGAATCTCACCTGATCATAGTGAATAAACCTCGTGATGACTTGCTGGAGTCTTTTTGCTAGTATCCTATTTAAGATGTTTGCATCTATATTAATTAAGGAGACTGGTCTATAGTTTTCTTTCTCCATTTTTGACCTACCTGGCTTTGGAATCAGTACCATATTTGTGTTGTAAAATGAATTTGGTAGAACTCCCTCTTTGCTTATTATGTCAAATAGTTTGCATAGTATTGGGATTAGCTGTTCTTTGAATGTTTGATAGAATTCACTTGTGAATCCATCAGGCCCTGGGGATTTTTTCTTGGGGAGTTCTTTGATGGCCTGTTCAATTTTTTTTTTCTGATATGGGATTATTTAAGAATTCTATTTCTTCTTCTGTTAATCTAGGCAATTTATATTTTTGTAAATATTCATCCATATCACCTAAACTGGCATATTTATTGCCATATAATTGGGCAAAATAGTTTTTAATAATTGCCTTAATTTCCTCTTGATTGGAGGTGAGTTCTCCCTTTCCATCCATGATACTGTTAATTTGGTTTTCTTCTTGACTCTTTTTTATTACATTGACCAATACTTTGTCTATTTTGTTTGTTCTTTTTTCAAAATACCAGCATCTAGTTTTGTTTATTAGTTCAATAGTTCTATCACTTTCAATTATATTAATTTCTCCCTTAATTTTTACGATCTCTAATTTGGTTTTCTTCTGAGGATTTTTAATTTGTTCGCTTTAAGTTTTTTGATTTGAATGTCCAATTTGTTGACCTCTGCCCTCCCTAATTTGTTAATATATGAACTCAAGGATATAAATTTCCCCCTGAGTACTGTTTTGGCTTACCTCATTTTTCTTACTGAAAATGGAGGTACTAATACTTCTACTGTTGTAAAGATAAAATGAGATAACATTTATAAAGCACTTTGTAAACTTTAAAATGCTATATAAGTGCTAGCTAATAATTGATATCATCTCTGCCATTAGACCATTTGTTTCTTGAGAGGAAGGACTTATATTCTTCTTTTCTTTTTGTTCTTAACATTTAGCACATACTTGGCACATAATAGGCACTTAATAAATAACTGTTGACTTGATTGAATCTTGTACAAATCAAGTCCAAGTTAGAGAAGGTTTTTTTACCCCCATAAACTCTTACCTTTCATCTTAGAATCTATCAGTTTCAAAGCAGAAAAGAGCATCAAGGGCTAGGCAGTTGGGATTAATTGACTTCCAGGGTTACATAGCTAGGAAGTGTCTGAAACCAGTTTTGAACCATTTCTAGACTTGACTCTTTATCCACTGAGCCATTTGCCTACCCCAGGAGTTACTTAACTTATCATATATTATTATATATTATGTAATTAATTATTATAATTATTAACAACAGGTTCTCCAATTTTTCAACTAAAATCTGTCCTCCAGAAAGTTTCTATCCTTTTTATACATTTGATCTACAGTTTATATTCTTGGACTAACAAATAACATATTTATGGCATCTTAGGCTGCTTATTGTCTGAGACTGAGCATTATTTCTCAGTGTCTCTCTCCAGTATCTAAGAATAGAGTCTTGTGCATGCTTTTGTTGTTTTTTGTTTTTCAGTTGTGTCAGGTTCTTCTGACCCCATTTGGGGTTTACTTGGCAAAGATACTAGAGTGGTTTGCTATTTCTTTTTTCAGCTCCTTTTATAGGTAAGGAAACTGAGGCCCACAGGAGCAAGTGACTTTCCAAGATCACATAGCCTTGCACATAGAAAGTGCTTAATAAATATTTCTTGAGAATAATGATTGTTCATCCTTTGGGGTTTACATTCTGTTCTAGTACAGTCTGACACATAGTATGTGATAAATAAATGAATCTTGATTGACTGAATGAAAACCCTTCAGATATTTAAAGACACCAACCACATGTCTTCTTCAACCTTATCTTCTTCTAGCTAAATTTAGAGTATTTTCAACCAGATATTATCAAATGAGATATTTGTAAAGCACTTGACACATTGCCGAGCTTGTAGTAGGAGTTTAATTCATACTTGTTCTCTCCCTCTCCTCTCATTTCTCATTTGATATGATGTCCAGATTTCTGTGTACACCCAAGTTTGTCAGTCTTTGAAGTAGACACAATATCCCACAAATTATCTGATAAAAATCAGGTATAACTTAGCAACTTGTTTTACCTCTCTTTCCTTCATCATTCCTATCTATGAAATAAAAGTTTAAATTAATTGATATTCAAAGTCTCCCTCAGCTCAAAATCTGACCCAATTCTGTGCTTTGAAAAACTTGAAGCCCTCTACTTGCTTTAGCTATCAGTGTAGCAGCAGCAATAACATAACGATCCTTCCTTGATACATTTCATTTTTATTATTGTAGCCTAGTTTTAGCTCTGTAGCATTAGCTTTTTTAGTAGCCACATCACATTCTTGGCTCCTACTGAACTATGGACAAACTGGAATTTGCAGATCTCTTTTCAAGGCAACAGTTGCCAAGTCCCTTTTCCTCCATTCATTATATCTGTAACTGGTTTCTTAAATACAGAGTTCACCCTCTCTGCCAAGCAATCACCCAATGAATTCCTTGTTCATCTTGATCCAAACATGCAGGAAAAAACAAAATACTTTTTAAAAGCCTCATGTCTTCTAGGCTTTGGCCTTCCTGGCACTAGTCTCATAAAGTTGTTCCATTCTTTTCTTCCTGTTCTTTAGTAAGGTCCTTCTTTGTATCTTTTGTAAATTTTCTCTTAAAATCTGATCTCAGAGAAGTTCCCAGAGAGAGAAACTTTTTTTTTTAAGTATTTCTGGTTTCATTGATGCCTTACAATCCCCTCCTAAAACACACAGACAGACAGACAGGCAGACAGGCAGACGCACAATTCTGCCTTGTAAAATATACTGAAGGGACAGTTAGGGAGCACAGTGGGTAAGCCTGGAGTCCGGAGGATCTAGGTGTGAATTTGGCTTCAGATACTTTCTTGCTGTGTGACCTTAGGCAAGTCACTTAACCCCAGTTGTCTAGATCTTGCTTTTCTTTATAGCTTTAGAATTTATACTAAGACAGAAGGTAAGGGTGACTTAAAAATTTGATCTCAGAGAACTTCCTGGGGAGATAAACTGGTTTCTTTTTTTAATATTTTATTTCTAGTTTTATTGATGTGCTATAATTTCTTCCTAACACACACACACACACACACACACACACACAGAATCTTGATGTCTAAAAAAAAAAGATAGTTAAGCAAAATCAATGAATACAGTGACCACTTTTGCCAACAAATGCCATATTCTGTATCCTTAGGTTCATACCGCATTGCTGAGTGGAAATGTGCCTCATCATCCATTCATTTGGGGATAAGGTTAACTTAGAATTCATCAGACTTTGACTGCCTTTTTAGCATTAGGATTTCATTGGGAGAGAGAACTCCTCGGTGAGGAAATCTCCTTTGCTAATATAGGAATAGAAATATTTTCTTAGTTGCTTAGACAGTGATCCAAGTTACACAGCCAGTACACAAGTCAGGTAGGGCTTGGAATGGCCTCTTGTGCCTGAATCAGTGCTGCTTGGAGGAGAGAGCTCCCTGGAAGTGAAAAAATTAGTGTAATTATCCTTTATATTATTATTCATTGGCTCTTTTAGAAACTTCGCCATTGGTATCATTTACTCATGTTGGCTTAGTCAAAATTTCATATTTCTTCTCCTGGAGGCGTAATCTCCCTTAGATTAGTCCTATTACTATGGCGGTAGCATCTAGGCCAATGACAGGAAGCATTGGTAAATGATGAGAGCATAGCAAGCATTTTCTCCAGATCATTTCCTGTGTACTGTCCGTATAACAGAAGAGCAGTTCAGAAGCTCAATTACTCAGGTGTCTGGCCGAGACTGCCACCATGCTGAAGGGGGACTATTTGAGAAGTCCCCAAGGGGGGAGGAAAGGACTTTCTTCAATCAAGAATTGTGTGTTTAACCTGCTTACCACACCTGCTCCTTAAACTGGAGCCCACTTTCCCCGGACTCTGTCTACTCTTGTGAGAGAGGGTGTAGAAGGAACTTTTTATGGGAGATGCTTTACAAAAGCTATTTTTAGTAAGTTCCTCTTTGTACAAACTCCTAAAGACTTGCCAGTGAAATTGCTTTTCCACTGAGACTCTGGCGAGGAAGCACATTGCTGGGGGCTTCTGAACGAGAGCATTGGGAAGTCATTCTCAGCCCCTCCAGGACACCTAGTAGCCATGCTCTGGGATTATATGAGTGGGGTAGCTGGAGTCCAGCTGGTCACTTCAGAACTTAGATGGCTCCTGTGGAGAGCTCATTCATGATAAACATTGGCTCCTTGGCCCTGGAGGGGACCCACCTAGATCTCTTATTGCGTTAATTAGTTTAAGGGAATACACAAAAGGAAAATGAACATTTTAATTTCTTTGGGTTTTAAACTGTAACTGACCAACCATTTTTCTGTTGTGCTTCATTAAAAGTCAGACCACTTAAAAAACAAACAACTCTTAACTTTCTATCTTAGAACGGATACTCAGTATCAGTCTCAAGGCAGAAGAGAAGTAAGGGCTAGACAATTGGGGTTAAGGGACTTGCTCAGGGTCATACAGCTAGGAAGTGTCTGAGGCTAGATTTGAACCCAAGATCCCATCTCCAGGCCTGGCTCTCTCTCTACTGAACCACCTAGATGCCCCTCAGATCAGTTCTTTTGAGACTTTAGTCTATTTGAATAATCTTGTTCTTTCTATTGCCTGATTGTACGCTGTATAAGCATGTCAGGGAGCGAATCTAGGTGACATAGTGGATAGGAAATTGGGCCTGGAGGGAGGAAGATCTGATTCTGAGTTCAAATTTGGCCTCAGATGTTTAGTTGTATGACCCTTGGCTAATTATTGAATGTTTGTTTCCATTCTGGGAAGTGTTAAATAAGGAACAGAGCAGCACTTACCTTTCAGGGCTGTGAGGCTCAAATGAGATCGTATTTGTGAAGTCCTTATCACAGTGCCTGGCACCTCATAGGTGCTTAATAAATGCTTGTTCTCTTCCCTGACTCCCAACATACATGTGAGAAGTAGGGATTTTATATCCTAAAATACTGGTACCAGGCAGTTTCTCTACACAAGTGGTGTCAAATTCAGAAAGAGGGGCTACTAAACCAAATATAAGGATCCCTTGTGGGCCACTTATTGACTTAGAAAACAACATTAGCTTATATATTTCTTTTTTTATTAATGCATCTACATGTTAAAAACAGAAAGAAACCACCTCTTAATCTGGTTCAGAGAGTACTTAAGAGTATTGTGGCCCACAGGCATCATGTTTGACCCCTCTGATCTACACCACAATGTAATAATCCATGAATGTTCTTTCTTTTTCTTTTTTCCTTTTAATCAGCCCTGGAAATGCTTGCCTTATTTGTGCCATCAATCCAGAAAGCTTTCCTGAGATCCTTAAGGACTAAGCGTAAAGTTTGCAGGTCCAAAAAACTCATGTAACAAGACTTAAGTAATTAACCCCAGATTCGTAATCCCTTTTCTTGGGAGCCCGGTTGCTCAGGACTCAACAAATTGTGCTTTCTTTTGTCTTTAAATAAGACTACTTGTCCTAATATTTGATGAGTTTGGAATGCCAGTAGGATTGCCCTTGAAGTGGCTCGGCGTGGGGTGCAGATTTTGAAGTGCTCATGGGTATAGGGACTCGGAGCAAGTTTACCTGAATCTCCAAGGGGATGGTCTTTGTTATAGGGATGCGTTGAGAAATCTCGACATGCTCTATATAGAAAGGAACAATTAGAAAATTTGTCTAGATCCCAGTTGGGTGCCTTTATTTATGTTCTGAGAAAATCATGGAAGCGTTTTCACCCAGAAGAATTTGGGAAAACACTGTGCCTCCCACCCCACTTAGTCCACCTGGCCCTAGAGGGCAAAAATAGCAGAAATGGTGTAGAAATGGCCAAAAAAGTACATTTAGAAATAATCTGGGTGGGGCCTTCCTCATAATTAGAACTATCTAAAAGCATAACAGGTTGCTGTGGGAGATAATGACTTCCCCTCACCAGCAATGTTTGCTGGAGCAAACGTTAGTTGATTATTTATCAGATATGTGTTGTAGAGAAGATTCTTCCTTGAATATGGTTAAGTCTATATGGCCACCCGGGCGATTTCAAGGCCTCAGAGGCTTGAACCTATTGCAACTTCATGGAAAGGGTTTGCTTATGTTATTGTGCAACACTTGTTGAACCAAGTCTTCTGTCACTCTTGGGCACTTGTCTTGTAATTCTCTTTTGGTTCTATAAATTTTATATGGGCCATATTGAGATAAGGAGGTACAGAATGGTCAGATGAGCAGAGCGGCATCACAGAGAGTTCATAGGAGGCACCTGGCTTATGGAGAGAGCTCTTTTTAGTCTGTGGTTCATTATTCTGTAGAAAATCTGGAACAGCAGCTTCCCTCTGGAAACGTCCACATGTGTAGATCATTCTCAAAAATTTATTTTATATAGAAATCATTATGATAAAGGTTTTACTTATACATTAATTTGAGTTACAAGTAAGAGATATTGAAGAAGAAAATAGATATGAACTTTGTATAACAAGAGACCAGTTTCTGAATGTGTAGTGGGATACAGGAGTGAGTGAGACAAGAACTCAAGGAAGGTTAGTGACATTCGTACAACCTGATTTTTAAAAAATTATTCTAGGCTCCTGAATGTTCCTCAGCTACCTCTTTTTAATGATCAAAACTTGTGTCTACACATAGCCTTCTGTTCAACTCCTGATGCAGAAACTGATAGTTTAAAATCTTCTTATTGTTAAACTTATAGTTGGGCTAAATATTTAATTGATCACCAGGGATTTAATTTCTAAATCCCAAAATTGAATTACTAAAGTAAAATGTTATTTATGGTAGTTTATTTTTACAATAGAGGGAAGATATTAAGGAAGAGAGACAAGGGGGGGGGGAAGGGGAGCTCAAGAGAGCTCGAGAGAGCTCTGGCTTCCACTGAGCTAGGTAGAAATTCTAAGGCTCCAGCCAGGGGAAAGGAGTCTTTAGATGATGAGCCTTTCCTGGAGGCTCACACCTCCAGAAAGGGCAAGAAAGGAAGTCAGCCTTTACACTCATCACATTGTCAGTTCAATCAGCAGATTCTTTTATCAGCCTCAACTCAAGCAGGCTCCACTCCAAGAGTGTCTCTTTCAAACTCCAAGTATCCCTCTTCACTCCAAGTCTCTCTTCCCTCCAAATGTCCCTTCTCTCCAAATGACTCTCTTCACTCCAAGTGTGTCTCTTCAAGTGTCTGTCCTCTGTGTGTCTCTGTTTCTACTTTTAAAGACCTTCTTCTCTTGTGTCACTTCCCCTAAATTTTATGTCTACCAATTAGAGCTGACACTCCACTCCATGACCACCCACTCTTTCATATGTGGGTCACAGACCTCCCACTAAATGTACAAAATGGGTGTTCAAACCTTTTTGTGGTTAAAATCCAAAATGGGTAGATCTCCATACTTAACTTTAAGTACTGTGCTTTACACTTTGGGGATTAAAATCTAAAGATAGACAGATGATTACAATTCAATCTTCACAATCAAGGAAGAGCTAAGTACCTTCATTGTTATAATCAGGGGAATGACAAATCTAATCTTTACATTACTTACCATTCCTACCCTGCTACCCATTCCAGTGAGTAATGCAATGGCATCTACTGCTCATTTGCATTCAATTGTGTCCAATTCTTCATGACCCCATTTGGAGTTTTATTGGCAAAGATACTGGAGTGGTTTGCCGTTTTCTTCTCTTGCTCATTTTACAGATCAGGAAACTAAGGCAAACTTTGTTAAGTGACTTGTACAGGGTTACACAGCTTGTAAGTGTCTGAGGTCAGATTTTAACTTATGTGTCCCAGATGCCATCCCTGGTGCACTATCTACTGTGCCACCTCACTGCCCCGGGATGGAATCTCACATATGTCAACCCCCCAAAATCATAGAACCACCTAAACCTTTATAAAAGAATACATCCTTAATCAGGACAAGGAAGTCAATGTTCTTATGGCCACCACACA
The DNA here is from genome assembly GCF_027887165.1 of Monodelphis domestica. Classification (NCBI taxonomy): domain Eukaryota; kingdom Metazoa; phylum Chordata; class Mammalia; order Didelphimorphia; family Didelphidae; genus Monodelphis; species Monodelphis domestica. Next base: position 236,972,522 of record NC_077234.1, read on the forward strand.
GGGTCACACACATACCACAAAGAAGCAAGCTCTGAGACTCTAAGAATGGGAATTTTCCATTGAACTGAAGAACTTGGAGTCTTATGTATTAGAGGGTATAGGAAAGGAAGGACAACTGATTGGCTTACATGGAGGCTAGAGAAAGAATACCTGAAAGCAGCCTAGATACAATAAGAGAAACTAAGAAGACGAAAAGGGTACTTACGATTTTATTATATCTGTTAATCCTATCTAGGGTGATGGATTGGTACTTGAAGGCTTATTGTTCAGTCTAGGACAAACCTAGTTTTAACATGGTTGATCCAGGAGTGCTAGAGTTTCATAAAACAAGATCGTCACCTATATACCATAATATGTGATTTACTAGTTGAAATATTGGATCTTCTCCAATTTGCCTTTTCTTCTCCCTCATTTCCTCCTGGACATTTGAATAAAGGGGAAGGAAGAAGGAAGGGAGGGAGAAAGACAGAGAGAGAGAGAGAGAGAAAGAGAGTCAGTTAATAGTAAGGTAGTGGACATAAAGATCCAGTCTATTGTTCTAGGAAGAGATGGAAGGAATTTCTTCAGGAAATTTCCTACATCTAAAATTTTTAAGATCCAGATCATTCTTCATCAAACAAAGAGATGCAGAAGAAAATAAGTGAATTTTGTGTAACAGGAATGTTTCTGATCCATGAAAAGTTGTATATGGCAGAGTGGGTCAGCTGGATGGTGCAGTAAGTGGAGCATTGTGCCTGGAGTCAGGAAGATCTGATTTCAAATCTGGCCTCTGACACTTACCAGCTGTGTGACTCCAGGAGAAACCACTTAATCCCTATTTGTCTCAAACTCTCATCTTTAAGATGGAGACACACTGGAGAAGGAAATGGCCACCTACTCCAGTAATCTTTGCCAAGAAAACCCCATGGATTTAGTCATGTAGAGGCAGACACAACCAACAACTATATATGGGAGAGTAAAAGTGGAAAATCAAGGAGGTTAATGACATAGCTAGTATAAGTTTTCTTTTAAAAATGTTTTTAGTTTCATTTTTCTTTTCCAGATTACATGTAGATACACTTTTAAACATCCGTTTTTCTGATGTTTTGTGATCCCTGCTCTCTCCTTCCCTGTCTGAGGTGGAGAGCAGCATGTTTCATCAGGAGCTCTTGGAATTGTCTTGGATCCTTGCATTGCAGATAATAGTTATCTCATTCACAGTTGATCATCATACATTATTGCTATTACTCTGTTCTCCTGGTTCATCTTTTCATCACTTCATATAAGTGTTTCCAGGGTTGTTGTTCTTTTTTAAATCCTCACCTTCCATCTTAGGATCAGTACTGTTTATCGGCCCTAAAGCAGAAGAATGCTAAGGGTTGGACAATAGACACATTAAATGACTTGCCCAGTGTCGGGTCAGATTTAAATCTAGGCCCTCCTATCTCTAGACCTGGCTCTCCAATCCACTGAGCCGCCTAGCTACCCCACCTTTCCAGGTTTGTTTTTTTTTAAATAATCACCCTGTTTGCCATTTCTTATGGCACAATATTATTCCTTTACATTCATATGACACAACTTGTTCAGCCACTCCTTTATTGAAGGACATCCAAGTTTTCTAAGAATGCAGTCAAAAATTTCTTATAGTACGTTGGAAAATTAATAGCTCTTAGAGAGCTCCTTCATCTCAGTTCTTTCCCTTACAAACCGATCTTGGTTGCTCTTCCTTTCTTTTGACCCTTGATGTCTTGTGCCCATTCATTAGCTCTTAGAATCAGTGCTAATTCATGCTTAAGGAAGAGAAAGGGAAAGGTGGGCTGGAAGGCACGGGCCACATCCTCTTCTCCAGTTCTTCCCCACTTCTGGCTGCTTGCCTTCTTTTGGGGAGAGTCTCTTGGTCCTGCCTCGTTGTTGAGAAAGGCTATTAAAGAACTCATCAATCACTACGTACAAACAGGACAGACTTGTTTAAACAGTTTTAGTGGCCATAGACTGGTATCCACCCTGTGTAAAGTGAAACAATTGTAAAGGTGAGCACAAAGGCAAAAGGACTTTCAAACTCCAGGGAACATGACATGAGGAAAAGAGTCCCAAGAAAGTCAGAGAGACAAGCCAAATGCTTCTCTCTCAGTGAGACTTGGCTACAACTCTGTGGAGAGAATAGGCCTGACCAGAGGCTCAAGGAAAACACCTGGTCACATGTCCACGCTTAAAATAGGCCTTTCCCAACCTCCCACGTTGTATTGGAAACAGAACTTGGCAGAGGAAGTATCTGATGAAATGAACTGAATCAAGGACATTAAGAACAAGGAAGGCATTTTTATAATGTCCAAGAAGTTGCTGATTGTAGCTACAATTTTCCTATTCTTGAAGAATGTCCATTAAATGTGGCATTTCTTCATTTATCACTTGAATACTGGCCATTGTTCCATGGAGAACTGTCAGGTGGCATATCCCATGGAAGGGGGTTAGTAGGAAACAGGGCTGAACTGGAGCTGTGCTCACTACTGGCATGGACTTTCAGGGGTTTTGAGGAACCTAAGGTGTGCCCTCCCTTTTGAAAGGAAACTAAATGATGTAGTATCGGTTAAAAGGAGCTTGTTAAAGGGCTGAAGAGTCAGGGGACTGAATTTTTGGACTTCTGTATGGATAACACCCCAAATTTCTCTAAGGCTGAAACTGATTTGCTCAGAGAAAAATTGATAAAGGAGAACAAAGAAAAACCAACAACAGGAATAATTCTCCTTTTCTGACTTACCTAAAGGATCTCTGGATCCTTATCAGAAGGTGATTAATATGGTAGGGGAGAAAAAATATGACACAATGAAAAGAGGACCATTTTTGAATCAGAAGACACGAGTTCTAATCTTACTTTGAAAATTAATTGTGTGATTTTGGCAAGCCATTTAGCCTATATGGACCCCAGTTTCTTCATCTGTAAATCGAACAAATTGAATAGATTGTCTTCAAGGTCCCCTCTAGTCAGAGTCTGAAGATGCTATAGGACAAAAGTCAAAGTAGCACCAGGGCTTAGAGGTTTTCTGGTCTTCAGCTGTCCATTTGATTTACAAATCACATTCTAAACAATAATATCATGGGAGAAGGCCCCTTATGACTGTTTCCTGAGTACTCAATATTTATCTGTTTCAAATTTGTCTGTCTACCCCTTTGAACCAGTCTATACAGGGGCATCAGAAAATATTCCCTTCCCTTCCAATGTTGGGTTTTAGAAATCCCAAGAAATTTTACTTCCGTAGAAGAAGCACCTACCAGAGTTCGATTTCATCAGACTGGTCTACCAATGAGGAATTTCTGCTGGGCCCCGTAGGAGCTCACAGCTCCATTCTGTGTTAAGGGACCCCAATACTCTAGGCATGAAGTTTTGAACCTGGTTCCTCTTGAGGGAGCCTAGTGTCTGAGAAAAGTTAGCCTCCTTTGTCTCATCTTCTGTCTCATTAAACTCCTATCCCAGCAACTTGGGGGGGGGGCAGGGCAGGAATTATTAATAGTTTAGGCTATGTTTCATATCTAGGATTTCCCACAGAAGAAAGTGTATATGTTAATTACGTGTGGGACACTGTATGTATTGTAAACCTTAAAATTTCTTAGACTTATGAATGTTGGAAATTTCCCCATTGGGAAATCTCATACTGGAAAAATTTCCTACTGATAGTTAGAACTCTATTGGAATGTGAAAACCCTTGGCATGGGAGGGTCCTTCCCCTCCCTACCTAAGACTACTTTAGGACAGAAACCTTTTGCTAAACAATGGAAAGGGCTTTGACCTATGCTTAAGCATAGAACAGGAAGTTCTTTGAGTCATGATTAATTTTAGAATTGATACAATAGAGATACTTGGAATGACAGAACCAGGTCTTGGAACTTCCAATCTCCACCCTACTCAGGGTAACAGGATTTAGGAAGGGCTGCAGCAAAGGATCAAGATTTAATTATTTGAGAATATGACCTTCAACAGACATGTGCAAAGCCACAGACCTCTGGGCGGTCCTGGGTTAAACTAGAACCACCATTGGCACAGGGGAGACATCGACAGTGATTGGTAGATGTGAGAACTGAGGGGAGGGAACTTAGATGGTTTCCTTAAAGATAGTGGGGTCTGAGGACTGGGGAGTTTGAGAGGTTTTGCTCTGAGAGGTTGTGCTCTGAGAAGCTTGCTCTGAAGGAGGCTGGAGGTGGAGGCCCCTGAGACTGTTTCTCCATTTTGGTCACGTGAGTGATAGGGACTGATCTCTTTTCTTTGCCTCAGCTATCTAAGGGCTTGGGCCTTTTGGCCCAGCCTAAACAGAGGGGGTATTTAAGCCCTCTCTCCCCTTCTCTCTCTCTCTCTCTCTCTCTCTCTCTCTCTCTCTCTCTCTCATACCTTTCTTCCTCCTGTTTGTAATTAAAAACTCCATAAAAGGCTGACTGCTGACTTGAGTTTTCATTTAGGAATTACATAGCTGAATTCCTTGGCGACCTTAAATTAATATATATCAGTCTTCTAAACTGATTTCCTTGTCACATTGTGGCGACCACGATATATTTTTTATATGGGACAGTTATTTTTCTCTTCTCTCTCTCTCTCTCTCTCTCTCTCTCTCTCTCTCTCTCTCTCTCTCTTTAATAATCCTTACTTTCCATCTTGGAGTCAATACTGTGTATTGGTTTCAAGGCAGAAGACTGGTAAGGGCTAGGCAATGGGGGTCAAGTGACTTGCCCAGGATCATACAGCTAGGAAGTGTCTCATTTGAACCCAAGACTTTCTGTCTCCAGGCCTGGTTCTCCATCCACTGGGCCACCATGTTGCGCCAGGTATTTATATTTTACATAAATAAAGAATGCCATAGAACATTCACAAGTGTACCTTTGGCAAAAACTAGTTTAAAGCAAGGTGACTGTTATAATGAGCTAGAATAATGTTACTGAATCCTTCTCAGACTGTTTTAATCAGCTAGGATGTTGATACTTTTGCACTATCGAAACATAAAACATTTCATAGTTCTGCTAATTAGGCATTTTAGCTCTTTACTGTCCAAAGAGCACACAGTGTGTATCAGCTGGTAAATGGCCTTGGATCAGTCTTCTTGTTGTGAGCCAGCCTCTCTAAGAGTGCCAGGGACTTCTCCAGCTCTGAACTAATGGAACCCAGAATCTTAAGACTTCTTGAATGCCCAAGGTCACCACCAAGCCCTGGGATGTTCTTCTTGCACCGACACTCATTATTGCCTGAGATCAGGAAAAAACCAATCACAGATGGGGAAGCTCGAAGCCAGCGTAAGGCTGGGGGCCATAGCACATGTCCTTTAAATGCCATGGACCCATGGCTGCATGGAAGCTGAGCTGGATGAAACTGAAAGCTACCCCTTTCCTCAACCCTTCTCTGAAATGGCCCCAAACTGGCCCGAGATGATTTGCAGGCAGAAAGGAAGAGCTGAGGCTGGAACTTCTCCTTTAAATATCCACCGAGTCATCAACTCTTCCACTTCCACAGCCAGTAAGGGGATTCTCAGTCATGCCTGGAGTCACACATGGCCAAGTATAAATATTTCCATGTAGTTGACTGAAACTGTAAGGCAATTCTGAACTTGCTTCATGGGAAGGAACTCATTATACTGGGGAAAAATACTCAACTATAATTTTCCATGTGTTTGAGCAAGATAATAATATTTTTAGTAATAGTTCAAAAGCTGGCAGAAAAGAGTAATGAGAGAGCATCTTTGATGGTGAAGTGGAAAGAAATCTTGGACTATGAGTCAAAAAGCCTCCATTTTACTCCTAATTCTATGAGTTATTACTTGTGTGGTCTTTATAATAACTTCTTTGTGAACCTCAGTTTCTTAATCTGTAAAATGGAATAATAATGCTTGTCTTGCTGATTTTTCACAGTTGTGAAGATTTGAAAGTAGTTTATAAAGTCACTTAAAATATAAAGTATGATTATTATGATTTGTTGTAAGACATATTTTGCACTAATTTGCCAAAAGTGAATTTTGCATCTTGACCACTTACTGAAAATATAACATTGTCAATATAACATTGCCACTATCATCCAAGTTGTGTCTAGCTGCCCATCTAACTTTTTTCTCTCTTCTATTTCTTATAGTACAATAATATCCATTTACATTAATATAACACAATTTGTTCAGCTTTCCCTGTTAAATGGGCATCTACCTTGTTTCCAGTGTTCTGGTGTCATGGAATATCACTACAAATATTTTGTTATAGAATGGTACTTTCTCTTCTGGCATTTATTTCTTGGATTATATGCCCACCAAATACCCCAGTGATCCTTGAGACTAAGAGTACAAATAATTAATTTAGTGACTTTTATTACATAGTTCTAATTTACTTTTCAGAATGGTAGAACTAAGTCAGTTTCACCAACAATGTACTTGACTTTGCTCATTTCCTCTGTGGGGAAAATTCTATTAGCAGAAACACCAATAAAAGAAACAAAGCCTCCATGCCAAAAATAGATTTATTGAGAGAGGGCCAGCCTCACAATAAAGCTGGACTCTGGTCAAGACCAAAAGACTCTGAGTCTAGTGAGATGGCCTCCTTTTATGTCCAAAAGACTTATTACAACTTATATACTGAGGTAAAAATAATACAGGAAAAAGGGAAGTGTGTCATATGCAGAAATCAGTCATATGGATGACATTTAAAGATCAAGACATGAATGTAGCTTGACAAAGTTAAATCATATGACAGATGCTAAAAGAGCAAGGTTACAAGTTCAAGGCTATATTTTCTGAATAAAATAACAAAACTTATACTAACAATGATTACCTATACTATCTAAAACTACAATTTTAATTAAATCAAGCCTTAAAAAGAACACTAAAACAATCATAAAAGGGGGTAGGGGATTTCTCACTCACACCTCCAATATTGACTTTTTTGAGATGATTACTAATTCATTTATGGAATCATGAAATGAAAGCAAGCATACCATTCTTTGCTTTGAACTGTCTAATGCTGATCATTTTGACCTCTGTCTTCAGAAGGCCCTTGTTGCCTATTGCTTGGCTGAGATTGGGACCTGGGCTTCTGTTTGATATTCCTTCTTATTATTCCACTTATCTCCCCCTTCTCTATTATTCACATTCCCTTAGCAAATACAGGAGGCTCAGGTTCACTTTGATATCTCTCTACAACGTCAAGATTATCTAACAGGAGCTGCTTAGTCTCAGTGCTTGCCATCTTGAGAAGGAGAATGACAGAGAAATTCTCTGGGGCTTCTCTCAGGAACACAGTCTTGGCATCCTCATCTAATTGGAAATCCTCTGATCCCTTTCAGGGCTCCTCCAGGGAAGCTACATTAATGGACCCATTACATAGTGCCCATGACCTAGGCCAAAATCTCAGGCTTCCTCTAGCCTATCAGGCCTGTGCTGTAGCTCTGATGGATGACAGTGAAGGACATGTGGCCCTCCAGGAAGTCCAGAAAACCTACCTGAGCAAAGGAAAAGGAGGACTGTCTCCTCTGGGCATTGGTGTCACTATTTTCATACCCCCCCCCCGGGTTTTTTTAAGTAGGCAGTTATTCTAGCATTCCAACACATAGATGTCAATTGTCTCACTTCTCTAGCCGTCAAGGTCAAGCCATCCCTCAACGTTCTCAGGAGTTAAGATGCAGGACCCCACAAATGTCAAAGCCCATGAGTAACTCTGGGCACTACTCCAAAGCTTTGTTTTTTTTTTTAATAATTCTGATCATATCTATTTAACATGCAAAACAAGTAAAACAACACATTGCACACCTTAAAAAATTGCAATTTCTATGAGAGTCTGTATCTTGTACACTATTTAGAGTCTTTGCAGCCAGCCATGTAGCAAATGCTTCAAGGATTTTTTTCTCTCACAAAATCACAAGATACAACTATCACGGTGGGAGAAAATCTTGTGCCTGAGTCTGGGTGGTAGAGACAAAGAGGAGGCATTCCCAAAGAGTGAGTAGTCTATCTTTAGCACACTTAAATTTTTGACAAAATTTAACTGTTTATAATAAACACATGCATATTTGTGATACTAAATGATGCAATTGATTAAACTTTTATGGGTTACTGAATTTTTATTTTAGTTTTCCACAGTATGCCACAAATCTCCCCAAATTCCCACTTAAAGAATAAGCTCTTTGGCTCTGATGGATTAAGATGTCCTACGTTTAAATTTGCTCTTAGATATATCCTAGCTGTATGACCCTGGGCAAGTCACTCATCCCCCCATTACCTAGCCCTTACCATTCTTCTGCCTCATTGATTCTAAGATGGAAGGTAAAGGTTTTAAAAAAAATTTCCATTTAATTATGAATAGCCAACCCTCAAATAACAAAACCTCAGATGTCAAGGGATGACTTCACAAGCTATGCATCTGTGCTGCAATTTTTTCACCTGGTTGTTGCAAATCCTTAAGAATGCTTTGTATTTCTAGCAGAGACAAGGGTCTAACTTCATGTAACTCCATACCTTCACCTTCCAACTTGCAGTCCCCTTTTCTTGTCTTGCATCTGGAGGGTGAGTTCCTTACCTCTTAGGTCTTCTTCATTTATTTCCTTAGCTCTGTCTACCTGGAAGGAAGTGGTGGGATTGGAGCTAAGGATGCTCTTCAACTGACCTGTTCAGAGATTCTCCTAGTGTCCTATCATTGTGACAAGCAATGGTTCAGAGATGTCAGCACATTTTCCTTGCATCCTGACATATCCAATGCGGTGTGGATTCCTCAAGGGTCCCTATTAGGCAGGGAAACAAAAGATTCCTTCCCCATTTTTCTGGGGCAAACCTTGGGTTGGGATCTTTCAAAGAGAGAGGAAGTGGTAGCAGGGGATGATGTTTTTAATGACAGTTACCCAATTCCCTAAAGGACCTGCAGGCAGCAATTCCCCAAACTACCTCTCTCAGGCCTGGCTTGCCAACAGAGTGTTCCATGGAAAACATCCATGGGGCACATGCAGAGGTTATTCCCATTGCAGCCCTTGAACAAACAAAGCCTTCATAAGCAGAGCTGGCAGTTCATCTGTATCTGTGCTTTTGTGGGAAAGAAGGAGATGTCTTCTTTCTCCTAACCGCCTTAGTGGAAAAACAGCCTGGTACCCAAGATGCATGAACTCTGCCCTTTTTATGCAGGGACCTGCATTGCAAAAATACAACCCGGCCCACTTTGCCAGTCTGAAAGTCCATTGGAAGAAGATGAGGGGGTAGAAGGGATGGGGTAGACATAGCTGTGGGACAGGGGTAGGATTTCTTTGACTAGTCCAGGTGGGGAAATTGAGCAGGAGAAAGGAGAGTGGGCAGGAAGCATTCCTGCCTTGAGCCCTTTCAGTGGCTCTTCATCTGGCAAGGGAAGGAATTTCTTAGGACAGAAAAGGAGAAAAGGATAGTACACGAGGGAAAGAAAACCTGTGTCCTGAAAAAGATAGAGGGAGAAGGAGCTAGTACCATGTCTCTTTGCCCAGGAAATAAAAAGGAGGGAGGAGGGGAGAACAGACAAAAACATGAGGGACCTATTGCCTTAGAAGAACTCTTAACTCTTTACATAGACTTCATTTGTGAGGGCCCAAATGTTTACCCTTGGTTCCGAATGCAAGTCCTGGTGCTTTCAGGTATGAGCATGTTTCCAGAAGGAAGTAGTAAAGCAGACAGTGCAAGAAGTGGGCAAGATACCTCTGGATAGATGCAGAGGAAAGAATGGAATTGTTAGCCATGCCACACCCATTGACTGAAATTCCAAATAGTTTGGCTCTCCTGGCTAATTAGCCAGCCAGTGATGTTTCCCATGGAGCACTCTGTTGGCTATGCCAACTGAACTGCTAATTAGTTTATGGAATTATAACCTGAGGTCAGGCATCCCTGGTTCTTTGGACCCTCCCTGGGAAAGACCATGATGACAACAGAGAGTAATGCTTCATTCACACTTTAATAAGGCACAGAGGATACAGAGGCAAGACAGGGAAAGGATGGAGATAGATGGAGGGAGCTGGGAAGAAGAGACAGAGGCAGACCACATGGAAATAGAGTGATGGAGGAAGACAGGTGGTGTGGGGAAAAGTAATTTATGCAATGATGGATTAGAGATGGGAGTACTTAGCAGCAGGGACCCAGACAGGGGAGGAGTGCTAGGGAGCAGGAGTTTGGGGTCTCTTTTTAGAGGATTTTGCTAGGGACAGAATAACTTATCGGTGCCACCTCAGAGGTTGTTTCATGAATTCATCTGCATCATCTCAAAGTTATCAGCACCATTTGCTGTTCTGATGGTCTTACTGCAGATCTCTAGATCTGACAGCAAGGTCTAGAGGAATTCCTGTGATTTAACAAGCGATTTTTAGTTAATAAGTGATAGTTTGCAAATTGTGCTCCTTTGATCTTTGAGACAGTTTCTAGGAGACTTCTAGGTTCTTCTTTGAAATCTTACTTCATGATCATGGTACTTTATCCTGACTTACATCTTAATTAGAAAGGTAGATCAGGAAGACTGGACAAGACACAATTTTAACACCCGAGGGAAGCTTTTGAGATAGCGTTGTTGTTGGGTGTCTTTCTGTATTATAAAATTCAATTCAAATCAACATATTTAGTCCTAGTTATGCTAGCCTGGAGGTATAAGGGGCAGCAACAAAGTATACCCCCCCCAATAGTCTCTACCCACAAGAAATTGGTATTCTATTTGTGGAATCAACATATAAGTAAATACTTGATATGTTGAGAAGGCAGAAAGCACTAATAACTAGGTAGGTGTTCAGGAAAGGCATCTTATGGGAAGTGGCATCTAAGTAGAACTTTGAAGGAAACTAAGGATTCTAAGAGGCAGAAATGAGGATGAAATACATTCCAGATGTGGGAGATAGTGCATACAAATATCCCATTAGAGTCTAATGAAAAGTCTTTTCCTTAAAAGGTATTTGATGGGGCAGCTGGGTGGCTCAAGCCTAGAGACAGGAGGTCCCAAGTTCAAATCTGACCTCAGGTACTTCCTAGCTGTGTGATCCTAGACAAGTCATGTTAACCCCCATTGCCCAGCCCTTCCTGCTCTTCTGCCTTGGAACCAATACATAGTATAATTTCTAAGACAGAAGGTAAGGGTTAAAAAAAAGGGGGTATTTGAGGAGGCCTTTAGTATAAAAATAAAAAGACAGCTTACTTACATATGATCTAATCTATCTGTATTAATAGTATATTTTATTATAATATATTAATAGTAATTTAGGAGCAAGACATAACAAGAGTGTTTACAATACAAAGTGGAATGTAAGAAGTGCAAAGGAGACAGGTAATAGGCAAAATTTTCTGAGAAATATAAGGGGAGAAAGACAATTTTTGCTTGAGGAAGAAGAATGAGGTGTATGTCTAAAGGAGAAGACTCCATTTCAGTCATGGGGTACACTGAGCAAAAGCAAGAAGAAAAAGTGAGAAGGTTCAGAAGAAAGAACAATGAATTCTTTTGTGAATGTAGAATATTTGAGTGTATGTAGAATACATTCAGGGAACTAGTGCAAATTACTGTTGACATAGGAAGGTTGCAGGAAATGTTAAAGTAAGAGATGGTGAGGTAGGTAGCAAGGCTCTTTCATGCCCATTAAACATAAAAACGGAAATGCCAAAGAGAAGAACAGTTAAGAAACCCCATGAGAAAAATAAAACTTACTAAAAATGAAAATGAATAAAGCAAAGCAAAATAGATGGGAAGAGAGATCCCTAAGGGAGGCTCTCAAATAGATAACTGACACCTTTACAGAATTTAAGTATGAATTAACTGTAGCAAGAAAATTATGAAAGGAAATAAAAAAGAGATTGAAGAGGTTTAAAAAAAGTAGGGAACTTGAAGCTAGAATTAGAGGATATTTTAAGAGCATGAAAGGAAATAATGAAAAAGTAGGCAAATATGGACAATATAATAGAAAGCCTGAAACTATCAACAGAACCTGGACAATTTGATTTCTCATTTAATGACTTCTTTTTTAACTTTAAGTCCTTAATCTCCCTGTAGGAAGAGAGCCCCAGTTTATTACAATTTCTGAGAAAAAAAGTTTGGGTTTTCCTTTTTCCTCTATTTTGCCCCTTTTGTCTTTTCATTTTTCTACTTACTTAGGTTGGAACAACTAGGTAAATGAAAACTTCCATTAAGCTCCATAAATAGTATTTATTTGTTGAAATGTTATTTGTTCATTACATTTGTTTAGGCTGTTGTATACGTTTCTCCTGCCTTCTTCCCTTTCTTCATAGGTTGTATTTCTTTGCATTTTGGTGATTGGCTGTTGTCCTTTGTACTCAAAGAGGACCCAAAAGACATCACTATGTTGAGGTTGGTGTGACATGTGTCCAACTCTGGCCAATCAGATGATTCTGAGCTTGGATGACTCTAGCACAGATTGAGCACAAAACCCCTATATGAACATCTAAGAAGGACATGCCTCTAACCTTGCAGATCTCACATTCCTTTTGAGCTATTACAATTCTGCTTTGCTCATAGAGCACAGCGACTTCTTCTATGTGGGCATGCCATGCTGGATGGTCCTGTGCCAGCGTCTCCCATGTCTTACAATTGATTCCAAAGTTCTTCAGAGAAACTTTTAGAGTATCCTGGTTTTACTTCTTCTGACCTGTGTGAGCCCTTGCCTTGTGTGGGTTCTCCATAAGGTAGTCTTTTAGGCAGATGTGTTTGGCATTGGAACAATGTGGTCAGCCCATCAGAACTGTGCTTTCTGGAATTTAAATGCTTGTCAATTCAGCTAAGAGAAAGGGCCTCAGTGTCCAGTACCTGATCTTGTCAGGTGATCTTCAGAATCTTCCTAAGACAATTCAAATGGAAGCCATTTAGATTCCTGGCATGGTGCTGCTATACCATCCAGGTCCATTGTCCTAACTGAAGCCTTCCAATATCATCATGCTAAAAAGCATGGGAGCAAGATGCATTCTACAAAGCCCAGATGAAGTGCCATTTGCTCCAAGAAACCTTTCCTGGTTTTCCTAGTTAATAAAACTTTTCTTCTCATACCCTCTGAAGTACTTCATTTATAACCTCGCACTGATCCGTGCATTTGTCATGTAATTTTTGTATATTTTGTCAATTTACTGACATCATCTCTTGCTAGTTATGTAGATTGTAAATTTTTTAAAATTAAGTTTATTTATTTAATGAGTTAATTTAGACTATTTTTCCATGGTTACCTGATTCATGTTCTTTTCCTCCCCTTCTCCCACCTCCCTCGAGCAATTTCATCGGGTTTTACATGTGAGACTGTGACTTTTTTAAAGACATGGACCACATCTTATCTAAAATGCATATTTCTCCCTGGTGGAAAGAAGGCTTTGAAAATCATAAATAGTAAAATGTTTATTGTATTACACTGAAGTGATTTGAGGAATGACTGAATAAATTATGGTATATTAATGTGTTAGCATGCCATAAGACTTAATAATTGTGAAGAATGCAAGGAAGAAAAGAAAGGATGCAGCCAGATGCAGAGGATGATAGTCAAAATGAGAAGGGCATACCTGTGTGTGTGTGTGTGTGTGTGTGTGTGTGTGTGTGTGTGTGCGCGCGCGCGTGTGTGTGTGTGCATGTGTGTGTGTGTGTGTGCGCGCGCGTGTGCATGGGCGGTTGTTCAGTGACAAAGGCAATCAAACACTGCAGGTATATTGACTGACTTGGAGAGAGAGAAAAACAGCATTTTCTCTGTAAAATGAACAAAAGAGGTAAATAGTTAAAATTTTACTCCATCAGAAATTAATGTGATTTATTTTTTCATTTTTGTTGTGGGAGTTAAGCATATGTCTATCTGTTAAGCAAGCATATAGGCGTTTTTGAAAAGACTGAAAACATGTATTTATTAAAATGAATAAAACATAAATAAATAGTTAAAATTTTACTCCTCAAAGATATACCCTATATGTACTTGGTTGATTCATCTTTATTATGGCAGTTAATCTTTTGAGAATAAAAAAAAATTTAAAAAGAAAGATACTAAGAAATGGCAAACAAGATTTCTCCAACCCCCCCCCCCCCCCAAACCTGGAAAGACGTGTATGAAGTGAAGCAAAGCAAAGTGAGCAGAACAAGGGTAATACTGAATACAGTAGCAGCAAGGGGGTCAACTGTGAATGACTTCACTATATTCTCAACAAGGCAAGGATCCAGGACATCTCCAAGAGACGCATGACTAAGAAAAGATATCTGCCACCATAGAAGGAATAGATGTAATCCTAATGCAAATTGAAATATGGTTATTGTATTACACTGCAGTGATCTCTTTATTTCTTCCATGAATTTTTCTCTACTGAAAGTACTCTGTGTCTTTTTTCTCAACACGATGAACATGGAAATATGCATTATATGATAATATATGTACAGTCTATATCTTATTGCCTTCCTTCTTGGGGAGGAGTGGGAAGGAGAGAGAGAACATGGATTGCAAAATATCAGAAAACATTTGTTGAAAAATTGTATTAAAATTTAATCTGGAAAAAAATGAAAGTTTATTACTAAAAAAAAGGAAAGGTACTTTGGAGCTAGGTTATAGAGGGTCTTGAACAACAAGATAAGGAGTCATTAAGCTTTTATACATCCCAGAAGACAGATTGTTTTTATAATCCTTTAATGATGCATCCACAAACATGTCAAAATATAGAGTTGTTAAACACAGGGGAGAGGAGTAGTTGGACGTTTCAGGTAAACTCAGAATGTCGAACTTAATCTGCAGACTATTCCTCTGAAATAAATCTGTTTCTTCTTTCTCATCTTACACTTTCTGAAACTGTGATACAGAAAAAAAATATGGAACTTGTCTTATGCTGTGGAGAGGGCAAAAGTCATGCTGTGTTTATCTACAACCTCAGTGGGCAAAGTCTTTCTTATTTAGACTGAAGGGAGATTACATTTTTTTTTAGACACTAGTTCCCTAGATCTCTTATAAAGGTATGTCAAAAGAGAAAAGGGAAGGGCCCAGGGCTCTCACCACTCAGGTATTGGTGTACTCTCCCTTCCAATTCAACAATCATTTTTTTTTGTATTTTGCATGCAAAAATTGGGATGTATGGGGTATTCAGAGAAGACTAGCAACTTTGGGGTGAGTGTTTGCCTTTTTCAGGACTGCTCATTCACTTTTGGTGTCTATTTGCCACCCAGATCTCATCTGTGGCTTCAAGAAACTATAGTATGCACAGTGACCAAACCCTGGTAAAACTGTCTGGGTAAACCAGTCTAGGTTTACTAGGGTAACCGACAAGTCTCAAACTGTTGATCAGTTATGGTGCTGTCTACCCCAAGCATATCAAGCTCTCCCTCAGGTGGAATGATTGGATGAGAACAATTTGTTCTGATGGCCATTAAGGTGACTGAAGCAGGCACTATGAGTGCCTAGAGCTTGGTCAGACATTGATGATACCAAGGCATCCACTGGGCCATCATCAGTTGTCCTGACTTTTATCTTCTTTTATTATCATGCAAAACACACTTCCATATTGACCATTCTTATAAGAGCACACTCATACAAAACCCAAACCCCCAAATAAAACCATGACTACATTGATGTGAAAGATAGGATGCTTTGATCCTCATCCATCCAACTCCAATGGTTCTTTATTTTTTTTTTAGAGGTAGATAGCAATCCATGTCATAACTGATTTTCATCTTGTCACTGGACTTCTTTGATTGGAAGAGAGAGTGAGGCTGAAAACCGTATGCAATTCTGCCTTCCTGAAATCCAGTCTACTGGCAAGTCAAGATAGCACCTGTGAGGTCATTGGTCCTCTTCAGAATGAAGGATCAACAGCATTATGTCCGGTGCTGGAGATACAAAGACAAAACAAAGAATTGTCCCCTCCACTTCCAGAGCTCTGTTTTCTACTGAGCAGATACTACATGTAAACAAGAAGGCATATACATAATTATTTGAGTTAAGGTGAGCGAGAGAACAAAGAAGTAGGCAGGCTTCCTATAAATGATGACACATGAGCTAAGTCTTGAAGGAAGTGAAGGATTCAAAGAGGTGCAGAAATGAGAACTTGTGGAAGATGATATGCCACGTTGAAGGAATAAAAGACATATGTTATATATGTACGGAGAATGCAGACAACTACAGGCTTCCTATAGGAAGTAATGCATTAACTGAGCCATGAAGGAAGCTAAAGATTCTAGGGAATGAAATTGAAGTGATAACCACCATCCATTTAATTCTAGAATCCATGTGGGAGCTAGTGTAGTGATGTGTAACCTTTCTCAGGTTACAATGCCCTGGTGAGCCTACATTTGGTTTAATATATTTCACTAAAGGTAGCCAGTTTGAGGAAGGATGTTGACATTAGGAGCAAGTCCAGAAGCGGGTACCTATGATGTTGAAAGATCTCAGGGCCATGACATATAAGGCCCAACTGGAGGAACAGGATGCCTACTCTAGAGAAGAGAAAACATGAAGAAGGAGTATGGTTGAGAGATTGTTTTCTGAAAGGCTATCAGAAGGGGCAGCTTAGGTGGCACCATGGATAGAGAGCCAGGCCTGAAGTCAGAAGGACCTGGGTTCAAATATGGCCTTAGACATGTCCTAGTTGTGTGACCCAAATTGTCTAATCCTTACCCTTCTGTCTTAGAGTTGTTACCAACTAGAACTGAAGTTGTCACACAGCTAAAAAGTATCTGAGAACACATTGGAACCCAGGACCTCTTGTCTCCAGGTCTGTTTCTCAATCCACTGAGCCACTTTGCTGCTCTTTCTCCTTGCTTTTGTTAATAGGCAGCCACATGCTGAGCTAAAGCAGAGCTCAAACTCAAATAGAAAAGGAGACTACAAGTCCATATCCCAAAATTCCTTTAGGCCATATCTCTACCTAGCTTTAAAATATAGCAGTGTCTCATGTAAAACCCAGTAGAATTTGCTCATAGGCTACAGGAGAGGGGAGGGAGAGGGGAGGGAAAGAACATAATCATGTAAACATGGAAAAATATTCTAAATTAATTAACCAAAATAAATAAATTGAAAAATTAAAAAATGTAGAATGGTATCTAATTTTTATTTTTTTAATCTGTTTTAAAAAAGATTTCCCAAATCTCTTTCAATCTGGAGGTATCAGACTGGCTAACTTGATAAAAAAGGGAAATGATAAATGTTGAAGGGGATATGGAAAAGTTGGGACACAATTTTAATCTCTTTTGTGTCCTTGGCTAACATTCGACACCTCTGAGTTCTCATTAGGGCCATTAGCCGCACCGTTCTGTCCCTACTTCCTAAATGTTCTGCCTCCCTGACAATGTTAACAGTCCCTCATCAGCACATTATATGATACAGGTGTTTCTACCTGTTCCCAATAAGAAAATAGCAAGGTCTGTATTATCTGATTGGTCTTTTGGAAAGGAATCCAACGCCCTCTCCTTTGATCAGCTTAACGCAGAGAAGGGTAAAATATTTCCTGGATGTCCTGGCAGGCTTGCCCAGTCCCTGACTCTTCACCTGCCTGGCACTGACTGACTGAAGTGGGGAATAGAGGTGACAACCCAGCCGGCTGATTCTGGTGCTGTGCTAGCACTCATCCTCTCTCTCCAGGCTTTCCTTAACTGCCAGCATGTGCTGTGAGATTAGCATCAAGCCCCCTTTCTCCCTTTGATCCTGAGCATGAAGGAAAGTGAAAATTAGCTGTCACACCATCCCGCACAGCCAAGGGAAAAAGGAAAGACTAATAACAAATGACCAGTATTGAGCCTCTTTGGTTCCTTGAGAGAAATTGACCTTGGTGCTGTGTATTCAGGTGAAGGACTTGGTAGAAAGGATTAAAGTTTAAAAGGGTCTTTAACCAGATGTTGACTTGGAAGGAGTAGCGTCAGAGGCCAGGAATGTGTGTAGCAATAGGGACCTGTCCAAGGGCAGCTAAGCCATTCAGTAGATAGCTTTTATGCCTAGAGATGGCAGGTCTTGGGTTCCAATGTGGCCTCAGAGATTTTCTAGCTGGGTGAACCACTTAACTCCCATCCGCTCACCTTTACTGCTTTTCTGCTATAGAACCAATATATAGTAATGCTTCTAAGATGGAAAGTAAGAGTTGTTTTTTCTCTTTTTTTTTAAATAGCCCAGATTAGAGAAAAAGAAACTGAGTCCTCCTTCTGGTCACTTTGTGGGCTAGGAATAGGATGAGGTAGCTAGAAAGCTGAAAGGGCCACCATTGAATTGAGTCCTGGCTTGCTGGGAGATGGCAGTGGTTTACTCTGACCTCCAGCATCACCTATAAAATACTGTTTGGCCTTTAAAGTTCTCTACCCCTTTCCTTTCCTTCCAGACTTCTTATACCTTCCTCTTCTCCCCACAGTCTGAGTTCAGTGACAGGGGGTCTTGCTCTTACTTGAATAGGACACTCCATCTTTCGGCTCTGGGCATTTTCTAGGCTATCTCTTCATGCCTGGAATTCTCTCCCTCCTCATCTCTACCTTGTGGGTTCCCTGGCTTCTGTTAGTTTTTAGTTAAATCTTACCTTTTTCAAGAAGCCCTTCCCAGACCTCCTTAATCTTGGTTCCTTCCTTCTGACTCTCTTATGTCCAATTTATTCTATATATCTTGATTTTACATAGTTGTTTGCATGTTGTCTCCCTTGTTTGACTCTGAGTTTCTTGAGATCAGGGCCTGCCTCTTTTCCTTTCTTTGTACCTCCAGCACTTAGAACAATGTCTGGAATATGCTAAATAAATGCTTGTTGACTTGACTCTCCTTTCAGTTCATGGCTATAGATTTCTATACTGGAGACTGGGTAAATTCCCCTTGGGTAAGATCTAGAACTTACTCTCAGGAGAGCTGGGATATTTTGTTCCTAGTAGGAAGGCTCATTCTTTCTTTATATTATATGGTTTATTCTTAGCTTTACCTTGTCTGATTTCTGTTGTTTTAAAAAAATAGAGGTGGGGGCAGCTGGGTGGCTCATTGGATTGAGAGCCATACCCAGAGATGGGAGGTCCTGGGTTCAGATCTCGCCTAAGACACTTCCTAGTTGTATAACTCTGGGCAAGTCACTTAACCCACATTACCTAGCCCTTGGTGCTCTTCTGCGTTGGAATCAATACACAGTATTGATTCTAAGTTGGAAGGTAAGGGTTTAAAAAATAGGGGAAGAGATAATTATTTCAATATAATTGGTACCATTTGTAATCTTGAGTATCTTGTTTTGTTAATTTAAAGGGATCCATAGGCATTATCAAACTGCTAAAAGGTATCCATGACACCCAAAAGGTTAAGAATCCTCGATGTAAATGGAAAGAACAACTAACACATAACAATTGGAAATGCATGTTGCAAAATTACAAAGAATAGGCTTGATCCCCAATTCTGAACTTTGCACTAAACATCCCCAATTGCTTCAGCCCATCCTTACATGTTATGGACTTAAGGTTTTTGCAAAGTGCTTTACAAATATGATCTCATTTGATCCTCACAACAATCCTGAGAGGTAGGTGCTATCATAATCCTTATTTTAAAGTTGTGAAAACTGAGGCAAAAGGTTATATAACTTGCTCATTGCTAGAAAGTGTCTGAGGCTAGATTTGAACTCAGGCTATCCTGACTCCAGTCCCAGTGCTCCAGCCAATGCACCACTTAGATGACTAAGGCAAACATGTTTGGTTCTAGACTAGTTCCATGATATGGATCCAGGATGCTCAGTCCAATCTCACATTTTCACTGAAGTCTGGATTCTTTTGGATGTCCAATTGTCTCCAGAGACAACCTGAACTGGGGGAGTTATTTTGGATATAGGTATCTCAGCATTGCCCTGCACCATACTTATGTTCTTGAGTATAAGAAGGTATTAAAATTAATTTTGCAGGGCCAAAGTTTTGAGTTGGAAGAGACTTTTGAGATTCCCTAATCCAGCCCACTTTCTCCACAGATGAGAAAACCTGAGGTTAAATACCTTGCACAGGATAACACTAAGAAAGATGGAATCTGAAGCCAGTTTCTTTAACTCTTGAAGTTCAGAGCATTTCTATTATGTCTCTTGGAGCTACCACTTTGACTTATCTTGTACATAGCCTTTCAGAGTGGAGAGATGTGGCTAGAATATCCACCATCTTTGTTTTTTGGTTTTTGTTTTAATCCTTACCTTTTGTCTTAGAATCTTTCCTAACTATTGTTTCTAAGACAGAAGAGTGAGGAGGGCTAGACTTGCCCAAGGTTACATAGCAAGGAAATATTCAAGGCTAGCTTTGAACCCAGGTCCTCCTGATACCAGACCTGCTACCATTTTTGTTAAAGGTCCAGACACGGCAACCACATGGTCTTTATCACATGAAATACCTCATGGATGCAGAAATTGCTTGAGACTCCTCCTGAGCTCCTTAAAGCAATCACAAGAAGAAATGATCCAAAGCAGGAAAATGAGTATTGTGCTTGAATGAACATTGTAGCACGGTGCCCTGAAGCAGCTAGGATCATTATTGCTCCCTAGAAATGAAGGCTTTTGTTTTATTACTTAATCAGAAAACTAAGCAGAAGATAGAGATGAGATGTAGACAGGTCAGCTGAAGTATTCCCTGCAAAATCCATAAGGAATTCAGATACTGTTGCTTTTTAACCTGACACAAGATGTCACCATTGCTCCTACTCACATAATTTTAAAATTATTGTCTTCCATCTATGGTAGTTTAACTCCTACATTGGACATTTGTTTTCCCTTCACAGAGTCCTGCAGCGAGAGATCCCAATGAGATTCATCAAATGATTGGTCTATCCAGACTAACATCTGGAACATCATAGATGCTCCATTTTCCTTTGTATCTTTTATGAGTAAATTAACAACACTCTTGGGATTATCTCATTGACCAGACTTTCATTAATTAATTAATTTATTTTTTGAACATTATTTTACCTGGTCATTTCCTAACATTATTAATTGGAGACAGAGATCATTTTCTTTTCCTTCCCCCAAACCGCCGGCCCCACCTCTCCCATAGCCGATGCACAATTCCACTGAGTATCACATGTATTCTTGATTCGAACCCATTTCCATGTTGTTGGTATTTGCATTAGAGTGTTCATTTAGAGTCTCTCCTCAGTCATATCCCCTCCACCCCTGTAGTCAAGCAGTTGCTTTTCCTTGGTGTTTTCACTCCCACAGTTTGTCCTCTGCTTGTGGATAGTGTTTTTTCTCCTAGGTCCCTGCAGATTGTTCAGGGACATTGCATTGACACTAATGGAGAAGTCCATTACATTTGATTATACCACAGTGTATCAGCCTCTGTGTACAATGTTTTCCTGGTTCTGCTCCTTTTGCTCTGTATCACTTCCTGGAGGTTTTTCCAGTTTACATGGCATTTCTCCACTTTATTATTCCTTTTGGCACAATAGTATTCCATCACCGACATATACCACAATTTGTTCAGCCATTCCCCAATTGAAGGGCATCCCCTCATTTTCCAATTTTTGGCCACCACAAAGAGTGCAGCTATGAATATTCTTGTACAAGTCTTTTTCCTTATTATTTCTTTGGGGTACAAACCCAGCAGTGCTATAGCTGGATCAAAGGGCAGACAGTCTTTTATCGCCCTTTCGGCATAGTTCCAAATTGCCCTCCAGAATGGTTGGATCAATTCACAACCCCTCCAGCAATGAATTAATGTCCCTACTTTGCCACATCCCCTCCAGAATTCATTACTTTCCTTTGCTGTCATGTTAGCCAATCTGCTAGGTGTGAGGTGATACTTCAGAGTTGTTTTGATTTGCATCTCTCTGATTATAAGAGATTTAGAACACCTTTTCATGTGCTTATTAATGGTTTTGATTTCTTTGACTGAAAATCGCCTATTCATGTCCCTTGCCCATTTATCAATTGGAGAATGGCTTGATTTTTTGTACAATTGATTTAGCTCTTTGTAAATTTGAGTAATTAGATCTTTGTCAGAGGTTTTTGTTATGAAGATTATTTCCTAATTTGTTGCTTCCCTTATAATTTTGGCTACATTGGTTTTGTTTGTACAAAAACATTTTATTTGACGTAATCAGAATTATTTATTTTACATTTTGTGACTCTTAGTCTTGCTTGGTTTTAAAATCTTTCCCTTCCCATAGGTCTGACATGCATACTATTCTGTGTTCAAATAATGTATTTATAGTTTACTTCTTTATGTTCAAGTCATTCACCCATTCTGCATTTATTTTGGTGTAGGGTGTGAGGTATTGATCCAAACCTAATCTCTCCCACACTGCCTTCCAATTTTCCCAGCAATTTTTATCAAATAGTGGATTTTTGTCCCAAAAGCTGGGATCTTTGGGTTTATCATATACTGTCTTGCTGAGGTCACTTACCCCAAGTCTATTCCACTGATCCTCCTTTCTGTCTCTTAGCCAGTACCAAATTCTTTTGATGACCGCTGCTTTATAATATAGTTTGAGATCTGGGACTGCAAGGCCCCCTTCCTTTGTATTTTTTTCATTATTTCCCTGGATATTCTTGCTCCTTTGTTCTTCCAAATGAACTTTGTTTTGGTTTTTTTCTAAATCAGTAAAAAATTTTTTTGGAAGTTCAATGGGTATAGCACTAAATAGATAAATAAGTTTGGGTAGGATGGTCATTTTTATTATATTGACTCATCCTACCCATGAGCAGTTAATGCTTTTCCAATTGCTCAAGTCTAGTTTTAGTTGTGTGGAGAGTGTTTTGTAGTTGTGTTCATGTAGTTCCTGTGTTTGTCTCGGGAGATAGATTACTAGGTATTTTATTTCATTGGCCAGACTTTTAGCTTGAGTTGATTGCAATGCAAAGGGAGACAAAGTGACTGATATTTGTATAGCAGTATCAAAGAGCCATGAATAATGTTCTCATGCATCTTCACTGCTTCTGATGATGTCAAAATGATTCTTGGTTATAACATAGTCTTCTTGCTCCATGACCACTGGAAAAGGTACTAGGGCATCTGCTTTTAGTACTAGTGTTACTAAAACTTTCCAGATGCCAGACAACAAAATCATGTTGAAGGTCCATGCATACTGCTACTCTGATGTTTTAACAAAGAGATTCACAAGAAATAGCAAGAGATAAATATTGTGTTTGGCTCTGGCTATGTGACCATTGACAAATCATGGACTTTGAATAAGAAACTTCTGGATCTCCTTTTCTTCTAGCATTAAATAAAGAGGAGAGAGTTCATCTCCAACACATCTTCTAACTTTTATATGTTCGGTTTCATAAACTTTAAAAGTTTGCAATTCTTTGCTTCCTTTCTAGTTCATCTATAGTAGTCGTCTCTCGGTGTCCGAGAATGACAATTGTCTTTGTGCATTATCATCTATTGATGTACCCTCATGTGGCTTTGAAGTCCAATGACTGAGGCACAGAGTTTGTGGCACATGGGGCATGGGACGCCAGTTGTTACGGGAGGTGCGGTTGTGGCCTGGTGTCGGCGTTCACGCGCAGCGGCAAGACGTTGACATCGCTCATCTTCAAAGGTGGTGGCGGCATGGTGAATGTGGGTTCGCCAGCTGCTTCTGTCAGAGGCAGCGAGTTCTAGTTGCTTTGGTGTGATGCCAGCCCACTTCAAGTTGGACTTTAGCTGATCCTTGAATCTTGTCTTTGGTCGGCCTTGTTTCCTGAGTCCAGCTGACAGTTCACCATAGAATACCTGTCTTGGTATTCGCTGTGGGTCCATGCGGATGACGTGTCCAGACCATCGTAGCTGGGCTCTGAGGACCATGACTTCGATGCTGGTGGAGTTGGCTCTGTCGAGGACTTCCTGGTGGGTGATTCGGTCCTGCCATCGGATCCTCATGATTGACGGGAGAGAGCGGTCATCTAAATAGTTCATCTAAATTAAGGGCAAAAGATCTTAACCCTTAGGTACACCTTTTAAAGAACTTTTCCTGATGGGAGAACAACTTTTGTGGACAGAACAGTAAGTGCCTTAAGATGCTGATGACACTTGGTAGATCACATCCTAGTAAGGCAGGCTAATGAGAGAGCAAGTCAGCCATGGGACTGAGGAGAGAAGTAGTAGTCTTGGAGGTACTATTAGGCATTGTTTTACTAGGGTTTTCTCACTTATAACATTTCTGAAGCTTCCTTTCTTAATCCAGTTCCATTACCTTTATCTCACACACACACATACACACATGCACACACGCACAACTTGACAAACAGAAAGTATACTGCTCAGACAAATATTCCCCTAGTTCAGCTCCTCAGGGACATAATACTGGCTCTCAATGATAATTGCATTCCTAGAGCATGCAATTTTCCTTTTTCATCAAAGAAAAAAAGATCATGTTCTTGAACTCAGTTATCTTTGTTCCGCATTAAAAAAAAATCACTTTGGAAGATGCTTTACCCCAAATTGCCCATGAATGTGAAATTCATGTGAATTTCATTATAATATAAAAGTAGTAAATTAGGCAAAAACATTTTGAACAGATTCTTCATTCTCACTGGTATTTTCATAGCTGAGAACATCCATTTTTCTTCCTAGCATAACGTAGTAATTTTGCCTTGTGCCGCCTATGGTAACATTCTAACTATATTAGACAGAATTTGTCTCAAGTACTGTCATGCCATTAGAGAATCTGCAGTAAATCTTAATGATACATTCAAAGGCACCAGTCTAATGGTGCATTCAAAAAGAAATGGATGGCAGCGGCCATTTGTCTTTTTGCATTTTATGATATCTGACCTGCTGAGAAAAACCTGTAGTAGACAGGGCGTGTTCTAATTCATTGCTTCTCAACTCTTCCCAGCAAAGTGTCTGTGATGAAAGGGTTTCATTGGGTTGGCTTTATAATTTGCAAATTTTTCATAATTTAATATCACTTTATGCCCTTCAGAATTAATACTTTCTCCAAAGTGATGATTTTTAGGAGCTTTCTTTCTCTTTGTTTCTTTCAACTACAGGATTCTCATGGAAATTCCCATTTTCCACTGATGGGAAAAAACCCCCAAACACCACCCAAAAGAGGCAGGCTGGAGTAGAGAGGAGAGTCAAAGGTGGGCATGCTTCCAATAAGTCATCCACATGAATATAAGGGAGTACTATTGGTACTGTAAGAAATGGTAAATATGATGAATATAAAGAAGCATAGAGATTTAGATGAACTAATGCAAAGTAACATAAGCAAAGCCAAAAAATAATAGATAGTGATGACAGCAAAGTAAATTAGGGCTTCTTAACATGGACTCTGAATTTAAAAAAGGTTTTAATCATCATTTTGTCATATTGGTTTACTTTGTAATTCAATGTATTTTTAAAAGGATATTTAAAAACATTATTCTGAGAAGAGGTCCATAGGCTCCCACCAAACTGCCAAAGGAATCTATGACACAAAAAAGGTTAAGAACACCAGATGGTAATGGAAAGAATAACTACCCATTAACAGAATATGGATATCACACGATTACATAGGATAGCATAGGCCCCAAAGAAGAGATAGGAAAAGACATCTCCCTCCACTCCTTCACAGAAGTGATAGGGGATGGTCCATGAGTGTGGAACATTTCCTATCTTGTCTTTCCTGTCCTTTTCTGATGCATTGATTGGTTTTGATGCTTTCCCTCCATTTTATTTTTATAAAATCTTCATTATAAGGGATCGTTTT
This sequence comes from Monodelphis domestica, assembly GCF_027887165.1. Lineage (NCBI taxonomy): Eukaryota > Metazoa > Chordata > Mammalia > Didelphimorphia > Didelphidae > Monodelphis > Monodelphis domestica. Next base: position 236,998,041 of record NC_077234.1, read on the forward strand.
GCTATAAGGCTCTCTGGTAGCAGATAGAGGTAGGCATATAAGAGGAAATTTAGGTTATATAAAAAGAAAAGATTACAAAATTATTTTAAATTTTTAAATTTTATTTATTTAAATTTTTTGTTTGAATAACAAATTGCCACATAACTTTTCCCAAGTTATATGATACATATTATATCCCTCCCTAAAAATTATTTTTCAAAAATGTCAACAACATTGTTTCTTCTTCTTCCCTATCCTTCAATGAACAAATAACATTCTCAGACAAAAGATTGGTCATAGCATTATAGGATTTAAACTAGCAGGGATCTTAGAGATCTTTTATTTAAACTCTATGATTAGCCAACCTCACTCTTTCATACAACACCAATCCTACAGCATCCTTAACATGGAAACTCTACTTCTTGCCTCTCCATCTCCTTTCCAGTCATATGGGTACCATTGTCCCTTCCTCTTCCATATAACTGTCCTCAGCATCACTCCTTCTTGTCCTGTTTTCTATGCCAACATTGCTCTACACCTCTCCCAGTATTCTCTGCATGAAGTAATTTCTTTTGTATCTTTTGTGTTTCCATTTTTTGGTTCATACTCTGGAAGTGAATATTCACAAATTATTATCCAAATATTAAGTCTGTAACTACATGTAATATTCTCTTGTTTCTACTTGTTTCACTTTTCATTGTGTCATGTAGATCTAAGTTTAAAAAAATTGCCTACTCATTGTTTTTTATGGTGTAGTAATATTGCATCACAATCATATTCCACAATTTGTTCAGCCATATCTCAAATGATAGGACATTTCCTCAATCTCCAGTTCTTTGCTGCCACAAAGAGAGCTGCTATAAATATTTTGGAATATATAGGATTTTTTTTCCTTTTTTTCTGATCTCCTTGGGAAAAAGACCCAGCAATGGTACTGCTGGACACACCACATAATTTCGAGTAATTTCTCTATTCCTATAGCTCTCTTCCCTTTCACATTTTAGTTTCTAGAGCATGCCATGGATGGTCACTGCTTGGCCAATATCTTGTGTGACTTCTGTGACCCACCTTTCAATTTAAAGAAGCCTTGATATATTAATTTCTGTCAGTAGAAAAAAGTAAGGCTAAGTGATAGAGGATCAAGTTCCTGCATGAGATTGGACCCATTCATTTCTGGTCGTAAGCCAAAGTCACCAGGGCAAATTTTGGGAATGTGCCACAAGCATGGATCTTTGATTTTTTATCTTACTAGTGTGGATATATGTGCCTCCTAACAACCCAATTATTCATGGTTTCTGCCACAAATGATTTTCTATTTATTATATATCTTTAAATGTACTTGTTTTTGTACATATCACCCAGTGGGATAGAAGCTCCCTGAGTAGCTTCTATCCTAAGTTTACCAAGTATGTGTATATTTTATGTATATAAATATACACACACATATACCAAGTATATCAAATATACATATAACTCAGCTCATGTGTTAAAAGTTAATGGGTGGCTCAGTGGATTGTGAGCCAGGCCTAGAAATGGGAGTTCCTAGGTTCAAATCTGGCCTTAGACAATTCCTAGCTTTGTGAACCTGGGCAAGTCACTTAACTCAAATTGCCTTGCCTTGACCATACCACTCTTCTCCCTTAGAAAGAATATGTAATACTGATTATAATATAGAAGGGATTAGTTTTTAAAAAAGTTAATAGTTTTCTTTTTAACCTTGTGTGATCTCTTAGTTTATCTGTTAAAAGTTAAATTGTTTTTTGTTTGTTTGCATATTGAAATCTCTATAATTTTTGTAATAAGTCTCATTGTTCAGGCTTTCTTAGTCTCCTTCCTTCCCTTTTCTGCTCATATACCCAAAGGTAACAGTAGCTTCTTCAAGGATATTCTCAGGATAGTTATGGAAGTTTCCTCTTGACTGGTTGCCCACTCTGAGATTTTATTTGTCTCCCAAAGTGGCTGAACTTGCAGCTAGGTCAGGCTATCCAAATGATCAATCATCACTTCAGAAAGTCTCTCTGGGAGCTCAGCCACCTGCATCCCAGACAATTAGTGTCCTTAAAACTTCTAAGTCTCAGATCAAGCGAAAAATTTTACCCATGAACTATAGCAGAAGTGAGGGCTTTTTCCTCTACTTGATTGCACTCCTTACAAGATTCAACCCTGAAGCCCTGGCGTGGATACTGGTGCTTGTGAGATGGAATAAGCCCAGGAATTCTACCAGGACTTAAGTTCTGTGCTCCTCATTCAGAAGGACCTTTTGGGGAAAGGAGGAAATGGCAATAGTCATGTTACCTATCCTTAGATCTGTCTGCATTTACCATATCCTTCAATAAATATGCTTGGTACATTTTGTTCAGCTTTAATTTCTCAATGACAAGTGGTAATGAATGCTTACCTCATACCCTTCCATTTAGAGAGCATATGCAGCTCAGTGTTTCATTGACCTGGAGAGACTCATCACCTATTCAGGCCTCTAAAATTATCCATTCATCTGCCACTAATTTCATATCCCCTACAATCTATATTTTGACCCTACCAATTGGCTGCTCTTTTCATGTTTAATAATTATCTCTTAGTTGTCTAGCATCTTCTCAGTTCTTGACCTCTGTATCTTTGGACACTGATGATCACAATCTCTTCTTAGATTTTTCCTCCTTCTAAAGCTTTTAAGAAGCTGCTCCCCTGGTTTTTTCCCTATCTCTTTGGCCATTTAAAGTTCCATTTACTGGAATCATCATCATGTCCCAACTTTTAACTGTAGGTGTCTCTCCCAGGCTTTGTCCTAGGCCCTCTTCTTCCCCTTTTCTGTTACTGTATTTATTTTTAGACCTACATGAAATTATGAAGAGTCAAATGAGCAGAACCAAGAGAACATTATATATACTCCATTTTGATAATATGAATTACTTTTGGTTCAAATATTATTGAAACATAGATGATTCTCATCTACTTAATTAAGATTTATCTTAGATTCTACTTATTTAATCTCTTTTCTGTGTTCTAATCCTCCATCACCAGTCAGCTGCTGAACATCTCTTTCTGCATATACTATATGAATTGAGACAACTCATCCAACATGTCTAACACAGAACTGAGATTGGGTCTATTTGTCTATCTGTTTCATCAGTGTTTTCCATTTCTTCCCCTTTGTAGAATGCAAGCTCTTTGAAGGATGAGAATGTTTTTCATTGTGTTTTCTCATCCCCAGTCCTAGTACAATGCCTTGTGTACATTGTTGTCCAGTCATTTCAGTCACTTCCAACTCTTCATGACTCCATTTGGAGGTTTTTGGTAAAGATACTGGAGTGGGGGCCAGTTAGGTAGTTCATTTTCTAGTTTTGTGACCCTGGGCTAGTCACTTAATCCTAAATGCCTAGCCCTTAGTGTTCTTCTGTCTTGGAACCAAAGCTTAGTATCAATTCTAAGACAGAAGTCAGGGTTTCAAAAAGGAAAAGATAATGGAATGGTTTGTCATGTCCTTCTCCAGTTCATTTTATAATGAAGAAACTGAAGTAATCAGGTTTAAGTGACATCCAGCTTATACACACACACACACACACACACATACATATATGTAGTAAGTGCTTAATAGAGGTCTCCTGGATTTAAATAAATTCTTTGATTTGGAGGAAAAAAAGACTTAGAAATGCAACAGTTATCCTCGAGTGTTTGAAAGAGTATTGTATAGAAAGAGGATTGGAATTGTTCTATTTGCCTCCAAAGAACCAAGAACTAGGAGAAAGGATTACATTTTAGAGAGCAAATTTGAGCTACTGCTATATTATTGGTGACTAATAAATGACACATACATCTGCATTCCAGATGTCCAACAAGCAGAACACATTGTATGTGTTCAAATGGATTTATGATCTCACTGATGTGGATATTCCTCCTAAAAACTCAGTTAATTGTGGCTCCTCTTAAAATGATTTTTTATTTATTTCTTGTATATCTTTAAATTTACTTGTCTTTGTACATATCATATAACTTACTTACTTACATATTACATAACTATAAGCTCCTTGAGGGCAGGAGCTCTTTTGTTTTTGTCTTTAGATTTCCAGAGACTAGGATAGTGCCTGATACTGAGGAAAGCAGGTGTCAGTGGGCCTGGCACACAGTAGGCACTTACTAAATACAGATTGATCGATTGATTAATACGTGCTTATTTAATTGAATTAAATTACATTTATCTGTGCTTTTCCATTCTGTGAGACTCTTGCAACCCATCTTTCCAACAGTTCATCTGAGGACATCTGTGCAGGGCACTAGGGCTCTTCCTCATTGGGCTATTGACATTATAAGCATATCCCTGGGGAAAGTACATAGCTTATTCATCATTCATAACAGCTCTTGTCACATCTTTTTCAGTCATATATTGGGATCAGGCTTCCCTACTGTATGATTTTCCTCTTATTTCTCTGTTACTCTCCACCTCCTACTTTCCCTTCTCACTGCAAACCTTCCACACCAACTTGTCTCCCTTCTCTTTTGGCTGAAGACCTTGCCCTTCATTTTAGTGAGAAAAGAAATGAGGCCAGTTGGCATGAATTGCCCATTTTCTTCATTTCAGAACTCATTGACATCATTCTCCACTTTCTCCTCCACTCCCAAAGTCTCTGACAATCAAGTAGCCCTTTTCTTTGCCAAAGTCAATGTCTCTACATGTATCCTTCATCCCATCCTCTCCTCTCTTTTCCAGTAAATTGTCTCCACAGTCATCTTCTTTCTTTAATCTTCAGCTCCTATTTATTTATTGTTCATTAATAGCTTCATTCAAATATTCCCCCATACTGAAAAGAAAAAAAAAAACCTTTTACTATGCCCAACCATCTCATCACGATATTATCTGTTTATCTCCACCTTTACTAGGTCAAGCTCCTAGTTAAAACTGGCAATACTCATTGCATCAATTTCCTTTCTTACTTGCTCTTTAGTAACTCTAGCCAATCTGGCTTCTGATCTCATTCTTCAAATTGTCAACTCTGATGATCTTTTCTCAGTCCTCATTATTTTCAACTTGTCTGCTGCATTTGATACTATTAATCTTCTCTCTCTCTCTCTCTCTCTCTCTCTCTCTCTCTGTCCTTACCTTCTGTCTTAGAATTGATATTAAGTAGTAGTTCCAAGGCAGATGAGTGGTAAGGATGAGGCAGTTTGGGTTGTTACATCATGCTAGGGTCACACAAGTAGGAAGTGTCTGAGGTCAAATTTGAACCCAGGTCCTCCTGTCTTCAGACCTGGCTTTCTATTCACAGAGCCACTTAGTTGCTCCTTGACCATCTTCTCTTCCTGTATTTTATCACCACTCTGAGTTTTCATAACATTTCTCTACCCTTTTATTTTTCTTTTCTGGTTTATCATCTACATTTTGCCTCCTAGTTATGAATATTCTCCAAGGCTTTATCCTGGATGCCCTTCTTTTCTCTAAACTCTTGGAGACCTCATCATCCCCCATGTGTTTAATTATTGTCTCTGTGCTTCTGACTCTCTGTCTGTCTGTCTGTCTGTCTGTCTGTCTGTCTGTCTGTCTGTCTGTCTGTCTATTGTTCAGTCATTCCAGTTGAGTCTGAGTCTTCCTGACCCCATTTGGAGTTTCCATGCAAAGATACTGGAATGATTTGCCATTTCTTTCTTTAGCTCGTTTTACAGATGAGGAAATGGAGGCAGAGTTAAGTGACTGCCCCAAGGTCACAGAGCTAGTGAATGTCTTAGGTCAAATTTGAACTCAGGAAGAGGAGACTTCCCAGCACACTATCCACTGTGCTGCCTACCTACCTGTAACTACAACCGAGTTTAAATCCCATAGCAGCAATAATCTACTGGACATTTCAAACCAGAAGTCCTAAAGACATTTCACACTCAAAGCTTATTATCTTATTAGATCTTATTTTCGGTTTCTGTTGAAGGCACCACCATTCTTCCAGTCTCTTAGATTTATAATCTTGGCTTTTTCTTCAACTCCCTGCTTTCACCCCACCTATGGAATCAGTTATCAATTCTTTCCATGTCTACCTCTCTTCTTTCTACTCAAACAACCCTTGCTGTACTTAGACCATTATCGTGTCTTAGATTCTATTAAGCTGACTACCCATCATTCTTTTCCTCTTGTTCAAAACGAATTACAACTACTTCTCTGATAACCAGTAGGTGGTTGTGATGGGCTTTTTTGTTAATAGTGCCCCAAGCCTCTTTTCTCAGACTCTCTTGTAGACTGGCAAGTTGCCCAGTCTTTGAACTACTTGGCATCAAATGAATTTCCATCAGTCTGCTACCTTGAGGTTTCCTTATGCACTAAAATGTTTTAAAAGAATTCTCTTTTTGCTGAAGATATTGACTGAACTCAATCTTGATAGTATTATTTTTTCCTTGTTGTTGTTCAGTGTGTGATTGTTCAGTTGTTTTTCAGTTGTATCTGACACTCTGTGACCCTATTTGGGTTTGTTTGTTTTTGGCAAAGATACTGGAGTGGTTTGACATTTCCTTCTTTAACTCATTGTACAGATGAGGAAACTGAGGCCAACAGAGTTAGGTGACTTGCCCAGAATCACAGAGCTAGTAAGTAGATGAGACCAGATTTGTTCTTGGGAAGATGAGACTTCTGACTCTAGGGCTGGCATTCTAACCATTGTCCAACTTAGCTGCCATTACTTGTTTCAAGTTAAGCTTTTCTGCTGGGATCATAGTTGGGTTGAAGCCTCCTTAGGTTGTTTTCTCTGCTGAGAGACACAATGTAATTAGTCATTGTCTCATCTATTCATCTTCTTTGACTCCAGAGCATAAATGAATATGCAAATATCTCTCTCACCCAAACATCAGATAAGGTGTAAAGTCAGTATTTCATTCTTGGTAGCACCATTTACATATACCAGAAGTACCATGTGTGAACTCCATTGATATGATGAAGTTAAAATACCAACCAATCAACATTTATTAAGCACCTACTATTTGCCAAGTTCTATGCTTAGTCAGTGGGAATAAAAAGACATTCATGACATCCTTCCTCTCCTCATAGGGTTTATGTTCTACAAAAAGAGACAAGTATACTTCTGAATGTATGCAAAATAAGCATTTACAATACATACAAATACATATGAAGTCTTTTGTGGGCATTAACTTCTGGGAAAATAGGGGGAGGCTCTGTTTAGGAGACAGTACTTGAATTAGAAATGGCAAACCACTCAAGTATCTGTCAAGAAAATGGATGAACAACTACAAAAAGTTGAGCTTTGAAGGAAACTAGGGATTCTAAAAAGGACAGATGAGGAGGGAGTTCAGTTCATGTTATTTAAAGACAAGGAGATGGGCGACAGGATTCCAACGTGAGAAATAACAAGGTCAGTTTGATTATACTGAAATCAGAATGAAGGGGAATACTCTATGATTAACTATAAGGTAGGAAAGGACTTTAAATGACAAGCACAAAGGATGATTTGGGACTCAGTGAATTGAGCAGTGGGCCTGGAGTGAAGAGAACCTGAGCTCAAATCTTGCTTCAGTCACTTACTAGCTTTGTGATTCTGGGCAAAGCACTTACCCTTATTTGCCTCAGTTTCCTCATCTGTAAAATGAATCAGAGAAAGAAATGACAAACCATTCCAGTATCGTTGCTAAGAAAATATCTTATGGGCTCATAAAAAGTTGGACGCTACAACAACATTAACAAAAGAGATAATAGTAATTTTTTTGAACAGGGGATTGGTGTCCATTTCATCCCTCAGAGATATTGTACAGAATGTTAACTCTAGGGAAGCAATACTGTGAGCAAAGCCTTATATAGCCTTGTCATTTGTTAGGCACCAGCTTAAAGCTGAGTTTTAAGATTATCACTTTGGAAACTGGGTTGAGGAGGGAGTCCTAACAAGGACTTTAAGTTTTTGGGATTATAAAAGGGAGAGTCAGGAAATATTGTGAAGCTAGAACAGAAAAGATCTCTCTCTCTCTCTCTCTCTCTCTCTCTCTCTCTCTCTCTCTCTCTCTCTCTCTCTCTCTCTCTCTCTCTCTCTCTCTCTCTCTCTCTTCCATGGATCTTCTGGTATAATTGTTATGGACTTCTGAGTTTGTTAATTTGTTGAACTCCTTCTAGATGTGATGAAACTCCTTATAGTAATGCTTATCAACAACTGTTTTTACAATGTCAAGTTTTCAGTCACTCAAAACAAGAAGTGTTTAAATGGCATATCTGAGGTAATGCAACAGGTATGTAGAGACCTGGATTGGGGCAAAGTTTCTGCAATGTCTCATTGCCTCTCTTCTGGATTGGTAAGGCAAAATAATATAGCAACAACATCTACCTTTCAAATTGGTAATAATAGTTAAAATTTATATAGTGGTTTTGGAGAAGGAAATGGCAAACCACTCTAATATATTTGCCAAGAAAACCCCCCAAACAAATCACAAAGAAGTAAATGTGACTGAAAATGACTAAACAACAAAAATATAGTGGTTATCATATGCCAAGAACTATGCTAAGCACTATACAATTATTATCTCATTTGGTCTTCACAACAATCCTGTAAGATAACTGCAATTATTATCCCCATTTTACATGTGAAAAACTGAGGTAGACAGAGATTACATGATTTTCCTTGGGTCACACAGCTAGTAAGTTTATGACCTTGGATTTGAACTTGTGATAATGTGAGATCACAACTCACATTAGATGGTATAGAGAAAAGAGTAGGCAAAGACAATATTAATGTACTTCTTGGGTCCAGATGTCCCTTAGATAGGGTTCCTTTGTAGAACAACTGGACAAAATAATTATAACTATATTTATTTTTAAGATACTCTATACATATTCTCTGAATTTGTGATTTCATAGATCTTCAGGGATGCAATATTTATTATTATTATTTTTAATATTATTCATGTATTACAATTCTATGTGGCTCTTTCCAGTATCCTACCATAAGCATGCCTTAGAGAATCCACCAAATGTGTTGTTAATTATTCTTGATTTCTCTTGACATTAAAACAATATCCAGAGGACTTCCAGGTAAGCATGGCATCAGTCTTGATGCAGGACACTTCCTCTCCTCAGAACCCACTGATATAGACTACCTCAAAAGACCAAAAAACACCATTTTCATAAGAAGAAAGGGACTCTACAGTAGGGTACGGCATTGAAGGTACATGGGATATAGGCATTTCCACACTATGAGGGGGCGAAAAAGCTCCCACCCAAATGTGAGCCAATACATCTCCCCCACCCCACCTACGGAACCAAAGTCAGAGCCAGCACATGCCAGAATTAGTGGGTCAGTGAAGAGCACCTCTAGGTCCGGGGAGCTAAGACCACCAAAGACCTACCCTGGAGAGCAGCTAAACCTGAAACCCCTGCAGGCAGGGGAGCATAGACCATGGGCGCTCCCGGGAAGATAGCACAGAGAAGAGCCACAAACAGCGGAGGTTGTAGAGATTTGAGAGCTTGCCTCAGGCAAAATCTTTGCTCCTTAACTCCATACACAGAGAACCTGCCCATCTCACTTAGATTTATCACTAAAAAGGGAAGGAAAAACCTCCACCATGATGGCAAATTATGCACAGGACCAACAAACACCCTCCAAGAAAAACAAAAAAAGGCAGTGACTCTTGAAAATTTTTACGGAGGAAAAGCCCAGGCTAAAGAGGAAATACAGGAGGAAATTCAAACGAAGACAAAACCTTCTAAAAATGGAAATTGTCCACAAGCTCTGGAAAATTTAAATTAGAGCATATAAAAAAGATGGAAGCCTTCTGGCAAGAGAAGTGGGAAATGGTTCAAAGAAAAAACCAAAAGATTATAGTAGAAAATCAAAAGATTAAAGCAGAAAATCAAGCCTTAAGGACCAGAATTGAGCAACTGGAAACCAGTGATCTTGCAAAACAGCAAGAATTAATAAAGCAAAGTCAAACGACTGACAAAATAGAAGAAAACAAAATATCTCACTGACAAGGTGACAGATTAGGAAAACGGAGGAAGGTGAGACAATTTGAGAATCATTGGTCTACCTGAAAAGCCAGAAATAAACAGAAATCTTGACATGATACAACAAGAAATCATCCAAGAAAACTGCCCTGATGTTCTTGAACAAGGGGGCAAAATAGACATTGAAAGAGTTCATAGAACACCCTCTATACTAAATTCCCAAAAGACAACTCCCAGGAATGTAATTGCCAAATTCCAGAGCTTTCAAGCTAAGGAGAAAATTCTACAAGAAGCCAAAAAGAGACATTTCAGATACCAAGGAGCACCAATCAGGATCACACAAGATCTGGCAGCTTCCATACTAAAGGACTGCAAGGTCTGGAACATGATATTCAGAAAGACAAGAGAACTGGGTCTTCAACCAAGAATCACCTATCCACCAGAACTGACTATATACTTCTAGGGGAAAGTACGGGCATTCAACAAAATAGAAGATTTCCAATTATTTGTAAATATAAGACCAGAACTAAGTGGAAAGTTTGACATCCAAACACATAGATCAAGAGAAACATGAAAAGGTAAATAAGAAAGAGAGGGAAAAGGGGAAAAATGTTTTTTTTTTTGTATTCAAACTCTCTTCTTTAAGGGCCAAAATTAGATCAAATTATATATATATATTAACATATGGGGAAAATGTTATTTGTAACTCTCAAAAATTGTATTCATTATAATAGTAATTAGAAGAATCACTCATAGGGAAAGATTGGGGCAGTAAGGGCTATAAGATGATATGCAAAAAACAGAAAAAGGGAAGGGGGAGAATCGAAGAGGGTACCAAGAGATACTTGAAGAAATAAAATAAATAGAATAATCTTTTTCACACAAAGATACACATGGGAAGGGGAGGGGAAGAATACTCTTATAAGAAGGAGAGGAAGAGAGTGCTAATAGGTAATACTTAAATGTTACTCTCAGTGAAATAAATTCTGAGAGGGAAGAGCATCCAGGTCCATTGGGATCTTGAATTCTATCTTATCCTACAGGGAGAGTGAGAAGAGAAAACTAAGGGCGGTAGGGGGGAGGGAGTACAAAAAGGGAGGGAAGGAGAGGGGAGAGTGAACTTAACAGACCCTAAGAAAAAACAAGAAGGGAACAAAAAGAGAGGGGCCAGAAAGGGAAACATATCAAGGGAGGGGATTAGGGGGATTGATTAAAAGTAAACCACTGGTTTAAAAGGATATAGCAAAAGAATAAAGGACAGAACTAGGAGAGCATATCAAAATGCTAGGGAATTCACAATTGACAATCATAACTTTGAACTTGAAAGGGATGAACTCACCCACAAAATGTAAATGAATTGGAGAGTGGATTAGAAAGTAAAATCCTACCATATGTTATTTACAAGAAACACACCTGAGGCGGATAGATACTCACAAGGTCCAAATTAAAGGTTGGAGTAAGACCTATTGGGCCTCAACTGATAGAAAGAAGGCAGGAGTTGCAATCATGATATCTGACAATGCCAAAGTAAAAATAGACCTGATTAAAAGGGATAAATAGGGAAGGTAAATATATCCTGATAAAAGGGAGTATAAACAATTAGGAAATATCACTAATCAACATGTATGTACCAAATGGTATACCATCCAAATTTCTAAAGGAGAAACTAGTAGAATTGAAGGAGGAAATATATAGTAAAACTATACTAGTGAGAGTTCTGAAGCTACCACTATCAAATTTAGATAAATAAAAAAAATAAGAGGTAAGCCTCAGACACTTCCCAGCTATATGACCCTGGGCAAGTCACTTGACCCCCATTGCCTAGGTCTTACTGCTCTTCTGCCTTGGAGCCAATACCCAGTATTGACTCCAAGATGGAAGGTAAGGGTGTTCAAAAAAAAAAGAAAGAGGTAAAATATGTGAATGAAATCTTAGAAAAATTAGAGTTAATAGACATATGGAGAAAAATAAATAGGGACAAAAAAGAATACACCTTCTTTTCAGCAGCATATGGTACATTAAAAAAGATTGACCATATACTACATCATAAAAACATGGCATACAAATGCAGAAAAGCAGAAATAATAAATGCAACCTTTTCAGATTATAAGGCAATAAAAATAATGATCAGTGAGGGGTACATGGAGAGCCAAATCAAAAATTAATTGGAAATTAAATAATATGTTTCTCCAAAATTGGTTAGAGAACAAATCATAGAAACAATTAATAATTTTGTTGAAGAAAATGACAATGATGAGACATCCTTTCAAACTCTATGGGATGCAGCCAAGGCAGTACTCAGGGGAAAATTTATATCCTTGAGTTCATATATTAACAAATTAGGGAGGGCAGAGGTCAATGAATTGGACATGGAAATCAAAAAACTTGAAAGTGAACAAATTAAACCCCCCAGAAGAAAACCAAATTAGAGATCCTAAAAATTAAGGGAGAAATTAATAAAATATAAAGTGAAAGAACTATTGAACTAATAAATAAGACTAAAAGCTAGTATTTTGAAAAAATAAAGAAAATAGACAAAGTACTGGTCAATCTAATGAAAAAGGGAAAGAAGAAAACCAAACTAACAGTATCAGAGACGAAAAGAGAGAACTCACCTCCAATGAATAGGAAATTAAGGCAATCATTAAAACTATTTTGCCCAAGTATATGGCAATAAATATGCTAATCTAGGTGATATGGATGAATATTTACAAAAATATAAATTGCCTAGATTAACAGAAGAAGGAATAGAATTCTTAAATAATCCCATATCAGAAAAAGAAATTGAACAGGCCATCAAAGAACTTCCTAAGAAAAAATCCCCAGGGCCTGATGGATTCACAAGTGAATTCTATCAAAAATTCAAAGAACAGCTAATCCCAATACCATACAAACTATTTGACAGAATAACCAAAGAGGGAGTTCTACCAAATTCCTTTAATGACACAAAGAAAACTATAGACCAATCTCCCTAATGAACAAAGATGCAAAAATCTTAAATAGGATACTAGCAAAAAGACTCCAGCAAGTCATCACGAGGGTTATTCACTATGATCAGGTGGGATTTATACCGGGAATATAAGGATGGTTCAATATCAGGAAACCCATCCACATAATTGACCATATCAACAAGCAAACCAACAAAAATTACATGATTATCTCAATAGATGCAGAAAAAGTCTGTGACAAAATACAACACTCATTCCTATTGAAAACACTAGAAAGTACAGGATTAGAATGGTCTTTCCTAAAAATAATAAACAGTATCTATCTAAAGCCATTAGCCAACATTATTTGCAATGAGGATAAAGTAGATGCATTCCCAATAAGAGCAGGAGTGGAAGAAGGATACTCATTATCACCGCTATTATTTAACATTGTACTAGAAACACTAGCAGTAGCAATTAGAGAAGAATAAGAAAATGAAGGTATTAACATTAGCAATGAAGAGACCAAGCTATCATTCTTTGCGGATGATATGATGATCTACTTAAAGAATCCTAGAGAATCAACTAAAAGGCTAGTCGAAATAATCAACAACTTTAGCAAAGTTGCAGGATGAAAAATAAACCCACATAAGTCATCAGCACTTCTATATATCTCCAATACATCTCAGCAGCAGGAATTAGAAAGAGAAATTCCATTCAAAGTCACCCTAGACAATATAAAATACTTAGGAATTTATCTCCTGAGACAAACACAGGAACTATATGAACACAACTACAAAACACTTTCCACACAATTAAAACTAGATCTAAACAATTGGAAAAACATTAACTGCTGATGGGTAGGATGAGCTAATATAATAAAAATGGCCATCCTATCCAAACTTATTTACTTATTTAGTGCCATACCCATCGAACTTGCAAAATTTTTTTCTACTGAATTAGATAGCACCATAACAAAGTTCATTTGGAAGAACAAAGGATCAAGCACATCAAGGGAAATAATGAAAAAAATACAAAGGAAAGTGGCCTTGCTGTCCCAAATCTCAAACTATACTATAGAGCAGTGGTCATCAAAACAATTTGGTACTGGCTAAGAGACAGAAAGGAAGATCAGAGGAATAGACTTGGGGTAAATGACCTCAGCAAGACAGTCTATGACAAGCCCAAAGATTCTAGCTTTTGGAACAAAAGTCCACTATTTGATAAAATCTGCTGGGAAAATTGGAAGGCAGTGTGGGAGAGATTAGGTTTGGATCAACATCTCACACCCTACACCAAGATAAATGCAGAATGGGTGAATGACTTGAACATAAAGAAGGAAACTATAAATACATTATGTGAACACAGAATAGTATACATGTCAGACCTATGGGAAGGGAAAGATTTTAAAACCAAGCAAGACTAAGAGTCACAAAATGTAAAATAAATAATTTTGATTACATCAAATTAAAATGTTTTTGTACAAACAAAACCAATGTAGCCAAAATTATAAGGGAAGCAACAAATTAGGAAATAATCTTCATAACAAAAACCTCTGACAAAGATCTAATTACTCAAATTTACAAAGAGCTAAATCAATTGTACAAAAAATCAAGCCACTTTCTAATTGATAAATGGGCAAGGGACATGAATAGGCAATTTTCAGTCAAAGAAATCAAATCCATTAATAAGCACATGAAAAAGTGTTCTAAATCTCTTATAATCAGAGAAATGCAAATCAAAACAACTCTGAGGTATCACCTCACACCTAGCAGATTGGCCAACATGATAGCAAAGGAAAGTAATGAATGCCGGAAGGGATGTGGCAAAGTCCGGACATCAATGCATTGCTGGTGGAGTTGTGAATTGATCCAACCATTCTGGAGGGCAATTTGGATCTATACTCAAAAGGCACTAAAAGAATGTCTGTCCTTTGACCCAGCCATAGCACTGCTGGGTTTGTACCCCAAAGAGATAATAAGGAAAAAGACTTGTACAAGAATATTCATAGCTGCACTCTTTGTGGTGGCCAAAAACTGGAAAATGAGGGGATCTTCAATTGGGGAATGGCTGAACAAATTGTGGTATATGTTGATGATGGAATACTGTTGTGCTCAAAGGAATAATGAAGTGGAGGAATTCCACTGAGGCTGGAACAACGTCCAGGAATTGATGCAGAGTGAGAGGAGCAGAACCAGGAGAACATTGTACAGAGACTGATACATTGTGGTACAATCAAATGTAATGGACTTCTCCATTAGTGGCAATGCAGTTATCCTGAACATTCCGGAGGGATCTATGAGACAGAACATTATCCACATTCAGAGGAAAAACTGTGAGAGTAAAAACACCAAAGAAAAACAACTGCTTGACTAAATGGGTAGAGGGGGATATGATTGGGGATGTAGACTTTAAATGAACATCCTAGTGCAAATACCAAAAATATGGAAATGGCTTCTGTTTAAGGACACATGTAATACCCATTGGAATTGCATGTCAGCTATGGGAGGGGTGGGGAGATGGGAGGGAGGAAAGGATTAATGTTTGAAATGGACCAAATAAAAAATAATGTTAATAAAAAAAATAAAGTACTTTAAATTTGAAAAAAATAAAACATCTAAAATGAAAAAAAACCCCAAAAAACCAAAACAAAACAAAACCCAATATCCACTAGTTACTTCTTCTGTTTGCCCTGTTACCTATCCATTTATTTTTTTGATCATTCATTTCCCTCATGACATCCTTTACTTGGCTATTTCTTAGAAACTATTCTGAGTGAATTCTGAGAGAAACATGAGTAGAGTGGGTCTTTTCATCATAACCACAAACTTGAAAGCAAGGTGGTACCCACCTATTGGAGAATGACTAAACCAATTATGGTATATGAGTGTCATGGACTATTATTGCCTCATCAGAAATTATAAAAATGAATGGGTTCAGGGAAAACTAGGCAGTTTAATGAACTGATACAGAGTGAACTGAGCAGAATGAGGACAATAATTTATACAAAGGCAGCAATTTTACAGAGGGGAAAAAACAGAAAGATTTTAAAAGTCTAATTAATGTAATGAGGACTAAAGAGGAAGCACATACATTTCCTGCTGGAGAGGTGATGGCTTTCAAATCGAGAATGAAGACATGCATTTTTGAACATGACCAACATGAGAATTTGCTTTGCTAGACTGTACATGTTTACTGTGAAGGTTTGTTTCTTTTTTATTATTGTTAAATTGAGTTGGGGAGCAATAGCAAGCAATTGTAAAAGTAAATATGAACAATTAAAACAAGAATATTTACTGGTTACATTATGCCCCATAATATTTTAGAAACTCCGTAACTATAACCACATAAAAGAGTTGGATATAAGAATCTACAAAGGAAAACTAAAAGGAAAAAATGTACTTCCAGATTATGTCCAGTTTATGAGGTCGAATGAACAATTTATGGATCTTTCACAATGCTGACTCCAATTCCCTGTGGTGGGCAAAATGGCCTGGAATTCAGAAGACCTCAGTTCAAATCTGATGCCTAGCTTTTTGACTTTGGGCAAGTAACTTCTGTTTGTTTGTTTCCCCATCTGCAAAATGGGAATATTAACCAGATCTACCTCTTAGAGTTATTGTGAGATTAAATAAGAGAATATTTATGAAAAGCTTTTAATCACAGTGTATGGCACACAATATTACTGTTATTCATTTGTTTCACTCCTGTCTGACTCTTCGTGACCCCAACTGGAGTTTTCTTGACAAAGATATTGGAATTATTTTAGCATTTCCTTCTCCAGTTCATTTTATAAGTGGGGACACTGAAGCAGACAGTGCTGAGTGACACTCATGCTATTTCCTTTCTTCTTGTCCATCAGTTACCAGTTTTGAAATTTGTCAGAGGACAGATTCTGTACTACAACTACATAAGGAGTTGGACTCAGAATTAAACTAGAGGAAGAGAAAAAAACCTGAAATTGCATTTTGGAAAATGCAAAGCTTCCAAAAGCAACTCAAACTTTCCCCAGAAACAAAGGCCAGTTTTTTTAAAACAAAGTTCTGTATGTATTATTCTATAGTGCTCAAAATACAATCTCTTCCAAAGGATCAAAAATGAGCATCATGCCACAGCCCTTTGTAAAGTTAGAAATGGGAAAAAGATATTTTTAAATGAATTCCGTGTTGTGCTAATGTTACTGGGTAAAGAAGCATTTGATAGCAATAAAAATCCAATTCATGCTTCTGTTGGCTCATTGGAAGGCTCCCCTAGAATGCTGATGAGGTCAGTTTCATTAGTAAAATGTAAAAGATGCAGAAGTGCAGGAACTCCTTCACTGAGTCAAAAATCTCTGCTTCTGGTTTCCTTTGTTAGAATAGGAGGTGGGTTATGACTTGAATCCCTTAAATTCTAAAAGGAAAAATAAAGGCATCAATGAAGGAATCGGCTGCAACAACTGGAAGGAACAAAGGTTAAGGGATCACAATTAGAAAAGAGAAATTTGAAAAAAGCCAGAATGCCCTTAATTCTTGCTTATGATCACCCCAAAAGCCAAACGGCCTATCAGTGCCTTTCAAATTCTGTAGCCAAATAATAAAAACATGACACTTTTTTTGTTATCACATCTAATTCAAGCCCTTCAGAGAACTCATCTGGAATAGATCTGAGGATAGAGGCCAGTCCATCTGTTCCCTCATACCTGGAGAAAAAAAAAATTGTTGAGTTGTTTCAATTGTGTCCAATTCTTTGTGATCCAATTTGAGCTTTTCTTTACAAAGAGCTAAGCCTGGCTTGCCATTTCCTTCTTCATATCATTTGTAGTTGAGAAAACTGAGGCAAGTAGGTTTAAATGACTTATCCAAAATCACACAGCTAGGAAGTGTCTGAGACCAAATTTGAACTCAGGTCTTCCTGAGTCCAGGTCCAAAACTCTAACCATTATGCCACCTCACTGCTTCATAGAATTTTTAAAATTGCCTTTACACACACACACATTCACATACACACATACCACTTAAAATTTATATCTCAAATTAACTTACTGAATTATACTTTAATCTCTTCTGTTCAGATATATTCCTAGTTCCAGAGGATTCTGGGATACTAGATTTAGAACTTGAAGGAATATTGCAACACCATTGAAGGAACACCTCAGTGGTGTAACGTCTAGCACTCTGGACCTGGGGTCAGAAAGAGCTAAGTTCAAAGCCAACCTCAAGTCATTCTTGTGTGATCTTGGACAAACCATTAACCGTTTCCTACCTCACTTTCCTCAACTCTAAAATGGAATTAATAAACACTAGCTTACAAGAGATAATAGTGGTGAAATGAAAGTGTAGTATATAGGCAACTTTTTCAGGAGGGGAAGAAAGAAGTATGATTATTGGCAGTTCATTTTTTTGTAAAGCATTTGGGAAACCTAAATGTGTGTAGACAGATGGAAAGGAGCCAGTAGAGAAGGCAAGAATGAAGATGCATGATTAGAGAGATGGATGGTTTTAGGAGCAAAGACCTAGAGAAACTGAAAGAGAATGGACCCTAATAAAGACCAAGGATAGTTTTACATATGACTAACAGAGAGACAGTGTAATATGGTGGGAAGAAAAATGGCTTTAAGTCATAATACTTAGATTCATATCCTGATTGTGCTACTTCTGAATCTATGTAAACTGGGAAAAATCACTGAACTAATTTTGGTCTCAGTTTCTTCTTCTGTAAAATGAGGGGGTTAAATTAGATGGCCAGTGAGGACTCTTCCAACTGGAAGTCAAGGATTCTAGGATTCAGCATAAAGATGATTGTAAATTACTATTGATCGACATTCAAGAATATTATACCACATTACCCTGTAGAGTAACAGCAAGGGAGCTCTAACTTTTGTGATAAACTAAATAAAGGCTACCATGTAGACAGCCTATGATTAATGGTAATTAATAAAAACAAGTTATCGAACCATAGAATAGTCAATAGAAAAGATGACTGTTTTCCTCAGAGCTTAAATGCCACCTCTCCCATTTTGCCATATTCACAAAAGTGATTCCTCAAGTTCATTAAGCCTTCAAAGCATTTGACCCTTCAACATTTCTCCAGTCCCTTTCCCCTTTCTAGCTACACTTGGCTTCTTGCTCCAATCTGAATTCCATGGCCAGCTATTTCATTATTGCCTTCATTTTCTTGCTTCTCTAACCTTTTGTTGTGCTCATTATTGGTCCATAGGCCTAAATCATTCCTGTCTTTTGATTTCCCTGTTACTAGGCTTGCTCGGAGCATTTCTGGAGAAGGATTTGAAAGAATGCTATGTCATCAGGCTATCCAACTTCCACCTAGGCTTCATTGCTGCTCTTGCAATCTTAGATAAATATGGGTCTTTAGTTATAAAATAGTCTAGATTTGGTGATTTCCTTAAAATCACTATTACATTTTTTTCTTTTTCTTCAAGGCCCTAATTGCTTCCCCATAGTCACTTTGAAATCTCATGGTCTTTTTCTTTATTCCAATATACTATGGTGACTTTAATTCTCACTTCCATCTAGTGAGCTTTACATTTATTTTTTAACTCTAACCTCACTCCTGAGATCTAGTGTCCTATTTCCAACTGCAGTTTCCCATATTTTCATTGAAATATTTTGCTGTCACTCTAAAGTCAACTTGTCCCTAACCAAACTCATCTTTCCTCCAAAAATCTATTCCACTTCCTACCTTCCCTATTTATATTGACTATCTCCAAGATCTAGAACTTTAAAGTAAGAATTTGTTCCTTCTTTGCTTCTCCTTTCCAATCAATTATCAAGTTCTATCAATCGTTCTTCCAAAATGTCTCTTGATACTATCACTCTATCTCCTTTCAATCAATTAGTCAACAAATGTTTTTTAAGTACCAGCCCTACTATGTACTAGCTATTCTGCTAGGTAGAAAGAATACAAATAAAAAAAAAAATAAAGTCCTTACTCATGTCAAAGAATTTTCTCTAAAAAGAAGAAAGGGATCTCTTGGGAAAAGCATACTCATTAGCAGGGTCCAATGACTGTGGATCAAAGATACAAGGCCAAAGCAAAGAAATATATTAACATGCTAAAGAAATTGTTGATAGTAGCTTTAACAGCTATTGAGTACAATTTTAGTTCTTGTGCCATTTTAGGTCCACTTAGAGTCTATTTGTAGCAGTTTGCTGAAATTTAGGGTAAATAATACCTTACCCAGGAGAAAGGGGAATCATTTAAGAGAGAAAAAGAAGGGCTTCTGGGAGAGTATTTGCCATTCAGACAGCAAAGTTTGTTATCAGAATGAGAAGACATTCCCTGTTCAAGGACAGGAGACAAGGAGAGATAGATAACTAAGTATTTCTTCAATTGTGAAAGAGGTCTCCTTGGACAAAACTGCAGGGTTGAGATAACCATTTATATCAGAATTTAGGTATCTCTTATCCACTGACAATAAATAGTTGTTATGACAGTGAATCAGACCATCTGCTTTTACTGTGTTCTTGCAAAGTTTATTATATTTACTCTTCAATAGTGGTTGGGGATTTTCTATTATTAGGTCACCAGAAAGTCTGATTGGGGAAGCGGGCTGGTGGTTCCTATAGTATTAGTCCATCAAAATTTCCAAAATAATTGTTGTTTCTACTTTTCCCATATACATAATATATAAAGAGAGAAAAAATAGAGGTAAATACAAGGTAGTTAGGGAGAGATGGCAGTAGCAGTTGAGGGGATCAGGAAAGGCTTCATGTAAAATGTAGTGCTTGAAGGAAGAGAGGAATTCCCAGAGGCCAAAGGGGAAAAGGAATATATTTCATATGGAGTATGGCCAAGGTAAAGTCAGGGAGACTAGAATTGAAACATTTTTTGTGTGAGATACAGAAGGAGGCCCAATTTGGCTGTATTGCAGAGGGTAGGAGATATAATATGCAACATTTCTGGAAAAGGTGTTAGAGCCAGATTTTAAGAGGCTTTAAAAGCCAAACAGCAAGTAAACATTTTATCCCAGAGGCTAGAGGAAGCCATTGGGAGTTTACTGAGGAGAGAGTGACATGACCAGTTTCACACATATTAAAAAAATGGCTCCAGCAACTATATGGAGGATAGACTGGAATAAGTAGAGACTTGAGACTGGGAAGCCAGTTAGGAGGTTTTTGCAGAAATCTCTGCAAGACATGATTAGGACCTGAACTAAAGTAGTAGTGTGAATAGAAAAAGGATTGGGGAGGTAGAAACTGTAAGATTTCCCAACTAAATGGTTATGTGGAGTGAATGAAAGTCAAGTATGAAGGATGATGCCAAAGCTATGGAATCTTAGAGATGGAAAGTATAACTGAAATAGAAACATTTAGAAGAGAAATGATTTTGGTGGGGAGGGAGAAAATAAATTCTGCTATTGACATATTGGGTTGGAGATATCTCTGGGACATCTATTTTGAAATGTCCAATGAAAGACAGAGGAGTGTGTGTGTGTGTGTGTGTGTGTGTGTGTGTGTGTGTGTGTGTGTGTGTTTATGAGAAAGAGAGATCTGCATAGAGAGGATAAACCCATGGGAACTAATGATGTCACCAAGACTGTAAAAAGAAAAGAAGGTCCAGACATCTTTGGGAAAATATCTACAGCTGGAGGAATGGAAATGATATAAATGATGAGACAACAAAGGACTGAAAAAGATATAATTATACTGGTTTGAAAAGAACAAGATGAAAATAGTGACATGAAATCTCAGTATATAATAAAAGAAGGTAGTCATCAGGGTCAAATGCAGCAGAAAGCACAAGTGGAACAAGGTATGAGAAAATATCATTACTTTTGGCGGTTAAGAAATTACTGGTGCCACAATTCCATTCTTGGACTATTACAGTGGTGTTATAGGTAAAGTTAACTGTGTGCAGATAACAGAGGCAGATGGATAGCAGAGTGCAGAGTTCTGGATAGAGTTCTGGGGTAGAGCAGCTGTTGTTGGAGAGAGATAGTAGCTTAGGGGCTATGGTTTTTCTCTCTGGGGGGACCTGAGGAGATTAGCTTTTTTCCCCGTGGCATTTGACTGTTTGTTCTTCACATCCTACCTGCTATTTGGATTATCCTGTACCCTGTTGGCCTTTTAATGCCTGCTGAGTTCCTGTACTGCTCTTGTGACAACTAACAGCTGATCATGAGACCATCGTTAGGCCCTGTCAGACTTGCACACAGACCCTTTTCCTTAGATTATCAAAAGGCGGTTTAGTGTTAGCTTAGTTGAGTATAGTAATTTGGGGGTTATATGGAGAGTATAGAAACAGAGAAGGGAAACCACTCAGAAGCAATCTCTGTGAAGAGATTTGTAGATTGGCGGAGGTGTAGGTAGTTTTTATTAGAGTAAGGTATATCCAAATCCCTTGTTACCTGAACCTATTTTATTAAATAACTGTTATTTATAACAAAGGATTCTCTGTGTGCGTGTGTCTCATCTCAGGGTCTGTCTCTGCCTGCACTGGGCTTGGGTAGCCTTCCCAAAACCAGGTTACTCTTCTGATACTGGCCTAAATAATATCTTATTCCATCCCCAGATCCCTACCATTTATTTCAGTGACCAATGAAATGGTTTTCCTTTCTAATCCACTTCATATACTACAAAGAAGTACACTAAACTTTTTGTGTTACTTTCCTGCTCAAAAACTTTTAATGGCTCCCTTTTATCCATAGGATAAAGCAACTTAAAAATCTCTTACCATTGACTTTAGTTTCCCTTTCCAACCTTCTACCATTCATTAATATGAAACCTCTGATCCAATGAAAAAGTCTACCATCTACCAATTCTAAGTCCATATTCAGGACTTGTTTCCTGAATGTTTCCATTTTCCCTGCTACCTCACCCCCCCCCCCCCATCTATGGAAATCTTACCCATCCTTTGAGACCTACTTTGAGACAAGCACCATTTTACTCACTCAATTTAGTCTCCTGAGAAGTTTACAACTAACCAAAGGCAAGGATTACCGTTCTTTACTCCTATGTCCCTGCATAGTTTTTTACTCATAAGAAGAACATTCAACAAACATCATTCAATTGAGTAATTGATTGATTTAATGAGAAAGGCTAATTTAAACATTTCAAGTCTCCAAGCCAATAATAGTTTGTTGAATTAAAGTTCTCCTATTTAAGGCACTGGTGTGTAGAAGTGACTTGCTTCTTTCAACAAGGGCAATTCCATAAAGTAGTTTTGTGGCCATCAGTATTCTATTTGGTGACTCTGTTAGCTTGATTCAATTTTTAAGGGGCTTGAACTATAATAACATTTTTATGGTAATAAAACTGTCTTCCCATCACTTAATTTATTTGAAAATTTATTATTTAATCAAGTATTCCCAGGCTACTTCCAACAGATTGCAAAGAAGTTGAAACAAGCTAATCAAACTTCTAATCTCTTATTTATGGGCAAAGTGTTCAGATGTTAAACATGGCAGCAGATAGAAAAATAAATCTAGTATTTCACAAGGATATTTTTAGATAGTGAAAGTAAAAGAAAAAAGGTATATTTTCCTTTAAAGATACTTATGGACAAGCAATCATAGACTCTGAACTGAGATTTGGATAAATATACATTGATGGATGGGTCAGAGAATTTGAGTAAAATGAGGATATTTTGAAAATACAAATTAAAAATATTTTACCATTTTAATTAGTTTCCAAAATTAATTCTATTTTCCCAGTGAAATTTCAAAAATGTAAATTTTATTTTCAGCACATGTGCTGAATGAGGTCAAGATTTCACTAGATGCATTTCTTCTTTTGCTATGAACATCTGTAATACCTTCTGCAAAAGGCTTTTATCTAACATCTGCCTATAGACTGTCACATACATTTTTCAAAACTTGTATTGGCTATTTGGCAGTTCCAGCTGTTTGGTGATGGTTGTAGGACTGCAATTCTACAGATGGCCAACTAAGAATTAGATTAAATAGTCATTGCTAAAGAACAAAGAGAAAGGTATAATTTTGAAAGTTGCTTTCCCAGTGGGAAGAGGACTAACAGAGGCAGTTTCTTCTGATCAGTTTGATGAGTTTAATTAGCAGTGAACCTTCACTTGGATTTGCAGAGGATTAGGACAACTCCTGACTAAGTCAGGATAGAGGCTGGCCCAGGATAGATCAGCTGGTCCAGAGCTTTTACCTTGGTGACTTCTGTGAGTGATTGGGGTTGCTCCAAGATAACTTAGTTGGCTAGAAAATTTAGGAAAATGGACCTTAGAATGTATTTGTTCCTTTTCTCCCTACCCTTTGCAATTAGGCGGTATAGTGAATAGACTTCTGGACCCAAGAGTCAGAAAGACTAAATTCAAATCCAGCTTCAGACACTTTCCAGCTATGTGACCCTCACCTAGTCTCTTTAGTTCTCTTTACCTCTTTCTTCAGCTGTAAAATAGGGACTAAAACAAGGAACTTAGAGGTTGGGGAGCTGTACTCAACTCAATCAGCAATGTATAGCTATATTCTTCCTCTGCTATATAGCTAAGTGAATCTTCTGTTAACTATTAGATATCTAAATGGTATATAATTTCATTCCAAGGTTGGATCTAGGCTACCAGGGAACCCACTGAAGTCAGGCCCAGCCTATAATGAGAAGCAAATGAAGGCTATTTACCATTTGGAAGCCAGGGACTACCCAGGTGTCTCACCAACTTCCCTACTACCATTCTTTTCTTCCCATTAATAATAGCTAACCACCCTCTGGATCTAAACTATTGGTTATAAGGTCCGTTTAGTTCTAAATCCTATAATCATAGAGCAAGGAAATGGGCATGAAAGGAAATTGATCAGATTATCTTGGCATTGAGAGAGAAATCTGGACTGAGGAAGAGGTGATGGTAGGTCAGGTGGCTAGAGCAATAATGAAATGGGGCACTTCTTATTGAATAGATGAACCAGGTATGGAAAGTCATAATTGGAAACTAAGATAGAGAGATGAGTGGTACAAAGGCTATAATAAAAACTTAAGAAACTGGGGCAGGGGCCAGGATGAGGTATGAATAAGGTGAGGTATTCAGGCGAGTAGGATCTTCTACTCGGGGGTTCTGATCTGCCGAGGTGGTAACTTCATCAATTTTCATTCCTAAAGACCTTACATTTTTCTTCAGGAATCAGTCTCATGTCTTGGTGTTCCTACTGACATAATTTTTCAGAATATTCCCTTACTTTCTCAGAGGGTTTAAAAACAACAACCTCAAAATAACTGAATTGATGGTGAAACAGGCTTTTCTAGTTCTCAGAAACTGGAGGACTGGATCTGAAAGAAGACAATCAAATCTAAAGTACCTTTTCAATCATCCTAGCATCTGGCTATTGCATCTATGCTGCTCTCAACCACTTTAGACTTTGGCTATTTGCATCTTTTCTAAACTTTTGTGAACTCAAGTAACCTGGTTTTTATCCTTTCCCTTTTTTCAAAAGACTATTTAAACACCCCTTTTCTGTAGTGCAGTGGAAGTCTCAGTACTAAGGTTCTGTGTATCTTCCCAGATTAATCTATCTGCCGTGACTAACGACTCTTCTTATAACAACTTTGATAAGTCTATATTTATTCAGGTTGACACTACAATAAAGAAACAGCTAAGCAGTACAGATATCTGGGGGAAAGCCCCAGATATCATAAAAAGCCTTGAGGGACACTGCAAAAAGTTGGTAATTAGTCAAAAATTGTTGCATTGTAGTGTTCTATAGATTGGACCATATACCATTATACTACAGATCAGTGGAGGAAGGGAGGAGAGATCCCAGTTAAAGAGACCTCTTTTATATAAGATCATTGAGGGTCTAGCAGTGATGGTGAACAATTTAGAGGTCACATGCTATGCCCCAGACTGGGTACTATGCTGCACCCCAAACTTATGCCTTACCCCAGACAGGGGAGAGAGAAATGGAGGGAAATGTCCTGAGAACTCTATTACTCCTGGTCAGGGGAGGGAATAAGTGCTACTATTGGGCTGCTGGAGAGAGGGATAGGGAGACATGGTGGAGAGGGGGAAAGGAGATAGGCTCTGCCTGAGTCCCTCTGCCTTTCTAGTAACTAATTGACAATGGCATGTGTGCCCATAGAGAGATCTCTGGATGCCATCTTGGTCACATGTGCCATAGGTTCACCATCATGGTTCTAGGGGGTGTCTGATGGTGGACTTCTTAATATTTTTTTGTACCATGGACCACATTGGTAGCCTGGTGAAGCCTATAACCCTTTCTCTGAATAATATTTTAAAATATATAAAATAAAAGACATAGGATTACAAACAAAGTCAATTTTATTGAAATATGTTTATAAAATAAAATTGAACCCTTGGATTTCAGGGTAACAATTCCTAGTAGTGTTTCTGGGTATCTTTCCCTGAATCTTTGTGTTTCCTTGTGTTGTTTATAACCTTATGGAAGTCTTATATTCCAGGCAATTCTGTAAGATGCTCAAAATCTTGGACACAGTGGAAGTCAAAGGCTTTAGGAAAGGAAGAATCTGTAACACAAGACCAGTATTTGCATTGACAACCACTTTGAATCACTTTCTACACTTGAGAATAGAACAATGCTCTGTCAGGATCTTATAGGAGAAGCAAAGTCATCTGAATCTCATTTGTCCCGTAGAGCCTGGAGGCTTGAAAATTGGTTGTTTCAATACCCATACAAAGTGGAACAACTGGAAACCATTTGGTAAAGTGATCACATTTAGAAAGACAGTTGCAGAAATTTAAATCTTATTGATCTTCAACTTCAACAGCTTACTCAATGCTTTTTAAAAATAGATGTTTTCTTGATGCTTTAAAAAATATAGTAATTTCCCAATAATCTCCTTCCAACTAATCCAGATACCTCATCTGGCAGTGTATGTACATTGTGTACCTGTAGCTTATCACTTCCCTACTGAGAGGAATGAAAATATTTTTATCATTGGTGCTCTGAAGTGAAGTTGTGTTATAGTAATGTACTGGATCTAAATTCTGATTTCTTTTAGTGTTGTTTTCATTTGCATGACATTATTTAAATTGTTCTGGTTCTCTGTTTTCTTCAAGTCTTCTTTAGAATCATCTTAAATCATCAATATCATTTAATATCTGCATTTGAATTTTGAATCATCAGTATCATTCAAATCATCTCTTAATTTCTCTCTGATTCCTCTTCTTTTCACTTTTCCGCTCTGTTCAGGTGTTTTCACTTGACAAGTTTATTTTGTTTTATTTAAATTCTGCACCCACCCAGGCTTGTGTTGGAAATAGCTCCTACTGGCTTCCAAAAGCCAACTGTTAAATTTCAGTGCAAGCATTTACACCTGGGAAATTAGAAAACATTGCAAATTAGAACCTGATTTATCATTTTGTTGATCATCTAGACTTAAGAAAATGATGGAGATGGGAAGCTAGGTGGCTCAGTGGATAGAGGGCCAAGTTTAGAGATGAGAGGCTCTGGGTTCAAATATGGTCTTAGACACTTCCAAGCTGTATGAACCCTTGGCAAGAGAAGAGAAGGGAAAGGAAGAGAAGGGAAGGGAAGGGAAAGGACAGGAAAGGAAAGGAAGGGAAGGGAAGGAAAGTGATGGAGAAATTGTTAATTCAAGATGATTACATTTAAAAGTGTGTTGCGACTTTTGGAGAGCTGGTTGTTAAAACATTTACTAGCACACATGAGACTATTTTCCACCCCAAGATTAGATCCTGTTCTAAAAGGACTGGTTTTTGTTTGTTTGTTTGTTTTGATTCCAGGGGCCTAAAATTAGCTGTAGCTATACTATGAAATGTAGAGACTTGCTTTATGAATGACCATATGTAAGACTATATTATGGATATAGCAGTTCCCTACATCACATCAGTTTCTTATTCATTGGACTTGTCTGACTGAATTTGCAACCTTCTTCTTTGTTTGGATTGCTATTTTTCACTATTTAGTTACTTGGACCTCTGACAACCTAATCAGCTTGCAGACAGTTCTCCAGTTCTGCTTCTCAGCCCAAGCTGCTCTCAAATCTTACCTGTCTGCCTGGATACAGACTGTTGCGTGCCTTCAAATCCCTGCATGTTTTATGGCTGCTGTGTGCACATTTATGCCCTGTGTCTACTGCCTATTGTCAGTTACTACCTCATCATCCTCATCTTAGATCCATTGATCTTAGCCCCCATTATTATTTCCAGGCTCAGACTCTGCTTATGGTGCCGATTTGATGTCTCAACTAGTTTGAGCATCATATAGCTGACAGAACAGTCCCACAGGTTGAATCCTTTTTTCCCCCTAGTTCAAAAAACATATTCGGTAATTTAAAAACCCCGAGGTAGACGACAGAATGTTTTAGAAGATAGTTGGAAAAATAGGTAATGGATTAAATGTCCTGGTACTCTTTTTCTTAGTTTTTTCCTCCCACTAACCAACCCTCAGATCTTTTATCCTATTGCTAATGCTGAGGACTCCTTTCCTCCTGGGTTCAGAAGGAACTTTGGATTTTCACTTCTCCAACTGACCTATAAGTTGATTGCTACAGGAATTACTTTCCAATTGCTCCCCTGGTAATGCATGGTTGGGTATTCCATAACCATCAATCATTGCTAATAGGAATTCTTTTAAACTATCACGTTCACTTTATTTACTCAGCATACCAGTGATAAAGCTCTTTACAAAGGTCAATTGAAAATATTGTTGTTGTTTGTTCTCCCCCCCTTCTTTTTGCCCTCCCCCCAAAGAAGAACCAATGATATCACAGAGTGTTGTCTTCACTTGCAAGTGAATAGGATGTAAATGAGGAAGAGTTGCACTCTTCCAGTCATTCAAATCCAGTGGAAGACACTCAGGACCACTGGTAATGGTTTGCGATGCAATGAATGGCCTTGGCTTCTGATATCAGACAAGCTCTAAGTGCTCCACAGCATCTGCTTCAACTGTCTTCATGGCCACTGGAATGAATTATTCTCATCTACCCAATCGACTGGGAAAGTTTTAAATGCTTGGGATTAACATCCTGCTAACTCACCAATGAGTTTGAGTCTTGTTTCAACCTGGTTTAGCCCATCCACTGAGATGATTTTACCAAGATGTGGTCACTGAGCTGGTTACACAGAAGAGGATATTCAAAAAAAGCTGGACACCAAAGTTTGTGAGAAGCCCTGAGAAGGGTTTGGTAAGCCATTACATCAAAAGTGCTAATCCTCTTGGAATATCCCCCACACTCCAAATTCCTTGAAAAAGTAAAGAGATGGAGGATGAAGGGTCACATGTGAGAAACAGAAGTAGAGACTCAAAGACATTAAGTGATTTGCCTAAGGACACACACTTTAAAAAATAAATGACAAAGCTGGGATTTGAACCCATATCTTCTGATGCCAAAATCCAGCTGTTTTCCCACTTGTATGTACCACAAAGGAAAAGAAGACTATTTTGAGCTTGGTATATAATAGCTACAAGGTATATATTATCAACAAGAGTGAGGGTATTACGTGTAAGGAAATATACAATTTCAAATGATAGTGAAACAAAATTGCGCCATTCTGGTGTGTGTCTATATTTATGTCTACATGTATATATTTGCATATATATTTATGTACATATGTGTATGTTTAACAATGTCATATGAATCTTAGTCTGACCAGATACAGAAAGAAAGGAAGGAAAGAAGGAAGGAAGGAAAGGAGAGAAAGAGAAAGAGGAGAGAGAGAAAGAAAGAAGAAAGGGGAATGAATGAAAGAAAATGAAAACAACCAATGAGAAGGGAATTTGGAAAACAAAACTGAATAATGAATTATAATGACCAGGCTCCATATAGAAATACTGAGGATATGTACTTCCACTCCCTCATTGCTGAGATGGAGAAGTTAAGATGTCAGTTTCTACCAATCAAATTAAAGGGGGAAAATAGCTAAGCATGGAAAAAAATACAATGTTGACAGGGCTATTAGGAAACATATTTGATTGTTTTATTGATGAGACTGTACACTGTTGCAAGGTTTATGGAGAGCAATTTGGCATTATACAATGTCACAAAACCAATGATATTTTTTAAGTCGGTGATTCCATTGCTGGAACAATATCCCTGAGGTTACGATTAAAAGGAAAATAGGACCTGTATGTACTGAAATATTCATAGCTATTTTATTCATAATAGTAAAAAAAAATAACCTGGAAATAATCTGCATGCCAAATGATTGAGAAATGACTTAATAAATTACAGTACTTTAATGCAGTGGAATACAATTTGTGCTATAAAAATGATAAATTGAAGAATACAAAGAGATATGAGAAAATGTGTACAAAATGAAATCAGCAGAATAAGAACATATTCACAGACTACAACCACATAAAAGCAAAAAAGGCAGCAAAACTATAATTACCGAAGCAGTCAGTAGAGGACACATAATACAGAAATGTATTATTATTTTGTATATTTTTGACTATATACTCAGTTTGATGCTGACTTGTTGAATATTTTATTAAGGTTTTAGGAAATATAAAATTCATGTTCATTTAAATCATGTTTACATCAATAAGCAGTGAAATTTTCTCCCTTCTCCTCTTCTATCTTACCTTGTATTATATTTATATGTGTTCACGTTGCTTTCTCCTCTAAAGCATTTCTCAGTCCTTTTTCATCATTGTTTGGTACTGAGGAGTACCTAGCTACAGAACATTACAAACAGCAGGTGCTTAAGTGTCTATTGATTTTAATTTATTGAAAAGAATGAAAATAACTGCAAATGAGGGATGTGCTGATTATATATTTAGAAAGATGTTAAGACACAAGAAAATAATGAACTTAGGTAACAAATTACTTGAGTGTTGTAATATAAAGTTGTAAAATCATCTTCCTTTTCATATATTAATAATGAAAATCGAGGAGAAATTGATAAAAGTTAAGAAGATGAGACTTAGTGGAAAAGACTGACATTGAGAAAGATTGAAGGCAAAAGGAGAAAAGGATGACAGCGGTGGAGATGGATAGATGGTGTCATGGAAACAATGAACATGAACTTGGACAGGCTTCAAGAAAATGGAGGAAAGAAGAGCCAGATAGTCTATGGTCCATGGGGTCATGAAGAATCAGACACGCCTGAACAACAATATATCAGATATTTGAGTTTTGGCCTATTAAAGCAATAATAAAAGACCTATGTAACCCTTACTGTAACAGGCCTAACATAAAGCATCAGCTGTATTTTCTGGGCTCACTTACTCCACCCGTATAACTTGAAAACTTTAATATTTATCATCCATCTCCCTCAAGATACATTCACTAGTTCCCTTTAGAAGAAACACATAGGCAAAGGACAGCTAATTGGCTCAGTGGATTGAGAGCCAGGCCTGGAGACCAGAGTTTCTGGGTTCAAATGTGGCCTCAGACATGTCCTACCTGTGTGACCCTGATCAAGTCACCCCAATTATCTAGCCCTTAATGTTCTTCTGCCTTGGAACAAACACACAATATTGATTCTAGGACAGAGGGAAAGGGTTTAAGGAAAAGAAAAGAAGTATTTAGGCTCATGAGGTTCAAATATAAATGGGAAAAGCTAGTGAGGCAACTAGGTGGTGCAAAGGATAGAATCGCTGGGCTTGGAGTCAGAAAGACTCATCTTCCTAAGTTCAAATCTGACCTTAGACACTAGCTGTGTGACTCTGGACAAGTCACTTAACCCTATTTGCTTCTGTTTCCTTATTTGTAAAATGAGCCAGAGAAAGAAATGGCCAACCACTCCAGCATCTCTGCCAAGAAAACCTCAAATGGGATTAAGAAGAGTTGGACACGACTGAAATACGAGTGGACAAGGAAAGCCAATAAAAAAAATAACAAAACTCATCAATGAGAAACATTCCTCCTCTTCCCAAGTTATATGACCCCAGAAATTTATACTTTTCCTCAATGTAGAAGGCAAAGGATGGGGTAGAGTGTTGCTATTCCTTATAATTCTGCACCTCCTTGAGTATTACTCATTCCTACAATTTCTACTCTAATTGATTTCAACATATATATATATATATATATATTTATCAGATTGCAACTTCCAATTTGAGACTTTTAAGCATCCCACTTCTTGTAGTTTTCCCAAGCTGAAGACAGACATTAGCCATTCCTATTTTATCCACCACCACTCTCTTTGAAGTTTTGACATGTGTGGTTCTTTGTGATCACTAGTAGTTTGTGCAAAGTGTCTACTTTGGTCCTAGGGCCTTTTATTGCCTTTTTCTCCACCTCACCTCAGATTCTTCTTATTTCTGTTGCTGTTAAGTCATTTTTTCAGTTGTGTCTGAATCCTTGTGAATTCATTTGGAGTTTACTTGGTAGAGATATTGGAATGGTTTGCCATTTCCTTCTCTAGCTCATTTTACAGATGAGGAAACTGAGATCAACAGGGTTATGTGACTTGCCCAGGGTCACATGACTGCTAAGTGTCTGAGATCAGATTTGAACTCAGGAAGATGAGTTTTCCTGACT
The DNA here is from genome assembly GCF_027887165.1 of Monodelphis domestica. NCBI lineage: Eukaryota > Metazoa > Chordata > Mammalia > Didelphimorphia > Didelphidae > Monodelphis > Monodelphis domestica. The sequence continues at coordinate 237,030,248 of NC_077234.1, forward strand.
CCAGACCACTCTGTCTGCTGTGCCACCTAGATGCCCCACCCTCTAGCAGAAGGCAATTATTCATTCTCTTTTCTCTAGCATGGCTCACAGGGAAAGAACATCCAGATTTTTTTTATCTCAGCAGAGTATGGTGAATGTTCAACATACTTCTCCAGACCCAAATGACTAGATTTCTGTTGTATTGCTACATAACCCCAGGCTTCCCATGTGAGAGATCTTCCAGCTGTTAGAAGAAGCATCTATCCTTGTATCTTACAAGTTGTTCTCTCCAACAACTCTACTTTGACTCATGGTGAACTTTCTTCCTTAGTTCTTGGGTAAGGTATATCTTCTACGAATAAACTCTTCCCATAGAATCTAGAAGTTTGAAGGAGGCTCTTATTCTCGTCTTGATTTTCTCTCAGTAATGGGACAGTGAGGTGATGCAATGAATAGAGCATCAATCGAGGAGTCAGGAAGACTTGTTCAAATCCGACCTCAGACACTTACTGTCTGAGTCACAGGTCTAGCTGTATGACTTTGGGCAAATTATTTAAGCCTATTTGCCTCGGTTTCCTCATTTGAACATGAGCTAGAAAAGGAAGTGGTAAACCATTCCAGTATCTTTGCCCAAGGAAACCACAAATGAGGTCATAAAGAGTCTGAGAGAACTGGACAACAGCAAACATTGCCATTCCTATTTGCAGTTGGGTAGAATTATTAAAATATTTGGAGTATCTTCCCCAAATATCTATAGCAAGGGTTTTTAGTCTTTTTTGTGTCAAGACCACCTCTCAGTATAGTGAAGCCTATGGATCCCTTCTCAGAATAATATTTTAAAGTCCATGAAATAAAGAGCAGGATTACAAAGGAAACGAATCATATTATAATACAATTTTAAAAGATATTTTTAAAGAACAAAGTTCACAGACCTCAGGTTACTGTTTATAATTACTGTTATAGGGGCAGAAGGAAGGAAGAAAGATTTGTAGTTTTTTACTAGACTTATGGGAAATTATTTTACAGTTGTTTTATTTAATAAACATTGTGAGGAAACTGGGGTAATTAAATGGCAAGAAGAAATGTCCTTAGACCTTTACATCATGCAAAAGACAATAATACATTTCAATGATCTAGGGAGAAGAAAATAATTCTTTTCTTTTGAACAAATTTTTAAAAATATTGGACACAAACTATTTGGCCATCCAAAAATAGAGGATTTTTACACATTCAAATGGAATAAATAAAAAAATTGTGAAGGGGCTCTTTTTGTAAACATATCTGATAAAAATTCTATATCTAGGAGCTATAAAGAATTGATACAAAGTTGTAGTAATATCTGCCCTACCCTCAACATACTTGTTAAAAATTCTCCTGAGTTTTAATTTTGTTTGTTTATTTTCATCCAGAACTTGGAATGGCCTTAGTCTCTCAGAAGAAAGGAAGAGAACTCTTTCCTGTCCCAGACTACAATCCCCAGAGTTCACTCAAAGTCACATTCTAGACTTTTTCTCTACCTGCAAAGAACAGTTGCAGTGGGGGGTGGGAGGAAGGCTGGCATTAGAGTCTAAAAACCTAGATTAAAATCCCAGCCTAGCTAAATTAATTGACCTCTCTGTTCCTCCTGTGTAGATGCGAGAGAGTTGAATTAGATGGCTTTTAAAATCCTTTCTATCTTCTAATTTGTGATCCTAAAAGATTATAGAATCCAATTAATCTAACAATTATTTATCTTCTCATCAAGCAGAGAAAAATGGCAACCAAGGGCAACCCAATGTTAAGTAAAAAGTGTTTGCAAAATATGACGAATGGAAACTACAAAAATTAAGAGGGATTGATCACAAAACAGTGCATGATAGAATTAACAACCAAAATAAAATCACACATGAAATAATAAACTGCTTCTTACTATCATTTTGATGGAGTCATATTTAAAAAGGGACATCAAACCATATTTTGTTATATTTATATAAATTCATCAGGGACCTAGGGATTAGATAATACCCATGCACTCATGTATCATAGTGGAACCAATAAGATTTGGTAAAATTAAATTTTGTTCTATAATTCCAATAAAAAAGGATGCCTTAATATACCATAGATGTCCTGCCACAATATGGGGACAAAGCATTTGTCACACATGTACATTAAGCTCTTACACTTATTATAGCATTCTTTGCAGTCAGCCCCCTTCCCTTTACAATCTGATTTACCTTTATCTTTTAGCTGTAGCTGTAGTCCTTATTTTCATTAATTTTTTCTTCTTTCTTTCTTCTCCCTTTTTGAACGCTATTCTTCCTTTCCCCAAATTTAGAGTTGTGCCACAGTATTTACCAACTAATAATTGGAGAGGGAAACACCTTCTTACAGCCTCTCTGTAAGCCTTGAGGTACTTTTTTTTTTCAAATTTGAATTCCTTTGACCCAAGATAATTTCCATTCCACTCCATTTCATTCACCAAAATCTTTAAAATGGGATAATCTCTTCATCACTGAAACACAACAGATATAGAATTTATTCAATTATTCCTCAGCTGTTGGAAGTGAGGTATTTCCAATTATTTTTGCTACTATAAAATGTACATTACATGCAACATACAATACAAACACCACTGTGGAGATATTTTATAAAAATTAGTCTTTGTCTTTTCTTTCAGTTACATCTTTACTAAAATCTTAGTGGTGAGATTCTTGGATGTGAGTAGTTTATAACTCATCTTTTATTGCTGGAATGAACTACAAAATTATTGGACCACTTCATAGTCCTATTAAAAGAGCAACAACACACCCTTTTTTCCAACATAAAATATTATTTTATATGTATATCATTGTATTCATTCTTCATTTCATTAAAAATTAATTTATTTAGTCATCTTAGAACATTATTCCTTGGTTACAATAATCATTATTTCCCTCCCTCCCCTGCCCCTACCCTTCCTGAAGCTGACACACAATTTCATTGGATATTATATATGTCCTTGATCAGAACCTATTTCCATGTTGTTGTTTGCATTAGGATGTTGTTCATTTAGAGTCTACCTCCCCAGCCATATCCCCCTTGACCCATGTAATCAAGCAGTTGTATTTCTTCCGTGTTTCTATTCCCACATTATTTCCTCTGAATGTGGATAGTGCTCTTTCTTGTAGATCCCTCCAAGTTGTTTGGATCACTGCATTGCTACTAGTAGAGAAGTCCATTACATTCTATTGTACCACAGTGTATTGGTCTCTGTGTATGATGTTCTCCTGGTTCTGCTCCTTTTGCTCTGCATCACTTCCTGGAGATTGTTCCAGTTCACATGGAATTCCTCCACTTTGAGCACAATAGTATTCTATCACCAATATATACCACAATTTGTTCAGCCATTCCCCAATTGAAGGGCATCCCCTCATTTTCCAATTTTTTGCCACCACAAAGAGCACAGCTATGAATATTCTTGTACAAGTCTTTTTCCCTTATTATCTCTTTGGGGTACAAACCCAGCAGTGCTATGGCTATATCAAAGGGAAGATAGTCTTTTAGTGCCCTTTGGGCATAGTTCCAAATTGTCTTTCAGAATGGTTGGATCAATTCACAACACCAGCAATGCATTAATGTCCTGACTTTGCCACATCCCCTCCAGCATTCATTATTTTCCATTGCTGTCATGTTAGCCAATCTGTTAGGTGTGAGGAGGTACCTCAGAGGTGTTTTGGTTTGCATCTCTCTGATTATAAGAGGTTTAGAACACTTTTTCATGTACTTATTAACAGTTTTGATTTCATTAACTGAAAATTGCCTATTCATGTCCCTTGACCATTTATCAATTGGAGGATTGCTTGATTTTTTGTATAATTAGTTTAGCTCTATAAATTTGAGTAATTAGACCTTTGTCAGAGGCTTTTGTTATGAAGATTATTTCCCAATTCATTGCTTCCCTTCTAATTTTGGTTGCATTGGTTTTGTTTGTACAAAACCTTTTTAATTTGATGTAATCAAAATTATTGATTTTACATTTTGTGATTTTTTTTCTATCTTTTGCTTGGTTTTAAAGTCTTTCCTTTCCCAAATATCTGACATGTGTACTATTCTGTGTTCACCTAATTTGCTTATTGTTTCCTTCTTTATATTCAGGTCATTCACCCATTCTGAGTTTATTCATTCCTCATTTCAAAGAGAAACAATAACATCATGCGGTGATGATTTGTCTTTTGTATGAATTGGATTTATGTGAGGCAAAGTTGCACAGTTATCAGCCTCACTCTCTCTTCTAGAGTCACTTAAATCTAGTGGCAAGACAAAAGTCAAGATGACTAGACATGGCTTTTGGATGCAATGGCATCTTTGATGTCTGACCCAAGCTCTGGGTGCTCCCTAGTGCTTGCTGTCTTCATGGCCTTTGGAACAAATTGTTTTCATCTGCCCATTGTGTTGGAGGAAATCTTTACATGCTTGGGGTAGACATTTACCTAACTCATTGATCCCTCAAGGCTGTTAGTTACCCTCAATTTGGTTTATCCACCTGCCAAGATGGTTTTACCAGAGTGTGGCATCTTGGAACCACAGATGAGTATTGGGTGAAGTGAGATTTCTTCATATACCTCAACCAAAACAACATTTCAACAAATCAAATGAGACACCACCTATTTTTTATTAAGGTACACATTAAAGAGATTGTCAAAAATATGTAAAACAAAACCATTCTTCTTCATAAGCTTTTTTCTTTTGGAAAACAAAAAATATTTTTAATAAAATTTTATTCATGTTAATATTCCTAAGAAATGTTTGCTACATTTAAAAATGAATGTTATTAATAAATATTTAAAATTTATCTGTTTTATATCAAATATGGTAAATATCAGTACATTCAATCTGTACAAACTAAAGCTCTTTCAGTTTGTTAATAATTTAAAGAGTTTAAAGGGATCCTGAGATCCCTTTATAGTTATCCCAAAATAGTTGAAAAACACTTCCCTAGACCAGTGAAAATTACAGGTCTACCTATAACCTTATATAATATATATATATATATATATATATATATATATATATATATATTAATCCTTACCTTTGGTCTGAGTATTGTTAAAGAGATTTTCTTAATCTCTCTATTTAAAAGACAGGAACAGAAGGATTTCTAAATAGGAACTGACAAGTGTCTGTGAGAGAAAGCTGAAGATTCCGTTTCCTGAAAGATATATAAGGAAAGAATCAGTTGACAGTTGGTCTTTTGCCTCTGGACCTTGAGGGAGCAGGAGTCTGCCTCTGAGGCAAGGGGTGACTGGCAGTTTTTACTATTGACAACTGGGATAAAGAAACAGATTTAAGGAATTTGTAGGTGATGAATGTTTAGTTATTAATATAGGTAAGTAGTTAGTGAATAAATTTTTAGGTAGGCAGTGTAGGTAGTTAGCCCTGGTTTACCCAGGTAGAAGAACCTGTCCTCGAAGACAGTTAGAGTAGATTTTTTTAGAAATTTTAGGTAGGATTAGGAATTTAGGTATAGTTATAAGGTATTAGAGTAATAATCTCTCTTTCCTTCTTTTTATTTTTTATCTTTACTTTTCAAATCAATCTAAGTGTTTTAACAAACTACTCTTCTCACTTTTGTCAGACTCCTACCAAATTAACACTTAACAGTATTAATTCTAAGACAGAATAGCAAGGATCAGGCAATTAGGGTTAAGTGACTTGCCCGGGGTCACACAACTAGAAAGCGTCTGAAATCAGATTTGAATGCAGGTCCTCCTGACTCCAGGCCTGATGATCTATCCACTATGCTACCTAACTTTCCCTCTATCTTTATATCTTGAATATTAGATTCTTACCTGAGGTATCTGATACAATTTTTTTTTCTAAGAAAATATTTTTTTCTTTTTCTTGTTGCATTGATTTTCCTCATTAAAAATCTTTTTACATTTTATGAAACCAAAAACATTTTTTGGGAGGTGGGGGGATTTGTGTGTGAATCCTTCCATTCCTTGCTTGATTTTTCTCTTTTATAGCTGTGAAAGGTACTTTCTAATATATTCTTTTTTTTTTTTTAAACCCTTACCTTCTGCCTTGGAGCCAATACTGTGTATTGGCTCCAAGGCAGAAGAGTGGTAAGGGCTAGGCAGTGGGGGTCAAGTGACTTGCCCAGGGTCACACAGCTGGGAAGTGTCTGAGGCCAGATTTGGACCTAGGACCTCCCATCTCTAGGCCTGACTCTCAATCCACTGAGCTAACCAGCTGCCCCCCTTTCTAATATATTCTAACCTTTTTTATGCATTGGAATTTTATACTTAGTATTATGTATACTTTTAGAGCTTATTTGTGATATATATATTTATATACATATATATATATTGCTATACTGTTTAATGATATAATCACATTGATAATATTGTGTAATCCCTGAAATACTGAAGCATTTGTCTTATTTTTATTTATATATTTATATTAAATATTATTTATAATAATTAATATTAAAATGATAAATCATTAGATAATCAATACATTAATAAATATTTATATTATATATTTATTATATCTTATTTATATATTTGTTAATTTTTAAGTATTATCAATAAATGCTAATGTAAACCCAACTTGCTCCTTTGTTTTTCAGTTTTCCTTGTAGTTTTTTGTATTTCTCAGTAGTTTGTTTTGTTGTGTTCTTTGAATGCTGAACCACTGTATCAACTGCTTTATAGTAATTTGAGATTTGCTGATGATACTCTTTTCTTCATTCCTGCTTCTTTTCATTATTTTCCTTGTTATACTAGACCTTTGCTTCTCTAAATGAATTTTTTAATCTTATTATAAAAATTAACACCTGTGCAGTTTGGTTTTGATAGCCTTATACATGTAAATTAATTAGGTAGCATAACCACTTTTATTATATTGGCATGGCCTTACCATGAACAATTAATTGCCTTCTAATCACTTGCCTTCCTTTATTTTTGTAATTATTAAAGAACTTGATGTGTTTTTGGTAAATTAACTTCTGGATTTTTTAATGCAATTTTTACTTATTTTGAATGGAATTTCTTGCTTCTGTCATTTTCCTTGAAATTATTGTATAAAACTAACAATAGTTTTTGTGTTTTTTTTTATGTGTATTTTTTTTAATCTTGTTTCTTTATTGGAACTATCATTTAGATTATTTTCTTCCCTTTCTTATGTTTTTTTTGTTGTTGCATAATAGAAACCCACCACCCCAATATAGACAATTTAGGTAAATAAAGTCAAATTCTCCAAGTCAAGGTAGAAAATAAGAATTTATTGGAAAAGGGCCAATTTTTCCAATAAAAACAGTCTCCTGCACATATTACATTGCTAGATCCCAACAAGAGACAATGCCTGGAGGCAGAGACCTGGTTTATATACCAGGACAGTAACAAAATGAATATTTCCATGCAAGGTTGATCTCACAAGACATAACATCATACAGACCTTATTTAAAAACAGTTACCCATTTACAAAGCCGATTGGTTAGTTCATTTAGGAAAGCCCATATTAGTCTAAAGGTTAAATCACAAGGCAATACCTTTATTTAGGCGGGTAGTGATGACCATTATCTCAGACTCATCTGATCTGGGGGGAAGGATGTTTATTTCCAAACAGGGAAGGGTACATGATGTTTGCACCATATCTGGACATGAGACTCAGATGGTCAGTATCTTATGATAAAGGGAAGTGCAAACTTATGGAGGGGTTAGAAATCCTCTTAGAAGTTGTTTTTATGCCTAAGTTAGAAATCCTTATAAAAATAATGAATTCTACTGATTGTATTAAGATTATGATGGAATTTATACTAATCACTTTAGAATCACAATATTGATTATCTTAAACCTATCACTATCACTAAAATCCAATCAAGTATAAGAGGGTCCATCTTCCGGACATTTTAAAGAAAGTCATCATTTCACCTTTTGGATACACATAAATTCATCCCCTTTGCCTCTTTTTTACTTTAATTGTTCTCATGCCTTATTGCTCTTATTCATATTTTTAGAACTATGCCAAATGGGAATAGAGAGACGAGATATGCTTTGGACTTACAGGAGAGTGTTAGATTATAGATGAGAAGGCATAGATGGGTTTCAATATGTACAGTTGGATTCATATTTGTAACCACCAAGTGTTAAAACATTTGATTTTTATGTCATTTCTAAGTGTTTAATTATTATTAATAAAATGATGAGGCTTCTCAAAGGAGAATTTTTTTTAATTAACTAGGGGCAGATTAACTGAAGGAGATAGTATTTGAATTGATCTTTAAAAGATAAGTAATAATTCATTGGGTGAAGTGGATTATGGGAAGACAGTCAATAAACAGATTATAGGCTACTTTGAACTGTGTAATAAGAATATAAGAGTAAACATTAAATGTAATAGTTAAACTATTTTATTGTTGAATATTAAAAAAAATCCAACTAAGTTCTTTATCTCCAAGTTGGGCAGTCCTAAATTCAACCAGAGCACCTAAATTTAGCAGGAGCACCTCCAAATCTGTCAGACCACACCAATATAATCATTGGAGGGGAAGAATTCCAGGGACTCTCTCAAGAAGGCATCATGGCCCAGTAGAAAGAATTCTGCAATTGGAGCACTGACCTTGGAGTCACCAGCCTGGCTATTCCATGAACTAGATATTACATCTCTCAGCTCTGGACATTTTCCCTGGCTGACCCTCCTGCTTCTAACTATTGCCTTCCTTGGATTCCTGTAAGTCTCAACTTAAATCCCATTTTCTACGGGAAGTCTTCTGTAGCATACCAGGCATGTTGGCATCTGGGAAGTATGATTGATGTATTGATATTGTACTACCAGACACAAGGTCAGAACTCTTGATGTTAAAGGGACATTCCTAGGCACTAGCAAAGGACAGGCAAATTCATGGGCTGGGTGTGGAGACAGCCATGGCTGGGACTTCATTTACAAAAACGCGGGATGGATTAAACTCCACCTCTTTGATCTTGTCATTGTCAATTGGACCAATGTAAAAACCCACGTCAAGATACGTATAAGTTCCTAAGACCCTCAATAAATACTGGGAACAAGCACGAAACTCCTCCCTTACTAACTCCTCTCTTACTCTTACTAACGCTCTCTTACCAGCTCTCTCTTACTAGTTCTCTCGCCTTTCATTTCCTCTCTCCCTCTGTTCCCTCCTCGACGATTACTCTCTTGCTTCACTATATCTCTTTCATAGCAACTTGGTTGCCCCAGTGCCTGCTATTGCTACAGAGGCATCTGGAGCAGAGGCTACCACTCTTTCTTAGTGATGAGGTCAATCCAGTGCCTGGCACATAGTAGATGCATAATAACTGTTTAATTGAATGAATGAATGATATTAAAGCGCTCGTGTAGAAACTAATATGCCATGGTACTTAAACTCCAGCACTGCAGGGTATGCAAGGTCCTTTTCCTCCAGATATGATTTTCTTTGTAGGCTACCTAATCTTGCATTGGTAGGTCAGAGTCACCTTAAGTCACATGCATGGTTTGCATTGTGCAAATCCCTGCTTATTACCAGTAATTGGTGATTGTCCTACTATATTAATGTGGAGAACACCATATCCAGTGGATTTTCACAAATTTTTTGGTTTGGTCATTTTTCAGTCTTATCCAACTCTTTATGACCCCATTTTAGAATTTTCTTGGCAGATCTTGGAGTGGTTTGCCATTTCCTTCTTTAGTTCATTTTACAGATAAGGAAACTGAGGCCAATAGGGTTAAAGAAAACTCAAGTTTAATTTTCATTTTGAACATTTTATTCATTGCTTTCTTAAGTCTTGACAATCAACAAAAAATAAAACAAGTCCTGATTTGTAATGATGTAATTAGTCAACATTGAACATTTGGGAGTCATTCTCCTGAGTTGGTTCAAACTAGCTTTCCCCTGTCCACTCCTCCACTCCCCTCACCATGTATAAAGCACTATAAGAGATACACAGATGAATGATAGGTTTTAAGGAACTTGCATTCCTAATAGTGACAATAATAATTACCTCAATGTCAACAATATCTAATAATTTTATTGCATCCAAGATCTACAAAGTCTTTTTATTATTACAACCACCCTAGGAGATAGATGGAAGGTAGATGCTATTATTATCCTCATTTAATAGATGAGGAAACTGAGTCAGACAGTAGAGAAGTGAGTTACTCAGAGTCACAGTGCTAATTAAACATGTGAACCTGGATTTGAATTCAAAACTTCCTGACTCCAGGTCCAACATTCCATTGACTATGTCATGAAGTTGTCTACCTAAAACTGATATGTCCATGAATAACTTTTACAAAATAGAATGTGATAAGTGCATAGGAGAAATTTCAACAATATTCTTAGGCACCTTTGAGGAGAATTTTCTTAAGAACAGGATAGAAGGAGCCCATTTAATAGTGGCAATTCATGTTAACCCAGAACTTTAATGTTTCCAAAGCACTTTTCCTTAGAACAATCTTTGAAGGTCTGTATGATAGGTATTCTTATCCCCATTTTGCTGAAGAGCTGACTGATGCATTGAGATGTTAAACGACTTATCTAAATAATTGAGCTAATTGGTGTATGAGGAGGGAATTGAACCCAGCACTCCTGGACTCTTTGTTGCAAGTTCAGTATTCTCCCTACAATGCCTGCTTTTCTCTCCAAACCTCCAAATATCTCCACCTCTTTTATAAAGGCCAGCCTACAATCACATTAAAATCCTATTAGCTAAATGATTGTCTAAATAAATAATTAAGTCTGAAGCCACAGGAGAGATTACTGGAAGAAGCTTCACTTTAAAAATGGAAACTGGAATTTGTCAAGCCACAATTCTACTTGCCAAAGCCCTTAGGAATAAATGTTTCCACAGTGTAGAACATTTATTGATGGATTCATAGGATTTCAAGCTCAGAGGGACTTTAGACATTATCTAATCTAATCCCCTTATAAAGAAAAAGGCTTAGTGATTTGCCCAAGGTCCCCATATAACAAGTGGCAGTCTGGTTTTGGACCCAGTTCAATTTGACTCCAGATCTGTCTATATGATGCTGCCAAATCTTTCTTAAAAGGTTCTTTTCTATATTAATAAACAAATGTGAAGAAAGAGAATGCCAAAATAAAACTCACAAGCTCATTCATTCAAGTATAATATACTTATTTGATCTTCATAACTATCATTTTACAGGAAGGGAAACTAAGGCAATGACTTATCCATGTTCACATAGCCAATAAATGTCTGAAGATTGTTCTGAATTCAGATCTTGACTTGAGGGTGCCTCGTTGGCAAAGGGTTTGGGTCTGGAATCAGGAAGACTTGTCTTCCTAAGTTCAGATCTGGACTCAGACACTTATTAGTTCTGTGACCCTGGGCAAGTCACTTAACTCTATTGGCCTCAGTCTTCTTATCTGTAAAATAAGCTAGAGAAAGAGATGGGTAAACCACTCCAGTATCTCTGCCAAGAAAATCCCAAATGGGTTCACGAAGAGTCAGAAATGACTGAAAAAAATGACTGAACAATAAAGCTTGACTCAAGGTGTAGGGCTCTCTCCAGTCCACCATTTATCTGCCACCAAGAATAACCAGGTTCAAGTCTCACTTCTGATAATTGGCTATATGTCTCTGGCTAAGTCACTTAAATTCTAGTGCTTAGGAATTCTTTAAGCTATAGAGAACTTGGAGATCCTAGGCAGCATGGCAAAGAAGTTAGAGAGCTGTCCTTAAAGTCAAGAAGACCAGAATAAATATCTGGCCTCTAACAAATATTGTGTGTTGTCCAGTAGTTTCTAACTTTTTTGTGACTCCATTTGGGGTTTTCTTGGCAAAGATACTAGAGTGCCATTGCCTTCATCAGTTCATTTCACAGATCAGGAAACTGAGGCCAACACAGTTAAGAGACTTGCCCAGGGTGGCTATGAAAGTGCCTAAGACCAAATTTGAACTCAAACTCAGGTCTTCCTGACTCCAAGCACAGTGCTCTCTCTATCCACTTCACCACCTTGCTGCCCTGGCTGACTATGTGACCCTGGGAAAATAGCATCTTTTTGGTGCCTCATGCAAGTTGCTAAACCTATAAGTGAACTGTCTCTGCATTTATGGAAGGATTTTCTATTTTAGGAGCTCCCTACTTGTGCCGAGAGAATCAGATTAGAATGTAATTGGGAAATAGAAAAAAATAAAATGCATTTATCATAGATAAAATTAAGAGGTGGGTTTGTAGATCAATAGGGGACCTGCAGGGACCCTTAAGGAGAGTTTAGTGGCACTCCATTTGCAGTTGAGTTTTTTCGCCATTGGCCTAAGCCACTGAAATCAAAGGTTCCTACTAATTCATTAACCCAGCTTTCTGCAAATACTTAGAGAGGTCCTGTTTAAACATGGAAGAAATCCTTGTTGACCTGACTTGAAAATATCAGAAAAAGTAATTTGCTTTTTAGAAGAGGATGCAAATCTCCATTGCATCTTCCTCCCATTATGTCTCACTTTTGCATTTTCTTTTTTTTTTTAATATATTTTATTTGATCATTTCCAAGCATTATTCGTTAAAGACATAGATCATTTTCTTTTCCTCCCCCCCCCACTCCCCATAGCCAACGCGTAAATCCACTGGGCATTAGATGTTTTCTTGATTTGAACCCATTGCTTTGTTGATCACTTTTGCATTTTCTAATGAGTTTATTTTATCTCTTTGGTTCATCATCTCTCTTTTCTCTTTAGTGTTTCATTCATTTCTATATGTGTGTTTATACTTCCATCAAGGTGCCTTCTTTATAGTAAAAGACAAGTCCCTGACACTTAAATGTTAATAAATGCATGTCAATTGAGTGAATAGTAATATCAGAGATCATCTTAAAAACCTCCCTCTCATCTCTCTCTCTCTCTCTGTCTCCCTCTCTGTTTCTGTCTCCATCTCTCTGTCTCTTTTTCCCTCTCCCTTTCCCTCTCTGTCTCTGGGATTTTCTTTGTCTGTCTCTGTCTCTCTGTCTCTTTATTCTTAACCTTCACTTCTCTCTCTGTGTGTGTTTTGGTCTCTGCCTTCCTCTCTTTTTCGTTGTCTCTGTCTTTATCTGTCTCTGTCTTTGTCTCTTTCTTTTTGACGCTCACTTCTTGTCTTAATAACAACTCTAAGAGAAGAGGCCAAGGCAAACAGAGTTATGTGACTTGTCCAGGAAGGGTCTGAACCCAGGTCTTCCTGACTCCTGGCCTGGTGCTCTGTCCACTTTGCCATCTAGCTGCCCCAACTAGTGTTTTTTTATACAGAACTTCTGTGGTATCAAAAAATCTTTTTGAATTTTGAATCACTTCATCTTCATATTAACTTATAAACTTGATTTGGCTAGAGTCCATTCATTTGTGGGAGGACTACTACTGGTTTGGGTTTTCTATCAGAATATTTCATTACATTTAATAAAGGTCAGGAAAAATATTACCTAGAAGCCTACATTTGATTTAATTTATTTTAAAAAAAATCCTTACTTTCCATCTTAGAGTTATTATATTGGTCCTAAAGCAGAGGAGTGGTAAGGGCTAGGGAATAGGGTTAAGTGATTTGCACAGGGTATTTAATGCCAGATTTGAACCCAGAACCTCCCATCTCTAAGCCCGGCTCTTACTCCCCTGAGCTACCTTGCTGTCCCTCAACTTTTTAAAGCAATAACTCACTTCCTTTTATAATTTAGGATGTGGAGCTCAGAGCTTGATTGAATTTAGGGCTTCATTTTTATGATTCATGGAACCAAGTGACTATTTTATAAATATTTTAGCAGACTTGGATCTAAGTTACTAGTTGTTTCAGTGAAGGCTATCGATTATAATGCCATAACTTAATTTAAGGCAAGACTGCTTCTAAGTTTTTTCCCCCTTGTTTCCAAAGGTATAAACATATTTGAGATTAAAACCATGATTCAGACAGGATTCCACTGCTTCCTCGTGTGCTTAAGGGATTTGAACTGTCTCTTTGCCAGTTTTACAATTTTCCATTGCCAAATAGAAATTTAGGAAAATTGCAAACCATATGCCATTCTATATTACCCATTACAACTGTGAGAATTGAAATGAGTCAAACCAGTAGCCAAGCAATCTTAAATGAGAAAAATTTATGGAAAGGGGAGAAAAAATATTTTTTTTCTGCATGTAAATAAAAAGCACTACTATGGCACTGTGATGAAAAAAAATCAACAAACTCATTTTGGAACTTGCAGGCACAGTGGGTATGAGCAAAAGGGAAGCAGTGGGTGGAACACTTTTGGATTATATTTGAAATGATTGACCTTTTGTTCATTTCAGAACCGGTGTGAGATACAGCTATCCAAGCAGGAGGGATTTTTTCCCCCCCATCTAGGATAACTGGCCTGTAGAAAACCATAATCCAATCCACCCCCAGCCATCAAAGCAACTCAAGATCTTTAATGAGAAATAGAAAATGATTTGCTGAACACATTTTTAAATTTTTAAAAGGAGGAGAGCATTTTATTCACATCAGTTTGCATTCTCAACAACTACCCATTCCAACCTTCCCTCCCCTATGCCTCCCTCCTCATTCTCGACCTGAATGAAGCCTTTGAACAAGACTTTATTACATCCACTGAGGAAATGATTCCATTCTGCCTCCCCTCCTTCCCACAAAGGGAAGCAAAGAGGAGGGAGGTTTTCCATTTTCACAGCACAGTCTGGGACCTGACTTTTGGAAGCCCTTTTTTAAAAAAAACTCTCATCTTTTGTCTTAGAATCCATTCTAAGTATTGCTTCCTAGCTAGGCAGAAGAGTGATAAGGACTAGGCAATGTAAATTGCCCAAGGTCACTCAGCCAGAAAGTATCTGAGGTCACTTTTGAATCTAGAACTTCCTCTTTCCAGGTCTAGCTCTCTATCCACTTGCCACCTAGATTCCCCCATTGGGGTCTCAACCAAATGAGCACAAGATAATTCCCTTTGTGGGTAAGGTGGGGAGCACTTGTTCTTTCCATGCATTCCCACGTTGACAGATTCTAGAGCTTTTCTCAGGTTCTATGTATTCCTGAAACTCATAACTCACTTCTAGCCGCTGGGAATCATTTGTTGTTCCCAAATTTAGAAGAGATGAGGGCCTAAAGAAACCTTTTGGATATAATCTTTGCTCAGAACTCCTGAAACTCTGTTACTTTACCTTCTGGTGGTCAAAGCAATAGACAAAATGCCCACTTAGGTCAGGCTTCAAGAAGACTCAGCAAGTCCCACCTTCCTTTGAACCCCTGCGACATATCTGGAAACACTGGGACATAATCAGAAAGTAAACCTATCTGATGTTCAGTATTGCATTGTTAGCCATTTAGTAGGTTGTGGAAAACAGCTCCTCTCACCACTCTCAATTTTTATGTTTTTTCAAATGACAACATGTAATAACAACAATTTTTAACACTCTTCTTTTTAGGTTTTGAGTTCCAAATTCTCCCTCCCTTCTTCTTTAGAAGGCAAGCAATTTGGCATAGTTTATACTTTTGCAATAATACAAAATTTATTTCCATATTAACCATATTTTGAAAGAAGACAGACCAAAAGAAAAAAAAACAAACAAACAAGAAAAACAAAGTTTTAAAAAACTATGCTTTGATATGCATTCAGACTCCAGTTCTTTCTCTGGAGGTGGATAGCATGTTTCATCTTAAGTCTTTTGGAATTGTCTTAGATCAGAAGAAGTAAATTATTCACAGCTCATCATCACACAATATTGCTGTTACTATATACAATTGTCTCCTGGTTCTGCTCATTTCACTTTGCATCAGTTCATGTAAGCCTTTCCAGATTTTTCTGAAAGCATCTCCTTTCTTATAATATTACCACAATCATATTCTACAACTTGTTCAGCTGTTCCTCAATTGATTGGCATCCCTTCTATTTTGTATTCTTTGCTACCACAAAAAGGGCTGTTATAAATGTTTTTGTTACATATAGACTCCTTTCCTTTTTATCTGATCTTCTTAGATTACAGATCTATTAATGGTATTGCTTGCTCAAAGGATATGTCAGTTTTATAGCCCTTTGAGAATAGTTCCAAATTGCTCTCTAGAATGGTTGAATCACTTCACAACCCCATCAACAGTGAATTAGTGCCCAATTTTTCTACATCTCCAATATTAGTTATTTTCCTTTTTTTATCACATTAACCAATCTGATAAATATGAGGTGGTACTTCAGAATTGTTTTAATTTGCATTTCTCTAATCATTAGTGATTTATTCTCTCCACACTTGAGAAGCATTGCTTAGGGAAGATGAATGTCTCATGAGAACCAAGGTAGATAGATATCTCCTGAGAGCCTTGGGGGATTTGGGTAGTACTATGGGAGAGAATTAAGCATTTGTGATGTGCTTGGGGATGGTGGATTTTGGAGAGAAAATATATATTTGTGTATGTGTGTTTGTGGGGGGGGGAGGGAGGAGGAAAGGAAGGAAGGAAGGAAGGGAAAAAGGAAGGAAAGAAGGAAAGAAGGAAGGAAGGAA
Organism: Monodelphis domestica; assembly: GCF_027887165.1. NCBI lineage: Eukaryota > Metazoa > Chordata > Mammalia > Didelphimorphia > Didelphidae > Monodelphis > Monodelphis domestica. Next base: position 237,046,657 of record NC_077234.1, read on the forward strand.
GGAAGGAAGGAAGGAAAGGATGAAGAAATGTGGAGGGGTGTATTTGGATGTTGGAGTTGTGCTGTGAGATAATCAATCAACCTTTCATCTTCGACACTCTCACAAGCAATTCATTTCTGAATGGAGGCTAATCTTCTCATAGCTATACTCCTTCCCATGCCATTATACTAAATAGAACAGAATGAGGTGATAAGGCTTTGACTCAGGACCCCTAAAATGAGGGGGGCATCCTTCAGCAAATTAAAAAAAAAGTGAGATTAGGATATAGCTATCAAGAATTATTCATTAAAATAGGAAACTACCATGAAGGATTCCTCCCCAGCTCAGTCTAGCCTTGCCTTCCTCTTTATTTTTTATTAAAAAAAATTTTTTTTAACCCTTACCTTCTGTCTCAGAATCCAACAAGGCAGAAGAGCAGCAAGGGCTAGGCAATTGGGCAAGTGACTCATGTAGGGTTATATCTCTTCGAAGTATCTGAAGCTAGATTTGCTCAGGACCTCACATCTCCAGACTTGGCACTCTTTCCACTAAGCCACCTAGCTGTCCTGCTGCCTTGCTTTTTAGTTGCAGTTCTCTGGCCTAAGTTGTAGCCTCAGTGCAAGCATATGAAGTCCTCACCCTTGGAGACCAGAATTTCTATGTTTCTATCTCCCTGTCCCAAGCAATGATTGATGTCTACAAAATCCCCCCTTTCATTTTGTGGCTGAATTGATCTTTGAAAAAAATTATTCTGAAGACACATTTTATGCCCTTTGCCCTGTTTCATTCTGTTTCTGGTTTCAGGTGTATAGGTGTATATGTGCTAGGGTACATCTTTGGTCTTCAGAATACCTCTTCAATAAGTTCAATGTGATTTAAAAAAAAAAAAACAACCTAAGCCAGATACAAGAAGGAATTAATCAAAGAAAAGGTCAAGTTTGAGATGTGTAAGCTCCATTTCAAGAATCACCCTACCTCACCATCATCTATATTGGCCATAAAAAGAGGAAGCACCTTAGAAACCATCTGTCAGCACAATGACTGTGACATCAGCTGGGGATTATTTTAATAGGTTTAACTTCACCATAACCTACATTCCAGGACATTGGAATCTGTGAACAGATTGCCGCAGAGAAATATAAAATTTAGACTCTCCTTCCCCACTCCATTTTCTTCCTCCCTGCTTAGAATCAACACTGTGTATTAGTTCCCGGACAGCTAGCAATTAGGCATGAATGACTTGCCCAGGGTCACAGGGCTAGAAATGTCTGAGGCCACATTTTGACCCAGGACCTCCTGACTCTTGGCATATATTTTATTAGTTCATTTGAAAACAACCAAGCCCCATTTCTGCTTAGGAGTTGGAATTTAAATATAGTATAATGGCATATCATGCTATAGGGCAACCCATAAATTGTCTTAAAAAATAATAAAGGAGTCCCCTGGAAATAAAGCACTTAAAAAAAAGTAGGTAATGATAAAGTGGTAAACCATTTTTTAGTAAGCATCACTGAATATAATATCCCTAAGAATATCAATCAATATGTCAAGTTATAAATGACTTCAAAATATAATGTTTAAAATCAGAACTGTTGGGAAGATAGACCCCTACCCCCTTATACTTGATTGGATTTTAGTAATAGTGATGAGTGGATAAGTTAGAGATAATCAATAGTGTGATTTCAGAGTGATTATAGAGTGATTGGTGTGATACTCATTATGATATAATCACTAGAGTTTATGATTTATAGATTTTATAGGATTAGATTTTCTAAGATAGGATTTTAGAAGACTAAGAGTTTTATAAAAATGTAGGATTTATAAGGGTTATTTACTCAAACATAAAAACTGCTTCTAAGGGGATTTTCAACACCCCCCCCCCCCAGCCCCATGCCTGTACTTCTCCTTTTCCATATATTGCTGACATTCTAAATCATGACCAAAATTTGTGATAAACATCCTGTGCCTCACCTGATTTGGAAACACCCCTCTGATTCAGAGGTAGTGGTCAGCACCCACCCAATAAGGATATTATGGTATTGTCTTGTGACTTAACCTTAAGACATATGTGGGTATAACTAGGCAAAGTTGACCAATCATCCCTGTAGTTGGGCAACAGTTTCTAAAGAAGGTATGTACGATGCTACATCTTGTGATATGTCGTCTTTGTATAGAAATTATCATTTTGTTATGATTTGGGTATATAAACCAGGTCTCCTCCTCCTGGCGTTGTCTCTTGCTGGGGTCTGTCTATATAACACATGCAAGAGAACGCTTTTATTGGAGGACTTGGCCCTCTTCCAATGAACTCTAGCTTTCTACTTTGACTTGGAAAAATTTGGCTCTTTGACTTTATTTACCCAAATTGTTGATATTGGGATGGTGGGCTTCTTCTGCTCAACAAAACAAAAAAAAAAGATTGGAAATTAAATCAATCATAGACTCACTCACTTGTCCTTTCACTTTAGTCTCCCATGACAGACTCTGGAGTTATCAAATTTAATAGTACTGCAAACAAACAAAAGATTCCCCCATAATTTCCTGGGATTATTTTACTAATTACCCACCAAAACAGGGGCTCTGAATCTTTCTTGAGTTATGGTCCTCTTTGTAAGCCTGGTGAAGTTTATGGATCCCTTCTCAGAATAATGTTTTCTAATCTACATCGTGTAAAAATAAATGACGATGGTGAACTACATAAAATAAAATGTAATAAAAACTGTTCAATATAGGTTCAAAACTGTCCAAATACTTTTGATAGATGCAATCAAAAGTATCCTCAGTGATGAAGTGAAGCTCAAATGTCAACTTCCCTTCAGGGACAGGTACAAGGATGCTAAAGAGACTCATTACAAAAAGAAAATATTTATTGAAATATATAAGGATAAATAAAAGATTTCTAATTCTAAATCCACCCAAATAAACTCCCAGGTTCAACAAGGAACCTCTTCTCCTGTGTTTCACAGGCTACATTAATCCTCCTTGATCTGACTAGCCCATATTTATACTATCTAAATAAAAACTATCACTATTATCCTTATAAATCTTAACTTCGCCCTCAAATTATAAAATAGAAAAGACTAGCTGGTTGAATCTCAACAAGAATCAAGTTAGGACTTGGAGCCTTAACAGACTCAGAGTCCAAACCAAAGACCAGATCTTTCCTTAGTCTTCTCAGATATAAACCAATTTATAAAAACCATAATAGATAGTCACTAGTGTCTCCCAAGTTGGGAAAGGAAAACACTAAGCTCCTTCAGATCTTTCCCTCAGACAGAGAGAGAGGCAAAGATGTTACTTCCTCAAGCCCTGAGAGTCTCTTAGAGTGTGTCTCTGCCAACTGCCAGAGAGCAACTCCCAACTTCCAGAGAAAGCAATTGACACCAAAAAATGGTTTTAACTGTCAACGTCTGAAATCAACATGCTCTCTCAGCTTTGCTTCAAACCCCAGTTCTTTTCTCAAGCCAGCCACTTTACTTCTTATCTCTAAACTAATAAAACAATGCTTATTTTCTAATATCATCCTTATAATTCCCCCCCTTCAAGCATATGGAGAGATAAAAAAAAATCTCTCCCATATGCTCACTATTCTATGTAATTCTAAGGCTACACCTAATCTTACTATTATATTTCCTAAAAATAGTCTTAACTGTATGCTTATCTTATTCTATTCTTATTGCTACACTTTATCTATGCTAACATGTACTAGGGACATAAATGAAAGAAAAGAAAATTTCAATGAAAACAAATAATCAATGAAAACATATTTGCACAAATGCAAGTAAAAAACATACAATTATAGAAATTCAAAATGCAAAATACAAAATGCAAACTTTTGAAAAACTTTTGAAACAATAAAATACAGATACAAACTAAGTTATGTTTTACAGAAAACTAAAGTCTATCTAAAATAATAATTATGCAAAACTCAAGCAAACTTCATTTTACAAATCCTATTTGGACAATTCAAATAAAACTTTTTACTATGCTAAGACCTTATCCTATCATTATCACAGGAAATCAAAACTAACTGCATTGAAACTCAAAATCAACTTTATACTAATAAAATCAAAACTTTGTAATAATTTAACTATATACACATCCATATAAACATACAGATCTTTACGATTTCTACATCTATGTATACGTTACATATAAACTATTTACATGTTGCAGGAGGAAAATAAACTTCCCCCCTTAAGATAGTCTAAGAAAAACTTAAAGATTTTCTTTAGAAAGATAAGTAGGTTTTTTTTGATTTTATCTCCTAGGAACACATTAAGACTTCCTGTGAGATAAGATCTTATTATTTTAATGAGTATAATTATTATTATTTTCCCAAGGTGATTTATCTGTATTTCTTTATTTCTATGGATACTTATCACCTAGTTATGATGTTGCAGAGTTTGTGAGAAATGTGTTCTCTATGTGTATGTTATTTTGTAGTGAATACTTACCAAATCTTTAAAGTCACCTCCTCTGTTACTGTCTTCTGTCTTCCTGTTGTTACTATGTAGTATTTATTTGCAATTATAATGAAAGTGGGTAATGTTAGAATGGTGCAAAAAATCTTACAATTCATGACCATAATCAGTCTGTGTTCCTTTTCCCTGTGTTGATTTTTTCAATGTCTTTGTTACAGTTCAATTGTTCTTTTTGCTGTCATATTTTATGTTGTCTTCTCCTTTTTCTTGATCTTGATCTGTCTCTATTTCATTCTTCTTCTTCTTCTTGAATAATTTCTTCTTCTGATATCTTTTTGATTACAGCCATGTTGTCTGATGAAATCTCTTCTGCTGCTGTTGCTTTTTTTCACATGTAAGTAATACAGCCACATTTCTTTCTTTAATACATGATTAGCTCAAGGTGTCAAAATAACATGTAAAGGTCCTACCCATAATAGCTGTGTTTTGCTAGTTCTATTAAAGTTTTTTTTATGTAAATGAAACCCCCAGGTTTTATTGAATGGAGTGCATAATCAAATGGACCCCCTTGAGTTAAAATTTCCATTTCTTGTAATTTTCTAACCCTGTTACGTAAATCTATGATGTATTCAGCAAGTACAAGATCCCCTCCAAGCACAGATACATAAGCTGTTTTAAAACTTTTTGCTTGCAATGGTGATTGTCCAAATAACATTTCATATGGTGAGATATGCACATCTCCTCTTGGTCTAGTGTGCAGGTAGAATAGCACTAGAGACAAAATCTCTGGCCACTTCAAATGAGTTTCCATGCATAATTTTCCAACCATAATTTTAAAAATTTAAATCAATATATTTAGTCAATTTAGAACATTATTCTTCGGTTACAAGAATTATATTATTTCCCTCCCTCCCCTCCTCCTACTCTTCCGTAAGCTGACGTGCAATTTCATTGGGTATTACATGTGTCCTTGATCAAAATCTATTTCCATGTTGTTGGTGTTTGCATTAGGATGTCCATTTAGAGCCTACATCCCCAACCATATCCCCTCGACCCATATATTGAAGCAGTTGTTTTTTCTTCTGTGTTTCTACTCCCACAGTTTTTCCTCTGAATGTGGATAGTGTTTTTTCTCATCAATTGCTCCAAGTTGTTCGGATCACTGCATTGCCACTAATGGAGAAGTCCATTACATTCAATTGTACCACAGTGTATCTGTCTCTGTGTACAAAGTTCTTCTGGTTTTGCTCCCTTCGCTCTGCATCAATTCCTGGAGGTTGTTCCAGGCCCCATGGAATTCCTCCACTTTATCATTCCTTCAAGCACAATAGTATTCCATCACCAACATATACCACAATTGGTTCAGCCATTCCCCAATTGAAGGGCATCCCCTCATTTTCCAATTTTTTTGCCACCACAAAGAGTACAGCTAAGAATATTCTTGTACAAGCCTTTTTCCTTATTATCTCTTTAGGGTACAAACCCAACAATAATATGGCTGGATCAAAGTCTTTTAGCGTCCTTTGGGTATAATTCCAACTGACCCTCCAGAATGGTTGGATCAATTCACAACTCCATCAGCAATGAATCAGTGTCCTGACTTTGCCACATCCCCTCCAGCATTCATTATTTTCCTTTGCTGTCATGTTAGACAATCTGCTAGGCGTGAGGTGATATCTCAGAGTTGTTTTGATTTGCATTTCTCTGATATAAGAGATTTAGAACACAATTCCATCTGCTTATTAATAGTTTTGATTTCTTTGACTGAAAATTGCCTATTCATGTCCTTTGCCCATTTATCAATTGGAGAATGGCTTAATTTTTTGTACAATTGATTTAGCTCTTTATAAATTTGAGTAATTAAACCTTTGTCAGAGGTTTTTGTAATGAATATTGTTTCCCAATTACTTGCTTCCCTTCTAGTTTTGGTTGCATTGGTTTTGTTTGTACAAAACCTTTTTAATTTGATGTAATCAAAATTATTGATTTTACATTTTGTGATTTTTTTCTATCTCTTGCTTGGTTTTAAAGTCTTTCATTTCCCAAAGATCTGACATGTGTACTATTCTGTGTTCACCTACTTTGCTTATTGTTTCCTTCTTTATATTCAGGTCATTCACCCATTCTGAGTTTATCTTGGTGTAGGGTGTGTGATGTTGATCCAAACCTAATGCCTCCCATTCTGTCTTCCAATTTTCCCAGAAGTTTTTATCAAATAGTGGATTTTGGTCCCCAAAACTGGGATCTTTGGGCTTATCATAGTCTGTCTTGCTGAGATCACTTATCCCAAGTCTATTCCACTGATTCTCCTCTCTGTCTCTTAGCCAGTACCAAATTGTTTTGATGACCACTGCTTTATAGTATAGTTTGAGATCTGGGAATGCAAGTCCTCCTTCCTTTGCATTTTTTTTCATGATTTCCCTGGATATCCTTGATCTTTTGTTCTTCCAAATGAACTTTGTTATGGTTTTTTCTAATTCAGTAAAAAAAGTTTTTTTGTTAGTTCAATGGGTATGGCACTGAAAAAGAAAATTAATTTGGGTAGGATTCCAACCATAGTTTTGATTTCTTTGTTTAGTCTCTCTCCACCTGCCTAGAATTTTGAGAGTGATATGGGGCATGAAATTTTGGCATGATACCCAGATTCTCATAAACTTGTTTTAGAACTGAATCTGTAAAATGGCTCTCTTTATCAGAATCTTCTCTTAGTGGTATATGATATCTCGGAATGATCTCTTTTAACAAGATTTTGGCTACAAAACAATGTATTTTTACTAGATGGAAAAGCTTCTGGCCATCTAGTTAGTTGGTCCACTATTACTAGACAAAGTTTAAATTGTCCTGTTTTGGGCATGTTGATATAATCTATTTGCAAATGCTCAAATGGTGTATGAGCAAGCCTTTTAATTAAATATGCTTTGGTTAAATTGTGCACACACAGAGTAAGCTGAGCAGGTCTTATTTGCCACAGTGCTAATTCCCAGAGCTAACCAAATTCTTTTAACAGTATCAATAATGCTTGTGTCCCAAAATGATGCTTTGTGGATTACCTGGCAGATGTAAGAGTAAAATGCTTTTGGAAGAATTGGTTTTCCCACTGATGCTATCCAAATTTCATTTTCTTTTCTAGCTCCAAAATTTTACTCCCACTTATGAACCTCTCTGTCATTGTATACTTTTTCTAAATCTGTGGTATCTATAACAGAGAGATTCATAATACAAGCTGGAGCATTCTGTGCAGCATATTGGACAGCCATATCAGACCTACGATTTCCTCTAGCAACTAAGTCTTATCCTAAAGAATGCCCTTTGCAGTGAATCACTGCTAACTCTTTTGGAGAGCTGGAGAGATGACAGTAATTCTTGAATTATTTCTGCATGAGCAATTCTTTTCCCACTAGATGTTAAAAATCCTCTCTGAAGCCAGAGAGAACTGATGGCATGGCAAATTCCAAATGTATATTTGGAATCAGTGTAAATATTTTCACATTTGTCTCTTGCAAGCTTGCATGCATATTTTAAATCGATTAATTCTGCTCTGAGCACTTAGGTTCCTAGGTAGTGGAATAAACCATAGGGTCTCAAATCCAGTTACTACTGTAGCACCTGTAAATCTTATTCCATTCTGCATATATGATGATCCATCTGTGAATAAGATCAGGTTATGGTTGTCAAGAGGTGTGTCTGACAAATTTTCTCAAGGTCTTTCTATTAATTGCACTATAGTTTCACAATCATGCAATGGTTCCCCCTGTATTGGTAAATCAGGTAATAATGTACCTGGATTTAAGGTATTGCATCTCTTTAATGTTATTTGTTATTGTTAATGTTATTTGTTAATGTTATTTGTTCATTCCCCCAAAGTACTATGTCCTATTTAGCAGGCATTGATCTGAAAATGCCTCCGTTCTGAACTTTCAGAGGAGTACCTCGACTTCATGTGAACAATAAACTGTCAGTGGGCAGCCTAACACTAAATCTCCAGATCAAGCAATGCAGTTGCTGCCACCTCTCTTAAGCATAGAGCTATTTCTGCAGCTATGGGATCTTGTTGACCGGAATAATATGCAATAGGATCATTTGGAAGAACAAAAGATCAAGGATATCCAGGGAAATCATGAAAAAAAATGCAAAGGAAGGAGGACTTGCATTCCCAGATCTCAAACTATACTATAAAGCAGTGGTCATCAAAACAATTTGGTATTGGCTAAGAGACAGAGAGGAGAATCAGTGGAATAGACTTGGGGTAAGTGACCTCAGCAAGACAGACTATGATAAACCCAAAGATCCCAGTTTTGGGGACCAAAATCCACTATTTGATAAAAACTTCTGGGAAAATTGGAAGACAGAATGGGAGGCATTAGGTTTGGATCAACATCACACACCCTACACCAAGATAAACTCAGAATGGGTGAATGACCTGAATATAAAGAAGGAAACAATAAGCAAATTAGGTGAACACAGAATAGTACACATGTCAGATCTTTGGGAAAGGAAAGACTTTAAAACCAAGCAAGAGATAAATCTGGAATTGGTTTTATCCTAACCTCTGAGTCAAAAACCAGTCCTGAGAGCCTTTGAGAATGTGTCTCTGCCAACTGCCAGAGACCAACAACTAATTGTCAGAGAGAGTAATTGACACAGAAAAATGATTATAACTGTCAACATCTGAAATCAACATGCTCTCTCAGCTCTGCTTCAAACTCCAGTTCTTTTCTCAAGTCAGCCACTTTACTTATTATCTCTAAACTAATAAAACAATACTTATTTTTAAATATCATCTTTACAATTTCCAATATCTTAGTGTCCTTCTGTGGATCTGCCTGCTGATACTAGTGGGAAATGAAGAAATAGATCCAGGAGGGATACTATATATATATATATATAATCTGGAAATGGTATCAAAATATGTTTGTAGATCCTTAAGAAATTATTACAGAAATAAGAAAAACCTTTTCATGATTGCTCAGAAATTATTACCTTTGGGGGCAGTGAGGTGGCACAGTTGGAAAGAGCACAAGACATGGAGATAGGAAGTGCTGGGTTCAAATATAACCTTGGACACTACCAAGCTGGGTGAGTCATTTAACCCCACTTTTCTAGCTCTTAACATTCTTCTGTCTTGGAACTGATAACTTAGTATTTATTTATTCTAAGAAAAAAGGTAAATATTAAAAAAAAAGAAATCCTTACCTTTGGATCTGTAATACCGTAGCACCCAGGGTCCTAAGACCCATGTGTCCTACTCTTTTTTTTATTAAAAATTTTTTCAGTTACATGTATAAATAATTTTTGACAACTGTTTTCTGATATTTTATGATTCAGATTCTCTCTCCTTCTGAAGGCAATAAATAGTCAGATGTGGGTTATAACAGTGCTTTCAGGAAATACATATTTGCATATTTTCCATGACATGACTGAACACATATATCACATATACAATAAAAAACTCATGAAGGAAATAAAGTGAAGTATGACATGCTTTGATCTGCAATTAGAAACCAACAGTTTCTTTAGCTGTGAATAGTGGTTTTTTGTTTGTTTGTTTGTTTGTTTTTTTAATCAAGAGTCCCTTTGAGTTATCTTGGAACCTTGTTTTGCTGATAATAGTTTAGTCCTTCACAGTTGATCATTGTCCAATATTTCTGTTACCATATATACTGGGTCTCCTGGGTCTGTTCACTTCAGTTTGCATCAGTTCATCTAAGTCTTTCCAGCTTTTTCTTAACATGTTTTGTTTATCAATTCTTAGGGAACAATAGTTTTCCATTACTACCATATACCACAACTTGTTCAGGGATTCCCCAATTGATGGATATCCTCTCAGTTTTCAATTCTTTGTCACTACAAAGAGTTGCCAAAAATAATCTTCTAAAGTAGGTCCTTTTCCCTTTTCTCTGTTCTCTTTGGGATACAGAGCCAGTGGTGGTATTGCTGGGGCAAAGGGGATGTATAATTTTATGGCCCTTCTGGCATGTTTCACTATTTTTCAGCTAGCAAGTAGTAATATCAAAGTGGATGGAGTGGAGAGTGGGAGGGATGGAAGGAAAGAGTTGGCTATACATATGAATTAGAAGATAATGATTTCTCAGAAATTGGCATATATTTAGATTCTAACTTTTAAGCTAGTTCACCTACTGAATGCTTGTCTAGGAAAAGAAAAGGGGATATTCAGTACATAAATTAATTGTGACAAAGACTTCAAATCTAGTGAATGTTTATATCATGATATTGGCATGTGCACTGAAGGATTTTTCTTTAACACGGGAGATCTGAAAAACCTGAACTTCTTCCATATGAGAAGATGGTTTAGAATACATCATCTTATTTTTTTATTTCTTCTCATTTTTGATAGTCATTAAGATGAAATTCTTTATTCAAATGCCATTTGATTGTGTATAAATTTGGTGAATTTCAAAGCATGATGGGATAGAAGTTAGATTTTCTACATTGTTGGGAAAAACCCATTTGAGGAGCTACATTGGGTAATAACTTTGAAGAAGTAAGTATCAGTGGTCATTATTACTGTAGTTCCTTGGTTTTGCTATACCAGATGATGCATGTAGTAGCCTTCAACTTGAGTTCTGGCATTTTCTTTGTACAACTTGAAATTTACTCTTAGGAATTCCAAGTTGTAAGTATTTCCCTTACTTACCATGTGGAATATATCAATGAATGTGGTTTTAGAGTAACTTAAGATTGTTAATACAGTTTTTATAGCTTTGGACCTGATCTGGAGGGGGGAAAGGATAATGATTCTTGGAAGGCACTTAGTGAGTATGCTTTTTTGGCTTTGAAACCTCTAGAAATAAACAACTGAAAAGATGTTCATAAATGTTCTTAATAGAGACCCATCACAGAGCAATTATTTTCCTTTTATCACATAATCACCTTGAATACAAGCCTGAAACCAGGAGCTACAAACATAAATAGATAAAAGTTTTAGATTAGTCTGAGTTGAGTTGGAGAGTAGCCAAAGTTCCCACTCCATTTATATTTTTCCTTCTAAAATCCCCTGAAGTGTATGTGTAATCAGATGGTGTTTTCTCAGGTTATTCTCTTCTCAGGTTGCTTCTCTATCTTTTAGAGGAATCATGGTAGAAAGTGAACTGGGCTGAGAGTCAGAAGATTTTAGTTCTGGGCTTTCTGCTGACCATGATACTAAAGATTATATTATGTTATATGTATTTTTTAAAATGATAACTCACAAAAACAAAAAAAAATAGTGATGGAAGTAGTTTCAGGGAAACATAGAAAGACTTGTAGGAACTGATGCAGAGTAAAAAAAACATTATTATATGATCTTCTGAGTAGCAGTGTGACTATAAGAAAGTCACTTAAATTAATGTGGAATTTAATCTCCTCATTTCTTATATCTAACAATGATTATTGACACTGGGGATAGGGGTCTAGGGCAATATTCTTCTTCCTCTTCTTCTTCCTATGTGGCCCCTCTGCTCTGAACCCTCTCATATAATCAGATTAAATTTAATTCTGGAGGGGCCTGATCTTTAATGGGAGAGTTTAGGATCAGCTTTCATACCCTTTGACTAGTTATGTCCCCTACTCCACTATCCTAGAGAGAAATCTCTTGTGATTTAGCTTTTGGCTCAAGACTAGTCTACTACTACTGGGTTTTCCCAAGGGGTAGAGTAGAAAGATACTCTATGTACAATATGAATTTGGTTTGGGACAGATATTTCTTTCTTTCTTAAATATTTTCTGTTTCTTTTAATTTAAAATAATTTCTTTTATTTGGTTTTTGGAATAAAATATCTAGTTAACTCCCTCCCTTCCCTCCTCCCATTAGTGAAGGCATCATTTGACCAAAAGTTGTATGCATATATAAAACTATGTCTTATTTCTATTAATCAGTTCTTTCTCTAGAGGTGGATATACATAAGTCATTACTCAAACAACATTTCTGTTACTATATATAATGTTCTCTTGGCTCTGTTTGTTTCACTCATCATAATTTCATGTAGATCTTTCCAAAATTTTCCAAAATTAATGTGCTTGTCATTTTTTTATGGCACAGTAGTATTCCATCACAATATATGGCACAACTTTTCAACCATTCCCCAATAAATGGGCATTCCTTTAATTTCTAGTTCTTTGACTCCACGAAGAGAGCTGCTATAAATATTTTAGGACATATGGGTTTTTTGCACCTTTTCCATGATCCCCTTAGGAAATAAACCTAATAGTGGTATTGCTGGGTCAAACAGTATGTGCAGTTTTATAATTCTTTGAGCATAATTCCATATTGCTTTCCAAAATGGTTGGATCAATTCACTGTTCCATTCATAGTGTATTAGTGTTTCCATTTTTCCACATGCCCTCCAACATTTGTTATTTTGCCTTTTTATTATTATAGGCAATCAAATATCTTAGAATTGTTTTGATTTTCATTTCTCTACTCAATAATGATTGATCACATTTTACAAATATATAGCTTTGATTCTTCCATACAAAACTGTTCATAACTCGTGACAAAGTTCACTGTGTATCTTAGATATGCTATGTTAGTTTTATTTTAACAAAACCCTTTAAGTTTAATATATTCAAAATTACCAATTTTATATCTCAATACATTGTCTCTTGTTTATTCATAAATTCTTCTCCTATCTATACATCTGAAAGGTAATATGTTCCCTGTTCTAATTTGCTTATAATTTCTCCCTTTATGGCTAGGTCATGTATCCATTTTGATCTTATCTTGGTAAATAGTGTAAGAATTTGTTCTATATCTAGTTTCTGCCAGTTTTCCAAGCAATTTTTACCAACTAGTGAATTCAAATCCCCAAAACTTGGGTCAAACACAAAGTTACTCTAATTTTTTAGAACTGTTTGTTATATGCCTAATCTGTTCCACTGATCTATTTTTCTATTTCTTAGCTAGTACCAGGTATTTTTGATAACTATGCTTTATATTATTATATTTATATTATATCATAGTTCCAAATTTGGTACTGCTAATTGTTCTTCTATGTTTTTTCCATTAATTCCACTTATATTCTTGAACTTTACTTTTTCCCAAATAAATTTTATTATTTTTTCTAGTTCAATAAAGTGGGTAGCTTAATTGGAATATCATTGAATAAGTAAATTAGTTTAGATAGGATTGTCATTTTAATTATATTGGCTCTGCCCATCCATAAAAAATTAGTATTTCTCTTATTTATGGGACAAGTATTTATTTTCTATAAGAAAGGGACATGATAAACACAAAAGACTCAGCATCCATTGACAAATGTTAAGGATTAACTTGATTACTTTTATAATCTACAATGAGGTTGAGCTATAAACTAAAGAAATTTATAGGATGACTGAATAGACATAGCATTTCACTTTGTTTCTACATTCTATATACTTTCTCCCCATCATCACCATCTCTTCCCCAATCCCTTCATTACAATTATCCAAACAAATCTCCTGTTAACTCTACAGTACAGGAAATGATTATATAAAGGATATTATAGCAGATATGAAAAGTATCTCAATGTACTTAATATCTATGGCGACAAGAGTACCTTTGGAAGGACAGCTAGACTCATCTTCTTGAGTTCAAATCTGATATCAGGCACTTACTAACTGTATAACTTTGGGCAAATCACTTATCCCTATTTGCCCCCTCATTTGTAAAATGAGCTGGAGAAGGAATTGACAAACCATTATATTATCTTTGACTAGAGAACCCCAAATGGGGTCATGAAGAGTTGGACATGTGTGATTGGTAGATGTAAAAATTTAGGGGAGGTGACATAAGAGAAAATTTCTTTAAAAGGAGGGATAAAAAGTCAGTTCAGAAAATTCAGTTTGGAGGGGATGATGATGAACTCAGTTCAGGAGATTGAGTTCAGTGGAAGTCTGGAACCCAGCTTGGAGACAGTCTCATGGTGAGTGATAAGACTGACCCCCTTACCCTTAGGCTCAGGGAGGCCACTTTGGCCAAGGCCTTTAACTACTGCCTGGCTCAGCCTGAGCCAGAGAAGTTTTAATTAATTCTCTCTCTCTCTCTCTCTCTCTCTCTCTCTCTCTCTCTCTCTCTCTCTCTCTCTCTCTCTCTCTCTCTCTCTTCATTACTTCCTTCTCTCTCTATTAATTAAAATCTCCATAATTCCCAACTGATTTGGGTATTTTATTATTTGGGAATTTTCCCTGGCAACCAATCATTTAGATTTAAGTCAAAACACTAAAATTATCCTTACACATGACTAAAACAACTGAACAACAGCAAAACTGTAGTATGTGTCCCTAGCTCAGACTGATCTAGCCCAGTGTTGATGATTTTAGTTTGGGCCAAACTGAGAATTCCAGGTTGAACCAAACCCCTGAGAGATAGTAATTCATAGGAGGAGGGGTTTCTTATGCTTTTTCCTTTTCTTTTGTTGACTCTGTCATTATCTAAAAGGAACTTTCTGAAGGAAGCACATGAAGACCCTTTGAAATATCAGTCAATCCATCAATAAGCATTTTTAAAACATCCTCTATGTAAGGGCAGCTTGTTGGCTCAATAGATAAAATCAGACCAGGAGATAGAAGGTCCTGGGTTCTATTTTGACTTCAGATACTTCTTAGTTGTATGACCCTCGGTAAGTCTTTTAAATCTAAATGCCTAGCCCTTACTGCTCTTTTGCATTGGAACAACTACTTAGTATTGATTCAAAGACAGAAGGTAAGAATTTTTTTTAAGTACCTCTGGAGCTCCTAGAGATTGTTGGACACTTTTGAAGCATCAGATGCTTATGTCCATGACTTCCCTGAAACAAAGAACACTGAAATGAATGTCCCATAAAGGAGAATGGAGAATATATTTGGAAGGGAGGGGGAGTAGAGAAGTAGCTACCCCTGGCTAGCAAGAGGGCTTTTTGGACAATATTTCTAGCCATTCTAGGGATAACATCTTGCCATATTGGCTGCATCCAGCCCAGTTCTATGTGTATATTCCAACTATGCCTCTTCTCCATCTCTGTTTGAGGCTATGGACTATGGATTCACAAAAATCCACTACCTTGATGAATGAATGTGTCCTATCTATTTATTTTTGCTTTTCCACTTTAGTAGCTTTAAGACTTATCAGTCAGCGAAACTTGCTTCTTTAGCTCAGTTCCCTTATCTGTAAAATGGTAATTATTTCTTCAACTTTCAATACCCTGATAAATTCTCAAAGATTATAAATTACAGATAAGTTGCTGATCTATATGAAAAACAATATGGTGCAATAGAAAGAATGCTGGATTTACTTTTTAAAAATTATTTGACTTTCCCCCCAATTATATATAAAAACAATTTTTAAGATTCATTAAAAAAAAACCTCTTACCTATTTTAGAATCATTTTGGTGTATTTGGTGTATTTGTTCCAAGATAGAAGAGCCACCTAGTTGCTCCCGTAACATTAATTTAATTTTTTTTTAAATTCTAAATTCTCTTTTTCCTTCCCTCCCCTTTACAGTTCCTGAGGCACTTAGAGGTTTGACATAGATTATACATGTGCCATCATGCAAAAATGCAAAATATATTTCCATATTAGTTATGTTGAGAGCACCTGAGTTCTAATCCCAGCTCTACCACTTAAACGACTCTTCTGCATGACTTTGTACATTTCACTTATCTGTCCCTCACTTTCTTAATCTGTAAAATATGGGAAAGAAGTTTGAAATAAATGAACTATCAAGTTATTTCTTGCTTTAAATATATGATTCCATTATTGGTAGAGGAAATGATTTTCTCATGCCAGGGAAAATTTAGGCTTTGACCAAAAAAATCTCACCAAAATAATACCCCCAAACCCCTGCCTCAAACTTGCCTTCCCTAATCCACAGGATAGTTGTATAAATCAATTAATATAATATATGGAATATATATGAAATATGGAAAAAGAATATAAAATTCTTTTTATACTATGAAATGTCAAAAAATGTCAATTCTATCTCATTCACTTAAGACCTTGATCTAAAAAGGTTATTGATGGGTTAATCATTCATAGTCATCTTAGGCAACTAAAACATCAACTCCTTCTAAATGGGTTCTATACTTATCCCCTTAAAATGGTTGAATCTCTTTAGAAGACAGTTGCAGAATTCAGCTCAATACAACAAACATTTATTAAGTACCTGCTGTACGTAGAATGCTGTTCTGGGCACAAGAAAAGATTCAAAGTTGATATTAGACATGGTTTTGAGAGTAAAAATTTTAGATTTATTGTCACAATATGTAGGGGAAGTGGTTTTTGATCAGGGGCCCTTCTGATGTCCCAGATATCATTTCCTATAGACTGCTGACAACAATTTCCCAAGTTTTCCCTTCTCCTTGTTAGATGCTTTCACCATCTTGGTTGAGACCTTATTCCCCCTTTCCCTAAAGACTAGCTCAGCATTTTTCTTTAAGCTTTGTCTGGAATCAATATGTCAAAGGAACTTTGCACCCCATCTTGGGGGCACTTATCATATTTTAATTTATATAATGGTATCTTGTATCCAGTAATGTTCTGATAAATGCTTAACAACTAACTTTCTAAAAAAAAAAAGGATGGTTCCATGATACACTTTTATCACTTGCATTTTATTTTTTTATTATTAAAAAAAAAAAACAACAACTTTGGGGGCAGCTAGGTGGCTTGGTGTGTAAAGACCCAGACCTGGAGATGGGAGGTCCTGGATTCAAATTTGGCTTTAGAGACTTCCTAGGTGTGTGACTGTTGGTAAATCACTTAAACCCCAATTGCCTCATTTTTATTGCTTTTATGCATTGGAACCTATACTCAGGATCAAATCTAAGACAGAAGGTAGGGGTTTAAAAAAATAAACAAATCCTTGCTTTCTGACCTAGTAACAACTTTAAGAAAGAAGGCAAGGGCTAGGAAAACAAGGTTAAATGACTTACCCTGGGTCACACAGCTAGGAAGTGTCTGAGTTCAGATTTAAATCCAGATCTCCCTGACTCCAGGGGACTGGTGCTCTATATGTCACCTAGCTGCCCCCTATTGCTCACATTTTCTCCATAATTTTCTTAAGTCTAAATAATCAATAAAATAAATCAAACCCTAATGTTTTCTGATTTCTGTGGTTTAATGGCTGTTGCTGAAAATTTAAGGATCAGTTCCCTTGAGGAAATCTGAACTGGCTTTCAGCACACCTCTGTTTTTATCCATGTCATCTCTCTCATCAGAGTTTAATCTTGGTCTTCATTCCCAAACTTCTATGAGTTATACATTATATAGAATTGAAAGGAGCAAAGAAATAACTATCTAAATGGGCAGCATGTAATGAGTTTCCAAATAAGGTCCATTGATGGTTAAATCATGCCATTTTCAACTTTCAAACCCTTTATAGGGATCAGATCTTGCATATAGCAGCTATTTTATAAATGTTCATTAAATCAATATAAATCAAAAACCAAAATGAAATTTATAAAGAAAGCAAGGAAGCTCAAGAGAAGTTAAGGAATAATGAAGTAGAGTGAAGACTCCTTCTTCATGAATTCAAATACAGCCTCAGACATGTACTGTGATACCCTGGGCAAGTCACTTTACTCTGTTTGCCTTAGTTTCCTCATCTGTAAAATGAGTTAGGGAAGGAAATGGCAAACCATTCCAGTATATTTTGCCAAGAAAGTCCCCAAATGGAGTCAGACACAATTGAAATGACTGAACATTGAAGTAGATAGATAAGTCATTTGTTAATGTTAGAAATAATAAGTTCATACCCTTCTTAATCAAATAGGGTATAAAGAATATCATAAATATTAAAATATTAATAGTTTTAAATTAATTATTAGATAATCTATTATATGCAATATACTTTATATGATAAATATTAAATGTAAAGAATATAATAGAAACAAAATAATAGTATCTACATAAAACTAAAATGCTTTTGCATAAATATAAGCAATATAGAAAGGCTAACAAGAGAAGCTGTAAATTAGAGCAAGCAGCTTTTCATCAAATATTTCTTTTATTAGCCTGGATTCTTTAAGAGTCCAGAGAGAAACTTACCTATAGGCAAGTCTGCTAGATCACAGGTCAAATAAAATGAGAGTCCAAATTAATGGGAAAACCTTATTAGCACACTAAGAAAGAGGGCTGTGAGGGAACTGAGGGGATTAGGGCAGCAAGTGGTGGTGGGAATTGAGGAAATTGAGAGAACTACCCTGACTTCATCTTGTGGCTCAATTCTTTAGCTAGCTTAGTTTCTAATCTAATTATGGGTCTAGTCTAAATTCTGTCTTGTGAGAAAAGCTTATTCCATTTTGTGAAATGAGAGAAAATCTTATTTGAATCCTTGAACTACGTGGATGAAAAATTGGACTACTAGTACCTGCTGTTTAGAGACTCCAAGATCCTAGGTTATGGGGACCAGAAATGCAGTTAGATCTTAAGAAAGGAGTTTTCTCATAATTGACCTCTCAAGCAACCCACATGTCTTTTTTTTTTTTAATAAAAACCCTTACCTTCCATCTTGAGGTCAATACTGTGTATTGGCTCCAAGGCAGAAGAGTGGTAAGGGCTAGGCAATGGGGGTCAAGTGACTTGCCCAGGGTCACCCAGTACCCACATGTCTTATCTGAAAACTGGCCCCATGACTGATCAATCAATTATTGTTTCCATGTTCCTTCGATTACATACAGATACTTGGAGACATAGGACATCTCTTTTTTTCAAAATGGCGCGTATTTAACCTGTTCATTCTCTCCCTCCCATTGTGGTAAGTCCTAACTCTTTTGTTCATTTAGAAATCCATTTAGCGAATGTTAAATTCTTTCCTGTTAATTAATTGGTCTTATTTGATGAATTGTTTTTAAAGTATAAAAGCGTGTTTTTCCTTGTATTTAGAATCAGGTATGGTCTCAATTCATTGAGCATCACTTAATAAATCAACACGCTTAGAAAAATCAAAGCTTTGCTTCCCCAAGAATTTTATCTTTCCTTTGTCACAGCTGTCTGTACCTGCTCCTGGTCTCTGAGATACAGATTTGACTTCAGGTCTGCCTAGAGAACACAGCCAATGAATCACTAAGATACAGTCTGGCTTGTGAGCCTGGAGAGACATAGGAAGTATGATGCAAAGTGAGGTGAACAGAACCGGGAGAACATTGTACCAGTAACAACAATAATATGATGATGGACTGTGAATGAATTCACTGCTATCAACAATTCAGGGATCCAGGACCATTCCAAGGGACTCAGGACAAAAAGAGGCCCTCCAACACCAGAGAAGGGACAGATGGAGTCTGAATGCAAATTGAAACATATCATTCTTTATTTTAATTCCTCCATGAATTTTTGATAAAATTTTTGATAAATGTTGATAAATAATCTTGTGAAAGCAAAATTTCATAGTATGATAAACAAAAAATTTATATTTTATGATTATATATATATATATATATATATATATATAATTTATATCATATTGAGGAAGGGAGAGAGCATGGTTTGTGAAATACCAGAAAACAAGTATTAAAAATTGCATGGACGTGTAATCTGGTAAAAAAATAAGATTTATACATTTAAAAAAAGTTATAGTCCATCACTGTAGAAAATTTGGTCAGGAAAATTTTTAGTTGTGTGTTGGTTGCAATGCTTGTAGGGTCATAAAGAACTGTGTACAGAAGGATTCTGTGCATTTAATCTAAGCAGGATGGAGGCAGTTGACAGGTTTTGTTATTTGTACTGAAATACGCAAGTTATTTGACCCTTATAGATGGTAGATGGTCAAATGTTTTTCTCTGTCTCTATCAGGTTGTAGGCCTGTCCCTTAGGCCCAACACAATCTGACTGCTGTCTTATTTAAACAAAAAAAGTGTTATTTGAGTGTTTTCACACAGGGAAAGGAAGGAGGACCAAGAGAGGTTTCCCTAATCTCAAATTCTCTAGATCTCCCCCAAGCTAAGAGACCTTCACAGATCTGCCTTCTGTTTCTTCCAGCTTCTTAACTCTATAATGACTGTCTCTTAACCCCCTAAATTCTATCCAGCTTTCCTGACTTTTGGCCCCCCTAAATAGTACTGCTAGGAAAAAATAGTTCAGGTTGCTTTGATAGAGTGAAGGTGAATGGTAAAGTCACCCAAAGGGTCCAGCCAAGAGGCTGCAGGCTTCGCTTGATGACAAGAGATCTTTCTGGCACAGGTTGGCTCTTCTCAGTAAATATGATAACTAGGAAACAGGAACTCAGGAACACAGTCAGTAGGAGCAGCTGTAAGTCTGGTAGATAAATCTCTATTTGGAGACTGAATAGAAGATGGGAGAAATCACAGGTGCAGGACAAATGGCTTCCAACTGAAAGTCCATTATTTTCCCTGGCAGGAAGTGAAGTCTCCAAGCTCCCTCAGAGGCAGGAATCAACCTCCCCCTCCAGCACTCCGTTCTTCTCTTTTATATTTTCCTGGCAATCCTTGGAATTGTGAAGATTAAAATTCTCTCCCCTGATTATGAAGATTAAATTGTAACCCCTGTCTATTTTTAGATCTAATTACCAAAAGGGTAAGCATCCCACTTAATTATTAAGTGGGAGGTCTGTGACCCATGTGTGCAACAGTGGGTAACGAATCAGAATTAAACTAACTACCCCTGGGTAGTCTTAAAGCAAAACTTCAATTGTGATTGGTAGATGTAAAATTAGGGGAAGACACAGGAAGTGATGCAAAAGAAGCATCTTTAAAAGGAGCTGTCACTTCCTGTGAGAGACAGTTCTTCATTTTTTGGAAGTGGAGATTGGAAACAATTTTTCATTCTTTGGAGTGGAGGCTGGACCTGAGTCCCTGTTCCTAGTGAGGCTGTTCTAAAATCTCTTCCTTTGAGTGAAAAGGTGCTGGATTTTCTGAAAAACAAACAAACAAACAAACAAAACTCCCCCCAACTTAGGAGAGACTTACTTCTTGAGAGAGACTTAGATATCTTACCTTATCTTCTCTCTGATTTTCTTACTTCACTCTTTCTACATTTTGTAAATAAATTGTAAATAAATCTCTTTGGAATAAATTAAGTTCCTAGCAACCACACTCTTAAATAATGCAGTCCAACCTCTTAAAAATTAACTCTTTTCCTCCCTTACAGAATTTAATCCCAAGTGTTCTGTGCATGAGCCACCCTGGATTGAAACCCAAGCCTCTGCCTTTTGCAAACCTTCTCTCTTGCTTTTTCTCATTCCCATAGTTCTTGATGGAGATAATTTGGTGAAACTGTACATTTCAACCACAAGATTGGCTTTCCTCCAAAAACGTTAATCAATTTGCTTAGGGTCACATAACCAGTATGTCAGAAAAAAGTATTTGAACACAGGTCTTCTTGGCTCTGAGGATGGCTTTCTATATATACTAGATAAGAGTTTTTTTTTTCTTTAATTATTAAATTAATTAATTTAGAATATTTTTTTCATGGTTACATGATTCACATTCTTTCCCTTGCCTCCTTCCCCCTCCTCCTATAGCCAACCAGCAATTCCACTGAGTTTTATATGTCTCATTGATCAAGACCTATTTTTATATTATTAATATATGCAATGGAGTGATCTTTAGTCTACATCCCCAATCTAGAAATGAGTTTTTGAAGAAATACAAGCGATTGACATGAAAAGAAATTCCAAATTCCTGTAAGAGATATGCCCATTGAAACAAATCTGAAGTTTCTTCTCATACCAATTAAGTTTGAAAACATGAGAAGAGGGAAACAGTGGCACACTAGTATACCATTAGTTGAGTTATAGATTGGCTCAAATCTTCTGGGGAAAAATTTGGAATCATGAAAGGACAACAAACTATTTACAACCTTCAATCTAGTAATCCTGGCAGGCATCTAAGTGGAACATTGGATAAAACACTGGACTGGGAGACAGAAAGACCTGAATTCAAATCTGGCTTCATGTGCTTAACTAGCTGGTGATTCTGGGCAAATTGATTAACCCCTCTCTGATTCTCTTTCTTCATCTGTAAAATTAAGATTAAATATATCACCTACCTCGTAGTTCTGGCATGAGAATCAAATGAGAATAATATTTGTCAAGTATGCAGATATTAGTAATTATTATCTTACCAAGAGGCATAGAATTCAAGGGGACCAGTGACAGAAATTGTCCAAATTGTTGGTTGAAAACAAACAAAACAGCAAAAAATTTTAGAAAGTTTATTTTTTATTTATTTAGAAAATAAGTTTAGAAAGAAGTTATTAAGTCATTTGGCATAGGACAGAGCTGTATAGGTAGTCTGTTCCCTAAAACCTCTATGAGTGACACATTATATAGAATTCAAACAAAGAAGCAAAAAACAACCAAAACAGTTGACCAATAGGCTTGCACAAAATGAATTTCCAAATAAGGAATAAATTGCTTGAGGCAGCACAGTAAATGAGAATAGATAGGATCTTCCAGAGTTCAAATCCGGTCTCAGACACTTACCAGTTGTATGACTGAGGGCAAGTCACTTAATTCTATTTGCCTCAGTTTCCTTATCATTCAAATGAACTAAGGAAGGAAATAGCAAACCACTCCAGTATCTTTGCCAAGTAAACTACCACAGAGATGGTAGAGAGTCAGATGTAACTGAACAAACAACTGAACAATAAAAATAAAAAAGGTGGCTTAAAATACTTATTTCAGAAAATTGGAAATTTCTTGTATCAATCTTCAGATCCCCTGGAAACATTCTGGGGTCAGTATGACCTCCATGTCCTGAGTGAAGTAATTTACAGCTCTGATCTCTAAGCAATCCAAGTCTGGTTTCTTGTCACAAAAGGCTAGATTCAGACAGTTGAATGCTTTCCCCTCCTTTTAGGTTTCTAAAGCCCAGTATTCCTGTGCTAACAAACACAGCTATAGCAGCAAGTGTTTAGTTTTAAAGCAGATTGAGTCTTGAAAGGTAGAAGCATCCCCTTCAGTGTCCATCTTATGAAGAGCTTGGCAGAATTCTTTTAAGGAGGGATCTTCTCCTAATGAATCAGAGTGAGGAAGATTAAACTGAGTACAGAAAGCATCAGGGGCCATGGCAGAAGGCTTAGACTTGCACTGGGAAGCAAGGCCACTCCATAGAACAGTATCCCAAGCATTGAAAGCAACAGCAGAGAAAAACACAATCTGTTGGAGCTATCCAGTAGGAGGCTGCCATGACCTCAACCAAATTGCATGATCAAGCATCACCAATGAGGATTGTCAGATACATGAAGTCAATTTCTACAGGTCCTCTAGGTGGATTTCAGTAAGGTGACTATTGTCTAAAATATTAGAGCAACACATGCCTGGAGAGTCTTGGCAACTATGGTTATTACTGAGGAAAGGTAATCAATGGCAGTCCTATTCTCTAAAACAGCCCATCTTAATTCTGGACTTAGAGATGAGATCATGGTGGATATGAGATTTATCACTGGTAGGTCTTCCCTTCTGATTACAAATTCAAATGGTTTGGTGTAGTATGTTGTGGTAAACTTTTTTGCAGTGATTGACTTACACCCAGTTTGCAGTATGGGTGATAAAAATCATCTGTGGTGGATGAGACCAACAGGGTTCAAGGCTGTGTTTCCTCCTGAATTACTCAATGCAAACCCAGATTCCTGGTTCCTATGAGTAGGTAGCATGGCTCTGTGGAAACCTGTGATGGACATATAGTGCCACCCTGGATGTTCTTGAGAGTGGCATGTAAAACAATTAATAATGAATTCTATTTTTTGTTAGTAATCTACTTTGGTGAAATCGTTTTCCTCTTATCCTCTCAAGGTCACACTGAAACAGCCTGCTTCCAAGCATCCTCTCTAATCTATCAAACTGGGCTGGGATCCTTTTCTTTTGATAAAACCTGGAAAGGATTAAAGGCAGGGCCGATCAGCTATGGTGAACTCTGCCCCATTTGAGAATAAATTGACCCAACCATGTGGCAGCGGATGGATATGTTGGCATCTTCCTTATTTAGGCAGAGGCCAACCTCCCCTGTGATACAATAATGAGGGAGGAGAGTTGATCTCTCTAAGTCTACCTTCTCATTAGCTATTTACCAAGTAGAGATGTTTTGGGATGTCCAAGGAAGGGACAGAATAATGAATTCTGAAATGGTATTTATAGATTTGTGTTAAGGAACTTCCTAGCTTTTTATTTTCAAAAGGATCATAGGCTACTAATTTACTGGTTATATGCTAGCCTAATGGATAAATTGATATTTTTACCCCAAAACTAATCTCTTGAATATTTTCATCATAATACCTGAAATGCAGACCAGTAAGATAACAGAGTCATTTAATACCAAACTGTTCAGGGTAGTTCTAAGTTCAGGGCCTTCCAAGAAGGACTTTATGGAGGGTATAGATCTAATTCTCTGTTGGTCAGATTTTGAGCTTCCATAAGACCCCATGTTAGGATCTTATACCCTATTTGTTCACATGTTTTAACCAACTTTGCTGTAAACTTTGCTTGTTTTTTCCTCCTGCATTTTCCTGATGACTTGGGCTGTAGCTACAGGGTAGCTTCTATTGTATGCACAGACTCTTTTCTATCTAAGGAATGATTTGACCAGTAAAATATGTCCCCATCTGAATCTATGACCATAGAGACTCCAAACCTGGAGATGAATTCTTAAGAAATTTCTTTACAACAGGGATGACATCAGTCTTTCTGCAAGGGAATGCTTATGTCCATCCTGAGAGTATATCTAGCATAAGCAGTCCTAGTTGTACTTATATCCTTCCCTAGGAAGAAGTTCAATGAAGTCCATCTGAATGTTTACAAAGCGGTTCCTAGGGGAGAAAAATTAATCTTGAATTGTATTATTTATTGGTAATATTTCTATGTGAAATAATTCATTTCATCCAAGCTCCTTGGCCTTCTAAGGTCAGGCTGAAAGTCCACTTTCTAGTTTGCTTCCAGGCCTCAAGGTATCTAACTGGAGTAGATCCTTTAGGCTATTGTTAGAGGTGACCTGGCAAAGGAGAGACCTTCTGCTTCTTCATCTTTAAACAACAACACTCAATCTGAGGCATCTGAAAGCAGAGTGGATTATTTCCCTAACTGGGTAAAAATACACCCCTCCTGTGTTGAAATGATGGTGGAGAAATTGAGATATCTAAGTCCATCTCCTCTTTCAAAATATCCACCAATGGGCAGAGAGTGGTTTGTAAATTTTAGTATATACTGTAGTTGTAATGGAATACTATGGTACTATAAGAAATGATGAGCAAGAGGAGCTCAGAAAAACCTGGAAAGATTCACACAAATTTATAAGGAGAAAAGTAAGCAGAAACAAGAGAACATTGTATATAGTGACAGCAATGTTGTATGATAATCAACTGTGAATAAGTTAGCTATTCTCAGTAATACAATGGTCCAAAAAAATCCCAAGGAGTCATTATAAAAAAATGCCATTGGTGGGAAGATGGTGGGATAGGGTATAAAAAGTCTTGTCCTTTCAATACACACCACAAAAAATAAAAAAAAAAATAACTTCCCAGAATGAATGCTAACAGGATCAAACCCAGACAGGACTCAGAAATGAAGTTAAATGGGCAAGGACAAGGGAGAAAGGCTCCTGACTTCCTTGGCCTAGGTCCGAGGAGCAGAAACAGAGCAAAAAGCTTAGAATAAACAACACAATTCCTGAGGGCAGGATTGCCAACCTCATTTTGTTTGCTGAGCCCCAAAGCCAGTAATATTTATCTGGAATCCCCAGGTAGAAGACTTTGGGAACAGCTGTGTCATTGCTTGCCTTGGCACAGGAGATAATATAAGAATAGATGGGATTCCCAGAAAGTAATATTAAAAGAAAAAGAGTTTAGACACCATACTCCAATAAATCATTAAGGAAAACTGTCCAGAAATTTTAGAATTAGAAGATAAAATGAAATTGATAGAACCAACCGATCACCACCTCAGAGAGCCAAAGATAAAAATACACAGAAATATTATTGATAAATATTGTATAACTCCTAGGTGAGAGAAAAAATACTATAAGAAACAAGAGGGAAAAAGTAAGTACTGTGGGAGTCAGAATAACATAAGACCTAGCAGCTGCAATGTTAAAAGAAAACAACACTTAGAACAAAGAAGTTTGTCAAACAAAAGAACTTGCCTTACAACTAAGAATAACATATCCAGCAAAACTGAGCCTAATTATAAAAAGTAAAAAAAAATGGATATTTAATGAACTAAAGGAGTTTCAACCTTTCTTGAGGAAAAACACAGAACAGTAGAAAATTTGATCTACAAGAAACATACAAAGGTAATAATGAAAGATTAAACATAAGCCATCCAAAACGTCACAATGTTTGATTCTTATATGGAAAAATGTTATCTAGGACCCCTGGGAACAGCATCATTGCCTGGATATTTTGAAGGGGGGTGTATATAGATGGAAAACTTCAAGATGAGATGCAATGGAATGAGCCAAAATGGTAGTGGAATAGATCAGGATGAGGTGGGGTGGAATGGCTATTTCATGTGGAGGAGAAATGTGTAGAACTTCTAGGGGGAAGGGAGGAGGAAGAGGAGAACTGGTAGTACTAGAACCCTAACTTCATCAGATCTGGGATAAAGAGAGACCAAGATATACAGTTAGAAGAGTAAAAATTTGCTTAAACTACAGAGAAACAGGAGGGAAAGGGGAGGAATCAGTAAAGGAAAACTCCTTAATGGACTGAGGGATTAAGAGAAGGAAGAATAGATTAAAAGAAAGAAGGACAAAAGGATAAGAAAAGGGAGTACATATCAAGTAAAGATAAAGGAGCACATATAAAGATAATTGGTGGTTAAAATGAAGGGTTAAGGGAGGGATTCTAAGGATAAGGGAGGGATTTTTACAAATGAACTCATAATAAGAAATAGAAGGGCATGATAGGGGGTAGAAGATTTTGGAAAGGCAGATAGAACAGGAACTAAAAGGTAAGGGTGAAAGGACAAGGGAGGGACCCTGAGAAAAATGGACCAATTTGGAACTAGGAGGACAAAGGGAGAGGAAAAAAGGAAAGGCAATATTTCTAAAAAGTGGTATGAATTTAAGAGAAAGAGGACAGAATAAATTGAACATATGAAGAGTAATGCAGCAAAAAGAAAGTAAGAAAGCTTTGTGAGAAAAAAGTAGAATGGAAGTAATACACAGCTAATAATTCTGACGTTGAATGTGAATGGAATGAATTCACTCATAAAATGAAAAGAGAGAGCAGAATGAATCAAAAATCAAAACCTGACAATATTGTTAAAAAAACAACTTAAAAATGAGGTACATATCCAGAGTAAAAATAAAGGGCTGGAGCAAAATCTATTATGCTTTAGTTGATACAAAGAAAACAGGGGTAGCAATTATAATTTCTGACAAAGTTAAAGCTAAAATAGATATAATCAAAATAGATAAATAAGGAAACTCTTATGTTAAATGATATCATAGATAACAAAACATTATTAGTTTTAAAACTCTATGCACCAAGTATTATAGCATCTAAATGTTTATAGGAAAAATTAAATGAATTACAGATAGAAATAAATAACAAAACAATAATAGTGGGGCACTTTAATCTCCCCCTCTAAGAATTGGATAAGTGTAATTAAAAATAAATAAGAAAGAAATCAAGAAGATTAATAGAACCTTGATAAATGTTTGAAGAGAATTGAATGGGAACAGAAAAGATTATACCTCTTTATTAGAAGTGTGTGGCAACCTTCACAAAAATTAGCCATATATTAGGGCACAAAAATATAGCTAAATGTAGAAAAGTAAAAATATTAAATGCTACCTTCTCAGACAATAATGCAATAAAAATTATATGTAATAAGGGACCACAGAGACAAAAAGTAAAAGCTAGAGACTAAATAACTCAATCTTAAAGAATGAGTGGGTTAAAGAGCAAATTATTAAAACAATAAATAATTTAATTAAAGAAAATGCTAATAATGAGATATACTAAAACTTATGGGTTACAACAAATGCAGTAAGTAGAGGAAAATTTATATCTCAAAATACTTATATGAAAATAATAGACAAAGAAAAGATCAATAAATGCAATTTAAAAAACTAGGAAAAGAACAAATTAAAAAATCCCCAACTAAATACCAACTTGGAAATCTTAAAGATTAAGTTGAGATCAATAAAATTGAATGTAAAAAATACCATTGCATTTATAATTGAATCTAGAAGTTGGCTTTATGAAAAAAAATCAACAAAATTGATAAATCATTGGCTAATTTACTAAAACAACCGAGAGAAGAAAAACAGATTACTGGCATTAAAGACAAAAAGGGAAATATGTCACCAATGAAGATGAAATTAATTAATAGGAGTTATTTTACTCAATTATATGAAAACAAATTTAATAATGAAAGAAAAATAGTAAAATACTTACAAAAATACAAGAATCTAAACTATCAGAACAAGAAATTGCATACCTAGATAAATCTATTTTAGGAAAAGAAATTGAGTAAGCCACAAATGAACTTGCTAAGAAAACAGCACCAATATCAGATGAATTGTCAATCAAATTGTACCAAACATTTAAGAATCCACAAATTCCAGTATTAAACACATTATTTAAAATAACATGCACAGAAGAAGTTTTACCAAACTCCTTTTATGAAACAAATATGGTGCTGATAACTAAATCAGATAGTACAAAAATAGAGAAAGAAAACTATAGACCAATCTCATGAATGAGTGATGCTCTATAGTGATGAATGTTTAGGATGTAAAAATCTTAAACAAAATACTTAGGAGACTGGAACAATATATCACAAAGATAATATATTTAGACCAAGCAAGATTTATACCAGGAATGAAGAAATGACTTAATACAAGGAAAACTATCACCATAATTGATAATATCAATAACAAAAGTAACAAAAACCATATCATTATGTCAACAGATGCCAAAAAAACCTTTTAGCAAAATACAATACTCATTCCTATTAAGATCTCTGGAAATGATAGATATAAATTGATATGTTTTCTTAAAATGATATGAAGCTTCTACTTAAAAGCATTAACAAGTATTATCTGTAATGGAGAAAAGCTAGAAACAAGGATGCCCATTATCACCACACTAAAACTATTAACATAGTATTAGAAATGATAGTAATAGCAGTAAGAGAAGAAAAAGGAATTAAAGGAATCAGAATGGGCAAAGAGGTAATGAAATCGTCTCTATTGATGACATGATTGTATATGTGTAAAATCTTAGAAATTCAACTAAAACAGTTGAAATTGTCAACAATGTAAGCAAAATAACAGGATATAAAATAAATCATCAGCATTAAAAACATTAATGACAAAGTTCTTCAAGAAGAGGTAGAAAGAGATACTCCATTCAAAATAATCACCGAATAAAATACCTGAGAGTATACCTGCCAAAACAAACCCAGAAATTACATGAATATAGTAATTAAAAATGTTTTTATTTAGATATTTTCCCATGGTTACATGATTCATGTTCTTTCCCTCCCCTTTCTTCTTCCCCTGCCCAGAGCCAACAAGCAATTCCACTGGGTTATACATGTATTATCACTCAATACTTATTTCCATATTAATCATTTTTGTAATAATATTTTAAAAACCCAATTCCCACATCCAATACCCATATAAACATGTGAGAAATCAAATGTTTTCCTTCTGCGTTTCTATTCCCATAGTTCTTTTGATGTGGATAGAGTTTCTTCTCATAAGTCCCTTGGGATTGTCCTGGATCATTGCATTGCTATCAGTTGCAAGTCTCTGTGTACAATGCTCTCTTGGTTCTACTCATTTCATTCCATATAAGTTCATGGAGGTCTTTTCTGCTCTTATGGAAATCAAGCAGTTTATTATTCTTTATAATGCAATAATTATAAAACACTTTTTATACAACTAAAGTTAGATTTAAATAATTGGAGGAATATTAATTGTCCATGGATAGGCAGAGCTAATAAAATTAAATTTGCAATGCTACCTAAAATAATCTATCCATTCAATGCTATCCCAAACAAAAAATAATCTATCTATTCAATGCTATCCCAACTAAATTACCAAAAAAACCCAACAAAATTCATTAGGAAGAATTAAAGATCAAGAAGATCAATGGAAACAATGCAAAAACCACAAAAACAAAGGAAGGAGGTCTGGCAGTATTAGATTTTAAATTATATTATAAAGCAATTAGGGGTGGAAGTTGTCTCCCCTGCTTCCAATCACAAATCCAGGCGGTCCTCAAGGAGTAAGGTATGGAGAAGAACAGATAAGGGTCTCATAGTGGCTAAGGAAGAAAGGTAGACCAGTGGAACAGAACAGACATACAACAAACAGGAACAAAATATTATCATAATCTTGTATTTGACAAAATCATAGATCCAGATTTTAGGGATAAGAAATCATTGTGTGGTAAGAATTTCTGGGATAACTGGAAACAACTGTGGCAGAAATGAGTTATAGCTCAGTATTTTATACCATTTGCTAAGATAAGATAAAAATGGATCCATGATCTAGACATAAAAAGAGATACCATAAGCAAATTAAAAGAATAGGGAATATATTACCTATCATATTTATGGAAAGGAGAGGAATTTATGAATCAACAAGAGATGAAGAGCATTGTGAAATGTAAAACTGATAATTTTTGAGTATGATAAATTGAAAAGTTTTTGTAGAAATAAAATAGATGTTTGCAAAATCAGAAGGAAAGCAGAAAGTGCCCAGGGATCACAGACTAGACTTTCTCTACAAGTGCTTTAAGTGGTAGTCATAGAGACAACTAGTCTCCAGGCTAGGGGATCCAGACAAATAATGCAATAGGACACAGGCTGAGATCTGTCTCCATGGGCTTTAGTTAGAACTCCTAAGGTGAAGAAAAGAGAATAAAAATAATACATACTATGATAATATAAAAAATAATAACAGCCACAAATTCAAGAGAAAAAAGTATCCAAGTATAACAAATCCAAAGGGAACTCAAAAGCAGAGGATGCTTATGTTAGCATACATATGTTAAGAAAAATTTGTAAACACATATTATGTATTATCACAGGGCTAAGTATAGAAATGCAGAGAATCAAAAATAGCCCCTCTTCTCAAGGAGTTTACAGTCTACTGGAGTGAATAAAGTTAACATTTAGAAAATAAAATAAATAGCATAACTATGAACTATGAACTAGGCTACAATATTTCTTTTCATGCTATAGAATGTCATTATGGACCCATGCTTCATTTGTTTTTCATCACACAGCACCTCATCAATAATTTTGAATTTTTAGATCATTCAGTTGCCTCACTACTTGACTGAGTTTGATGCATCTTGAATAAACATCACCATGGGTACCAAATCATTCCCCCAAAAAAGAACTCCAGAAAAGAACTCTGGAGGCAAACATTTACTTTTTCATGCTCCAAGAAGTGTGAAGGGCTTGTTATAATTAGGGATCCCTGGGGTGGGAGCAGCAACAAGGGAGTACTAGGGGTAAGTGAGTGCTTCCTTTGCCTCTGGGGTCCATGGAAAGGGTGGACAGTCTGGGACGTTCTTGTTGGTGAGTCCCCAAAGGGCCCACAATTCTTTCTTAATCTGCTATAAACTGGTGATGCCTTGGACTTGTTCTGATGAGAGGTATCACTAACTCTCCACAATGATAAAAACCTAGGTAATGAACTGAGGGAAGCTTTCTTTGACTTACCTTATGTTCTAAGTCAGATAAACAAATTTATAGGGCTACAAGTATCTTCCTGATATGAGGAGCAAAGCAGGGGGTGGCTATCCACATGCCAAATCCAAGAGGATCCCTGGGGAGCTGAAGGATTGGAGATCCCATTATATCGGAGTGGTAAAGATGGGTGGAGGATCTTACAAACTCTGAGGGAGACAAGTCAAGGTGTACTGCTTCCCTTTAAAGGTAAAAGATGGATGGGGATGGTGAAAAAAATGGTCTGCATCTGGGGAAATAGAATAGAGAACTGTTAAAGGATTGGATGCCATTAGATGTAGGGGAACCATCAAAAACTTATTGAGCCTGAGATTTTGAACAAAATGAACTTGTTTCCCTTCAGGTGTCAATTTCCCTAGTTTGGGATCTCATAGGAAAGGAGCTCTTATCCTCACCAGAACTCCATGTGATGAGATCATGAAGAACAAGTATAACACTTTTTTTCCTTGTAGGGTAAGGGGTACTGTTTGCCAGAGGGGAAAGGCAAGTATTTTTTCTAATGGATAATAATAGGATCCTCTCTGACAGAGCTATTCCTGCTCCCCAGAGGTCCACACTGCTGGAGTCATGAGACGTTCACAGAATCCAAACCAGGAGGAATGAGGAGTAAGGAAAAAGGGTATTGTAAATTTCAAATACTCCTTAGTAACCCTCCCCCCCCCCAAGAGAAGACATCTTGACCCAGCCAATTAATGGAGGTCATTCAATGTATAAGAAACTGATCCTGTGCCTCCCAATCTGGTAGGGAGACATTCAAGGGTTCAGATATAGGATATGGGATAGACTAGTCCTCAGTTCTAACACCCAAGACAGAGTCACTAGAAAGCAGAGAGGTGAGAAAATCAGCCATATGTAACAGAGAACTAGTAACACCAATGTCCACTACATATGGGGAAGTTCCTCCTAGCAATAGGCTCAGAAGGGAACAGGACAGTGGGCAGTGGAAGAAAGGTCTGCAGGGGGCCTCTGTTTGGCTATCTCATATTTCCTTAAGGCTTAGAGATGGTGTCTTTTCCCTCCTCTGAGGGGCACCATTTTTCCAACTCCTCTTCTGCTTCCAATAAGCACAGGTATGTCTGGGGAAAGGACTATGGGCATACCTACACCCCCTTTCCAGAGCACCTGCTGGGGAAAGATGTTTTCTTCTGGGAAGGGAAAGAGATCTTTCTGCCTATTGTAAGGATAACATAACAAGCTCTTCTTCCCATTTTTCTTTTTCAGTCTCTTCCTTTTCCTAAAGCCCTGAGATGACTGGTGATACTTCCTGGAGAAGAGCCTCATGTATACTAATCAGGGCTTTGGGGGCATCTGTCTTGAGTGATTTTCAGAAGCCATTAGCAAAATGAGCATTCAGGGTTACTTTTTTCTTCTTCTGTAGGTTCCATTAGACTGCAGTGATATTTGTATCAGCTCTGAAGTCTAGAGAAATAGTCCCAAGGGGGTTCATCTTTCTGCTGGACAGAGCTGTTAATTTCACCCTCTTCTACTCTGGGGAACATTTCTCTGAAAGCTCCAGTTTAGCCTGAAGTCCTGTGACTTGATTAGGTCTCAGGGAGTTTCTTTGAGCCATCCTGACTTATCATGTAGTCAACCTCATAAATCCCTTCCAAGCAAGAAGATTCAAAGCTAGTTTGTGTTCACCCAAGAAAGATGATAAGCCTCAAGGATAGATTACAGGAGCCCCATCAATTCATTGGGTTTATCTCGGATTTTTGGGATGTAACTCTATAAGTGCTCAGGTCATATGAATTAATCAAGGGGTTCCAAACTGTTTTGGAAACTCTCTTAAAGGGACAGAAGTAGCAGTCTCACTATGACCTCTGTCCTTAGTCCCTTGAACTTTCTTTACCTGACTTGTATCCTTATGCCTTAGCCAGAATTTATAAGGGTTCTGACAGTCATCTGGTAGTCCTTTATGTCCTAAAATGTCCCAAGTGTTCATTTTTGGAAAGATCATGAGCCTAGGGGTGGAAGTTATCTCCTTTACTCCCAACCATAGATCCAGGAGGTCCTCAGGGAGTAGGGAATGGGGGTAGAGTGGACAAGGGGCTGAAATACTCATATAATCTGCATTTCTCAGCCTTCTGTGGCAGTTGGTAACATCTCCCCTCAATCCTTCAACTGAATTTTTATTCTTTTTATTTTTTGCACTTTTTAATTTAATTTAATTTTATTTTATTTAGTCAATTTTGAACATTATTCCTTGGTTACAAGAACCATATTCTAGCCCTCTTTCCCATATCCCCACCCTTCCCGTAGCCCACACACAATTTCATTGGGTATTACACATGTCTTTGATCAGAACCCATTTCCATGTTTTTGGTGTTTGCATTAGGACGTTCATTTAGAGTCTACATCCCCAACCACATCCCGTCAACCCATGTAATCAAGAAGTTGTTTTTCTTTTGTTCAGTTGAATTTTTAAAATAATTTCCTTTTTAGCTTCCTCTCATTTTCCTCATGGCTGCAAACAATAGACTGCATTTTCTTTTTAGTTGCCGTCTCATAGGAAAGGAAATAAATGTCCTTCTGGCAGGAATGTTTAATCTCAAGAGCTCTTCTCAAAATAGACTAATTTCTCTAGGTCAGCCTTTCTTTGGGAGAATGGTAAAGTGGGATTGCCCCTGGTATTTCACATTGTATGAGCCTTGGAGCTCAAACATCTCAACCATGGACATCTCAGGGTAGATTTTAGAGCTAGGATGACTCATTGTGAGAGACAAGTATGCAAACACTAAACAAAACAAGACAAAGCCACGGAGAACCTAGAGAGGGAAAAAAGGGGCCTATCCATTGTTGGGGTACAAATTTTCAGCCTATGAATGCCTAACCATGGTAAACAATTAATTTGACTAATATACATTTGGGTTTTCCTCATTAACTTGGGGTTGGCCCAAGTGAATGGGTATAGAAGGGATGTTAGGTGACCAATTTGTCAGAGTTGCTCAAGCAGGTCAAGATAATATCCAACACAAATATCTAGCAAAATATTTTCCTGGGGGGCAGGGGTGTCACGTGGGTCAATGGGTAGTGCTTGGAGCATCTGAGTCCTGGATTGTGGTGCCATATTCACCAGAATATCAAGAAGGTTGTCTCCTGTATATATAGTTATAGATTAGGTATCCAGTTTATTTCAAATAGTCACAGGAGAGTTGAGGGAAGAAAATACAGGAAGAAGAAGAAAAATAGAGAGAAAGATAAGCTGGAAGGTAGAGCCAAATTTTAACTGATTGCAGCAATGCCCTCAGAGCCCTCTGAGCCAGTACAAGACAACAACTAATTTGCCAATATAAGTGGCTAGACTAGTTCCTGGTTCTAGTGTCCACTATGTGGATAGTGACTGCTTTGGGCCATCTGCTAACCCAGTGTTACAGTAGGCAAACAGAGGTAACTGGTTTACCGAGCATCACACAATTAGTAAATATTTAGAGTTAGATTTGAACTCAGGAAGATGATTCTCCTAACTTCAGAGATGGCACTCTATCCAGAGTTGATGGGGGCTTTCTGAATCCTTTTCAGAGGTGCTCGTCCATCTTTGGTGTCTACCTGCTACTTACCTCTCATCTGTGTCTCCAAGAAGCTACCACAAGTGCAGTGGTCATATCCCAGAGAAACCATCTCTACAGGTGGGATAAACCTGGTTGAAGACAACTAAAAGGTCTCATACTCGTTGGTGAATTGGGGGGATTTTACCCCAGTCATATGAAGATTTCCCCAGCAGAATGGATAGATGAGAACAATTCATTCCACTAGCTATGAAGGCAGCTGAAGCAAGCACCGCAGAATGCTTAGAGCTTTGTTAGACATCGAAGAAGCCAAGATCATCGTCTCTAATGGAAGCCATCACCAATCATCTTACTTTTCTCTTGCCAATGGAGTTTGATGACTCTGGAAGAAAGAGCAAGGCTGGGGACTTTGTACAATTCTGCCTCACTTAAATCCAGTTTATGTGTGAGTCAAAAGACATGAAGAGTAATGTCATTCTGGTCCTCTTTAAGTAGGAAGGACAACAAGCAACCAAATACCAGTGTGAACCATGGTCTTTAATGGAAGATAGATAGCTTGACACATTTTTAAGCTTTGAGCACACTATTCACACCTCATGTCCTCCCTAAGACTTCATCCTTCCTAGTTTCCCCTAATTCCCTTGCCCTCTCCTTGTCCTACTTAGCTCTTTTGAGAGAGAAGAAGGAATGGTTCTTAAATTTAATGATACATTTTAAAATAAAAACCTTACTTTCACTTCCGGTTAAGATGGCGGCTTAGAGAAAGCTGAAGTTCAGATCTCCGGAAAACCCTTCCCGACTGATCTCAAACTAGAAGCTCCTAAGGCGCCGAAATTCAAAACGATCAACAGCACAGACCCTGGGAACCCTCCTCCTGGACCTGGACCCGGTTCAAAAGGTACGGCTCCCCTTAAAAGCCAGAACCCGAGATCCCTCGGACCTCAGGGGTAGGAGCGCAGAGTCCAAGGCTCCCGGAAGCGGCAGCCACGCCGGGCTCAGAGAGCAGGGTCTGAGGAACAACAACCCTCAGGGTCTTCTACCCAAGTCCCAGTCCGGGTGAAAGTTACTGCCTGGGGCTTCCGCTGCAAAGAGCCGCTGGGTCCGGGTGAAAGTTACTGCCTGGGGCCTCCGCTGCAGAGAGCTGGTCAAAACAACAGCAACCCTCAGGGCGGGCAAGACAGCCTCACGGGCTGGATCCTGCTATCCAAGTCTCAGTGAAAGTCTGTGCTCTCAGAGCTTGGGGAAGCGGCAGCCCATCCCCCCGCAGGCCGACGAAACAGCCTCACGGCCAGGGATTCTGAAGGCAACTTCCGGAAATCGAGCCAGGGGGAGAGTGTGGCCTCGTGGTCCAACCCTTCCATTCCAGTTCCAGTGAGGCATATTCAGTTTAACCCAGGGAACGCTCATAGAACCAACATCTGCCCAGGACTAAAGCCTCTGATCACCAGACAAAGACAAGAAAAGCCAATCCTCCACGTTCAGAGATGACAAACTCCACAGAAGCACAGAAGCCCCAAAATACCAAGAAAAATAAGAAGAAAGGGGTGACTCTGGACACATTCTATGGAGCCAAAATACAAAATACAGAGCAGATAGAAGAAGATATACAAGAAAATTCTCCAAAATCCTCCAAAGGAAATAGAAACTCTCCACAAACCCATGAAGAATTTGAATCAGAAAGGACCAAAAAGATGGAAGCCCTCTGGGAGGAAAAGTGGGAAATGATGCAAAAGAAATTCACGCATCTACAAAACCAGTTTGACCAAACTGTAAAAGAAAACCAGGCTTTAAAGCAAGAACTAATAAAGCAAAGCCAAAACACCAAGAAATTAGAAGAGAACATAAAATATCTCACCGACAAGGTGATAGATCTGGAAAACATGGGGAGAAGAGAAAATTTAAGAATAATTGGACTCCCAGAAAAGCCAGAAATAAACACCAAACTGGACA
Source organism: Monodelphis domestica (assembly GCF_027887165.1). Taxonomy (NCBI): domain Eukaryota; kingdom Metazoa; phylum Chordata; class Mammalia; order Didelphimorphia; family Didelphidae; genus Monodelphis; species Monodelphis domestica. Next base: position 237,084,137 of record NC_077234.1, read on the forward strand.
TGGTGATACAAGATATAATCAAAGAAAATTGCCCAGAGATTCTAGAACAAGGGGGCAATACATCCACTGACAGAGCTCACAGAACACCTTCTACACTAAACCCCCAAAAGACAACTCCCAGGAATGTAATTGCCAAATTCCAAAGCTATCAAACAAAAGAAAAAATCCTACAGGAAGCCAGAAAAAGACAATTTAGATATAAAGGAATGCCAATCAGGGTCACACAAGACCTTGCAAGTTCTACGCTGAATGATCGTAAGGCATGGAACATGATCTTCAGAAAGGCAAGAGAGCTGGGTCTCCAACCAAGAATCAGCTACCCAGCAAAACTGACTATATACTTCCAAGGGAAAGTATGGGCATTCAACAAAATAGAAGACTTCCAACTTTTTGCAAAGAAAAGACCAGAGCTCTGTGGAAAGTTTGATACCGAAAATCAAAGAGCAAGGAATACCTGAAAAGGTAAATATTAAGGAAAGGGGAAAAATGTTATCTTCTTTTACTCAAACTCTCTTCTATAAGGACTACATTTATATCAACCTATGTATACTAATATGTGGGGAAAATGTAATGTATAAATAGGGGGTAAAGAAAGACCAAATAGAATAATGGTTCTCACACAAAGATTCACAGGGGAAGGGGAGGGGAAGAAAACTCCTATAAGAAGGAGAGGAAGAGAGGGGGGGGGGGTTTACTTAAACCTCAATCTCAGGGAAATCAACTCTGAGAGGGAAAAACATCCAGATCCATTGGGATCTTGAATTCTATCTTACCCAACAAGGGTAAGGAGAAGGGAAAACCAAGGGGGAGAGGGGGAGAGGGAGAACAAAAAGGGAGGGAAAGAGAGGGGGGAGGGGGAGGGAACAAAAAGGGAGGGACTAAAAAGGGAAACATCAAGGGAGGGGACAAGGGGGACTGATTCAAAGTAAATCACTGGACTAAAAGGTAGAGCCGAAGAAGAAAAGGTTAGAATTAGGGAAGGCAATCAAAATGCCAGGGAGTCCACAAATGACAATCATAACTTTGAACGTGAATGGGATGAACTCACCCATAAAACGTAGACGAATAGCTGAATGGATTAGAATCCAAAACCCTACCATATGTTGTCTTCAAGAAACACACATGAGGCGGGTTGACACCCACAAGGTCAGAATTAAAGGATGGAGTAAGACCTTCTGGGCCTCAACTGATAGAAAGAAGGCAGGAGTGGTAATCATGATATCTGATAAAGCCAATGCAAAAATAGACCTGATCAAAAGGGATAGGGAAGGTAATTATATTTTGTTAAAAGGGACTCTAGACAATGAGGAAATATCATTAATCAACATGTATGCACCAAATAATATAGCACCCAAATTTCTAATGGAGAAACTAGGAGAATTGAAGGAAGAAATAGACAATAAAACCATACTAGTGGGAGACTTAAACCAACCATTATCAAATTTAGATAAATCAAATCAAAAAATAAATAAGAAAGAGGTAAAAGAAGTGAATGAAATCTTAGAAAAATTAGAATTAATAGACATATGGAGAAAAATAAATAGGGATAAAAAGGAATACACCTTCTTCTCAGCACCACATGGCACATTCACAAAAATTGACCATACATTAGGTCACAGAAACATAGCACACAAATGCAAAAAAGCAGAAATAATGAATGCAGCCTTCTCAGATCACAAGGCAATAAAAATAATGATTAGTAATGGTACATGGAAAACCAAATCTAAAACCAATTGGAAATTAAACAATATGATACTCCAAAACCGTTTAGCTAAAGAAGAAATCATAGAAACAATTAATAATTTCATCAAGGAAAATGACAATGGCGAAACATCCTTTCAAACCTTTTGGGATGCAGCCAAAGCGGTAGTCAGAGGCAAATTCTTATCCCTGAAAGCTCATATTAACAAACAAGGGAGAGCAGAGATCAATCAATTGGAAATGCAATTGAAAAAACTCGAAAGCGATCAAATTAAAAACCCCCAGCAGAAAACCAAATTAGAAATCCTAAAAATTAAGGGAGAAATTAATAAAATCGAAAGTGATAGAACTATTGATTTAATAAATAAGACAAGAAGCTGGTACTTTGAAAAAACAAACAAAATAGACAAAGTACTGGTCAATCTAATTAAAAAAAGGAAGGAAGAAAAGCAAATTCACAGCATTAAAGATGAAAAGGGGGACAGCACCTCCAATGAGGAGGAAATTAAGGCAATCATTAGAAATTACTTTGCCCAATTATATGGCAATAAATACACCAATTTAGGAGAAATGGATGAATATATACAAAAATACAAACTGCCTAGACTAACAGAAGAGGAAATAGAATTCTTAAATAATCCCATATCAGAAATTGAAATCCATCAAGCCATCAAAGAACTTCCTAAGAAAAAATCCCCAGGGCCTGATGGATTCACCTGTGAATTCTATCAAACATTCAGAGAACAGTTAACCCCAATACTATACAAACTATTTGACATAATAAGCAAAGAGGGAGTTCTACCAAACTCCTTTTACGACACAAACATGGTACTGATTCCAAAACCAGGCAGGTCAAAAACAGAGAAAGAAAACTATAGACCAATCTCCCTAATGAATATAGATGCAAAAATTTTAAATAGGATACTAGCAAAAAGACTCCAGCAAGTGATCAGAAGGATCATTCACCATGATCAAGTAGGATTCATACCAGGGATGCAGGGCTGGTTCAACATTAGGAAAACCATCCACATAATTGACCACATCAACAAGCAAACTAGCAAGAACCACATGATTATTTCAATAGATGCAGAAAAAGCCTTTGATAAAATACAACACCCATTCCTATTAAAAACACTAGAAAGCATAGGAATAGAAGGGTCATTCCTAAAAATAATAAACAGTATATATCTAAAACCAACAGCTAATATCATCTGCAATGGGGATAAACTAGATGCATTCCCAATAAGATCAGGAGTGAAACAAGGATGCCCATTATCACCTCTACTATTTGACATTGTACTAGAAACACTAGCAGTAGCAATTAGAGAAGATAAAGAAATTGAAGGCATCAGAATAGGCAAGGAGGAGACCAAGTTATCACTCTTTGCGGATGACATGATGGTCTACTTAAAGAATCCTAGAGATTCAACCAAAAAGCTAATTGAAATAATCAACAACTTTAGCAAAGTTGCAGGATACAAAATAAACCCACATAAATCATCAGCTTTTCTATATATCTCCAACACAGCTCAGCAGCAAGAACTAGAAAGAGAAATCCTATTCAAAATCACCTTAGACAAAATAAAATACCTAGGAATCTATCTCCCAAGACAAACACAGGAACTATATGAACACAACTACAAAACACTCGCCACACAACTAAAACTAGACTTGAACAATTGGAAAAACATTAACTGCTCATGGATAGGACGAGCCAATATAATAAAAATGACCATCCTACCCAAACTTATTTATCTATTTAGTGCCATACCCATTGAACTACCAAAATACTTCTTCACTGATTTAGAAAAAACCATAACAAAGTTCATTTGGAAGAACAAAAGATCAAGGATATCCAGGGAAATAATGAAAAAAAACACATATGATGGGGGCCTTGCAGTCCCAGACCTCAAACTATATTACAAAGCAGCAGTCATCAAAACAATTTGGTACTGGCTAAGAAACAGAAAGGAAGATCAGTGGAATAGACTGGGGGAAAACGACCTCAGCAAGACAGTATACGATAAACCCAAAGATCCCAGCTTTTGGGACAAAAATCCACTATTCGATAAAAACTGCTGGGAAAATTGGAAGACAGTGTGGGAGAGACTAGGAATAGATCAACACCTCACACCCTACACCAAGATAAATTCAAAATGGGTGAGTGACTTAAACATAAAGAAGGAAACCATAAGTAAATTGGGTAAACACAGAATAGTATACATGTCAGACCTTTGGGAGGGGAAAGACTTTAAAACCAAGCAAGATATAGAAAGAATCACAAAATGTAAAATAAATAATTTTGACTACATCAAACTAAAAAGCTTTTGTACAAACAAAACCAATATAACTAAAATCAGAAGGGAAACAACAAATTGGGAAAAAATCTTCATAGAAACCTCTGACAAAGGTTTAATTACTCATATTTATAATGAGCTAAATCAATTGTACAAAAAATCAAGCCATTCTCCAATTGATAAATGGGCAAGGGAAATGGATAGGCAGTTCTCAGATAAAGAAATCAAAACTATTAACAAGCACATGAAGAAGTGTTCTACATCCCTTATAATCAGAGAGATGCAAATCAAAACAACTCTGAGGTACCACCTCACACCTAGCAGATTGGCTAACATAACAGCAAAGGAAAGTAATGAATGCTGGAGGGGATGTGGCAAAGTAGGGACATTAATTCATTGCTGGTGGAGTTGTGAACTGATCCAACCATTCTGGAGGGCAATTTGGAACTATGCCCAAAGGGCGACAAAAGAATATCTACCCTTTGACCCAGCCATAGCACTGCTGGGTCTGTACCCCAAAGAGATAATGGACACAAAGACTTGTACAAAAATATTCATAGCTGCGCTCTTTGTGGTGGCCCAAAACTGGAAAACGAGGGGATGCCCATCAATTGGGGAATGGCTGAACAAACTGTGGTATATGTTGGTGATGGAGTACTATTGTGCTCAAAGGAATAATAAAGTGGAGAAGTTCCATGGAGACTGGAACAACCTCCAGGAAGTGATGCAGAGCGAGAGGAGCAGAACCAGGAGAACATTGTACACAGAGACAAACACACTGTGGTATCATCGAACGTAATGGACTTCTCCATTAGGGGCGGTGTAATGTCCCTGAACAACTTGCAGGGACCCAGGAGAAAAAAACACCATTCATAAGCAAAGGATAAACTATGGGAGTGGAAACACCGAGAAAAAGCAACTGCCTGAATACAGAGTTTGAGGGGACATGACAGAGGATAGACTCTAAATGAACACTCTAATGCAAATACTATCAACAAAGCAATGGGTTCAAATCAAGAAAACATCTAATGCCCAGTGGACTTATGCGTCGGCTATGGGGGGTGGGGGGAAGGAAAAGAAAATGATCTATGTCTTTAACGAATAATGCTTGGAAATGATCAAATAAAATATATTTAAAAAAAAAAAAAACCTTACTTTCTCTCCTAGAAACAACTTTAGGACAGAAGGGTAAGGATTAGACAACTAGGGTTAAGTGACTTGCTCTGGGTCACACAGCTAGAAAGTGTTGGAGGACAGATTTGAATCCAGGTTCTTCTGACTTGAGGTCTGGCTCTCTATCCCCTGTGCCATCTAGCGGCCCCTGAAGCTTTTTAAAAATTATTTAAATTTTTTATTGTATTTTTTCCAATTACATATAGAAACAATTTTTGACCATTGTTTTCTGTCATTTTTTGATTCAGACGCTATCCTTCCTCCCTTCCCTGAGATGGTAAATAGTCTGAAATAGGTTATATTTGTGCTTTCAGCCCTGCATTTTGTTTTTACACAATAGAAGCTTCCCAGTAAATATGAAAACCAAGCTCCTTACAAAATACATTCATTGACTGAAAAGTAATTAAGCAAAAGCACCTAATTGTCTGATTACAATGGATAATATCAGCCACTTTTCACTTTTATAATTTACAAATTGAGAAAAGATTTCTGCTTTTACTTTGATAGAATATACTAATGATTTCTATTATATTTGTTTAGTTTTGTTACCTCTGCTGTCAAATTTATTTATGTCATAGCAGCCACTGTGTGTGTATATTGTTCCTAGGCTTCTGCTCTCTTTCTTCCATTTTATCTCAAAACTTCTCATTTGTCCAGAATTTGTATATTCATCATTCCTCAGGATACAGCTCAAGTCCAATGCATCCACATACCATTGTTTCTTCAGCTATTCTGGACTTGTCAGGCACAAATTTTACATCCAGTATTTGTTATCTCAAAATGGCAGCTATAAATAACTTTTGTTTATATTTAGTGTTACAAAAGCCTTAGAGAAGCCTTTTTTTTTTTTTTAAACCATTACCTTCAGTCTTAGAATTGCCTCTAAGTATCAGTTCCAAGTCAGAAGAGGGCTAAGAGCTAAGCAATTGGGGTTAAGTGAATTGCCCAGGGTCACACAACTAGGAAGTGTTTATGGCCAAGGCTGAACCCAGGACCTCCTGTCGTCATCCTGGTTCTCTATCCACTGAGCCAAAGAGCTCATTCTTTAGTGAAGTTTTAAAACCAAATTTTAAAATTATGCCCAAACTTTATCAAAAGCATACATTCACACACACACAAATACACATCTTTTTTGATGTCACTCATTTCTTTGGGATATAGTGGGAATTCTTGGTCCAGAGAATAAAAGATTTAGGAACTTTTCTTGCAACATTTTAAATTTTAAATGAATATTGGAATTTTATCAGAGGGTTTGCTTTAAATATATTAAATCATATGTATCTTTTCTTATTTAGCTGCACTGATTTTATTTGTGCAAAAGCTTTTAAATTCAATTTAAATGGTAGAGGATCTTTATTTTGTCTTTATAATTTAGAATTCTTTATTCATAGTTATAGATGATATAACTATTTTACTCTAATCTTTAAAATGATTCAACTCTATATATTTAAACAAATTATTCATTGAAATTTTTTTGTGGTGAATATGAAATAGTGTTCTAAACTTTTTTTTGCCAGATTATTTTCTAATTTTTCTAGTGGGTCTTCTCAAAGAGTTTATTTCTTGAGTTTATCAAATATTAAGCTGTTATATGTATTTTATTCCTTCAAATCATAGCTAAAATTCTACCTTTTACATGAAATTTTTCTTGATCTTCCTTAATACTAGCACCTTCTCTCTTGATTATCTCTAATTTCTCCTATGCTAAATTTCTGCTTAGCATATGAGTTATTTTTGCAAAGTTCTTTGTATATCGTCTTCCCCATTACACTGTGTTCTCTTGAGAACTAGGATTGTCTTTTTCTTTGTTTTGTATTCCCAATGTCTAGCAGAGTACTTGGTACATAGGAAATTAATAAATGCTTGTCAACTGACTGAAAAAATGACCTTTGAGATCATCCTTTAAATCATTGGTTGGCAAACTTTTTTGGTTAAGGTATAGTTAGTAAATATTTTAGGTTTTGTAGGCCTAGAGGCAAGATCAAGGATACATATAGATACTTACATTACAAGAAAGTAAATGAATGTTCACAAAATATTTTTATTCATGTAATTAAAAATATAATAATAAGTATACTTTTTATACTGTAGGTCTATAAGAAGAAGAATAGGGCAGGTAGGTGGCACAGTGAATAAAGCACTAAGACTGAAGTCTGGAAGATTTGTCTCCCTGTGTTCAAATCTGGTTACAGAGACTTATGAGCTATGTGACTCTGGGTAAGTCATTTTATTCCTGTTGGCTTCAGTTTCTCATCTGTAAAATGAGCTGGAGAAGGAAATGGCAAACTAGTATCTTTGCCAAGAAAACCCCAAATATGATGAAGAATCAGACATGACTGAACAACAAGAGGGAAAGAATAGAATTCTTTTTTAAGGAGATAACAATTTGCTTAATTGGGATTAAAGAAGTTAAAGTTTCAAATGTTCATCTCAATGCTGATCTACAATGAGATTTTATGAATTTTGTCTTTGAAAATGTTTTCACATAGATAGGTATTGTCAAATACTGATATTAGTACACAAGTACATGTTTGTAATTCAACATATCTATCATTGGGAAGGCATTTCTAAAAATCTATTCAATTCTTCTCTTGATATTTGTCCTTTTACATTTCTTTATCTTGCAGATTAATGCCTTCCAATTGAAAGTTAGCTGAAAGCTCTTCAAGGGCACAGTTAAGTTGATTTTGAAATATAGACATTTCTTTTCACTTATATCAAGTCCAAAAAATTTGCTGGAACTAGAGTTTGAATTTGTGAAATATGTTGTTTGTCGTTCAGTTGTTTCAGATTCTTTGTGATAATATTTGGGGTTTTCTTGGCCCAGATACTGTGAATTTTAGGTTTACTTCACCCTGCTTAGTCTTTAGAATTCTGGCAACCAGGAATGTATACATCCTTACTTAAGGATTAACTGTGGGGGAGGATGGTCTATGACCCACATGTGCTAGCAAGTGACAAATCAGAAACAATTGACTGACCTCCTGGGCTGTCCTAAGCCAAGTTTAAGCAACCATTGGTACATGTGAGACTTGGGAAGTGATGTAAAGAACTGCCTTTATATTTCATGTAACTTCCTGTGAGAAGGACTTTTGAGGACTTTGGCAGTGGAATTTGACTTGGTGATGTATGGGACCCCAGACTGCTTCCCTGAAGGGACCATGTAGTGTGTGATAAGGTGACTCCCTTTCCCCTTGACCTTTCTGAAGGTACCAGCCTCTGAGGAGGTCTGTCTTCTTGGAGGAGGCCTCATGGCTGGAAGATGAGCTAGATTTAATCTTCTGGGAAGGCCCCTTGGCTGAGGCCTCTGAACTCCCCCTGGCTCAGACCAAGCCAGACCAGCTTCCCCCTTTCTCTCTCTCTCCCTCATTCTTAATTTCTTCCTTCTATTGTAAATAAACCACCATAAAATTCCATTCTGACTTGAGTATTTCATTGGGATTTAGAATTTAAATCCCTGGCAACCACTAAAATTTTATTCAGTCTTAACCCTAAAAATTTGCCCTTAACAATACTAGAGTGGTTTGACATTTTCTTCTCCAGCTTATTTTACAGAGGAGGAAACTGAGACCAATGGAGTCATGGGACTTGCCCTGTATCACACAGCTTGTAAATGTCTAAGCCAGATTTAAGAAAGAAGAGATTTTTCTGGCTAGAGAACTGACACTCTATCTGCTATATCATTTAACTGCAGCAATATATCTGTTGCAAATTTGCATGGAAATGGAGATCTCACTTTTTGGTTTATTTTCAACTGTACAGAAAGTCTATAAAACAGCTTGACATTACTTTTGAATCAAACAATGTTTGTTGTTGTTGAACTGACTACTGCAATGTATGTTTCATATCTAAGTGATGTTTTTGCCTTGTAATTTTAGACTGAATTCATTAAGAAATATTATCTACTAGGCAGCAAAAGCTAATTTCAAAAGCCATTCAGTATTTAATACTTCTGAAAGAAAGTGTTTCTTCTGGTGAAAAAAAAAACCCTTCAATCTCAGCTGGTTGAGTCATAACTGAGTCCTGTGATTTGTAGCTGTCTGAGCAAGAGTATGAAGTGATGGGAGCACCCTATATGGTGTCTATTGTAGCCCCCAAATGGCCCCACACCACACATAAATGAATGAGTGTGGCTGTGGTCTAATAAAAGTTTACTGAAATTTGAATTTAGAGGGAAATTTGGAATTATGCCCAAAGGGTGCTAAAAGACTGTCTGCCCTTTGATCTAGCCATAGCACTGCTGGGTTTGTACCCCAAAGAGATAATAAGGAAAAAGACTTATACAAGAATATTCATAGCTGTACTCTTTGTGGTGGCCAAAAACTGGAAAACGAGGGGATGCCCATCAATTGGGGAATGGCTGAGCAAATTGTGGTATCTGTTGGTGATGGAATACTATTGGGCTCAAAGGAATAATAAAGTGGAGGAATTCCATGGAGACTGGAACAACCTCCAGGAAGTGATGCAGAGCGAAAGGAGCAGAACCAGGAGAACTTTGTACACAGAGACTGATACACTGAGGTACAATTGAATGTAATAGACTTTTCTAGTAACAGAAATACAGTGACACAGGACAATCCAGAGGAACTTATGAGAAAGGACACTATACATATCCAGAGAAAGAACTGTGGGAATAGAAATGCATTAGACAAATATCTGGTCAATTGTGTAATGAAATGCCAAAGGGATATGATTAGGGTTTTGATGTTAAAGGATCACTGTACTGCACATGTGAACAACATAGAAATGTTTTGAACAATGATACACATATAACCCAGAGAAATGGCTTGTTGGCTTTGGGGGGTGGGGAGGAGAAAGTGGGGGAGAGGATCATGAATCATTTAACCATGGAAAAATATTCTAAATGAAAATTAAAAAAAGAGATTTGAATTTAATATTATTTTTATAGTCACAAAATATTGTTCTTCATTTGATTGTTTTAACCATTTGAAAATGTAAGAAAATTCTTCCATCACAGGTCATAGAAAAGATAGATGACAGGTTGGAGTTGGCCGATAGACCATAATTTCCTGATCTGTGCTCTAAATCAATAAAGTTCTGAATACTGAATAATAATAATTCCTCCAGTATCCTTTTTACTGTAAGATGCTGTCAACCATATTGAGTTGAAGTGCTGGTAGGATTTTCAGTTTGGAGATTGACTCAAAATAGAGGAATCAGAATCCTAACTCAGAATAAACTAAAAGAGTCAAGATCCCTAACTCAGACCAGAGGAGTCAGGATCTAATTAATGGATATTTCTGACAGAATAAATAAACCAGAGTCAGAATTTATAAAGCGAATTATATCTTTAATATGGATAGGACCAGGGACATGTACACTGGGGCACCTGAAGTCCCAGAATATAAGAGGACCCAATGTCCATTTGTAAAAATGGAGATTTGTACCCCAGACTTCCATCCCCAGAAGTCCTTGCTAGTTCCCAGATTGCCCTACAATCTCCCTGAGTCCTCACCTGAGTGCGAGAACACAATAGCTATTTAAACTGACTGTACTGCCTCCTCTCTCTGCCTCCACTTCTAGGGACACGCGGCTCTCTACCTAGCCGGCAAGATGTATGTTGCATGTGCTTTCTTATTTTGTATTTTCTTTATTTTCTTTATTTCCTAATCTTTAATAAACCTCTAAAATATAATACCTTTAGCAGAGAAACTAAATTTTAACTGTTACACATTATAGCATAGGGGCTTTTAAAGCTAAAGACCACAAAGAGGAAGGAAAAGGGTAGTAGTACAGGAAGCACAGAGCAGAGTAAAAGATAACCTGGGATTAAGTATGTAATGATTGGCGATGGAGCTGAGGTGCAGAAAACAATATACAATTTCTTGAGGTAAGAAAAGATAAATGATTATCAGGAGAATTGAATTTTTTAAATTAACTCATTACAGATCAGCTGAATTCTGAACTAAATTCAGAAAGAAAGAGTCATAATTTAAACAGTTATAAGAAACAGCAGGTAAGAATAAGCCTTTGGACCTTAGCTCAGGTCTGTGACTGATCAGTCTGAAGCCTCTTCTAAAAATGGGAGCTCTGTTAAAGGAGTTTCATACTTAAGTTCATTTCCATAGAAACATGCCCCATCTAGTTGGAAATGTGAGATTAGAGCTCAGGGAAGAAACAGGACAGGAAATATTGATTTGGGAGTCATCTGCCATAGAATCAATAATGGACGAGATCACCAAAGGGAAAAAAAAATATAGAGTGAGGAAAAAGTGACTGAATAGTAGGAAAGATAGATAAGTGGATTAGTGGACTAGAAGTTTGTTGGTATAAAAGAGCAGGAAAGAAGGAGGCAGAGATAAGGGGGAGGGAGGGGAAGAGGAGGGGAGGGGAGGGAGAGAGAGAGAGAGAGAGAGAGAGAGAGAGAGAGAGAGAGAGAGAGAGAGAGAGAGAGAGAGAGAGAGAGAGAGAGAGAGAGAGAGAGAGAGAGAGAGGAGAGAGAGAGAGAAAAAGAGAGAGAGAGAAAGAGAGAGAGAGAAAGAGAGAGAGAGACAGAGAGAGAGAGACAGAGAGAGAGAGAGAGAGAGAGAGAGAGAGAGACAGAGAGAGAGAGACAGAGACAGAGGGAGAGACAGAGAGAGAGAGAGAGAGAGGGAGAGAGAGAGAGAGAGATAAAGAGAGAGAGAGAGAGAGAATATGATTAATAAAAGCAAAATTCCCAGTGGAGACATGACATGTTTCAGAAAATGACAGACTTATCCTAAGAGATCAATAAACAGTAAACAGGCTGGAGTTGGCCACCATAGCTTCCCAGTGCTAACCTGCCCCTGTTCCCATCTAATAAGCCTTTGGGTTTAGCCTTTCCACTTGGCCCATTGCCACATTTCTTTGGAATGAAAGCACTGTGCTGGTGTCTCTGCCAACTTCATGCTTTTCTATATCCAAACTGCCAAGCTCTCTTGCCCTTCTATGCAAGTTCCAATGTCAGGGTGCTTCTAGACACCATTAGTCCTCATTTTATTTTCAGGGCTGGGAGAATCCAGCAGCTGAGGAATTCAAGGAAACATTTTATGCTTATATGAGTCCATCCTAGCAGCTGACTCTAACTAATTCCCTATTTACATATTGATGAATTATGGCTTATGACTCCTCTCTGGGTCCAACAGAAGTCCCAAAAGTTTACAACACTGAATATACTTGTATGTATAGTAATAACCACATAGAATTTCTACCATTAGTCCGTAAAGAGGAACCTTTAAGATAATTTAATAGAGGAATAAACTGAGACTCAAAAGGGCGAAGAGATTTGCTCAAAATCACACAGCTTTGTAGTGGCAGCAGTAGACTTGGAAAAGAAATCGGAGGTTCTTTCTATTATATTTTTCTCATCCTAATATGGGTTGGACACCCTGGACCATTTTTCTTGACCTCATCCTCAGGCAAAGATGTTTTATCATAGAAGGCTGACCTCATTTTCTAGCATCTTCCCATTAGTTAGAGCTGGACAGCTCTTAATGACACCATCACTAGGGAAATGGGCATTTTGAATCTATGGTGGACAAATCTCCCCACTTCCACTTAGCTGACCATCCCTCCCATGGCCACTTTTGTTCGGCAGTGACCTTTGTATTTTTCCAGCAACCCAGATTCAAGGGAAGGACACACTTTGGATGCATCCATTATCTATTGACTGACATTTCTGAAATCAACAGCAATCAAAGAAAAAAAAATCTTTCAATGTGTCCTTTAAATGGGTGAGAATATAGAACTGTCACAACACTGACTTCATCTTCAGGCCATTATTCAAAGCTGCCATTCTTGCTTGGTTTAGATAATCACCTATTGATCACTGTGTATTTCACTTTATGGATCATAATAGAAATGCTTTTCATGGAAATATTTAAATCACATTTCAGTTTGTCAGTTTTTAACATGTAAGATTTATGAGTCTTTATACGTTTAGTTAAAAATTTCTCACATCTCTTGTTATGGGATAATACTAAAAGGCTTAATACTGGGATTTGAAAGTAAAGTGAATCCTCCCCCCACCCCATTCACTTAGAGTAACCCAGAATTGATCCACCACACTTCCTATTCATTAGATTTGTTTCTGTCTATTGAAAAACAAGATATTTTCCTGTTTGTGGTGAGTACACTATTAAGTTGTCTATCCTGTGTCTGTGGAAGGGCAAAGAATAATCAATTTAGCTTAAAAGAAATAGATGCCAATCAGTTCAGTGAAAAAGCCCGTTTATGTTTAACAATGCCCAATGAACTAACTGACTTTCCAGTGGTATGTTTTGCATATAGACAGGCTCCTCTTCTCATTCTTTAGACTTATCTATCTCCTCTAGAGTAGCCTTCTCACCAGGAGATGCATCTACCCTGTGGTCCTCTCTTCCAATTGATGAGCACCTGGATTTAATCACCTTTTATATGAGGTGCCCAGGCTATGTCCAATTCACTCCTGGTTCCACTCTTTACTCTTTAGATTATTCCACATTCTCCCCAGTACTTTGTTGAGAGTAGGGACTTTCTTTTTTGTTTGTATTTGTATCTTTAGAGCTTAGTATGGTGCCTTTCACATAGTGTTTAACAAATCTCTATCTGTGCATGCTTCTCTCTCCCTCCTGCCCCTTCTGCATCTCTCTCTCTGTCTCTATTTCTCTCTATCTCTATTTCTCTCTATCTCTATTTCTCTCTCTCTCTCTCTCTCTCTCTCTCTCTCTCTCTCTCTCTCTCTCTCTCTCTCTCTCAACCCTTCCCTTCATCTTCTCCTTCTTCTTTCTCCTTCTCCTCTTTTTCTTCCTCCTTCTCCTCCTCCTCCTGGAGGAAGGCTGTGAGCAGATAACATATTATAAACAGGGACTTACGAGAATTAAATGATGTCAAGAATTCTATCAAATAAATGTCTGAGTGAAAAAGATTGGTGGGTTGAGTGTTAAGGAGGGCTAATTATAGAGAGCTTGTATTCTCTGTTGATATCCTCCAGTTTGAAAGGAGAAGAGAAGAAGGCTCCCAGCTCACTGAGTGGATCCTGCTATGGTGAGTTTGTGATAGGACATTCATAAAGGTCCAACAGGTTTGGGTGATCTGTCTTGATAGAGGAAGTATTACCAAATTGATGCAATAGCTTTATTTGTGTTTTTGAGTGAAGGAGAAATCAGGACCAGAGATCTTCAGTTGATTAGGGACCTCAAATACCATCTAATTAGTTCAATTATCTTGTTTTGCATATGAGGAAACAAAGACCCAAGAAAGTTAAATGACTTAGAATTCTAAAAGGTTTTTGTGAGAGAACTGGGGTGTATGAGTGTTCTGGGAGGACTAGCAGCTCTGGTGTAAGGATCTGCCAAGCCCTTTTCACGGCCACTCATTCACCTTTTATGTCCATCTTCAGCCAGCTCTCACCTGTGGCTCTAAGAAGCTGTAGCATGCTCACTCCTTGAAAAAACCATCTTGGAAGTTGGCTAAACTAGATTGAGCATGGATGTCTATTCCAAGTCTGTGAAGATGGGCAGATGATCCAATAGCCATAAAGGCAACTGAAGCAGGTGCTGTAGGGCACTTAGAGCTTGGTCAGACATGGAAGATGAAAGGGGTACATCCCAGGTTATCACTGGTCATCCTGACTTTTGTCCTGCTAATGGACTTTGAAGATTCTGGAAGAAAGAGCGAAGTTGATGACTTTGTGCAATTCTGCCTCATTTAAATCCGGCTCAAAGCAAGTAAAGATATCACTCTTGTGATGGCATTGTTGCTCTTTGAAAACAAATCTGGAAGAAAAAAGGTCAAGATTATCAAAGGAATTAATGAAAAAAATATGAAGGAAAGTGACCTGGCTGAATTGGATCTCAAATTGTATAATACAATTTTATAATAAATTTATAATAAATTATAATAATATAATTATAATAATATGATATTATAATAATTACATTATAATATATAATTATAATAATATAATAATTATTATATAATAATAATATAATGCTTTATAATAAAGCAGCAGTTATCAAAACAATTTGCTGCTGGCTAAGAAATAGAGTGGTGGATCAATGGACTAGATTAGGTATGTTTGATAAACCCAAAGATCCAACCTTTTGAAAGAAGAACTCACTATTCAACAAAAACTGCTAGGAAAACTGGAAAATAGTATGGGAGAAACTAGGCATAAACAAACACTTTATGCCATATGCCAAGAATGATTTAGAAAGAAAAGATCATACTGCAAACAAGTTAGGGGAACACAAAATAGTGTACCTGTTAGACAGATAAGGGAAGAATTTATGACCAAACAAGGCATAAAGAACATGACAAGGTGTGAAAGAGATAACTTTGACTACATTAAATTAAATGGGTATTGCACAAACAAAACCAATGGAACCAAGATTAAAAGGGAAGCAACAAACTAGGAAAACTTTTTTATGGCAAATGTCTCTGACAAGGACTTCATTTCTCAAATATGTAGAGAATGGAGTCAAATTTATAAGAATTTATATGACATTTCCCAATTGATAAATGGTCAAAGGATATGAGCAGTCAGTTCTCAATGTAATTAAAGCTCTCTATAATCATGTTAAAAAAAAGCTCTATATCACTATTAGAGAAATGCAAATTAAAACATAGATACCAACTCACATCTATCAGATTGACTAATCTGACAAGAAAGGAAAATGATAAATGTCAGAGGCAATGAAGGAAAATTGGAACACTAATACACCGTTAGCGGAGCTATGAAGTGATATAACTATTCTGGAGAGCAATTTGGATCCATGCCCAAAGAACCATAACACTGTACATTCTCTTTGACCCAGCAATAGTACTATTAGGTCTGTATCCCAAAGAGATTAAAGATAGGGGAAAAGGACATACTTGTACAAAAATATTTATAACAACTCTTTTTGAAGTGGCAAAGAATTGGAAACTGAAGGGCTATCCAAAATTGGGGAATGAATGAACAAACAAGCTGTGGTATGTGATTGTAATGGAATACTATTGTGCCATAAGAAATGGTAATCAGGACAATCATAAAAACCTGGAAAGACTTATATGGTAAAAAGTGAAATGAGCAGAATAACAATAATGTACAATAATCAACTGTGAATGACAATTATTTTCAGCAATGCAAGGATCCAAGACAACTGTAAGGGACTCATGATGAAAAAGGGTCATCTACCACCATAGAAAGAATTGGAATTTGAATACAGATTAAAGAAAACTATACTTCACTTTATTTCCTTCATGAATTTTTCTCTAGCACAAGTGATATGTATCTTTTCTCACAACATGAAAACATATAATAAAACAAAAAAAGACCCTCAGCAAAGCAAACAAAGGATGAATAACAAACAAGTTGTTGTTGTTGCCTAATTGTTCAATTGTCTCATTCTTTGTGACCCTGTGGAGCATACATAGCATGCCAATACCTTCCATGGGGTTTTCTTGGCAAAGATAATAGAGTGGTTTGCCATTTTCTTCTCCAACTCATTTAACAAATGAGGAAACAGAGGCAAACAGGGTTAAGTGACTTGCCTACGTTCACAGAGCTAGCAGGTGTCTGAGGCTGGATTTGAATTCAGGTCTTCCTGACTCTAGCTCTATCCACTGAGCTACCTAGCTGCCACATTTATTTTGTTATTTACCATAAATGACAACTGTTTTATATTAGTAGCTAATGAAAATACAGCTTCCTAAATTCAACCTTCCAAATAACTGGAAAGCTGTTTCATGAATATAATTCATTTACCACAGCCTCAAAGAGTTAGAATTTTAAGTCCAGAGTTGAAAGAGTTGTTTATTTCTAATTGGATACTTTGCCTACAATCAGGAAAAGCTGCCACCTGGTGAGTGGGATGTCTTAATTAGTCCTGTAGTCCAAACAGGTAAACTACCAAGAGGCAAAATTAATAAGAGATAGATTAACATGCTTTTCCATTCATTCCCTTTTCCCTTGAAAAAAAAACAAACAAAAAACCCAAACCCATTATCAAGACAACTAAATGCAACCATAGCAGGAATGAAGTAGATAGTCCTAAAGAACTAGGATAGGGAATAAAGAAGAGACCTAGACCTAGTTTATTGTCCCTCTTGCTAATCCACGACTTTCCAAATTCTGCTTAATAGAACTCAGATTTGATCACTAGTCTTGATTAGAACATTCTTTCAAACTACTCTGAATCTTACTGACTTTGTCAAAAGCTATTCCCAGGGCACACGTGCAACTCTGATTACAGGGAAAGGATCGACATCTTTTTGACATTTATATGCCTTGATTCTTGCAAGGTCCTCGGTACATAGAAGGCACATAAAAATATTTGTTTCATCTGATTTGAGACTCCTCAACTATAAGGGAAATAACTAGTGCAATGAATAAGTAGTAATTTTCACCTCCAGCCCCCAGAAAATCCTGTGGTCTCCTGTCCCAGGTAGCATAAGGAAAGGGGGGAAAACCGTCTGAGAGAAAATAAAATGACAGTCCTTTCAATTTTCCTCCTAACTTTTCCTTCCTTTCCATTTAACTAGTAGAGCCCCACTATTTATCATCTTGTCCTAATTAGTTTTCTCAGCTGCTTGATCAACTTAAGCCAACCTTCCACCGTCCTTGCTGATCTGTAAGGTAGGGAAGAGTTGTGACTAATTACATTCAATCATTGCTATTACATGGAGATCTAATTTGCAGAACTGGGTACAAACTGCTTTTTGTTAAAGGAACAATTTGTTATATAAACAACAGGATGAAGGAGACAGTTCTTAAGTGCAAATGAACAAACAAAACAACATTTTAAACACAGACCATTTCTTTTCATCTTTTCCTCACTGCATTTGTTTGTATAGTTATCTATCTGTCTAGGCTTTGAAGACATCAAGGTCATCCACTGCATCTCAGGCCGTGACTGGTCCTCTTGACTTTTGTCTTGCCACTGGGCTTAGATGTTTCTGGAGGAGAGAGCGAAACTAATGACAGTTTTGCCAACTCTGCTTCACTTAAAAGTAACTCAAGTGAAAGTTAAAACATCACCTTCATAATGTCTTTGAAAATGAAGGATGAACAACAACAAATCTTTATGTCTCTGTCTGTCTGTATGCCTGTCTACTTACCTACTTACCTATCTAATCAATATGTCTGTCTGCCTATTCTCTGTCTACCTGTACATCCACAATCTTTCTGTCTGTCTACTTACCTACCTATCTAATCTGCCTGTCTCTCTATCTGTCTGTCTGCCTGTCTCTCATCTATCTGGCTGTTCTGTCTATTTGTTTATCTGTCTACTTATCTACCTACCTACCTACCTACCTACCTACCTACCTACCTACCTACCTATCTATCTATCTATCTATCTATCTATCTATCTATCTATCTATCTATCTATCTACCTACCTATCTATCTATCTATCTATCTATCTATCTATCTATCTATCTATCTATCTATCTATCTACCTACCTACCTATCTACCTATCTATCTATCTATCTATCTATCTATCTATCTATCTATCTATCTATCTATCTATCTATCTATCTATCATATATCTGTCTATCTGCCTGACTGCCTGTCTATGTTTCTCTTTATTATTTGTGTTAAAAATGTAATTTCTCACCAGCCTCTCCACATTACTTAATTCTTTCTTGTGACAAAGGAAAATAATTAAGCAACAACATTTATATGGAAACTTAACAATGCATATAATATCTATTTCTAGTAGCCTTATACCTGTAATGTGTGAGAGAAGATATATATTAACTTCCCCTTTTCTAGGACTTTCATTTTTTTCATTAGTCAGAGTAGAAAATGAAACATTTAAAAATATATATTTTCGCAGAATATGAGGTTTTAAGGCAGATGATAAAATGATTTTATCATACAGGGAAATCTTATGAATGAACTAAAAACATTTCTTAATACCTTTAAACAGCCCTAATACCTTTATTGTCTTCTGGTGTAATTTTCAATGGCTATTTCTTGAAAATATGAAATTAAGAATTTTTATTCAAGTTTTGATTCAATACTTAAATGTGTCTTCATAGTATTAAAAATGTTTTTATGTTTATGGAGTCTTTGTAGTGAAATATTGATGTCAGGGATCTCTTTGGGACATTCATACTTTTCTTGACTAGAACATCCAAACAAATATCAGAGAAAATCTCTACTCCACAGTGTCATAGGCTATAATAAATCTATTGAAAGAAAGTTTTACAAATAAAGGGAAAAAACAAATGTCATTTGTATACTGCTTAAAAGTATATAGAATAGTATTTTATATATATTAACTGATTTAAACCTCAGAAAAATCCTGGGAAGGGGGTGATATACACATATTATTATTTCTACTTTACCAATAAGGAAATTGAGGTTAAATGACTTGTTTATAGTCACCCAGCTATTATGTGTCAATGGCAGGATAGGAACATAGTTCTTCCTTTCTCAAGATCTAACACCCTTTCACTATGGCATATTGCTCCTCAAGAGTATTGCAAGTTGTTGAAAAATTGACTTAATGCTTAGCCAAGACATTGTTTATTTCTTGTAGCTACAGGGAAAGAAACATTCCATTAATCACAGGCATGGCACCTTCATATCATGAAAAAAGTCTTCTCCGAGATGACCCAAATCTGAACAATTATAATTCATTCTGAACTGAAAAGACAAAAAGATGATGGAAGGCAGTTCTGTTGGATAGAGTTAGATTAATTCAGGAAAAACTCATATGAACAGGAGAGAGTTAGAGCAAGTTGAGCCCATACTTTCCATTGTGATTGGTTCAAGGTGAGCAGATTTCTCATGAATGGGATATTTTACAAAAAAAATTTGAAGAAAATGAACTCAAAGACATCAGTGATGAGGGTGAAAATTATAGTCACAAAATGGAGTCACTTTGACTTAACAGATTTTAATAATAGCATCTACCTCATAGGGGTTTTTCCTGAGGATTAAATGGAAAATATTTGTAAAAAATAATTTGTTACAGTGCTTGGCACATAATAGGCATCATAAAATGCTTATTTTCTTCCACTAATATTGGTTTCTATCTCATTTTAGGGTGTTTGGGATATGATAGTTTTTGTAACAACATTTAATTCAATAGAAAAAAATTAGCTTAATTTTTTAATTAAAAAAAAAAAACAAAGCAAAACCTTACCTTCTATCTTAGAATTGATATGAAGGATTGGTTCCAAAGCAGAAGAGCAGCAAATGAGGCTAACTGACTTGCCCAGGAGCAAAAGAGCAGCAATGACTTGCCCAGGTTCACACAGTATTTGATCCAGATTTGAATCTAGAATTTTCTTTCTCCAGGCCTGACTTTCTATCCACTGAGTCACCTAGCTGCCCCCATTTAATTTAAATTTTATTTTTAAATTTAGTTCAATAGAATGTCAAACTATTTAATAGTAATCTGTCCAGCTCAGATTTCCTGAATGTGCCTTACTTGAAATGAAAGCCTTTAAAATTTTTCCTTAGTGCCTGTGACAGGACCTCAGGATTTACAATTACACGGACAATTTCCCACACCAATTCTTTGCTTTGATAATGTAGACTTGACATAAGTTTTCAAGGCTCCATGGATAGAGCACCAGGCTTGGAGTCAGGTATACCCAAGTTTAAAAAATCTGTCCTCAGATACTTCGTAGCTGTGTGACTCTGGACAAGTCATTTAACCTCTATTTTCTTCAGTATTCTTATCTGAAAAAAAATCAAATGAGATATTACTTTTAAAACAGTCAGCACAGTGCCAGGTCTGAAGTAAGCACTATTAGTTTACTTATAATAATATTATATTACTATAATAATATTAGCTATTATTATTACTATTATTATTATTATTATATTGTTGTTGTCGACAGGTAATTCTTAAAATACTTATGGAAATAAGGAGTCATTCTACTCCATTGAATTTGTTTTCTTCAGCATTATAATCTCTGCTGATCTGTGTTTCTTCAGGAGAAGCCAAATTAGCAATATATTACCTAAGTGTCTAATTATGCAGTGTTCTATAAGAATAATAATAACCACCTGACCTGTGACCAGGCTGAAATTACATTCCATGACAAATTCATGTCCTGCCTGTTTGGTACAAAGGAAAAGGACTTTGGATCTATACTCAGATGCTTCCCTCTGCCATTTTCCGCCTACGTAAATAGCCATGGTCAAGAAACGGCTTCCGGGAGTCTTAGTCTCCTTAGCAGATTTTTTTAAACCATTACCTTCTGTCTTAGAATCAGTACCGTGTATTAAAGGCAGAAGAATGGCAAGGGCTAGGCAATGGGGGTTAAGCGCATGGTTACAAAGGGTCTACTGTCAGATTTGAACCAAGTACTCCCCATCTCTAGTCTTGCCTCTCAACATACTGAGCCACTTAGCTGTCCCCACTCTCCATAACTGCTAAATGGGAATGATATCTATTGGACTTCCCAGGGTAGTGCTATGCATGAATTGAGATAATGTTGACAAAGCACTTCGCAAACTTTAAAGCACTCTATTAATGCCAGTTATTATTTTCATTATTTGAGATAGTGCCATAAAAACATGCAACTAATATGGAGTGGTTGATAAGCCATATCCTTTAGAAGGAAGTGTGTGGTGAACTTCCAGGTAAACATGGTGACAGTCTAGACACAGGACTCATCCTCTCCTCAGCACCCACTGATATAGACTACCTCAAAAGACCAAAAAAAACCCAAATTCATGAGAACGAAGGGACTCTACAGTAGGGCGCAGCATCGAAGGCATGTGAGATTTGGGCATTTCCACATTATATGGGGGTGAAAAAACTCCCACCAAAACGCGAGTTGATCTAACCTCCCCCACCCCACCTATGGAGCCAGAGTCAGAGCCAACATGTGCCAGAATCAGCGAGTGGGCGAAGGTTACCTTTAGAGTGAGTAAGGGGCACTTCTACGCCTTTGGGAGATGACTAAGACCATCAAAAACCTATTCCTGAGAGTGGCTACACCAGAAAGCCCAGCAGGCTGGAAAGCAAAGAACATGGGTGCTTGTGAGAATATAGCACAGCAAAGATAGGGCAGCAAACAGCAGAAGCTGTGTAGATTCGAGATCTTGCCTCAGGTAAAATCCTTGCTCCTTAACTCCATACACAGAGAGCCTGCCCATCTCACTCAGATTTTGATTAAAAAAGTAAGGAAAAATGTCTACAGTGATGGCAAATTGTGCCCAACCTCCTTCCAAGAAAAACAAGAAGAGATTGACCCTGGAAATTTTTTACAGCAGAAAAATCCAGACTAGAGAGGAAATAGAGGAGGAAATTCAAATAAATGCACCAAAACCTTCCAAAAAATGGAAATTGTCAATAAGATCTTGAAGTATTTAAATTGGAGTTCATCAAAAATATGGAAGCCTTCTGGCAAGAAAAATAGGAAATAGTTCAAAGAGAAAATAACAGTTTAAAGGTCAAGAACTCCCAATTGGAGAAATAGCTGGAAGCCACTTAGAGGAGGATAGACCAAACTGAAAAGGAAAACCAGTCTTTAAAAACCAGAATTAGGCAACTGGAAGACAATGATCTTGCAAAACAGCAAGAATTAATAAAGGAAAGTAAAAAGACTGACAACATAGAAGAAAACATAAAGTATTTCACTGAGAAGATGACAGATCAGGAAAACAGAGGAAGATGAGACAATTTGAGAAACATTGGTCTACCTGAAAATCCAGAAATAAACAGAAATCTTGACATCATACTATAAGAAATCATCCAAGAAAACTGCCCTGAGGTTCTTGAACAAGGGGGCAAAATAGACATTGAAAGAGTTCATAGAACACCCTCTACACTAAATCCTATACACTAAATCAGATTCCAAGGAGCACCAATCAGGATCACCAAGATCTGGCAGCTTCCACACTAAAGGATTGCAAAACTTGGAACATGATATTCAGAAGGGCAAAAGAATTGGGTCTTCAACCAAGGATCAGCTATCCATCAAAACTGACTATATACTTCCAGGGGAAAGTATGGGCATTCAACAAAATAGAAGATTTCCAAGTATTTGTAAAGAAAAGACCAGAACTCAGTGGAATGTTTGATATCCAAACACAAAGATCAAGAGAAAGATGATAAGGTAAATAAGAAAGAGAGGGAAAAGGGGGAAATGTTATTTTATCCAAACTCTCTTCATTAAGGGCTACAATTAGATCAAATTATATATACATATTAATGTATGGGAAAATGTTATTTGTAACTCTCAAAAAGTATATTCACTGTTAGAGTAATTAGAAGAATCATTCACAGGAAGAGATTGGGGTAATAAGTGCTATAGGATGATATACAAAAAAAGAAAAAGGGTGGGGGGAATCAAAGATGGCACCAAGAGATACTTGAAGAAATAAAATAATCTTTATCACACGAAAATACTCATGGAAAGGAGGAGGGGAAGAATACTCTAATAAGGAGAAGAAGAGAGTGCTAATATGTAATACATAAAAACATAAATACAAAAATACATAAAAATACTTGCAGTGAAATCAGTTCTGAGAGGGAAGAGCATCTAGATCCTTTAGGGTCTGGAATTCTATCTACAGGGAAAGTGAGAAGGGGGCTTAGGGAGGAGGGAGTACAAAAAGGGAGGGAAAGAGAGGGTGGAGGAAACTTAACAGACCCTAAAAAGCAAGAAGGGAACAAAAGGAAGGGGCAAAAATGTAACCATTTTAAGGGAGGGTATTAGGGGGATTGATTAGAAGTAAACCACTGGTTTAAAAGGATATATCAAAAGAAGAAAGTACAGAACTAGGAGAGGATATCAAAATGCTGGGGAATACCCAATTGACAATCATAACTTTGAATGTGAATAGGATGAAATCACCCATAAAATGAAAACAAATAGGAGAGAGGATTAGAATCCAAAATCCAAAATATGTTGTCTACAAGAAATACTTCTGAGGTGGGTAGATGATCACAAGGTCAGAATTAAAGGTTGGAGCAAAACCTATTTGCCTCAACTGATAGAAAGAAGGTAGCAGTTGCAATCATGATATTTGACAAAACCAAAGTAAAAATAGATCTGATTAAAAGGGATAGGGAAGGTACATGCATCCTGATAAAAGGGAGTATACATAATGGGGAAATATCACTAATCAACATGTATGCACCAAATGGTATAGCATCCAAATTTCTAAAGGAGAAACTAGTGGAATTGAATTAGAAAATGGATAGTAAAACTATACTAGTCGGAGACCTGAACCTACCACTGTCAAATTTGGTTAAATCAAATAAAAATATAAAGAAGAAAGAGGTAAAAGATGTGAATGAAATCTTAGAAAAATTAGAGTTAATAGATATATGGAGAAAAATAAATAGGGACTAAAAGGAATACACCTTCTTCTCAGTAGCATATGGTACATTCACAAGGATTGACCATGTACTAATTCATAAAAAACATGGCAAAAAAATTCAAAAAAGCAGAAATAATAAATGCAACCTTTTCAGATCATAAGGCAATAAAAATAATGATCAGTAAGGGTACATGGAGAACCAAATAAAAAATTAATTGGAAATTAAATAATATGATTCTCCAAAATTGGTTACTTAGAGAACAAATCATAGAAACAATAATTTCATTGAAGAAAATGGCAATGATGAGACATCCTTTCAAACTCTATGGGATGCAGCCAAAGCAATACTCAGGGGAAATTTTATATTCTTGAATTCTTATATTAACAAATTAGGGAGGGCAGTGGTCAATGAATTGGACATGCAAATCAAAAAAAAAAACTTGAAAATGAACAAATTAAAAATTCCCAGAAGAAAAATAAATTAGAGATCCTAAAAATTAATGGAGAAATTAATAAAATCTAAAGTGAAAGAACTATTGAACTAATAAATGAGAGTAGAAGCTGGTAGTTTGAAAAAACAAACAAAATAGACAAAGTACTAGTCAATCTAATAACAAAAAGTAAAGAAGAAAACCAAATTACCAGTATTATAGATGAAAAGGGAGAGCTCACCTTCAATGAAGAGGAAATTAAGGCAATCATTAAAAACTATTTTGCCCAATTATATGGCAATAAATATGCCAATCTAGGTGATGTGGATGAATATTTACAAAAATATAAATTGCCTAGGTTAAAAGAAGAAATAGAATTCTTAAAGAATCCCATATCAGAAAGAGAAATTGAACAAGCCATCAAAGAACTCCCTAAGAAAAAATCCCCCAGGGTCTGATGAATTCACAAGTGAATTCTATCAAACATTCAAAGAACAGCTAATCCCAATACTATACAAACTTTGTCATAATGAGCAAAGAAGGAGTACTACCAAATTCTTTTTATGACACAAATATGGTACTGATTCCAAAGCCAGGCAGGTTAAAAACAGAGAAAGAAAACTATAAACCAATCTTCTTAATGAACATAGATGCAAAAATCTTAAATAGGATATTAGAAAAAAGACACCAGCAAGTCATTATGATAGTTATTCACTATGATCCAGTGGGATTTATTCCAGGAATGCAAGAAAGGTTCAATATTAGGAAAACCATCCACATAATTGACCATATCAATAAACAAACAAACAAAAATCATATGATTATCTCAATAGAAGCAGAAAAAGCCTTTGACAAAATAAAACACTCATTCCTATTGAAAACACTAGAACATATAGGAATAGAAGTTTCTTTCCTAAAAATAATAAACAGTATTAATCTAAAACCATCAGCCAACATCATCTGCAATGGGGATAAACTAGATGCATTCCCAATAAGATCAGGAGTGAAACAAGAATGCCCATTATCACCGCTATTATTTAACATTGTACTAGAAACACTAGTTGTAGCAATTAGAGAAGAAAAAGAAATTAAAGGTATTAAAAATGGCAATGAGGAGACCAAGCTACCATTCTTTGTGGATGACATGATGGTCTACTTAAAGAATCCTAGAGAATCAACTAAAAAGCTAGTTGAAATAATCAACAACTTTAGCAAACTTGCAGTATACAAAATAAACCCACGTAAGTCATCAGCATTTCTATATATCTCCAACACATCTCAGCAGAAAGAATTAGAAAGAGAAATTCCATTTAAAATCACCTTAGATAATATAAAATACTTAGGAATCTATTTGCTGAGACAAACTCAGGAACTATATGAACACAACTACAAAACACTCTCCACACAATTAAAACTAGATCTAAACAATTGGAAAAACATTAACTGCTCATGGGTAGGATGAGCTAATATAATAAAAATGACCATTCTACCCAAACTTATTTACTTATTTAGTGCCATACCCATTGAATCACCAAAAAACTTTTTTTTTTCTGAATTAGCTAACACCATAACGAAGTTCACTTGGAAGAACAAATGATCAAGGATATCCAGGGAAATAAGGAAAAAATGCAAAGGAAGGTGGCCTTGCAGTACCAGATCTCAAACTATACTATAAAGCAGTGGGTCATCAAAGCAATATGATACTGGCTAAGAGACAGAAAGGAGGATAAGTGGAATAGACATTGGGAAAGTGACCTCAGCAAGACAGTCTATGACAACCCCAAAGATCCCAGCTTTTGGGACAAAAATCCATTATTTGATAAAATCTTCTGGGAAAATTGAAAGTCAGTGTGGGAGAGATTAGGTTTCGATCAACATCTCACACCCTACACCAAGATAAACTCAGAATGAGTAAATGACTTGAACATAAAGAAGGAAAGTATAAATAAACTATATGAACATGGAATTGTATACTTGTCAGACCTAGGGGAAAGGAAATATTTTAAAACCAAGAAAGACTTAGAAAAAGTCACAAAATGTAAAAGAAATAATTTTGATTATATCAAATTAAAAAGTTTTTGTACAAACAAAACCAATGCAACTAAAATTAGAAGGAAAGCAACAAATTGGGAAACAATTTTCATAACAAAAACCTCTGATTTCCCTTTCTTCTCCCCATTTGTTGCTAGCTGGACTTCTCCGTGAGCATAAAATCCACTGAGGTAGATATTCAGTTAAAAAAAAGTATATATAGAGATATATGTGTGTGTGTGTGTGTATACATGAAACATCTTTATAAAATAGATTAGATATATATTTTATATTTTATAATTTATAATTTATAATTTTTTATTTTGTGATATTTTAATTTTTATATATTATATAATTATACACATAATTTATTATATTTTATAATTTATAATTTTTAAAAATTATAACATAAAATTTACATTTTATATTTTAATATAAAATATGTCTTTATATATTATGTATCTGTATTAGTTATAGGGAATTCTGTATTCATAGTGTTCATTGGTAAGTTAGGGGGCTGTCTATCTCAAACATGTGGAAACTTCTCTTGGTGGAGTGGGTAGGTAAGGAAAATTTGCCCTGATGGCCATGAAGTCAGCTGAAGCAGGCACTGTGGAGTGCTTAGGGCTTGATCAGACATCAAAGACACCAATATCATCATCAGTCATCTTAACTTTTTTTTTGGCACTAGACTTGGATGACTCTGGAAGAGAGAGTGATGCTGATGACTTTGTGCAACTCTGCCTCACTCAGTTATAAGTCAAATCATCACCTTTTTGAAACGAAGGATGAACAACAATAATCCATTAGTATCCTTCTGAGGTACTGCTGAGGTGAATAAATCCATCCCAGATGAGTTGTAAGGTAAAATTAGACTGGGAGATGAATAACTAGAAGTGTCCAACAAATACTTAACAACCTTGGGCAACTACATGGCTCATTGGATAAAACACTGAGACTGGAGTAAGGAAGATCCACCTTCCCAAGTTCAGATCTGGTCTCAAATGCTTACTGGTTGTGCAACCCTGGAGTTGCCATTTACCCCTCTAGGCCTTAGTTTCTTCATCTGTAAAATAAGCTGGAGAAGGAAATAGAAAACCAGTATTTTTGCCAAGAAAACCTCAAATATGTCATGATGAGTTGGACAAAACTGAGTAACAACTTTTTAACAACCATCTTAAACCAAAGTTTCTTTTCTTCTGAGAAAAGACATGTACTTGACACATTTTAAAGTTTAATCTACATTATTAACATCTTCTCCAACACATTATTAAACCTAGGCAATCAATAAAATAATAAAATTAAGCTACAATAAATTATAGCATTTGATTATTTCTGTGATCTTTATGTGTAGCCTGTGGTTTCAGGGGAATATGCCTACCTATTCCTTAACTGCAGTTTTCTGAAACAGAGACTTCAAAGATTATGAATTAATGTTTTATCTCTTCCCAAATTTTCTTTGCTAAACTATACTTTAAATACATTTTGGTAGCTAGATGGCAGAGTGGATAGAATACCAGCCAGATCTTGAGTCAGAGAGAGACATCTTCCAGAGTTTACTAGCTCTGTCACCCTAGTCAAATCACTTAACCCTGTTTCTCTCAGTTTCCTCATCTGCAAAATGAACTGGAGAAGGAAATGGCAAATTACTCCAGTAGCTGACAAGAAAACCCTAAATTGAATCACAACAATTTGGACATGACTTAAATGACTAAGCAATAAAAATAATTAAATTTTAGTCTATATCCCAGTGATAATTTTATAGCTTTTTAAAAAATTCCTAAAATTGCAGGAAACTCTCTCTTTCTTCCTCCCCACCTCCATGTTGATATTTCAAAGGGAGTGCCTATTCCATCCCCATACACTTTTTCAAAGTGACTTATTTGAAGATTCTTTATGTCCAAATTTCAGAGGAATAAATAGGAATTTCTTCATTCCTGGAGATCATTTGTTTTTACCTGGAGAGATGAGAAGGAATACACACATAACAATTTCCCACTTGACTTTGAAGGCCTCCTCTTCAAGAGTTCTGCTCTGTTCTGATTTCAATATTTCTCAAGCCCCCAAAGAAGGGCTCTTTAACTTTGAGCTCACTGGCCTTTACAGTGTGTGTAGTTAGATTTTAGGAGGTCTATACCCTTGGATGGAAAAAAAATGAATCTTTATTTTCATTAATTTTAATGAAATTGATCATTTTCTTCAATTATGAATAGAATGAGTTATGAATATTTGCTTTGAACTAAGAAGGGATCTAAAAACTTCACCAGATTTTTATTTTAAGGACCCTTTACCTAGAGGAAGGCTTCCAGTTGTTTGGAATGTTTATGGGAAGACATAGACAAAAGACAGCACAGGATAAGAAGGCAAAAATAGGTTGCCATCTATATTGATGGAGGGACTACCTACATAGGTACATTGATGAGGGTTTTCCAGAAGGGAAAGGTGAGATTTTGATGGGATCAGACACCTATTATTCTCTATATTATGATGCTCTGTCAGGGTCCCTATGGCCTTTGCTAACCCCTGGACTCCAGAATTTATTTCTTCTCTACCCACATACTCTAATGGAATTGAAACTGGAGGATAATCAGCTATCATTGTTATTTATCTAGGCCACTATTTTCTTCCTTTAGTTCAGGTAATGGAGAGTTGGTTTTGCATTACAGCCTCTTCTCATACTAAAGGAAATCACAATGGAGTTTAATGTCCCTTTGGGTTTCATATTAAGGCTTGTACTCTTAAAAACATGAGTAATGGGGGTATAAATTCTTTAAGGAAAGTTGTACAGCATGTAAATTCAATAGTCATTATCCAAATGCATGTAATAAATCTGAAGAACACTGAATATATTATAGATCTATGATTTTGACAACCTGCAAGAGCTGGATAAATTATGAAATCTAAGCTAAGGTATAAAAATTAGATTATGAAGGTGTCCTTTCATCAAATAAGCTTAGGCATATAAAGCATTCAGTGACATATATATTGCTCCACTCACCCCTTCTGACTCCATAGCACTTACTGGTACAATTTATAGTCCAACAAAGGAGTTGTTGAGTAGAGGAAAAGTAGGACCGTACTATATGTTATTCTTGAGTGGTGTTATATGTTTTCCAATTATCTCTTTTGGTCATTGTCTATGGCTATTGTTGGAGAGGGGGTCCCCACCCCACACTCTGAATTTCCTCATTCCTATTTTCTTGATTTTACCCTACCCACATCTCACTACAACTGTGCCAGTCCTTTACACGTGCCCTCTGGAATTCCCACTCCATAATGAGTAAATTTCTCTTAATTCTGGACCTCTTTCTTACTTTACTCTTTTGGGGATTTAATACTTTCTTTGCATATTCAAAAATGTATATTAACTCCAAAATATGCAATACGCATTAAAATTCTCATATGGTCTATGACTGCTAGATGGAGCAATAGAGGGCCAGGTCTAGAATCTGGAAGACTCATCTTCCTGAGTTCAAATTTGGCCTCAGATAGTTATGAACTATGTGATCCTGGACAAGCCGTTTAACCTGTTTGCCTCAGTTTTCTCATGTGTAAAACAAGCTGGTGAAGGAAATGGCAAACCATTCTACTCTCTCTGCCAAGAAACCCCAAATGAGATCATGAAAAGTCATGCACACCTGAACAGCATCAATGGTATAGAATGCATAGAACTTAGAGTTGGAAGACTACGGGGTCTAGTCCTTGCTTTATTGCTATGTGGCTTTGAGTAAGTCCCTGGACATCTCGGAGTCTTAGTGTCCTCATTTGTAAAATAAAGATCTTTAAGGCCCTTTTCAGCCCTAAGAATCTCTGATTCTTTGACTTCATGCTTTGAAGCTGTATTAAAGATGAGGATATGCCCATTCATGTCATGCAAATTACAGGTTAGAGTGGAGGTGGTCTAAGGATGCTCATATCATGTTTTACCAGTATGATTGGCTAATGAGTGACAAATATTAGCACTGGGTAGCTACTGGAAGATTTGTGATTTTCAGAAACATAATTCCCTCCCAACTGCAAATATATGTATATGCATATGCATATATTATCTTTCTGATGCAATATAGCAACTTTATATGCATGCAATTTTTGTATTTGTAACATCCTAAAAGTTACATTTATTATTACAACTTGTTGGGTTTTATCATCTATTCAAATTAAATTATCTGCCTTACATCACATAGCTAGTAAGTAGAAGCACCAGGAATTGAATGGAGAATAACTACCAATTGTTGTTTCTTCCATGAATCATGTATGAATTTTTGACCTAGACTCAGCTCTGCCAGTCCCTGCTAATTGTGTAATATTGTACTTGGTAAACACACACACATAAATGAACACAAACACAAGCACATACCCTCATCCCCCCAAAAAAACTCCTTAAATTTTGATGGGTTCATAGGATAACTTTAGAGATGAAAAGAATTTTAGAGGTCATCTAATGCCATACCTTTATTTATAAATGAAAAAATTGAGTCCCAAATTTCAGTGATGGGACTAACATCATATGAGTCATGAATAGAAGAAACAGAATTTGAATCCGACCTGTCTGATTCCAAATCCACCTTTCTTGAAATCAGCATTAATTGACAGCTTGTGTGTTGATGTTCATTATTTTAGGTTCAAAGAAAGAACAGAATTAATAAGAAACTCAGTTTTCAAATTCTCCATCTGAGATTAAAGCCATCCTACCCTGCAATGAATTATGTAGTAGGCCTGTCAGTGTCAGATGTGATCAATAACTTCCCCAAACTATGAATGTTCTGGAGTCTTGAAAGCATCCCTGAGTCTGATATAATTGAGATACTAAATGTTAGTTATTAAAATGAAGTGCTTAGGAGTTCACCAGGGGCAGGACCCATGATGATCTCTTAGCCTATGAGGGTTTTTTAATAAAAGGGGAGCAAATTAGAACATTAAAAGTAAGGGAAAAGTAGCAAACGAAGTGTTCTTTGTGAGAGAGTAATTAATGCTGAATTGATTGGGAAGTCTGTTCACTGCCACCCTTAGCGATATCTTCCTGTGAGTACTATCATTTTTGTACAATATCATGACAGCATTTTCATGCTCTTAGATTGGGCTATACTAGGTTGTCATGGAGATCCCCCAGGGGCACATGGTTCAGCACAGACTCCCAGTTTCTGCCTTCCTTTCAGGGGAAAAGGAGAAGGACCTATATTTGGGGCAATGGAGCTTTCCAGATCTGGCCTTTGCATTCAATATTCCCTAAACTCAGATTTAGGAAGTTGGGATTGCTGCCAAGACCACTAGATCTAGCACTGGCCAACAGCTCCTATTTCTAAAGGATGAAAACTGGCAGGTTGGGAGTCAGAAGACCACAAGACAGATTGATAATAATAACCAGCATTTATATAGTACAGGAAGGTTTACAAAGTACTTTAAAAGTATCATCTCATTTGATTCTCACAGCAACTTTGATCAGTATAAATAGTTACTCTTCTTATCCCTACTTTACACACGAGACTTGGGTAGATAGGTTAAGTGACTTGCCCACAGACACGCAGCTAGCCAATGTCTGAAGCTGAATGTCTTCCTGACTCTGTCCATCAACATACCTGGCTACTTCAGAACATCACAGAGCCTGAAACTAGCAAAGAGAAAGTCAGGCAAGGCAGGCTTATAGATAAGAAGTACAATAATAATGAATTAGGATAGCCAAGGATAATGGGATTCTGGCTGGAAAAGGGCACCCAGAAGAGGTAAAAGCAGGTGAATTTGTATCGACTTCTCATCTGGTTCAGGCATTGGAAGGAGATCATGGGAAGCTTGGACCTGCTATACAGGTTACAATTTGGGGAGTAATACGGATTCCTGCTAAGGAGAATGCCTGGGGGCTTTGACTGCTAGTTGATAATTATTTTTGCTGGTGGAAAAAGGGGGCTTTTAATTTTGCATCTATTACTTTGACAGGTGACCCAGGAATCCTCCCTCCCCACAGTACCTTCTTTGGCTTATGGGGCAAGGAGACTACTGAGCCCTTAAGCTCATTGTAAAGTGAAATAAGCATTGGGCTTGGGAGTTCAAAGATCTGGAGTCAAGTCCTAGCACCAAACATGACTTACCCAAACATGAGTGACCCAGCAAGTGTGGCTTTCCCTGGTTACAGAATAGTAGCTATCACTTAACAAGGAGGTCTTCTGAATACTTCTCTTTCCCTGTTCTTATTTCTCAACCTCAGACCCCGTGTACAAGTATTTTGCAAAGCCATGCTCTTCTGTAATCATCCTTATCAGTTATTTGAATTAATCTACTAAACATTATTCCCAGTTTATCAAATCAGTTATTTATAGGTTCCTGGTTCAGTTCCCAGATCCTGATACCTGAAATAGGAGAGGAATTAGGACACAGCAGTGCCAGGTGTATTGAGTCTGAGGCAGCTTCTCTGAAAAACCAGTGTCGTCCCTCTGCCTCCTGCTCATCTCTTCTTCCTTCTTTTGCCATGACCAGAAAATCATCGGGCTGAAATTCTGTCAACTCATCACTTCAGTGACCAAAATCAGGTTGTATCGGTGACTGAAACCTGATAGTACACTCTCTCTACTCCCAGCCCATGTTCCCTTGCCCTTTTCCCATCATGCCCAGGCTCCTGGGTGTCTCAAATCAAGCCTCCTATCTCTCTTTGTGGAGGTAAAAGTAAACCATCATAAGAGTCTATTTCTTGATGCATTACTGGCCTGACTTGCTCTGGGAAAGCATCTTGCCCTTTGGGGAAAACAGGACAGTAAATCACTCACATTTCCTGACTCATATTTCTGATCTAAAAAATGGGGCTAATGAAAATTCCACTAACTGTGAAACACACTGTGAACCCACTGTTTTCACTCTGAAACTTTAAAGTGTTAGATGCATGCTGCTATTTGCCATTACTCCAGACCTTCTTACAAATTGCCCCATCGATATTCCCAACAACTGTTCACTCCGTCTTTGCTTAATTTGGAAACCAGTATAGGAGATGTAGCCCATTCTTCTTGGGGATGGCGCTCATCATTATTACTCTTGTATAATAATAAATAATATGAATATATTGACAAGGAGAATATTAGTATCCACATGAGTTAAATGGTGTGAACATGCAAATGACTAACATTTATATAGCAAGTTCTGCTGTGCGGAGCACTTTGCATACATCATTTCATTTATTCTTCACAACAACCCTCAGAAGACAGTAATAATGCTATTATTATCATTATTCCTTATTATTTTATAAGTGAGGCTCTCAAAGGTTGAGTAACTTGCCAAGATATTTTAATAGAGAAATGTTGAATGAATAGTTAATTCATGCTGATTTATTTTGAGAAATCGAGGATTTTACCATGACAATTCAGAATCAGCTAATCACCACCATCGGTTACAGACACGTTACCTTAAGGACCTTGGATTTACTAATCAATGCAGACTATATATGCAAGGAAGGGGTAGAAACTGTGCACCAAAAAACTTGGTGCCTGCAAAAATTTAGCCGCTGCCAAGTGTTACTGGACCTGAGGTTAGAATCAGAAAGTCACTAACTGGCATCAAGTAACAGATGACAAATCCCCATATGACAGATGCAAACCTCAAAATATCCTTGAGAATTCTGCAAGTTACTGTCCTGGAAATGTTATCAGAGACAGAATTATTGCTTACAATTGGTCATATATAACACTGGTATAATACTTATAAGGATAGCTAGGGGGCACAGTGAGTAGAGTACCAGGAAGACACCTTTTCCCAAGTTCATATCATACAAAAGAGGGGTAGTGTTTACAGGAACACTGAATATTTGGGGGGGGGGTTGTTTTCGTTTTTACAAATTATTTTATTTATTTAAAATTTTCCATGGTTACATGATTTATATTTTCTCCCTCCCCTCATCCCAGAGTTGACAAGTAATTCCACTGGGTTATACATGTATATGCATGTATATATTGTCACTCGAACCCATTTCCATATTATTCATTTTTGCAAAAGAGCAATCCTTTAAAACCAAAACCCTAAATCATATACCCATATAAACAAGTGATAAATCACGTTTTCTTCTAGATTCTACTCTCACAGTTTTTTCTCTAACTGTGGATATCATTCTTTCTCCTAAGTCCCTCAGCATCGTCCTGGATCATTGCATTGTTTTTAGTAACAAAGTCAATCACGTTTAATTGTCTCACAATGTTACAGACTCTGTGTATAATGTTCTCCTGGAGGATCACTGAGTATTTGAATAGCAGCAGGATGTGTGTTTAGATAGAGCAGATTCAGTTTTTTTAGATAGGTGGCACAGTGGATAGAGCATAAGAATCAGGAAGACTCATATTCCTGAGTTCAAATCCAGCCTCCGATACTTACTAGCTGTGTAATCCTGGGCAAGTCACTTAATCCTGTTGACCTCAGTTCATCTGTAAAATGAGCTGGAATAGGAAATGGCAAATCACTCTACCAACTTTGACCAGAAAACCCCAAATGGGGTCATGAAGAGTCAGATACACTGAAAAATGACTGAACAACCACATATGTTTAGATACCCCCTTGGGCACTGGTTTCCTGGCTGATGGTTGCTGGATGGATTGAAAGCACTAGGGTTAACTGAATGTAGTGGATTAGGTGACTATACTTTTGTTCACCCATCAGGAGAGTTCACCTCCAGGTTAGAGTGCCCTGAAACTGAGGGAGGAATAGATAATTTATTATACTTGTACTGGCATTGGTACTAGGAAGGTTAGCTATTGTATTAGGTGGGAGATTCACGTTCCAAAAAGTGGGAGTGATGAGTGGAAACAAGATCAAATTGACAAGGATAAATGTTCAGTTCTACATTTAGGCTAAAAAAAGCCAATTGTTCAAGTGCAGGGGAAGCAGAAACTGAATTTAGGTTTAGTTTATTGCCTTAGGGCAATGCAGGGTGGCCTAATGTGAGCAAAGAGTGTTTTTATGTGTTGGCCAAAAAAAGATCATCTAATTCTAGTCGCCAGTAACAGAAGTGTAGAATAAGAATTGTCCTCCAGACCTGTCAGATCACTGGTTGAGTGTATTTTGTTTACCGCAAATTGATAAAGTACTTAGGAAGGGCAACATGGCGAAGAGCTATGAAAAAAATAAAGACCTGAAGATATTTAACCTGGAGAAAGAAATGAGAATTTGATAGCTATTGTCAAATATTTGAAAGGTAGGTTGGGGAAGGGAGGGAGGGCAGAATTAAGGAACACATAAAAGCATTTTTGATCCACGAAAGGAAAACCTTTCAGATTATTCGTTGTCCAAAAATGGAATGGATTACCTCATGAAGTAGTGAGTGTTCTCTGTCACTAGAAATGCTTAAACAAAGTATTATTATTTGGGGATATGGAATGGGGTTCATTTATTGAGTATAAGTTTCTTTCCAATTCTTTTGGAATCTTAAATTTATGTCTTGGGAATGGACCAAGTGTAGGTTCTTTGATCTACATAGGATTGTATTTTATAGGCATTGGGGAAGACTTCTGGGTCATATATTAGATGTGCTATTAGACATTTTCTTTGATCCCAGCTTCTCAAATCTCTCCAAAAGAAAAATTATTAGCCAGAGAAAAACTTCAGTTGTCTCCATGATTCTGGGCACTCAGAATCCAAAAGAAAGTTAAAAAACAAATAAACCCATGAACTGTCTTCTAACACTGAATCCTCTCAGCACCACTCCTCCCCCATCCCCAACAATGGCAACAAAATCCAACCCTACACCCCAGTCTTCTTTTCCTCTTTTCAGTCCTTAAGACTAACAAGATTCTTTGGGTTCATATAATCAAGGTCACATAGCCATTGCTGCAAAAATATTTCTGCAGGAAAGCCACCAACAGAAAGAGTCAAGATATGTCTGGGCTTAAAATAGAGTTTGTCACGTTTCCCCTAAGGACTAAACTAGAAAAATCAACCAATCAACCCAAGTAGTATAAGTGAGGTAGGGTTCTGAACTGTGGTTCCAGACCAGAGAATAGAGGAACAGAAGAAAACAGACAATAATACTGTAGCTATAAGATATTCCATTAATGTACCAGTCCTAGAGGAAAGTACTAACATCCAAGTGAGACCCATTTTGTCCATATGAAAGTCACTTGGGGTAAAGAGATATAGGCTGGTGTACTGTGTATTTCCTAATTGGGGAGAAGGCTTAGAACAAAAGAAACAAAAATGGGGAAGAAGGGGATGGGGTGAGGGGAGTAGGGGAAGATAGGTCAGAGAATCAAAAAGTGAGCATTAGGAGGAATATAAGGGGGAGAGCCTGAAATTGCTAAACATCTCAAGAAGAGAACTCAAGAACTTTGAATAGAATAAGCAGAAAAATCAAGGAGAAACTCTTTAATAGTAGAAAGAAATGGGCTTCTAGATCCTATGGATTTTGAGCACAATATGGCACCATAATTTATTCCCGAGTGATTTCAAAATGTAATGAGGATCATGAAAACAGAATTTTTGGCCTCTATAGCAAAAATAATGGACAGAAAAGAAAAATAGAAATCTGCAATGGCAAATCTTGCCAAGAAAGAAAAGAGATAACAAAGAACAGGAATATAAATATACAGACATGAAGGACAATAAATGAAGAGAAGCAAAAAACAACTTTAAAAGGAAAGATGTTTATTATACAAGTAAAATACACTAATTTTTAAAAGGACATGCCTTTAGAAACACATTTGAAACATATATATATATATATAT
This sequence comes from Monodelphis domestica, assembly GCF_027887165.1. NCBI lineage: Eukaryota > Metazoa > Chordata > Mammalia > Didelphimorphia > Didelphidae > Monodelphis > Monodelphis domestica. The sequence continues at coordinate 237,121,698 of NC_077234.1, forward strand.
CACCATGAGAAAGATAATCATAATTCAATATAGTAGTATGTAAGAGGCTGACATGTGGGAAATGAGAGCACTATGAGGGATAGAAGTACAATGTAATAAGATGAAATTCAAATTTTGACATTTGCCATATGCAGAAATGTATGTTTTATTCTGTATCTTGTGTCTAAGAATTCATTCTCTGACATGAAATGGGTAGCCAACTTCATCATAGATCTTCTAGAATTATGTTTCTTTCCTTGTTTCTTTGAAAAAAACACTTATTTTTTTTTTTTACCATGGGCAAGGTCCAGCCTCACTTTTGACTCCAGGGGTTCCTGACAGGTGGCAAAGGATGAGTCAAGAAAATAACAAACAGAAGACAGCTTAATCATTAAGGCCATGGGACTGCTTTGCATCTGATAGCTGCTCTGCCATCCCCATGCCTGATTTTTATTTTTATATCCATTTACTTGGCATGCAGATCCACATAATCAAAGAGAGATAATTGGAAAAGTGACAATTAACTTTTAACAAATCACTTGATTAACATTCTATATTTTTGTATTGTGATTACAGACAGCATACAAGATAAATTATTTCATCACAGGTGGCTTAATTTTCTCATTACACTATGAGAAGTTTTGAGCTTACAAACAATCAAGGAAAAGTACTTATTGCTTTTAATAAAATAGAATAATTAATCAACAGTTCTTAAAAGACAATTCTACAATCATATCATTGAGGTTGAAGGGTACTGGGAACACAATTCAAATTTAATATTAGACTGATCATTTTTCAGGGTTTGCTAAGGAGTCTCCCACTGGTGAGTTACTGGTTTGTGAAGTCGAGTCACTGAGGCATATTAAAGATTGGTGTACCTGTAGTGTATCTGTATGTATTGTATGGGCCTTTTTGATTGATTTATGTGCTGGCTTCATGAGAATAGGTTTCTGTGAGTGGGAAAGTTTTGGGCTTGGCTTGTAACTGTGGTTTTGCTGGGAATTATGTACCTAAGTAAAAGTTAACCCATGATAGTCTTTTTAGGATTGGCTTTAAGGGTCTGATCTTTTGGTGGTGTTTTAAAGAATGAGGGTACAGGTATTTTACTCTTGCATTATTTCTTTTGAGACTAGGGGGAAAAATAATCATGTCAATTCATAGGTAAGGGGCATTGATAAAAGAGGTCATGTAAAGCGGGACTGGGTGGATAGTCACATCTTGCCAAGGACCACTCTGTGGTCTTCTCAGCTACACATGTGACTCTGTCAAGGCATTGTGTCCTGATGACTCCCAGCACCTTTTGTCTTAGAAATGATACTACAAATCGGTTCCAAGACAAAAGAGCTGTGAGGGCTAGGCAAATGTAAGGGCTAGGTGGTAAGTGACTTGCTGAGTGTTGCATAGCTAGGAAGTGTCTAAGGCCAGATTTGAATCCAGAAACTCCTGAGACTTTATCCACTGAGCCACCTAGCTGCCCCTAGAATTATAGTTTTTTCTGTTTTAAGTCTTTCAAAGTTATTGATCTTTAAGGTAATGGTATTAGTGTATAAATTGTTTTCTTGGTTCTGCTCATTTCACTTTCTATCAGTTCATAATAAATCATATTAAGCTTCTTAGAAATTATTCCCATCTTCATTTTTAATTAGATTTTTTTTAACTAAGAGAAATTTGTTTTCTCTCTCCCTCTTTTCCCCATTGGGGGAGGATTCTCTGTAAAAATATGCATAGTCAAAATAACACAAATTCTCTCATTGTATACAAAAATTATATACATTTCATTTTGCACCAAAAATTTATTACTGTCCCTCCCATCCTTTTCTCCCCCATGATGGTTTCCTTGAGGTCTGAATCTCAAATAATCTAAGCCACCTCCCTCCTGCTAGGAGATAGATTGTACATTTTGAATACTGGTACCAAAAATGTCCAGTAAAGAAATATCATTGGAATAGAGAGTATTTGAAAGAGCAAACAATATATTAGTGTTATTAGGAAAGTTTGACCTTGTTGACTCCCACACTTAAGAACCATTGCTGAAGATAATGGAGGAGGTACATAGACTCACCTGATCTCTCTACCAATTATCCTCCAATAAACTATGATATAAGGCCTCAACATAAATTCTGGAGCAGCATAACCCACAAAAAGACAGGGTGAAGTAATTTTTCAGCCCAAACCAACTTAGAAGGCTGGCACAAAAGATCTATTGCATTGGAAAGGAAGTAGAATATAAAGCAGCATGCCAAGGCAGATCCCACTGTGATAACAAGCCCTGGGGGCAGCTGAATCAGTGGCAAAGGCTTCTGGTGCTCTTAGTCACAGACAGTAAGGAATGGGGGGTTGGACAGCTGCTCAAAAGGAGATTATAGGTCAGGGTTGGCAAAGCTTTTCCTAGTTTGAGGGCCCAGAGGGAAAGTTCAAGCTGTTTGTGAGCTTCTGGATTACCTGAGAGAGTTGAAAGAGAAAGTGCTTGCTTTGGGTGGCTGGATAGAGGGATAGGGCATGGAAAAAATATCCTCAGGAGCTGGGAAGAGGGGAAAGGGATCAGCTCCTCAAATGCTGGCTGTGCATAAGTGTCACAGCTTCACCAGTGAGGTTATAAGAATTCCTTTGGGACTTTAGGTGCAAGACTCTTGTTGCATTGCCCCTATGCAGATTCAGGTCACAGTCCTGGGTTGAGGTCTCAGTTTGAGGAGGGACACTAGCACGTACCAGGGCTTATGGCCATAGAGGAACAGGGGTTTCTGGTCACAGTTGCAAGGAGTAAAAGAGTGCTTGTGGTCACTCACTGACCAGGGCATGACTAGGAGATTATTAAACATATCTCTCCTTATATCATACCACCTTAGAAGAACTGAAAGCAGAGAGATCCCCAGAGATAACTCTGGAGCAGCTGCATAAGGAACTTGAATCTTGAAACAGTGCTCCCTTCACCACAGTTACAAAGCCCATCTTTAATAGTTTTTTTTTAAGTCAAAAGGAATTTAAGAGACTGGAAAACGAGCAACAAAAAAGGAAAGAACACAGTAAGTTATTTTAGTGTCAGGAAAAACCAAAACAAACTTATAAGATAACAATGTCAATACTGCTCCAACTGAAGAATAGAAAAATAGGAATTTCTCCCATGCTCAAAAAGAATTAATAGAGGAGATAAAAATAATTTTAAAAATCAAATAAGAGAGATAGAAGAAAAATTGGGAAAAACTGAGAGCAATAAAAGAAAATCATGAAAAAAGAGTCAATAGTTTGTTGAAGATGGCACAAAAAATACTGAAGAAAGTAATATCTTAAAAACCAGTATTGTATATAATTTAAGGTTTTGGTTTTAAAAGATTACTTTATTGAAATAATGAATAATATGGAAATAGGTATAAGTGATAACATTTGTATAACCCAGTGGATCTGGGAGGGGGAGGTGAGAAGAGAGGGAAAAAAATTAAATATGTAAACACAGAAAAATATTTTTAAAATAAAAAATAAAAAACAGAATTGGACAATTGGTAAAAGAGGCATAAAAATCTACTGAAGAGAAGAACTTTTTAAAAAGCAGAATTGGCTAAATAGGCAAAAAGATATATAAAAATGCACTGAAGAGAACTTTTTAATTGGTAGAATTGGCCATGTGAAAAAAAAGAAGAGGTGAAAAATTCACTGAGGAAAAGAGCTCTTGAAAAAGTAGAATCAGTCAAATGGAAAAGGAGGTATAGAAGTTCACTCAAGAAAATCATGCCTTGAAAATTAGAATCGAGTGTGAGAATTTAACATCAGTTTATACCTCTTTCTCTTGGTACCCTAAGATTATTGGGATTTTAAAAGGAAAGTCTTATATTGAATTTGAAAAACCTATTCTCTATAGAAATGGGTTTTGGTTCAGTTCCCACCCCTTGATTGGATTAAAAACAAGTTGTTAGGCCTATCTGTATAAGAAAAATGCATGTGCATTCTAGGATACCAGAAACCTGCTGATTCCCTGGTACCTGGAACATGCTTGCCTCTTGTTCCATGTGACTCCTGGTAGCTAGAAAGCTGGCCTCTGACTTGTACTGAAGTTAAGCATGACCTATCAGAGAGTCCAAGAGAAGAGACATCCTGGAAGGTATAAGTTTTGGATCAAGCTCTTCCACTTTTCTAGCTAAGGAGCATGTGAATGGAGATAGAAGGTGAGCAACGCAACAACCTTGAGTTAGCTACAGATGAAGGTATGTGAAGGGGAGAGCCAATCATGTGGCTATGTGCCTTTTCTTTCTCCAACCCTCTTTTTACTATTTAGTAAATGAGTACAAAACAATTTATAGTCTTCAGGGAATTTTAATCTTAACTGGGCAACTGGAAGCTAATGATTCCATGGGTCCTCAAGAAACATTCAAACAAAATCAAAAGAATGAAAAAAAAATAGAAATAAGTGACCTGGAAAATAAATTCAGGAAAGATCATCTAAGAATTATTGGACCATGAGAAAGCCATGATAAAACACACACACACACACACACACACACACAAAACGAGTGTAGACATCATCTTTCAAGAAACTATCAAGGAAAATTGCTCTGATATTCTAGAATCAGAGGGCAAAATCGTTTGAGATCTGGGACTGCAAGGCCACCTTCCTTCACACTTTCCCCCATTATTTTCCTGGATATCCTTGATCTTTTGTTCTTCCAAATGAACTTTATTTTGTTTTTTTCTAATTCAGTAAGAAAGTTTTTTGGAAAAACAGCTCAAGTTCTGGGTAAGCATGGCAGCAGTCTAGACGCAGGATGCTTCCTCTTCACAGACCCACTGATATGGACTACCTCAAAAGATCCAAAATACCATTTTCATAAGAATGAAGGGACTCTATAGTAGGGTGCAGCATTCAAGGTATGTGGGATTTGGGCATTTCCACACTATAAGGGGGTGAAAAAGCTCCCACCCAAGTGTGAGCTGATCTACCCTTCCCCACCCCACCTATGGAGCCAGAGTCAGAGCCAGTGCATGCCAAAATCAGTGAGTGAGCGAGGGACACCTCTGGAGTGAGCAAGGGGCAGCTCTAGGTCTTGGGAGCTGACTAAGACCACCAAGGACCTACCCCTGAGAGCAGTTACACCTGAAACCCTGGTGGGTGGTCAGGGGAGCACAGACCTTGGGCGCTCAGAGTCAGCACATGCCAGAATCAGTGAGTGGGTGAGGGGCACCTCTGGAGTGAGCAAGGGGAACCTCTAGGTCTTGGGAGGTGACTAAGATCACCAAGGACCTACCCCTGAGAGCAGTTACACCTGAAACCCCAGCAGGCAGGGGAGCACAGACTGTGGGCACCCCCGAGAAGGTAGTGCAGCTGCGGACATTCAAGAGATGTGGACATTCATTCGAGAGATTGCCTCAGGCAAAATCCTTGCTCCTTAACTCCATACCCAGAGAACCTGCCCATCTCACTCAGATTTCTGACTAAAAAGGGAAGGTAAATAGTCCACAGTGATGGCTAAATGTGCACAGGAGCCCCATACTCCTTCCAAAAAAAGCAAAAAGGCAGTGACCCTTGAAAATTTTTACGGAGGAAAAACCCAGGCTACAGAGGATATACAGGAGGAAATTCAAACAAAAACAAAACCTTCTTAAAAAATGGAAATTGTCCACAAGCTCTGGAAGAATTTAAATTGGAGCTCATCAAAAAGATGGAAGCCTTCTGGCAAGATAAGTGGGAAATGGTTCAAAAAGAAAATAAAAAAAATTATAGCACAAAACCAAAAAATTATAGCTGAAAATCAAATGTTAAAGCAGAAAACCAGGCCTTAAGGACCAGAATTGTGCAACTGGAAACCAATGATCTTGCAAAACAGCAAGAATTAATAAAGCAAAGTCAAAAGACTGACAAAATAGAAGAAAACATAAAATATCTCACTGACAAGGTGACAGATCAGGGAAACAGAGGAAAGTGAGATAATTTGAGAAAAATTGATCTACCTGAAAAGCCAGAAATAAACAGAAATCTTGACATCATACTACAAGAAATCATCCAAGAAAATTGCCCTGATGTTCTTGAACAAGGGGGCAAAATAGACATTGAAAGAGTTCATAGAACACCCTCTATACTAAATCCCCAAAAGACAACTCCCAGGAATGTAATTGCCAAATTCCAGAGCTTTCAAGCTAAGGAGAAAATTCTACAAGAAGCCAAAAAGAGACAATTCAGATATCAAGGAACACCAATCAGGATCACACAAGATCTGGCAGCTTCCACACTAAAGGACTGCAAGGCTTGGAACATGATATTCAGAAAGGCAAGAGAACTGGGTCTGCAACCAAGAATCACCTATCCATCAAAACTGACTATATACTTCCAGGGGAAAGTATGGGCATTCAACAAAATAGAAGATTTCCAAGTATTTGTAAAGAAAAGACCAGAACTCAGTGGAAAGTTTGATATCCAAACACAAAGATCAAAAGAAACATGAAAAGGTAAATAAGAAAAAGAGGGGAAAGTAGAAAAAAAAAATTTTTTATTCAAACTCTCTTCTTTAAGGGCTAAAATTAGATCAAATTATATAAATTAATATATGGGGAAAATGTTATTTGTTAACTCTCAAAAATTGTATTCATTATAATAGTAATTAGAAGAATCACTCATAGGAAAAGATTGGGGCAGTAAGGGCTATAAGATGATATGCAAAAAAAAGAAAAAGGGAGGGGGGAATCGAAGAGGGTACCAAGAGATACTTGAAGAAATAAAATAAATAGAATAATCTTTTTCACACAAAGATACACATGGGAAGGGGACGGGAAGAATACTCTTATAAGAAGGAGAGGAAGAGAGTGATAATCGGTAATACTTAAACCTTACTCTCAGTGAAATAAATTCTGAGAGGGAAGAGCATCTAGATCTATTGATATCTTAAATTCTATCTTATCCTACAGGGTAAGGGAGAAGGTAAAACTAAGGGCGGTAGGGGGACAGGGAGTACAAAAAGGGAGGGATGGAGAGGGGGAAGGAACTTAACAGACCCTAAAAAAAACAAGAAGGGAACAAAAAGGGAGGGACCAGAAAGGGAAGCATATCAAGGAAGGGGATTAGGGGGATTGATTAAAAGTAAACCACCAGTTTAAAAGGATATAGCAAAAGAATAAAGGTCATAACTAGGAGGGGATATCAAAATGCTAGGGAATTCCATAAGGGGGAGCTGTTTGGACTCTCAAAGCAGGGCACACCTCCCTTGACCCTCACTGCCTCTCTGAACTATTATCTACATATTTCTTTTAGGAAAAACTAGTGATTAAGTTATAGAAAGGGGATATTTAGTTGGGAAAGAGTGGAGACATCTATTGGGCACTGTTACAGACCCATCAGATTATGGATAGCGTAGGATCTTGGTAGGACCACCTAATCTGCCTCCCCTAATTCAAGTTCACCTAAAGTCCAATAATAAACTCCTCTATAGCAGTCAGATATTTGTGTTGGCCTTTCAATAATAACTGGAAGAATAACCTCAAAAACTAGGAACTGGTCTCACAAAGGGTACCTGAGATTATTCCCTCTGTGGGAAGGCTTTGACCAAGACCTGCCACTAAATCCTCATTGAGGAAGAGGCATAGAAACCATCCACAAGTGGGGAGAGTGACATCCAGGCCCCTCAGCCATTTCCTCAAGGGGCATCAAGTGATAACTGTCAGCCTGTTATCACTGAAGTGAGAGAGAAGGAGCTGCCATTCTGTGTCCTACATGGGCTTTCCCTCACACCCTGTTCCTGCTCCCACAAACCATCCTGTTCCTCACTTGTGTACCACCTTATCCAGTGAACCAAACCTTTTTATTATAGCACCAGATAGGTCCATTTTTACAGCCTGTAGTGTTTGCTTTGTGATCTTCTGGATACTGTATATGTTCTATATGGTAACATTGTACTGAATTAAAGCTTGTTTGATATAAGGAGAATATGTATTGAGTACTTTTTGCTAGCTTGGTTGTTTAGAAAAAAAGTTTTAAAATACAAAAAAAATAATTCTCTAAACTTGTCCTTATTGAGGTCCAATACTGAGGTGCAGTTGGGCAGAAAGGGCAGGGTAATATTAGTTTGGAGTGTCTTGGGTTAGAAACATGAGGCTAAGATTTTTTTTATTAAAATATATTATTAATGTTTTTAAAAAATACCTCCATGAAAATAAAGATACTTAACCAGTAAGAAAAATGATGCAAGCCTGGATTCAGAAAGATTCCTCTTCCTGAATTCAAATCTGGCCTCAGACATGACCGTTTTGTGTGGCTCTGGCTAAGTCACTTAAGTATGTTTGCCTCTATTTCTTCATCTGTTAAATGGTATGGAAAAGTAAATGGCAAACCACTCCAATATCTTTGCCAAAAAAAACTTCAAATGGGGTTATGAAGAATTAGATGTGACTGAACAACAAATATTTTAGATGTGTTTTGGGTATATTATCTCACTTGTTAGAGTGCTGTTTTCTTGTCTTTAGTCTAAATCTGCCTTTCTACTAGTCTCAGTTCTTTCCTATGTGGCCAAGCAGAACTCATTCCCTTTTCCAAGTGACAGCCCCTTGACCACTTAAAGAAAAGGATCTTGTGCTTCCTAAATTAAGAAACAACAACACACCAGTTATTATTGTTACTTAGCCCTCCCTTTGTATCTGCTCTTCTCAGCTGATGCAAGTCTAGTTGGATTCATGGCATCATCACTTTCCTAGTCTTTAGGATTTGCCAGATAAGAGCTCTGGTCTTCTTTGTTGCTTTGTCACTCTGGACCAGGAGAATAGAGACATTAATTGTTAAAAGCCTGAAAGGCAGCATGAATATTTAGCAGTTCTTTTCCTTCCTGTTTCCAGACCAAAGTCAAAGCGCCTTTGGTCCAGAGGGAAAAAGATTACGCAGGTACTGCAGCCCAGCATCCACTGAGCCTCCACAGAAGACTGCTATTCTCCTGGTCTCAGGTTAGGAGTTTAATACAGTCAGGGGAAGAGTCAGAGAGGAAGTGATGACCAGCTCTTCCTTCTTTGTACCCTAGTGGCCACTTCCTGTTTTTCTTTGTTGCTTTTGAAATGCTTCATTGTCCTCTGAGTTTGAATTGATATCTTTTCTGTCTCCCAGTTAGTTATCAATAGTTGGGCTCATTTATGTTTAAAATGTTAGTAGTCTTCATTCTTGGCTTTTTGCCCAACTCCTAGCCTTCATATTATGCTGGAGTATGTTACCTGGAATATGTATGTTTTAGGATTTGGGGGTTTGTTTGTCCCTTGGGTCTTACTTAGTTATCCCAGTTTTTATATTTCAGGGACTGCTATAATCCCAAATCCTCCACTCAAACGTCATGCCATTATCGGTTTTAGGTGCTCCAACTAGACCATGCAGGCAGTCCTGCCATTGTAACTGCAAGCCGACAGGCCATCTCCTGCTATGGTGTGGCCACCAGGGACTCCACCCTCCTGGGAGCAATCACAGCTGAAGGAGCCCCAATCCCTCAGCAACCGCACTCCATGGAAGAGTGAACTCTTTCCTCACTTCTTGTCTCCCACTGCTGCAGCCCCAGAGAGAGCAGGAGTTTAGTCAAGTTCTTGGGCCCCCAAAGTCTTTTACTTGTAAGCAATGAGGCTTGGGGTCTGGTGCTGGTGGGCTCTCGGGTATCCACTCCTTCCATCCCTAGCTGAGGAGCAGTGGGGGTTTCCTGAGCATAGCCACTCCCAGGACCCTCTATCTCAGCATTCCAGCACTATCTTCCTGGATATAAACTCCTGGGATTAGCCAGCAAGGTGAGGTTGCCAATCCTGACCTAAGGGTTGTCTTGTGGATTCCAAACTGTTTTCTCTGTTTCTGCCCCCAGCACCTATGGAGGTGGGACTTAGTCCAGGGAAATAAAAAGCTTTCCTCTCTAGTTATTCTAGCTTCTTCCAGTTCTGCCCCAACCCCTGTCTGATTCTGCTGCTTTTAGTATTAATTCTGTGGAGTTAGTTTTGTTATTTTTTTATGGGGGCTATTGGGAGGTCAAGGAAGCTTCACACCCTATTCCACCATCTTCCCACAATGTCTCTACTCCACTTTTTAATTTTAAAAACATTACCTTCTGCCATAATATAATTTCTAAGACAGAAGTGTGGCAAGGGCTAGACAATTGGGGTTGTGACTTGGCTGAGATTACCTAGCTAGGAAATATCTGAGGCCAGATTTGAACATAGGACATGCCAACCCCAGGTCTGATTTTCTATCCCCTGTGCCACCTAGCTATCCCTGACCATGTCATTCTTGTTCAAGAAGCTCTAGAGACTCCCCATTCTGTCATAATAAAATACAATCTCCTCTATTAACACTTAAAGGCTTGCACTATCTAGATTCAGTTTGTTTTTTAAGGTTGATATCACAATAATCCCCATCACACACACACAATATTCCAAGCAAATGAAAATAGGGTATTTAATCCCATTTTTACAATCTCTCCCCCATGCCTGGAATGTTTTCTCTCCTCACCTTTACTCCTTTGAAGCCTAATTTGACATCTTTCAGCATGAATCATCCTCCATCCTTTCTGTGTGGTAATTTTCTTTAATAGTCCTGGTCATGTGTTTTTCATTTGAACCTTGTTTAATTTTCTGAAGTAGACAGCAGATTCTACAAAAAAGCACTACTGTATCTATGCAAAAAATTTTAAGTGACGATTAAATATATGGTAGATGAATAGTTAGAGTAATAGTAATCACCAGCAGCCAGTATGTGCTCACTAAAAATGGGGAAGGCATGATTTTAAGGTCATGTGAAATATTCCTAGAGGAAATGATTTAAACTGAGATGACAGTGTAATGTGGCTAGCAAAAAAGCTATGGTATTTTTAGCCTACAAAAATAGATTATAGTGCATACATTTAATTCTGATGGTAAGAAAACATGTGGAATAGTCTGTTCAATTCTGGCTGTCATATTTTAAAAGATCTATTTATTGAGAGCTCTTACTTTTGCATTCAGATGTCCAGTGTTCAAGTCCTCTCTGATATTTACTGGCTATATAAGCACAAGTAAATGAGCTGACCTCTTGAGTCTCCCTCAGGCAACTCTTACACATTAGACATCACTGCCTTGTTGCTGGGAGTTTGCACTGATGAAATAACAGCTCTATAACAACATCGAAGAAGATGGCACGTGACCTTTCTCTCATATAACTGATATATATGCTAGGGCATTTGGGGTCCATATGTGAATCTGAATACATGACCTAGAGATGCTGAGATCCTCTGGAGAGCCAAGATTCTTCTTGGTGGCACATCTCAATTTTTGATCATATCACACATATATAGCCCAAATATGCACACATATATGTAGTGTGCACGCATCAATATGTCCTCCCTCTTTCTCCTTGCATGTTATTTCCTAAGAAAATTTAAAAAGCCCCCCTAGATTCAAGGCATTGTTTGAGTCCCCACTCACTCAAAACCGTGGTTTAAGGACTCCATATAGATGCTTAGTTTTACAAACAAAGCAAAGGATATTTTAGATCAAGGAAGAATACATGAAACCAAATAGCGTATTTAACTGTGACATATAAAGAAAACACTCATTATTTTTTATGAATACATGAGGGCTACTTCCCACAGGTGCCTACTTCAGCTCCCCTCAAGGCTATTGAAACAAGTTGCTCTCATCCATCCCTTCCATTGGATGAAGTCTTCTTCTGCCTGGGCTAAACATCCTCCTAACTCACCAAAGGTTTGAGGACTCTGGGTTATCCTCCATCTTGTTTAGCTTATCTACTGAGACAATTTACTGCGTTGTGGACCCTGGGAATGCTACAGCTTCTTGGAGCCATGGCTGAGAGTTTGGTGGCAGGTAAGCACCAAAAGAGAAAAGCAGCTCTGAAAAGGACTTGGCAAGTCCTCACACTAGAGATGGTAGTCTGCCCGGAATACTCTGAACACTCCACATTTTAATAGGGGAAAGACACAAAAGGGAGCTGAAAAGAGAAAGCAAGAGGGTACAAAGCACCTGAGCAGAAGAATGGGATTAATAAAGTCTAGAAAATCAGAAGCAGAGCAGGGAGGGGGATAAAGGTTGTCTAGCCTGGGCTTCTCTCTACTTCTGAAGAACTTACCAGTAGGAGCAAGAGACCAGATGGTGAAGGAATATTCCAGGAAGAGAAGGTCTTAAGAGTGATTGGATTTCCAAGAGTTAAGGAGGTTTTAGGCAATGAGAGAGAAATTCCAGGGTGAGTTTACATCTGAACTATGGTGGCAAAATCTGAAATCCCAAAGAGTATATATATATAGAGAGAGGGGTCCACATGTGGAATCATGTGGCCAGAGAATACACGCAGAGTTAGCCAAGTACCATCTTTGATGTGGCAGAGCTTCTCTGGAAATAGAATTAAACTACTCATATTTTCATTTTCTGTCATATTTGTTCATTTCATAATCACTAAACTGCTCCCATCTTTTGAGATAGTTACCTTATCTTTTGAGATAGATAGAGGAAAGTCTCTGCCTAACAAATGAATGAATGAGTGAATGTGACATTAAGTTCTTACTCCATACCAGGCACTCAGGATGCAGCTAGAAAAAGAAAGAAATCTGCTTTCAAAGAATTCTAAATCTAATTGGGAAAGGCAACATATAAATAATGTTTAGCTATAGACCATATGGAACTCCCAAGTTTTTCACTGGCAAAACAGACAGAAAAGCTTGGGGTTTAATGGAGGAGAGCTTAGATTAGATCAGATGAAAGTGCCAAGCATTTCGAAGGCCAGGGGAGCTGGTAAGTTGACCAGAAGATGACCAGACTGAGTGGTCTTCAATATTACTGAAAAATGGTTGCTCTCATCTCATTTAAACTGCCTGAACAGTCTGATTTGGGTGCTAGGCAACTGGAGAAAGAAGAAAAGGGAAATGGATGTTTCAGGAAACCATCCCTGATCGGTTTGGGGTAGCCTAGGGCCACTGTCAGGACTGAGCTTGTTGAGTTCCTAACCAAGAATTATAAGCCACTACTCAATGAGACAAGCAACCAAAGCTATCAAAAAGCTTCAGGTTAAAATTACGGCTTTCTTTTAATTGTCTTTCCACTGGTACTAACACATCATCCTTGAACCCAGATAACTATCTGACTTAAGTTAGATATCTTTTAACTTCCAATTGTGTCCAGGTATCTTAAACCCCATTTCAAAAACCTTTCTCCTTGTACTTCACAAAATACGCACCTTGTAGCATCTTCATGGGTCTGGAAGGGTTTAATGAGAAAAACAACAAAAGGTATCAGACAACTTAAGGTTCAAATCATATCTTCCTTTTAATTGTGTCTTGATTGGTCCTGGCACAATGTCCTTGAACCCAAATATCTATCTGCCTTAGGTTAGAACCCTTTTAGCTTCCAGTTCTGTCTAGATTTCCCAGACTCTGTTTCCCTCTCTTATACCACATGAAATTACCCATTTTAGAGGATCTTCAGGAGAATGGCAGGGTTGGGGCAACTTGGTTCCCCTCTCTTCTATTACATTTATCCTCGGATTGTCAGGTAAATAAATTTAGGAACAGGAACCAAAGACCAGTTAAAGTAGACAAGCTCAGCAGATTCTGTCTTCTTTCCAATGCTGCCTTTATTATGGATAGCTGGGGACTAGAAATGGTAACATAGAAGAGAAATAGTAGAATCTGGAGGGAATAAGAGATGGATTTCTGAATTGATTGGTTTAGGGGACTCTCAGTGGAGAAAACTTCTACCTATTCAGGTCTGAGCCCTATGTGCAACTTCCACTCATGGAGAATTGCAGAGATCGGGGGTCAGCAAACTCCGTATAGTCCAGGGTCAAATCCATCTCTGTCTTTTTTAGACAGGCTTGAGGGCACCCAGAGGTAACTGACATATCCAGGATTACCCAGTCAATCAGTCAATCAGGGCAGCTGAGGGTCATTCTAAAGCTGGCTCCCTGCACTTGCAAGCAGAAGAGTCAATTCTTCCTCTTTTTCTCAGCCCAGAACATGCCTCTTCCCCTCCCTGCTCTCTATACTGCCTTAGGGATCATGAAGCGTAAGTACCGGTTGAGGGGGAGTGGGTCAGAACTGTTGATTCTTCTTCAAGGTTCTTTCCATTTTTAGACCACTATTTTTCTGTACCATGGAGCTCTCCCCTCCTCCACACCAGTCAAAGTGCATCTATGTGGTTTGGATCTGGTTGAGTGGTTAGAGATGGAAAAGGACCTGTTAAGAAGTGACCAATGTGGGGGGCAGCTGGGTAGCTGGGTAGCTCAGTGGATTGAAAGCCAGGCTTAGAGATGGGAGGTCCTAGGTTCAAATCTGACTTCAGATACTTCCCAGCTATGTCACTTGACCCTCATTGCCTAGCCCTTAACCATTCTTCTGCCTTGGAACCAATACACAGTATTGGCTCCCTGACCCATGGGAAATGTATTTGGGTGGTTGGGATTATGCCCTGACATTTATTTGTTATATTTACTTTCACAAAAAGATCCCTCTGGTTAGACTGTTGATAGGGGGTTTGAAATTAAATTGTTCCACATTTTAGTCATCAGAAACCTCAGGCTGCATCAGAGAGGGAGGGGAGAATTTCTTGATTTCTAAGAGGCTGAAGAGCACATCCTATTTTTGCATTTAAGAGCCCCTTCTCTGTTCCATGGCAATAAAATACCTCCTAGATTATGCAGAAAATGTGTCTGCCTTTTAATATCCCAACTACCTGGACCTGCCACCCGGGTCCTATTATCTGTTTCAGCATAATTCTATTACCACTGCCTCCTTTTTTATTTTGTTCACTATAATAAAGACATTGGGTGCAATAAAAAATAAAATCAAAACCGGGTCATCGTCTTTATTGGTGGAGGAGTAGTCATACTAACAAAAATCACTGATCCTTCAAATCATGAAATGTATTTGAAAGAGTTGGTGCTCACGCGTGCATGTGTGTGCCTCTATAACTCAATCACTCAACAAGCATTATAAGCCTTCTGTGTGCTGGCACTGAGCTGTGGGCTGTATGTTACAAAAAGGTAAAAATGAGAGCTCGTTATCCACTGGCAAAACCTTTCAGAATTCTGTACTACCAGGAAGCATTCCATTAGGGTGCTAGAAGGTCATATATATTTATAGGATATGCATATATATTTTATAATCATCCCTTTTCTGCTATTTTTAAAGAACCTTTCATCGAAACCTTACTAGCAATTTTTACTCAGGATATACTATGAAAACCTTTATCTTTCCTTCCTGTTAGGTGAAAGATGAATGAGACATTTTCAATAAGAGGTTTTGTAGACTATTAATAGCTTCCCTCCAAACTATGTAGTAGAATTGGACAGCCAGAGAAAACTTAGAAAAATGTTTAGTTGTATATTCACAACAAATGTAAAGTTGGTATATATTTTAATTCAGACTCCAGAAAGACTTTCAAAAATGACTCATATGTATATATATTTTTTTCTAGTGCCTAATTTTTAATTAATTTTTAAATAGAATTTGTCTCCATTCACCTCAGTCCCTCTTTCCCCTACCCATATCATAGAAGGCATCATCTGGAAAACCATTATGTGTATATATATTGTCTTTTGTGTTTTCATTTTTCAGTTCATTCTCTGGAGGTGAACATTTGCAAGTTTTCCTTCAAATATTAAATCTGTGGCTGTATATAATATTCTCTTGGTTCGACTCATTTCACTCTTCATTATCTCATGTAGTTCTTTCCAAGTTTTAAAAATGTTAATCTGCTTGTCATTTCTTATGGCATGATTGTATCCATCACAACCATATACCATAATTTGTTAGCCATTCTCCAACTGATGGACATCCCCTTGATTATATGAATTTATATACTAGTACATAATATATAAATTTATGTCAAATATATAAATTCATATATTGCATGTAACATACACATTTCTATGTTTTTAAAATATAGCATGGTTTAAATAAAAATATTAAGGATAACTTTTTAGGTAAAAGTTGGCAAATTCTATTTTCAAATAGTTTGAAGGAGCATCTCCTGATTCTTGAAATCATCTTTAGTAAAAAACAATAAAATTCTCACCATTTGTTGGAGAGAATATGCAGTAACTCAGGATAGTTCAATTTTAGAAATATTTATTTTATAAGAGTACTGCTGATGACTTCTGATTTTTATGCCCCGTTTATTTCCAAATTAACCACTCCTCTCACTTCTACTCAGTCAGCCACATCAGATTTTTGTGATAATTATGTAATGTTAAGTTTTGATTTGTTTTTTCCTTTCTGCTTGCTTTATGCAAAATGTATATTGTATTCCCAATTCTTCTATTTTACATGCTTCTTTTACTTCTTCCTAGTCACTAATTGTTATGACTCAAAAAAACTCCATTATATTTGGGAGCCAATGTGTTGACCATTTCCAATAGACATCTACTTTGTTTTCATTTTTTTACTATGACAGTGATGTTATAAATATTTACAAATGAAAACCATATATACCACCTATGTATTGTTATAGATGATATTGATCTTGCTATCTGTTATTGATGATAGATAACTAATTATAGATTTGAACTGTTAGGATCACTTGGTGGTAGACAATGTAAATCTTTATACAAATATGATGTCAAGGATAACATTTATATTGCTTTCAGGATTTCCAAAAGTGCTTAACTCATTTGATCTTCAAAATAACACTGTGAAATACGCATTATTATCTTCATTTTCAGGAAACTGAGGCACAAAGGGTTAATTCACTTGCACAGGGTCACATAACTAGAGAGTAGCTGAGACAGGATTAAACTCCGGTCATCTTGACACTCTATCCACTTTGCAACCTAGATGCCTCTACCTATTATCATATCAGACCTTTACAAGAGATCATTGATGCAGATCCTTTCTCAAAGGATGATTTCCTTTCTTACCTTAGATGCAATGATTTTGTTAATGCAAAAGACTTTTAATTGCATGTAGTTAAAATTATGAGATCTTTGTAATTGCTGCTATCCTTTGTTTGGTTAAGAATTCTTCCTTAGCTATATCTGTAAAAGGTACCTGATTTCATTCTCTGCCAAGTTTTGTTTTTTGTTGTTAGTTGTATAACTTTTTAATTTTAGGTTGCTTATTCATTTCAAGTTTGTTCTGACATTTGATATAAAATGTTGGTTTAAACTTTAATTTGTACCAAACCATTTTCTTGTTTTCCATAAGTTCTTGTCAAATAGGGAGTTGTTCAATAAGTTTTTATTCTTAAATGTACTGAACAATGGGTTATTAAGGTTTTGTACTGATTCTTCTCTAACAATATGATTCACCCTGATTTTTTAAATCAGTACCAAATAATTTTGCTGATTATTGCTTGATATCTGTATATGCTATTACCATTTAATTTCTAGGGTTTTTTTTTTTACAATTTTCTTTAATTTTCTAGAACTTTCCTTCACAATTTTATTATTTTACCAAAATTTGTAAATTATACCCTTTGATAATTTTATGGGTTTAATATTCTGTAAATTTAATTTGGTAATTTTTTTATTATATTAGCATTATTCACTGTATCTTTTTGCAAGACCACTAGCCTTTCCTTAATGAATTTAGATACTGCCTTTTAGTAAATAAATGTTTGTTATTTTCATTATCTATTTGTATTAAGCATAATGTAGCTTTTGTGTTCATCTTTTGATATTATTAATTTTCATTTTTGCTTTCTTTGATAACCTGATTAAAACTCAAACTTATTTGAACTCATATGATGCATAATAAATTTTGTTCCATTTCTAAATTGTTTCTGCATATTTTTTTAAACATTGTTTTATTTGGTCATTTCCAAACATGATTCATTGGAAACAAAGATCATTTTCTTTTCTTCCCTCCCCACACCCCACCTCTCCCATAGCCAATGTGCAATTTCACTGGGTATCACGTGTTCTTGATTCGAACCCATTTCCATGTTGTTGGTATTTGCATTAGAGTGTTCATTTAGAGTCTCTCCTCAGTCATGTCCCCTCAACCCTGCAGTAAAGCAGTTGCTTTTCATCAGTGTTTTTACTCCCACAGTTTATCCTCTGCTTGTGGATAGTGATTTTTAGATCCCTACAGATTGTTCAGGGACACTGCATTGACACCAATGCAGAAGTCCATTACCTTCGATTGTACCACAGTGTGTCAGTCTCTGTGTACAATGTTCTCCTGGCTCTGCTCCTTTCGCTCTGCATCACTTCCTGGAGGTTGTTCCAGTCTCCATGGAATTCCTCCACTTTATTATTCCTTTTAGCACAATAGTATTCCATCACCAACATATACCACAATGTGTTCAGCCATTCTCCAATTGAATGGCATCCCCTCATTTTCTAATTTTTGGCCACCACAAAGAGCTCAGCTATGAATATTCTTGTACAAGTCTTTTACCTTATTATCTCTTTGGGGTACAAGCCCAGCAGTGCTATGGCTGGATCAAAGGGCAGACAGTCTTTTATCGCCCTTTGGGCATAGTTCCAAATTGCCCTCCAGAATGGTTGGATCAATTCACAACTCCACCAGCAATGAATTAATGTCCCTACTTTGCCACATCCCCTCCAGCATTCACTGCTTTCCTCTGCTGTCATGTTAGCCAATCTGCTAGGTGTGAGGTGATACCTCAGAGTTGTTTTGATTTGCATCTCTCTGATTATAAGAGATTTAGAACACTTCTTCATGTGCTTATTAATAGTCTTGATTTCTTTGGCTGAGAACTGCCTATTCATGTCCCTTGCCCATTTATCAATTGGAGAATGGCTTGAATTTTTGTACAATTGATTTAGCTCTTTATAAATTTGAGTAATTAAACCTTTGTCAGAGATTTTTATGAAGATTGTTTCCCAATTTGTTGCTACCCTTCTGATTTTAGTTACATTGGTTTTGTTTGTACAAAAACTTTTTAATTTGATGTAGTCAAAATTACTGATTTTACATTTTGTGACTCTTTCTAAGCTTTGCTTAGTTTTAAAGTCTTTCCCTTCCCAAAGGTCTGACATGTAAACTATTCTGTGTTCACCTAATTTTCTTATAGTTTCCTTCTTTATGTTCAAGTCATTCACCCATTCTGAATTTATCTTGGTGTAGGGTGTGAGGTGTTGATCCAAACCTAATCTCTCCCACACTGTCTTCCAATTTTCCCAGCAGTTTTTATCAAATAATGGATTTTTGTCCCAAAAGCGGGGGTCTTTGGGTTTGTCATAAACTGTCTTGCTGAGATCATTTATGCTAAGTCTATTCCACTGATCCTCCTTTCTGTCTCTTAGCCAGTACCAAATTGTTTTGATAACCACTGCTTTATAGTATAGTTTGAGATCTGGGACTGCAAGTCCTCCTTCCTCTCAATTTTTTTTCATGATTTCCCTCGATATCCTTGATCTTTTGTTCTTCCAAATGAACTTATTTATGGTTTTTTATAATTCAGTAAAGAAGTTTTTTGTTAGTTCAATGGGTATGGCACTAAATAAGTAAATTAATTTGGGTAGGATTGTCATATTTATTATGTTAGCTCTTCCCGCCCATGAGCAATCAATGTTTTTCCAATTGTTTAGATCTAGTTTTAACTGTGTGGAGAGTGTTTTGTAGTTGTGTTCATATAGTTACTGTGTTTGTTTCGCGAGATAGTAAGTATTTTATTTTGTCTAAGGTGATTTTGAATGGGATTTCTCTTTCTAGTTCTTGCTGCTGAGCTGTGTTGGAAATATATAGAAATGTGGATGACTTATGTGGGTTTATTTTGTATCCTGCAACTTTGCTAAAGTTGTTGATTATTTCGAGTAACTTTTTGGTTGATTCTCTAGGATTCCTTAAGTAAACCATCATATCATCTGCAAAGAGTGATAGCTTCGTCTCCTCATTGCCAATTTTAATACCTTCAATTTCTTTTTCTTCTCTAATTGCTACTGCTAGTGTTTCTAGTACAATGTTAAATAATAGAGGTGATAATGGGCATCCTTGTTTTACTCCTGATCTTATTGGGAAGGCTTCTACTTTATCCCCATTGCAGATGATGTTGGCTGAGGGTTTTAGATATATGCTGTTTATTATTTTTAGGAAAGGCCCTTCTATTCCTATGCTTTCTAGTGTTTTCAATAGGAATGGGTGTTGTATTTTATCAAAGGCTTTTTCTGCATCTATTGAGATAATCATGTGATTTTTGTCAGTTTGCTTGTTAATATGGTCAATTATGTGGATGGTTTTCCCAATATTGAGCCATCCTTGCATTCCTGGTATGAATCCTGCCTGGTAATAGTGGATGACCCTTGTGATGACTTGCTGGATTCTATTTTCTAGTATCCTATTTAAGATTTTTGCATCTATATTCATCAGGGAGATTGGTCTATAGTTTTCTTTCTCTGTTTTTGACCTGGCTTTGGGATCAGTACCATGTTTGTGTCGTAAAATGAATCTGGTAGAACTCCTTCTTGCCTTATTCTGTCAAATATTTTGTTTAATATTGGGATTAGTTGTTCTGTGAATGTTTGATAGAATTCATTTATGAATCCATCTGGACCTGGGGATTTTTTCTTAGGGAGTTCTTTGATGGCTTGCTCAATTTCTTTTTCTGATATGGGGTTGTTAAGGTAATGTATTTCTTCCTCTTTTAGTCTAGGCAATTTATATTTTTGTAAGTATTCATCCATATCACCTAGATTGCCATATTTGTTGCCATATAATTGGGCATAGTAGTTTTTAATGATTGCCTTAATTTCCTCTTCATTAGAGGTGAGGTCTCCTTTTTCATTTTGGATACTGTTAATTTGGTTTATTTCTTTTCTTTTTTTAATTAGGCTGACTAGTACTTTGTCTATTTTATTTGTTTTTTTCAAAGTACCAGCTTCTAGTCTTATTTATTAAATTAATAGTTCTTTGACTTTCAATTTTATTAATTTCTCCTTTGAGTTTTAGGATCTCTAATTTAATCTTTATCTGAGGATTTTTAATTTGTTCGCTTTCTAATTTTTTAATTTGCATGCCCAATTCATTGACCTCTGCCCTTCTTAATTTTTTAATATATGAACTCAAGGATATAAATTTCCCCCTGAGTACTGCTTTGGCTGCATCCCATAGCTTTTGAAAGGATGTCTCATCATTGTCATTTTCTTCAATGAAGTTATTATTTGTTTCTATGATTTGTTCTTTAACTAACTGGTTTTGGAGAATCATATTGTTTAATTTCCAATTAATTTTCAATTTACCTCTCCATGTTCCCTTACTAATTAATATTTTCATTGCATTGTGATCTGAGAAAGTTGCATTTATTATTTCTGCTCTTTTGCACTTGTTTGCAATGTTTTTATGCCCTAATACATGGTCAATTTTTGTGAATGTACCATGTGCTGCAGAAAAGAAGGTATATTCCTTTTTGTCCCTATTTACTTTTCTCCACATGTCTACTAACTCTAATTTTTCTAAAATTTCATTCACTCTCTTACCTCTTTCTTATTTATTTTTTAGTTTGATTTATCTAGTTCAGATAGAGGAAGGTTCAGGTCTCCCACTAGTATAGTTTTTCTATCTATTTCATCCTTGAGTTCCTCTAGTTTCTCCTTTAGAAATTTGGATCCTATGCCATTTGGTGCATACATGTTGAGTACAGATATTTCCTCACTGTCTATGTTACCTTTTATCAGGATGTAATTACCTTCCCTATCTCTTTTAACTAGATTTATTTTTACTTTGGCTTTGTTAGATATCATGATTGTGACTCCTGCCTTCTTTTTGACAGTTGATGCCCAATAGATTTGGCTCCACCCTCTTACTTTCACCCTATGTGTATCTACCTTCCTCATGTGTGTTTCTTATAGACAGCATATGGCAGGGTTTTGGATTCTAATCTACTCTGCTATTCACTTGCTTTTTATGGGTGACTTCATTCCATTCACATTCAGAGTTATGATTACTAGCTGTGTATTTCCCAGCATATTGATTTCTGCTCCTGTTCCTACCTTTTCTTCTTTCACTATTTCCTTCTACACCAATGTTTGCTTTTAAACAGTCCCCCTTGTTCCCACCCTTATTTTACTTCCCTTTCTACCCCCCTCCCTTCTTAATCCCCCCCTTATTTTCTCTCTAGTCTTTCTAAAATTACCCCCCTCCCCCTCCCTCTCTTGTACTGCTTCCCTCCCCATCAAACCATTTGTTGCCCTTCTACTCCCCAATTGGGCACAAATCTATTCTCTTCCCCCAATGGATTGGATTGTTTTTCCCTCTTTGAGTCAATTTCAAACCACATAAACGTTGAGAATTTACTGTCTCCGACCTCTTTACCCTTCCAGTATATTGATGTTCTTCCCCCTCCCACCATGAGCTTCTTTATGACGTATAAATTTACCCCTATTTGTTTCTTTTCCCATTTCTTTAATATTAACCTATTTTTAATCCCTAGTCATATATATATGTGTATATATATATATGCATACTCATGTGTATGTATTTTTGCATGCATAAATATACCTATTTATTTCCTTGCATCCTATATAGTTTGTCACTGTTCCCTCTAAGGGTGCTTCTTTTTGC
Source organism: Monodelphis domestica (assembly GCF_027887165.1). Taxonomy (NCBI): domain Eukaryota; kingdom Metazoa; phylum Chordata; class Mammalia; order Didelphimorphia; family Didelphidae; genus Monodelphis; species Monodelphis domestica. The sequence continues at coordinate 237,144,113 of NC_077234.1, forward strand.
TGCCTAGGTAATAACAACAGTTTTTAAGAGTTACCAATGACCTCTTTTCTTATAGGGATACATATCATTTCAACTTATTGAGTCTCTTAAAAATTTTTTTGTTTTGTTTTTCTTTTCCCCCCTCTTTGTTAATTACCTTTCGATGATTCTCTTGAGTTCTGTGCTTGTACATCAAATTTTCTGTTCAGGTCTATTCTTTTCTTTACGAATTCTTGGAATTCTTCTATTTTGTTGAATGACCATACATTCCCCTGTAAGAATATAGTTAATTTTGCTGGGTAGTTGATTCTTGGTTGTAGACCTAGTTCCCTTGCTTTCCAGAATATCATATTCCATGCCTTTCTTTTTTTCACTGTGGATGCAGCCAGATTCAGAGTTATCCTCACTGTGGTTCCTTGGTATCTGAATGACTTCTTCTTGGCAGCTTGTAATATCTTTTCTTTGGTCTGATAGCTCTTGAATTTGGCTATAACATTCCTGGGTGTTATCAGTTGGGGATTAAGTACAGGAGGTGATCTGTGGATTCTATCAATCTCCACTTTTCCCTCTTGTTCTAGGATATCAGGGCAGTTTTCTTTAATAATTTCCTGTAAAATAATGTCCAGGCTTTTTCTTTTGGCATGGTCTTCTGGTAGGCAAATGCTTCTTAAATTGTCTCTCCTTGAATGATTTTCTAAGTCCTCTGTTTTGTTAATGAGATGCTTCATATTTTCCTCAATTTTTTCATTCTTTTGGTTTTGTTTTATAGTGTCTGTCTGCCTTGTGAGGTCACTTGATTCTAGTTGTTATATTCTGGTCCTTAAAGACTGGATTTCATCCTTAGTTTTTTGGTCATCCTTTTCCTTTTGGTCTGATTTTCTTTGAAGGTCATCTTTCATCCTCTTTACCTCATCTTTCATCTCCTTTGTCTCATCTTTCATCTTCTTTGCCTCATCTTTCATCTCCTTTGCCTCATTTTCAAGCTGGTTGATTTTGGCTTTTAAGACACTATTTTCTGTTTCCAGATGACTTATCTTAGTTTTTAAATTCGTTCCCCAATTGTCTTCAGCCTCTCTTAATTTTGTTTTAAATTGCATTTTGAGTTCTTCCAAAGCCTGTATCCAATTCTCTGGGATTTCTGATTTTTCCTTTGCTGGGTCCTCCCCCTCTGTTTCATTCGCTGTTTGCTCATTACCTGTGCAAAAGCTGTCTATTGTAATTTCTTTCTTCTTTTTCTGTTGTTTTCTCAGGGTTACCCCTTCTTGATCCCTGTATTTGTCTGTGCTCTTGCTCCTCTCATTTTTTTTTTGGTTTTGGTTTTGGGTCTGTCAGTCTCCCCTCTTGGAGCTTTGTCAGATCTCTTGGTACAGTCTCTAGGGGAGGAATGTTAGCTTCCCTGTCCTCTGGAGGCTTTTAATCGGATTAAATTCAACTGGGTTGGGCTGTATGTGCTCTGAGGTGGAAGACTCCTGGAAGGCTGAGCCGCCAGGCTCTCTCCAGTTCTCTCCAGCTGCTTCTCTGCTGTTCATAATGTTCCTCAGTGCCTTTGCCTGCCTCCCTGAGCTCTGAGGAGTAATGATGGGGTTATGTTCAACTGGATTGGTCTGGATGTTCCCTGAGGCAATGGTGAGACTGGAGCCTGATGGAGGGATCCAGCCACAGCCCTGGTCTCTCCCTGGCTTCCTCCCCACTGTCCAGGCTGGATGCTCGGTGCCTGGTGCCCAGCTGCTAACAACGTAGGCCCTCCAAACCAGCACCTTTGCCCGCTCAGAGGTTCCAGCTGCTGCTGGGGGCTCAGCCCTCTAGGTTGGGGGGGGGGTCCTGGGAACTTCCCTCTGCCTTCCCATAGACCTGAGTGTTCTCGGATTCTGGCTTTTGGGGGGCGTACCTTTTGATTTGAGTCCAGAAGGAGGGTTCCCCACCTCTGTCCTGTTGCTCAGCTTGAATTTTGGTGCCCTAGGAGCATTCAGTTTGTAATTGGTTAGGAAGGGTCTTCCACGAGGTCTGAACTTTTGCAGCTTGCTAAGCAGCCATCTTGATTCCCTTTTCTTCATATTTTTATATTTTTAGATGCATGTTTTTTAAAATTCAGCTAGTTTTTAGGTTTTGTTTTCTTTCTATCATCATACTTTTTCCCTTTTCTTTTTTCTTTTTTGCATTTTTTAACCCATTTACATTTAAGATTATGATGATTAGGTTTGTATTTTTATTCATTTATTTCTTTTATATTCATTTTTATCCTTTTCTTCTTCATCTGCACTTTGTCTCTGTAATTAGTTTTGGACATACTACCTGAATGTTAGTCTGTTTCCATTCTCCCCCAATTCAAACTTTTATTTATTTGCCTCATCCCAAGTTCCATGATTTCACTTAAATGATTTTTTTTTCTTCTTTTTTGTTCATTTATTTGTCCCGTCATCCACTTTGCACTCTTCTTGTTTCTCACTCAGCCCAAGGTGTAGTTCATAACTGTTCCTTCTTACTTCCAACCATTTAATTTTTTATACTCTAACCTTACCCTTTCCCAAATTTTTGTTCTTGTTTTCTTATTTTTGATAATGATGCCCCAAATATCTGTTTCTTGTTAGAGATCCATCTTTTTCATTTATATTTAGATTCAGCTTTTCTGGAAATGTGTTGTTTTAAATTATCTATTGAGCTTCTTGTTTTTTGTAATATACTATTAAAAAAATACTTACCTTCCATCTTAGGATAAATACTGTATATTAGATCCAAGACAGAAGAATGGTAAGAACTAGGCAATGGAGGTTATTTGCCCAGGGTCACATGGTTAGGAAGTATCTACATCCAGATTTGAATATAGGACCTCCCATCTCTAGACCTGGTTCTCAATCCACTGAGCCACCTCATTGCTCCTGGGAATGTACAAAATACATTATTTTTTGTCTTTATTTTTCTTTTTATTTCTCAATATTATAATCCTACGTTGTTTCAGTTGTGATTTCTTTATATTTAAAGGTTTTTCATCTGATTACTTGTAAGGTTTTTTGTTTGTTAACTCAAATTATGAAATTTAACTGCTATACTATATACCTTGACATTTTAAAGATGAGATTAGTGTTTTCCCTGTGGTGTTTAACTGTGGATTTGATCTAATAATGCTTTGTTACATAGAGCACGGGACCTGGGGTCAGAGAGATCTGAATCTTAATCCAGCCTCAGTCACTAAGGATGTGATCTTGGGCAAGTAACTTAACTTCTATATGCCTTAGATTCCTCAATGTAAAAATAGGAATAAAAATAACCCCAGTCTTTCAAAGTTATTGTGACGATCAATAATTTAAATTTGTAAAATGCTTAGCACATAGTAGTTGCCATATAAACCTGCATTTCCTTTCCATTCCCTTGTTCTCTTTATTTCAAAGTTTCAAGTGACTTTCTTTATTCCAAAGTCTACAATATGATGTTCAATTTTTGTTATTGATAACATTCTTCTGGTAGTCCTACAATCCTTAAATTATTTATTTACCTGCTATTTTCAGGCTCAGTCATTGTACAGAATATGTGACTTCTTTTAAAGCTGTTTCCTTTTGCTTCTCTTCTGTCATTTTTTCCACTTTTGTATTTTTATGTTCCATTTCTGCTTTTTCTTCATTGAAAACTCTATATTTTTGGAGAGATTGCCTATTATATCACCTAAGTCCTGAACCCTGCTGGGTTAAAATTTTTTTTAATTCTGCACTGACAATTCTGCTTTCAAACAATTTCATTCCTATTGTCATTTTTATGTTGTTTTTCTACCATTTAGTAGTTTCAGTTATTCCAGGAATTCCACGGAATTATATTTTTGACCAAAGAGTTCTTTGTTCATCCTCCTTTATGGTATAAGACTGCTTCAGAATGTTCTGGTTCTTTAATTTTTATTCAGTTTTCTTTCTGTCTTCATAAACCTTTCTATTAGTTTATCTGAATGTGGATTTTTAACTTGAGTTTTCTCCCTAGACTTTTTTGTTCTTTTTTCTCTTCTCTTGAAATCACTTGTCTCTGCTTTCTTTTTTCATTCTTTTCCTCCTTTCCCCTCCACATAAGACCCCAGAGTCTGGGAATTCTTAGGATCTTTACTTTAGGTAATGAGCAGTATAGGAGCCTTGCCTGGTTCCCTGACAAGAATAAAACCTTAGGAATGCAAGAACCAGATCTAGCAGACTAGCAGATCCAGTCGCTAGTGCCTCAGGCATGTTCTTTAATGTTCTTTACCTGCCTTCCCAGTGTTCTCTGTAGAATCCACATAGCCCTTGGCTTTCTTCCTTCAAGCTCTTTTCCCTTTCCTTAAGGCTAGGAAGAATTGGTACCTCTCTATTGTCTCTTTTATAAGACTGGAAGAGATGCAGGCTGAACCACTCCTTGCTGAAGGAGGACCACTTAAGAATTCCCATAGCCATCCCAAGAAGCTAGAACCTAAGCAGTTGCTTGTATTCATGATATCTGGGGGAGAGGGGGCTATAGATAAAGGAAAAGTGGGGAAAGCTGTGCAGAGTCTAGAAGTATTTAAATTTCCTGATATTATCAAGTTTTAAAGACTTTTTTGGGAAGTGTTTTTGTATTATTTCATAGTTTCAGCACGATTTACGCTATATCTTCATAGTTTCTTTCCTGAGCCTTTTGAGTTTGAAGAAGCTTGAGAAAAACTCATCCATCTTAGGCATTTCCTCAATAAGCATTTATTAAGGACTTAGGTATAAGGCAAAGTTAAGTGCTTGGAAGATGAAAATGAAAAACAATATTGGTTTTCCCTCAAGGAACTTACAATGTAGTAGAAAACATGTGACATATACACAAATGAAGGAATAATAGATAATAGCTCCAAAGAAGGAGTGAGGTGGTGGTAGGTCTTAACAAAGTGTTCCAGGAAAATTTGAGAAAGTTCCCCCAAACTTTTGAGGAGGGTAAGAATTGCTGCATGTGGGGAATGCTGTCTACCTCCAGAGAAAGAACTGTGGGAGTTGTCTTTCACATCAATGTATCTTTGGTTTTATTTTGGGGGTTTTGGTTATGAATGAGTATGCTTTTTACAACAATGCCCATTATGGTGGTATGTTTTGCATGACAATACAAAGAAGAAAAAAAGGGAATTGTCTCATGACATACTAACCAACATGGATGTCTTCCCCCATGATATACTACCTCTTTCAGTTCCAGACCATTACTGTAATTATGGTGATCACTCTTTTCTCCTTGGCCACTATTTTATTTAGAAATTTTCCAGGATTTTTCAAGGACTTTAAAGTAACTACTACTTAACTTTGTTAGTGATAAAGAAAGGAAAAATGATGAGATCTTGTCAGCATCCAAAGAAACAATGTACCAAAAAACAACATGCAAAATATTCTAGTCTGACACATGCTAGACTGCTGGTTTCCCCATCTGTGCCACTCCAGGCATGAATTGTGAGGTGGAACAATGAACCTGAAGGTCTTTTTGATGATTTAATTTTCACCTAAGGTGCATATAATTAAGGAGCATTTGCTAAGGAGTAAAATTAGTGTAGGGAATAATAAAGAAAATAGCAAAAAAGAATACAGAGTTGGAAACTTAAAAAAAACTGTAATAAGATTTTGCTCTAGCTGGAATAGTTATGGAGGCAGTATGGTATAGATAGAGCTGTTGAAGACCATGGGTCAGATCCTGCCCTAGGCTGACTAGCTTAGCTTTTTGTCTCTGAGTCTCTGGCTACTTGTCTAAAAAATAAAAGAGTTGGACTCTGGATTCTAATGTCCTTGCCATCTCTATATCCTAGGTTATTTTGTAGCTTTGGATATGGTTTCTTGGAACCACAGGCTAGAATACCTCCTACACCCCACATCTACAGCCACATCCTAGTAAAACCATCTCTTCAGATGGGCTAAACCAGGTTGAGGGAAAGTAACAGGCTTCAAACCCATTGAGTAAGTTAGGGGAACATCTACCCCAAGCATGTGCAGATGTCCCCTTGGAGGAATGGGCAGATGAGAACAATTTGTTTCAATTGCCATGGAGGCTGTGGAGTGTTTAGAGCTTAATCTGAGATTGAAGATGCCAAGACTGTCTGCAACATCCTGGCTCATCATCAGCTACATTAAATTTTATCTTGCCACTGGATTTCTGTGTCTCTGGAAAAGGGAATGAGGCTAAAGGCTTTGTGCGATTTCACTTCATTTAAATTCAATTCAAGAGCAAGTCAAGACGTGACCTCATGATATCTTTGGACCTCTTTGAAAATGAAGGACAAAGGAGCACCTAGAATGTTCAGTGGATAGACAACCAGGCTTGGATATGGGAATTCCTAGGTTCAAATCTTCCCTAATACATTTTCTAGCAAGTTACTTAATCCCAATTGCATAGCCATTACTGCTCTTCTGCCTTGGAAATGATATTTCAGGTGTATTTCAATAAAAATCCAAGATTTTGAATTTTTGTTGGAGAAAAGATCTTCAAGGAAAGAAACTTGCTAACTCCTAAATCCAGAGAATGAACTATTACAGAAAGATGCCAGAAAACCTACACTACATCAAGAAGATCCAGAATGAACTTTGGATGTGGATGACTAAACTGTAGTTTGATTGAACATTTATTTGAATGTATACTCTCATGCCAAAAGGGGACTGACCCTAATTGGTTTTTGTCAGTGTGCCCAGCAAACATTGGTTTTGCTGTCTGTCTTTCTTCTGTTTCCTTCTTCTATCTAACTATTGTAATTTCCTCTTAGAAGGTGAAATTATGTATGCACCTGCAGTTAGAAAATTTGGAGGTGTAGGATGATTATGTTTAGTGATCAATTGGGGAGACTAGTCTCCCAATTATCATCAGGGGGGACTCTGAACTTTAGATTACTCCACCCTACTTAATCTAACAAAAACAGGAATGTCTACACCCATACTTAAGGATTAAGTATTTAGGAAGATGGCCTATGATAGACATGTGCTAGCAAATGACAAATCCTAAACAACTGACAGACCCCTGGGCTGTCCTAAGTCAAGCTTTAAGACACAGAAAAGTGATGTAAAAACCATCTATATATTTCACATCAGTTCCTCTCTCTGGGCTCTTTTGCGGCAGAGAGGTGGCTGGTGGCAGCTTGCTGAGTGTGCTAAGCATTCTGGCATCTTGCGTGGCGGCAGCTATTGTCCAGTTTGGCAGTGAGTTTTCCTTGATACTATACTGGGAGAAACTGAGAAGCCTAGTTCAGGTGAAGCATCTTACTGAGCTCTATCGGGGTTTAGGCTGATTCTTTCTCCTTCCAAACACAATCTTCCAAACACTACCCTCTTAGCAAACCACGAATCTTCAGAGATCTCATGGTGGAGGACTTTGAACTTCTCCTGGCATAGGCCAGACAGGAGAAATCCTATACCCCTTCCCTCTCCCTTCTCCTTAATGCTTTTCCTCTATATTAATTAAATAAACCACCATAAATTTACTGACTTGGATATTTTATTTGGGATATTCCCTGGTGACCAAAATTAATTTAGATTAGGTCACAATCCTAAAATTATACTTACAAAGGTAAAGATTTTTTTTTAAAGAAAGAAAGCAAAGGACAAACAATAATAATCATTTTGTTAAAAGTATTAAGAATGAATCTTAAGGTTTAAGTCAATGTTAATATGAGTAAGGATATATATGGTATCTCTCAATAGATCTGTGATCTCACTAATGTAAATCCTTTGACCGCCATTATGGATTGAAATCCATTAATTATGTCTCCACTTGTGATATGTAATACATATGTCTTTTCATACATTCTTCATATGGAAGAAACCCAGAGTCCCCCATTCTTAACCAGGAGCAGGAAATATCTTGTCTACAAATCTTATCTTGGTTTGTAGGGTTCTAGCATAGAATTAAGCATCCCAAAGGAGGGTGGGTTTCTATAAGATTCTTCCCTAGGTCATGTATGAGCAGTTATTGATAACCTGGACCTGGTGTAGAGATCAGGGTTGAGAACTAGTGCTGATTCATGCTGGGGAGAATGTCTGAGGAGTTCATGACTAATTATTTGAAGAACAGCTTCCTGGATTTTGCTAAGGAGAGTGGGGAGGCTAGCAAAGTACATACATTTTCACAGAAGACACCAAAACTGGAGATGATAAACAGGGTCATGTCTTAATATATCATTTTGGATATGACATGTGCATGAGAAAACTTCACTGACTGATCAAATGTCTGCTTTTAATCAGTGGTTTCCTGATTTCTCTGTGATCCAAAAAAAGAAACAAGAAAAACCCAACAAAAGCAAAAAACCACAACAAATTGATTTAGTTTCCATTAAATGAATGACCTTTGGTAAAATGGCTAATATTTTAGTGGGAGCATTTTTCATTTTCTATACTGTATTCTACAGGAGACTAATTCAAAAAGAATCAGATTAAAGGGGGGAAGTCCACAATTGATGAACTTTTCAAATTTATAGTCAATTGACAAGTTTTTAGACCCAAACCAGTAAAATGCTATTGGATGTAGTGGATCCTTAATGCTTCTTCTTCTTATCACCATAATTTTTGTCTTCTTCATTCTAGGACCTGTTCTGACTATTTATGAAGGATAAAGTAGATCTTCTTGAGTTACAAGTTGCACTGGATGATCTCTGAGATCCTGTCTAATGCAGGCGGTTCTGTGTTTCTGTTAAACAGAAGCATCTGTTCTTTCCCCCACCACACTGAAAGTCTGATGCGTCATCTTGGCTACACCAGAAAAACAGAAACTCTAACAAGTTCTATTACCTCAGAAAGATTCTATGGCAGACTTGGTGATGGACTCTTCATCCAAGCAGCAGTCTACCTAAATTCAGAGAGATGTACATCACTATGAGGTGGGAGTCAAGTGATCGAAGTTCCCAGGGATTATAGCCGGAATATGACTACCCATATCTACAAAGTCACTTAATTTTCAAGTCTAGACTAAAAAATTTCATATGTTCTTATTTTTTATTTTTAGGAAGCTGTAGAACTAATGTCATGTTAGCTAGTTCAGTGAAGCAGTAATATTAAGAAAGTTGGGGCTTTACAGTTTGCAAAATGCCTGCCTCATAATAATCGTATGAAGTTGGTATTATATTCATTTTCTAGATGAAAAACCAAGACTCAGAGAATTTGAGGTAGTCAGGTCAGATCCTGAAAGACCCACAATTACACAACTGAATAGTGGAATTAGGGATTTGAACCTATTTCTTCTTACTCTTAATAGCAATTCTTTATGCTTCATTCTGCTAGTCTGACTGGAGCAAATTCAGCCATCTAAGGAAACAAACAAAAAGAGATTCAATTCATGCTAACTCTTATCATGATTTCCATTAAGAATGTTTTCCAACCTGCTCTCCCTGCTCACACACAGGCCCCAGATTCAACCTTGCAGAAACATCTGGAATTTTAGCCTTAAAATGATTTTAGAGTCAGAATGTGAGACATGACTTAACCAACTTCTCCTCCTTCTACAGTTAAGAAAACTGAAGATCAAATTAATAGAGGCAGTTTAGATCCTAGGTTTTTATATTTTAATACCACTTAATGTATTTTTCTATACCCTTGTTTCACCATAATGTTCTACTACCCAAGAAAAAATTACTTTGTTATAACCCACTAAGATCACGTCTACTTTTTTTTTAAATAGAAAAACATCTGTAAACTCAGTAGTTCAGAGTAGAGGTTGTTCATTTTTTTCAGTTGTGTCCTACTCTTTATGATCCCATTTGGGGTTTTCTTGGCAAAGCTACTGGAGTGGTTTGCTATTTCCTTCTCCAGCTCTTAGCATCTTGACAGATGAGGAAAAGGAGGTAAACAAGGCTAAAGGACTTGCCCAGGATCATACAACTAGTAAATGAGTATGGATTTGAACTCAAGATGATGTCTTCCTGACTTTACGCTCAGCAATCTAGCTACTTCATCACCTAGTAATCTGTTCAGAGTTTAGGTAATTGCATGAAAATTAATCAATTCTGGGCTTTAATTTGTGATATGGTTGAGATGGGCATGGAAAATAATTTCTTTTAAAACATTTTTCTAAGGAAATAGGAAGACTTTGATCTACTAAGATTATAAATTTGGAGTCAACTTCCTCATTTTATAGATGAAGAAAGTCCAGAGTGAAGAAAGTCCAGTGTGTTTACATGTTGCTCAAACGAATGCAAATGATTATATTTTATATGATGTATTAAGACAGGTATTAAGAGTCAGGCAAGATTTGAAGCCAAGTCTTCCAATCTTGACATAGTCCAAGTTCTATTGAGCAATGAAGAGTGAATGATTGGCTTAATTCCACTTCCTGGTTCAGCAGGCTTGGTTATAGAGATAAAACACTTTCACATTAGTTGCTGACTCTTTTGTCATTGCTAATGGGTTGTTCATAATGACATGCTCTTAAAAATCCATTGAGTTGGGGTGCGTGTTTGCCTTTGCAGCCAACATCTAGAGATCCATGGGTTAAGTTAGGAAGTGCCTCCCTTTCACTATTTCTCCATTTTTGACTGAGGAGCTCAAGACACACCCCAGGGTTAATCTAACATCAATAATAGCATTTATGCAATTAGCTGTCATATACGACAAGCCATTTTCAACTTGGAACATAAATTTAACATTCAAGATGAAACCAGAAAAAGGTGAAAGTGGAGGCTGTCCTGTTCCAGACCTCATTTCCTTCAATTCATTCCTTTCCAAGACAAACTATTCCAGGCAAGAATGATTACTATAATATTTCAAGGCTCAGTGGATGCTTCCTTCGTCAATGCAAACTGCAGCAGCCCCCGTGCTTTAGTAGACTGTCTTAGCGAGTTTCTTTGACTGAAAAATTCATCATTCTCCAGCCAAATGGGGAATGGACCAACAAATCACCCCAAACTTAGATAATTGGCAGAGGCTAGTCCTTAGACAATGGCTACATGAAAATGCATCATTTATATTGAATTAACCACTCTATTTCATGCTTAAAAAAAAAAGAAATCTTTGATCAAGCGAGACCTCCTTTCTACTATTTACTTACTCTATATTCCTTCAGTGCTTTTTTTACTCTATTTGTTCAATTTGTTAAATTTTGCTCTGGGGTTGAAGGGACATCAAGAATTGCTGTGTTAAGAATTTGCACAGGAAGCCTTCCCTCATTCCCCCAACTGCGAATGCCCTTTTTCCTCAAACAACCTCATATTTTAACTATTTTGTGATTTGTATTTTTTGTTGTTCAGTTGTTTCAATCCTGTCCAACTCTTTGTGATCCTGCTTGAGGTTTTCTTAGCAAAGATATTGGAAGGGTTTGCCAATTCTGTCTCCAGTTCATTTTACAAATGAGGAAACAGAGGAAAACAGGGTTAAGTGACTTGCCCAGGGTCATACAACTAGCAAGTGCCTGAGGCCAAATTGGAACTCAGGAAGATGAGTCTTTGTAATTGAGACTCAGTGCTCTATCCACTGCTACTTAACTTTCCAGTTTGTATTTATTGTATATATACAATTATTTTTTATTGTATGTATTTAAATTATATATATACATATATAACATGTTAATATACACATTTATGAACTTGTTTCAACTGTTAGCATCTTTAAACACTAGAAGGAACTTCCAGAGAAGAAAATTTTAGAATAAATTGGAAAGGAAGAGAATTAGTGAAAGGAACAGAATAAGAACTTCTTTTCCAATGAAATAAAGTAATCTAGAGGAGAAAAAGGAGAGTAAGATTTTGAATTTACTTGAGGAGGAGAATAAGAGAGGTAGAAATAAATAACTAAACAAAATAGATATGTCACATATAGTAGATAAATTTCTGAGCCTGAAGTCAAGAAGATTCATCTTCTTGAACTGAAATCTGGCCTTGGACACAAGTTGTGTGACTCTAGGCAAGTCACTTAACTTTGCCTCAGTTTCCCCCATCTATAAAATGAGCTGGAGAAGTAAATGACAAACCACTCCAATAGTGAGGTTCTTCTTAAGCCTTCCTGACAGGTGATTCCTTCTCAGAGCTTTGGCTGGAAGCCTTCTACCCAAAGCTATCAGATATCTGTCTCTCTGGGTTCCAACCCATTCTTCTGTGACATAGACTACTACATTTACTAAATTAAAAAAGAAACAGAAAAGAGAGGATTTATAAATTGAATATGAATTTTTTAAATTTAGAAAATGAACAAATAGATCCCAAAGACTGACAAAAGAAGAAATCTTGAAAATTAAGAAGAAACAAGTAAATTGGAAACCAAAAAGATTTTAGGACTGATAAACTGGAAATCTATTTTTTAAAAGACCAACAAAATTGATAAATCTTTAGCCAAATTGATTCAAAAGAAGGAATAATCAAATTATAAAACAAAAAGTTATTAAAGTAAAACCTCAACAAACCAAAAATACAATAAAACAATGATCAGAATTTTCTATAAAAAGATACCAACAGCACTGAGAAGTCAAAAATAACATAGAATTGCTTACAAAACTGATAATAAATTAAACCTGAAAGAACCAGATAGAAATAGTAAATAATTTAATTTTAGAGAAGGGAATCAAAGTAGCTATAATGGAACTAACTACCAAGGTGTGTGTGTGTGTGTGCGTGTGTGGGAACTTAGGCAGATGGAATTATAGAATTCTATTAACCTTTTATAGACTATTAATATTTACACCCTACAAATTATTTTCAAAAATTGAGAAAGCATCCTACCAAACTCCTTTTTTTTTTTTTTAGAAAAATCTAGACCTAATATGTAAATAAGGTAAGCAAAGAAAGGGACTCAAGACCAATAAAAGTAATGGATATTGATTCAAAAATTTTAAATCAAACCCGGACAGAAAGATTACTGTAATTTTTCCAGGAAAAAATAATTCACTACAATGAACTGATTTATACCCATGTTGACTTAAAGATCACTTATTCTTTCTAATGGTTACAATTCATCACCATAATAATAAATTCTAGATTTTGCCAGGAATCAAAGTGAAGCTTACAGTTTGAAAATTCAATCTCTTTCTGGTTCCTAACAACAGTTGGGAATGTAGCTTGTTGTCTCCAGTCCTGTGTACTATCACTTCTGTTTCCCAGGGTTTTTCCAGAGTATTGATAAGGACTCAACAATTAATCAGCAGTTCTTCCATACCTCCAAGGTCTCCCACAATCTCAGATATAGTTTATTAAATATACTCAGCATTGCTTGTCTGAGGCTATTAACTATTTTTTCTTTGCCTTTTCCTCTAGTCCTCAAGGAATTAGAATTTTAGAATTGGAGGGGACCTTAAAGGTCACCTAATCTAAACCCTCAACCAGATTCATCAAGTTAGGAATTCTGGAAAAGGGGTCATCTAATTCTGTGCCTTCCCCATACTCAAATTTCTTTAGATTAATCTCAACTATGGACTTTATATCTTCCCATGAGAAAATAAATTATTTGAGGAAAAGGAGCTGTTTTATCTTTATGTCCCTAGTTCTATGTAAACAAAGTAGGTATTTTATCAATGTTCCCTTTTTTAAACTGAATTTTCTTTTTTTCAATTACATGTAGAAACAAACAGACCAAAAAAAAAAACAAAAAACAAAACAAAACCCCAAACCAAAATAAAAACCCTTACACTCTGTCTTAGAATCAATAATACTGTGCATTGATTCTAAGGCAGAGGAGCAATAAGGGCTAGGCAATGAAGGTTGATGGGGGCTGCTCAGGGTCACATAATTTGGAAGTGTCTGAAATTAAATTTGAACCCAAGACCTCCTATTTCTAGACCTGGTTCTTGAAACACTGAGCCACCTGGCTACTCCCAGAAACAATTTTTGACAATTACTTTCTGACATTTTGCGATTTAGATTCTCTCCTACCACGTCCTAGGGCAGTAAATAGTCTGATATAATTTATATCCATTCTTTCATGCAATATCTATTTCCATATTCCCCATATCATGCGTGAAGACACATTTAATAAATATTTCTTGAATTGAAATAAAGATTTGGAACACTTTTCATATAGTTCTTAATAGTTTAAAATTCTTTATCTAAAATATGTCTTAATATCTCTTCATTATCAATCAAGAAATGATTGTTACTCATATAAATTTGAATTAGTTACTTATGTATCCTGTAAATGAGACCCTTATCAAAGCCAATTGTTTGAATGATTTCCATTCCAAGTTACCTATTTTCCTTCTAATTTCAGGTGCATTTGGTTTTGGGTTCAATCTTTTTAGTTTGATGTCATCAAAAATTTTATTTTCTGCAGTCCTCTCTGTTCCTCAATCAGTCATGAACTATTCTCCCAAAACATAAATCCAAAAGGTCATTTCTTTCTTGCTGTCCAGTGTAATAGCTTACCCAATGCTTTCTAAATCATGGTGGATTCCAGTGTTACTAGGGAAGCTTTGTAGCCCCTGAAATTTGATGCAGTGAGTATGACATGATCAGGAAATATACACATCAGGATGACCTCATCAATATTAGTCAATTTCCTTCTGTTTATACTCCATATTCTAGAACTTAGAGGAGACCACAAAGCACTTTGGGTGAGTGTCTCTATTTTATGTCTGTTCTAAAATTTTATATTTTAATACATGGTGAGAGTCACCTCATTTGAAGATTGTTTATTGAATTGCATGTCAACTCTAGGAAGAAGGGAAGAAGGGCGGGAGACAATAGAAATCATATAAATCTATAAAACTCATGTGCCAATTTTTTATTAAAATAAAATAAAGATAAAACTAAAATGAAGATTCTCTAAAATGCACTCCATTCTATCTAATAAAATAATTTTTAAATGAACAAATAATGGACACAATGTGATCTTTTCCCTGTGTACCTATTAGTCAGTTATATGATAGGAATAGAATGATATGGCAAAACCCAACTGTTGCATGAAACCATTGATGAAACCCTGCCTCGTCTTTTCTCATGCTTTCATCACTCTTTGGGCATAAATGGAACCATTTCTCCAAAAGATTTTTGCAGAGATGAGAAAGTAAGTTTATGGGTCAAGAGTTTTTGAAGCTTTCTCAGCTGTCCTTTCATCCCCTCATAAAAGCTTTGTCTGTGATCCTTTTAGAACCAAATGAGATAATGTAACATATGTAAACTAATTTTTTAATCTATGAAGCATTCTATAATTGTCTTTTTTTTTTGTTAACTCATGCTCCTCCTTTTTGATGGATTCAAATAGAAACTCTCCTGAGACCCATGGCCATGTTGCTGTGCTTTCCTATGGATATTGGGTATATGGATGTGCATAGGTGGGCAAAGTAACTTCATTTTATAGTTTAATAGAAATGTTTAGCTTCAGGTTCAATGAGAGTAACCATGGGAAAATTCTAATTGTAGAAAGGAAGGACAACAGGGACATTATGCAAGTCATCCTGCTCCAATGCAGTGCTGGGGAGAGCTCAGACCAGATCTCTTAAGCTGACAAACTTTCAGTGTGAACATTCAGACCTCAGAAATCAGCAAGTACAACAGATTGTGCCTTGGATTATTTTTTGGCTAATGATCTAAATTTAGGAAAGTGATGGACAAAATGTTAATAATGTAAATGAAACTTAAAATGAAACTTTAAAATAATGTAAATGAAAATTAAAAAATGAAACTTAAAAAAATGAAACTTAAAAATGAAACTTAAAAGTCTGCCATGCTTCTTCCCCACCCCAGATTTGGTTTTTGAATAATTACCAGAGTACCCCAGTTCCATATGACTTTTATTTCCTCTGCTAATTTTCTATGCTTTTAAAGTCCACACACCTGCTACAAGAATACAGTAAATGTTGGGTTATAACCACCATGACAGATGGATTACTCTGGACCGAGTCATGAGAGACTAGCAATAGAAGAGGCTGCAATGGGAAACCTCTTGAACTGTAATGCATAAAAGGGGTGGTGTTATATTGGAGACAAGCCCATAAATAACTATTGCAGAGGGGTTGGAATTCCATCCATTTTTTAAAACCCTTTCCTTCCATCTTAGAATCAATACTGTTTATTGGTTTCAAGGCAGTTTTTTTCATAAGAGCTAGACAATGGGAGTTAAGTGACTTGCTCAGGGTCACACAGATGGGAAATGTCTGAGAAGTCAATTTGAACCCAAGATCTCCTATCTGCAGACCTGGATTTCTAGCCACTGAACCACCTAGTTGTCCCTACATAGAAGACATTTTAAAAATGCTTATTGATGGACTGACTGATATTTCAAATATCTTCATGTGCTTCCTTCAGATCGTATACTGGAAGCAAAAGTTTTAATTTTCCTTTTGAGTATACCTGCTTTTTCATGGTTCTCTCTGCGGATTTTTTAGTTACAGACTTTGTAGCTATGAATTGGCAAAATGTCAATGTGCAAATAATTCACTGGCATTATTTAGGCATCCTAAAAGGTCACAGGAAGAAACTTCTGCTAATTGGCTGTTTTTTTTCTAACAGTGGAGACAGGAAAATAGCTAAAACCATTATCTTCAAGCTGTTCTATAAGCAATTAATCTCAGAATCCAACAAGTCAATAGCTTAGTATAGGGCTCTTCCTTGAAGACAACAGTTCAGCATCCTCTTGGGGAAAGACTCACCGTTTTCAAGTAAAAAATTAGGCCATTTAGAAAAAGCAACGTGAAGGATGACCCATTATATACTCACCAGAAAGCCTGACCTTAAGAAGGGATTTTCTGATGAAGCCACTCAGGACACCCTCATAGAGAAAACTGCCTATATTCAAGGGCAATTTCTTCTTCATACTCGCTTCACCCTGGTGTCTTGGGTTGTCCTTGTTGTTGTTCAGTCACATCTGACTCTTGGTAATGCCATTTGGACTTTTCTTGGCAGAGGTATTGGAGCGCTTTGCCGTTTCCTTCTTAACTGATTTTACAGACTTAGAAGTCTTCAGAGATATACAGAGAGATGGGAAGCAATGGTAAGGGAAAATCTAATGCTTGAACTTTAAACGCAAAAGCATCCAAAACAAATCCATCTTATTGGAAATTCATTATAGACAACTAAATTAATGCTAGAATTTTGCTTATCTACACATCTCCTCCATCATGATTGGTGGGGAAGAGAGTTCCCATGATCTCTTGTAGCAGTTTTTCTAATTTCTCTGGAATTATTTGTAGGAATAGTGGATGCATTTGTTCCATTGTGTTGTCACGATGGAGTGTACAATTTTACACTATTTCTTCTTGATGTAGTCCTGCAATTCACTTTCTTTCCAGACATGTGGGTCCTCTATCATATCGTCTGCATACTTTCCCAACTGTCCCAAGTTCCCAATGTTGTCACATACCACAAACATGTTACTTCTCATTTCATTGACCTTCCACTTTGGGCTACTGGAAAATTTCCTTCAAAGAGGCTGAGGAATTCCTGCCACACAGATATCCAGTTTCCATAATTTCCTATTTGTCTACTGTGGAACTCCTACAGACTCCAATTCTGAGGAAAATGGTAGCCTGGATATCTGCTAAAGAAGCAAGCCATCTCTCTCTCTCTCTCTCTCTCTCTCTCTTTCACTCTCTCTCACTCTCTATCTCTTTCTCTCTCTCACTCTCTATCTCTTTCTCTCTCTCATTCTCTCTCTCACTCTCTATCTCTTTCTCTCTCTCATTCTCTCTCTCTCACTCTCTCTCTGTCTCTGTCTCTGTCTCTGTCTCTCTCTTCAACACACAGATGAGCATTTTAAAAAAAGATCATTAAAAAAAAACCCAATTATCGAAATAGACATCTTTAGAGTTAAGTATAAATGCTTGAAAACTAGATAGAAAATATTAAGGCAAACATGAAGTGAAAAGCATTATAAAAACAATACAATGATGCTTGTGTCTGTGTGTGCCCTCATTTTCTCTGAAACTAAGGATCAAATTAAAAATGACCACTGTCTCATTTCAAGTCAGGAGATGTAATTTTTATGCCATCAGAACATCTGCGTTCATTTCAACTTGTGGAAATTGTGCCTTGGGGATTCACCTCTTGATTCCGTCTAGAAGGACTGTGACTCAACTTAATTTGTTTTTCCTGAAAAGTACTACTTTTTTGCCCTAAGTCCTTAGGAGAGGCAAAGTGCATGAATTATCCCATATCAGGTTTCTCATTCTTTCTGAATAGTATTTATAATTTCCTCCAGTCTACATGAATAAATGAAGAGGGGCGTTTGTAAAGGACACAAGTATTTTTTTTTCTGTTTGAACCTTTTTTTAAAAAATATGTTTTATTTTCCCAATTACTCATAATAACAACTTTCAACATTCATTTTCTGAATTATAAGGTACAAATTGTCTCATAATTCTTCCCTTCCCTCCCTCCTCCCTCTCTGAGATGGTAAGCAATTTTATCCAGGTTATACATGTATTACCATGTACAACGTATCATTGTTGTAAGAAAATATTCTTATAAAGCAAAACCCCCCAAATAAAACCCTAAACAAAATGATGTGGAAGATAGTCTACTTTGATCTGCATCTGACTCCAGCAGTTCTTTCTATGGAGGTGAATACTCTTTGTCTTAAGTCTTCCAGAATTGCCCCAGATCATTGGGATACAGCTGCATTAATTCATGGAATATATAATCTAAAAGATTCACAGATAAGTAAAGGTTAGTTAGTGGTTGTCTCTTGGTGACCGAGAATGATGATTGTCTTTGTGCAGTTTCATCTACGGTGTACCCTCGTGTGGCTTTGCAGCCCAAAGGCTGAGGCGCACAGTTTG
The DNA here is from genome assembly GCF_027887165.1 of Monodelphis domestica. NCBI lineage: Eukaryota > Metazoa > Chordata > Mammalia > Didelphimorphia > Didelphidae > Monodelphis > Monodelphis domestica. Next base: position 237,162,713 of record NC_077234.1, read on the forward strand.
TGGCACATGGGGTGTGGGACGCCAGTTGTTACTGGAGGTGCGGTTGTGGCCTGGCATCGGCGTTCACGCGCAGCGGCAAGACGTTGGCGTCGCTCATCTTCAAAGATGGCGGCGGCATGGTGAATGTGGGCTCGCCAGCTGCTTCTGACAGAGGCAGCGAGTTCTAGTGGCTTTGGTGTCCTGCCAGCCCACTTCAAGTTGGACTTTAGCTGATCCTTGAATCTTCTTTGGTCGGCCTTGTTTCCTGAGTCCAGCTGACAGTTCCCCATAGAATACCTGTCTTGGTATTCGCTGTGGGTCCATGCGGATGACGTGTCCAGACCATCGTAGCTGGGTTTTGAGGACTTCGATGCTGGTGGAGTTGGCTCTGTCGAGGACTTCCTGGTTGGTGATTCGGTCCTGCCATCGGATCCTCATGATTGACCGGAGGGAGCGTTGGTGGAATTGCTCCAGCTGTTTCATGTGCTTCCAGTACAGGGTCCATGTCTCACAACCATACAGGAGCGAGCTGAGGACCCTGCGCTATACACTTTGAGCTTCGTCGCAGTGCTTACACCTCTGTGTTGGAGGACTTTGGAGTGCAGCCTCCCAAGTGCCTGGCTGGCCTTTTGGATCCTGGCATTAATCTCGTGGTCTAGGGACCCGTCGTTGGCGATGGTGCTGCCCAGGTACTTGAAACTGTTGACTTTAGAAAGCTGCGTGCCTTCGATTGTAATGCACGGCTGGTTCATTGGCCTCCCTGGTGCGGGTTGGAACAGCACCTCTGTTTTGCTGAGGCTGATAGTCAGGCCAAACCGACCATTATGTCCATAATGGCGCAGATACACTGAGTAGACATTAAAGAAGCATTTGATAAATGAATGAATGAATGAGTTCTTCCTTGCTTTTAGCCACTTTAAAATAAATCTTTCTTCATAATCTGACCAATCATATTTTGTTCCACTTCATCACATTTCTTCACCTTTTGCTCTACTTTGGTTCAAAGCCATTTCCTCCCATTATTATTCTGATTCCTACCAGCAATACTTTTCTTATTGTAGAATAAACACCTTTCAACTGCGCATTTTCATGCAAATGTAAGATGACTGTCTTTTATGTCTGAAATGTAGGAAAAAAATGGAAACATGAAGGTGTAGTCTAAGTAACATGGGTCCTAGAGTCAGCAGGATCTGGGCTAAAATTCTCATTCTGGCACTTAGAGCTATGTGACAACGGGTCAGTCATTTCTTCTTTCTGAACCTCAGTTTCCTCATCTGTACAATGGTACTATAAATAGTCATATTATACCATACTATTCCTCCCCTTCTCCTTCTAGCTTCATGCACATGCCCAGAATACTTTGCCTCCTCCCCTCCGTCTCCTAGCTTCTTCTGTGAATTTTCTTTAAGACTTCACTCAAATATTACTTTCTGCAAGAAAAGTTTCCTGATTCCATTTCTTTCCTTCCTTTCCTTCTGAGACCACCTTCCATTTATACTTTATGTCTCTTCTGTGTATGTAGTTATTTATTTCTCTCTGCCATTAGAATACGAAGCCCTTGAGGGTAGAGTCTATGTATTTGCTCTTCTCTCTACCCCTAACATTTAGCACAAAAAATGCCAATTGTAAGCACTTAAAGAAAGTTAGTTAACTGACTGGCTAACCAATCTCAAAGGTCTGTTGTGAGAACATATATGATCCTGTTTGTAGAACACTTTACAAACCTTAAGTTGCTATATAATATTAGCTCTTATTAAACTATGAGGATGGGCTTATTTGGTTCATTGTAAAAGATGACCATTATAGAATGCGTTAGGTTTATAAAGAGCTTTGTATACATTTGTACACATTATTTTCTTGGCTCCCTCCTACTACTTATTGCCCACACTTTAATCCAACCTACCTACTGCTACTCAAATGATCTTCCTAATGTATCATTTTGATCATATATTTTTTCTATTCATCAAACTTAAGTAGTGGCTCATTGATGTTGTTGTTCAGTTGTTTCAGACGCTTGGTGATCCCATTTGGGGTTTTCTTGGCAAAGAATTCTATATTCTGTGTGACATTCTTCTACCCTCAAGCCTGCTCTCACAAGTGTGTATTTTCCTCACATCCTTATGCTCAAAGAATCACAGAATCTCAGCTTCAAAGGACCTTAGAGACCATCTAGTCTGATTTAAACCTGAACAAGAATATCTACAAGATCGCCAAAAGAGAATCATCCAGCCTTTGCTCAAAGACTTCCAGAGGGAGAAAACCCATTGCCTCAGGAGGCAGCCCATTCCACTTTGGATTAGCTCTCATTTGAAGAGATTTTCCCCTGACATCAAGCCTCAGTTTGTAACTTTCTCCACTGCTCCTTGTTCCATCCTCTAGGGCCAAGCAAAACAAAATGTCTCCAAGCCTTTCATCGTCCTCTAAACATGGAAACTTTTTTTGTAGAAGTTTCATTGTTAATTGGCTCTGTGAGATGGAAACCTTGAAAAATCATTGCATCTTCATTTAGACATCTCCTTTACTTTCTACATATGTTGAGGCTTGGCTTTTTTCTTTCTATAGTTCTAGTTAATTGCTCCATTTTGGAGGGAACTCATCTAAATAGGAACCGAGACCTCTGGCATGAACTCTTAAATCAAGGTAAAAAAAAATCCAGGTTTCCATTATCTGACTGCTACGTTTTCCTAGGGTTGTTGATGTGAAGTAGATAGATTCCCTCCATTATTCTGCAGTTATCGACATTGTTTTTAACATGTTCTGAAGAATCTTATCTTCTACTCACCTCCCACCTCTTCTGGTCACAGTTTAAGTTTTGTCACTTTGATATGCCACTCTGGAAATAAAAGTGGGGTAAAATTTGGTTAAACAGTGATGTGGCCAAAGGTGTGAATGGAAGCAATATCATGAAAGGTAAGACAGGGTCATTGAGGAAAGTTCAGAGGGAATGAGAGTCCATGGGCAACAAATGACTATCAGACTAAGCTTGAAGCCTAAACTAGGTTGTAAAGTTGGGAGTAACTGGGTGAGCCCTTAAAAAAAAACAAAACAAAACACTTGAACAAATGAGCACAAACCTTGAACTTATCATGCTAGAGTTATCTAGTGCCCTTTCCTTCCTCCCTTTCTCCCTTCCTCCCTTCTTCCCTTCCTCCCTTCCTCCCACCTTCCCTTTACCTCCCTTCCCCTCCCTCCTTCCCTTTCCCTCCCTTCCTGTCTCTTCTTCCTTTCCCTCCCTCTGACCATTCCTTCCCTCCCTCCCTTCCTCCCTCCCTCCTTCCTTCCTTCCTTCCTTCCTTCCTTCCTTCCTTCCTTCCTTCCTTCCTTCCTTCCTTCCTTCCTTCCTTCCTTCCTTCCTTCCTTCCTTCCTTCCTTCCTTCCTTCCTTCCTTCCTTCCTTCCTTCCCTCTCTCCTTTCCTTCCCTCCTTCCTTCCTTCCTTCCCTCCTTCCTTCCTTCCTTCCTTCCTTCCTTCCTTCCTTCCTTCCTTCCTTCCTTCCTTCCTTCCTTCCCTCCCTCCTTCCTTCCTTCCTTCACTCCTTCCTTCCTTCCCTCCTTCCTTCCTATCTTCCTTCCTTCCCTCCTTCCTTCCCTCCTTCTTTCCTTCCCTCCCTCCTTCCTTCCCTCCTTCCTTCCTATCTTCCCTCCTTCCCTCCCTCCATCCATCCTTCCTTCCTTCCTTCTTTTCTTCCTTCCTTCCTTCCTTCCTTCCTTCCTTCCTTCCTTCCTTCCTTCCTTCCTTCCTTCCTTCCTTCCTTCCTTCCTTCCTTCCTTCCAACTGCCTTATATATGATGTAATGGATATGACACTTGATTCAGCTCCAAGCTGGAAAGACCAAAGTTCAAATCCTATCTTACTATCTGTATGATCCCTGCAAGTCACTTAATCTCTTGGGTTTTCCCCATTTATAGAATGAGGAGATTGGACTCAATGATCTTTAAGATCTCTTCCCATTCTAAATCTATGATTTTATGATCCAATATACTTTATAAGTATCTGAGGACTATTCCTTGGCAACACAGCAGACAAGTCTCCTTTTTTATAGCTTTCCTCATATGTTTACTAATAATGTGTTTTTAGCCTGTTGTTCTCTAGGCAATATCTTGGACTTCACAGGAGATCCTGTCCTATTGATCCAACTTTGCAGCCAGAGCTTGGATCAAATAATATTGATTTTACTCTGTAGTCGCAAAGTTACAAAGGTACAGATGGAAAACACTTTTATAACTGTATTATGTGTTTTTTTCTAGTGTGGTAGCACATCCATGGATGATAATCAATCAAAATGACTTACTTTCCCTAAGCTATATTTGGACAAACATAAGAATATGCCCAAAAACCTTGATAAAAACTAACATGAATATTTTCAACAAACTCATTGTTTTGAGTCCCAAACAAACAATAGAACTCAATCTGATGTAAATGCAAGGCTACTCGTGTATTGGAAAAATAGAATGCCAGATTTGGACACTGAAAACTTGAATTTGAATTCTATCTTGGACATTTATTGTAGTGTGACCTTGAGCAAGTCATTTAAATTCTCTCAGCCTCAGTTTCCTGGTCTGTAAAATGGGGATAATATCATCACATACCTACATGAGTTGTTGGGAAGACCAGTAAAATGAAATATGAAAAGCATTTTACAAACCTTAAAGCACTATTTAAATGTTGGGTATTCATGCTATTTTTAAGCCTTTACTTTCCATCTTAGAATCAATACTATGCATTTTTCAGGACAGAAGAGTAGGAAGAGCTCAGCAATGGCAATCAAGTAACTTGCTCAGTCACATAGGTAGAAGGTGGCTGAGGCCAAATTTGAACCCAGGAACTTCCTTCTCTAGAAGTCTGAATAGTCCAGGTTATTTGGGTCAGTGAAAATTTTTACTATGTCCTAAAAGCAAATCAGCCTTCATTTCTCTTATGTTCAATTCTGAATCAGGCTCACTGTCCATCTGTATTGTCTGTCCCAGAGACACATAATGTTAGAAAAGCTCTATGGGGTCCATCCAAAAGGATGTCGATATCTGGAAATGAAATATTCTTCACCTACTTGTATCCATCCTGTATATACAGGAAAGGCCAAGTAGCTGAGGAATATGTGTGTGTGTGTGTGTGTATGTGTGTGTGTGTATACACACACACACATTCTGTATATATAGTCTGTATATGTTTACAGTGTAGTGTAATAATTAAAATTGGATGGCCAAATATAATAGTTAAAATTTGGTTTGACAAAAATAATAGTTAAAAAAAAGAATGGTGGTCACCATTTATAAAAGTTAAACTATGAGTCAGTAGGCTGTTAGTAGCTTTATTTACAGCAAGGTAGAGATATTAAAGTGAGAAATATAGGAAGGAGGAGAAAATATAAACTAGCTAAAAATACTCTAAGTCCTAATCCTAGAGCCTCCAGACTGTGAATGTGAATCCAAATGCAAATCTCACTGGAATCCAAAGTCTGGATCAGGAAGCCAAAATCCAAAGAGTCAAAATCACTGAAAAACTGCTGAGACCTTCAGCGCACACAAGTCCAAGACTGCCAAACAATGAATGAGAGCAAATCTCTCTCAAGCTCCCACTTGTATACGTACACTTTTCTCCACCCATCAGCTCTCCTCCTCAAATCTCAGGAATCAATCATGGCCTTTCAATTTGCCTAGCATTGGCTGGGGGAGGGGGAAGTGCTTGTAGCCTTTTAGGGCATGAACTTTCTTTCTTAGTGACTTACTAAGTGTTAAGTAGGGGTACTTTAAGTTCTTGATTGATTAACTTAAAATAGGCAAAGGGAATAAAAATTCCCTTTCACAGGAGGAGATGCTTCCTGCCACCATCCAGTCTTGCTAAGCCTGCAACTTACTTTGGTCTACCTAAACTCTACATTGGCCAGAGCCTTTTGTATGACTCCCCTCAAGTACTTCCATTATTGGGGTGAAGTCCCATCAGTTGAGCAGGGGAGCTCTTAGCCCATGGTCTCCTGGTCCCTTGGCTGAGGTCTGTCATGCTATGAATGATGTCCCTCCATGAGTTATCCGTGATGTTCTGAGGCTATGGTTTGCTTGTTCACTGAATATTGCAGGGGTTGAGAAATGGCTCAAACAGCTAAGGATTATTTGTAACTCCTTGTGAAGTCATCCCCTGCTGCCCTCACTGAGTGGCTGTGTGGTGCCTGAAAAATGTGGCTTCCAACCCTCACATTCAGAGCACCACCTGCCACTGCTCTGCATTTTTGATGTGGAATCACTATGGAACCCACCTGCAAGGATACACAATGAGTCTACTGCATATTGTGTCGTCTATTTGGAAGTCTGACCAACATGGACACCGTGTTGGAATTTGACACATCATTTTGACATTCAGTGGTGGCACCCCAAGAGTACTCTCTAAATAAATGGAGCCAGGGAATGGCACAGATGTCCATTCTAATTGCCAGCCCTGTGCAGGGCTAGACTTGTTTCTCCCCATTTGGTCTCAGATTCCAAGTATTCCCTTGACTAGATTCTAGTAGCCTTGACCTTGGCAGTGATGCTTCCCAAGCCATTTATTCCTCCCTGGAATTCAGAGGGCAACTCTGAACAAATTTGGTATTAGATGAGACCTCAACTAATTGGCAATGATGCTGTCTACTTGGGGGTAGGAGGGGAAATATGTGTAGCAGTGACAATCCAAGGGAACTGAGCCTGGGAGCCTAAAAACAAATGAGAAAACACCAATTTACTTAATCAAACTCCATAGCATATGATAAGGCAGGTTGGAGTGATGTGGTCCATACTCACCCAGGCCCTTACTGAACAATCTCAATGGAACCCTGATGAGTCAGTCAATGAACTGACCACACACAGATGGACGACTCAGGTATAACTTGTCCATCAGTATTTCCTCTTTTTCTAAGAATCTGATCAGTTTGGTTCTTCATGATGTTTCTCGGTACTTAGGATGTCTGTTATCTCTCCATTCTTTTTTTTTTCTAGGAAAATGTTCATGATAAAGAAGCATGTCACTCCCATGTAATCAACATGTCTTTCATACCTTCTTTTTGAGTCACACTTTACAAAATGTTCCTCTTTACTCTTAAGGTTCCCACCTCAACACCAGTCACCAGCTCTCTGAGTATATATTGATTCATATATGCTTTGCTGAGGAACTGACATGATTGGACTTTGAGGTCCAACCTGGGGGCAGATGGTGGGGCAGCAAACAGGAGCATGAGTGAGTTTGGGAGTCCAGGGTACAAGAAGCCCTTTCTATGGCTGGGGACTCTGTCCCAGGGAGAATCTGAGCTGGACAAAGCCCAGGGGACCACACAAATGAGAGGTAGATTCACCGGCTCTTGTCCTGGGGAGTAGCCTCTGTCTAGTCCCTGCAAAAGACCTTGAGGCAGCACTCACAGAAATAGAGAGGTTGGGCTAGACCTTAGAAGGTCCAACCAGGGAAATTCATTGGACATCATGTGGTTGAGTGAATGGCCAAGTTAACTATGGTGCTCTGGGTTCTTCTTCCCCTCTCCTTTGGTGGTGTGTGTAGTTCCTGTATATTGTTATCCATTGAAGAATTAGGAGCTTGTGGGTTGTGTCCCTGCTTTCCTGAGCCTTCCATATGGTCCATCATTAGCCTTCTGCTAGAGGACACGGAGTACATGGATGTCAAAAAAGAAATCTGAGTATAAATGAATGTGTCTTCATCTGTAAAATGGGAGCAATTGAACCTAGGAGAATCTAGCTAACCTCAGTCATGAGCCAGCATCAGAGCTGAACCTAAGGTGGGCCAGATGGTCAGTGCCAATATGGTACTCTGAAGCAGAAAGTTAAGCCAACACGTCAGCCAAAGTTCCAGATTCTTCCTTCAAGGTCAAGACTCTGGGCAGTCCACTCTCTAGTTATTTCAGTTGGAAGATGAATATTCCAAGCACTTGAGGCCAAGAGATTTAGTGTCCTGGAGGCCTCTCCTGGGGCCCAAATGCATCGAGGAGGAGAACAAGGAGAGAGACAGAGGAAAAAGGAGGAGAAATAAGACAAATGTGTAGGTAGTTACCAGTCAGGGACTCTCCTGCCCATGGATGGACTTGCCGCCTCTCCATCCTCACCCCCCTCCTTGCCAGAGCATCCTCAGCTCTAATGCTGGCTCCCTTTCAGGGAGCATTGAGGCCAAGGCCAGGGTGCCCACTTGCCCTGAGCACCACTGCCCCAGATGGCCCCCGACTTGGGGAGGCAGGTCAAGCCTTTCTCAAAGGACAACAGGCCTAAGACCTGAGTCTGTCCCATTTAATAGCAAGTGTTCCTAGGAAGGAAGAAGGCAGGAGCCCACCAGCTATGGCTCTTGGGGGGCAGATTCCTCCCTCAGGGTCTCAGATGTCTTCTCCCTCTCCTTGAGCTCCCTCTCCCGGAGAACAGAAGGGTCTCCTTCGCAGCATTCTGGACAATGACCTCAGGTCCATCTGTAGTGCCTCAAGACACTGGTGCAGCCGCTCCAAGTCCATCCCCCCAGGTTCAGGGGGACCATCTGCTGCAGAACATACCCTGTAAAGGTACAGGCAGCCGCCTTAATCTTGGCCCACTCGCTGTCCTAGTAGCCAATGGCTTCTGCACAAAAGGTGTCCAAAAGTGCAGGGTCTTTCCTGGCCAGGTACCTGCACATCTCCATTTGGAAGAGGCTCAGGTCCAGGTCTACTTCTCCAAGAAGATCTGCAGCCTCTGAACGCGAGCCTCCCTTATAGCCCCAGATTGTATGATAGTACTATGTCTATTTATTTCATTTTTTCCCATAACAAATAACCAATTTATTGAAATACAGTTATAAATATACAAAAAATTCCAAGTTGACCAATACCTGAAATCTATATTCAGGACTATTTCCCAGTCTGAGACCCCAAGTTAAGAATCCCAAACCTTGGGATATTACTGTTTTTTAAAAAGATTCTTACCTTTTGTCTTAAAATGAGTACTGTGTATTGGTTCCAAGGCAGAAGAGTGGGAAAGGCTAGGCAATGGGGGTTAAGTGACTTGCCCAGGGTCACACAACTAGGAAGTATCTGGGGCCAGATTTGAACCTAGGACCTCTCATATTTGGATTTGCCTCTCAATCTACTGACCACCTATCCAGCTGTCCCAAGATAATATTATTTTAAAAGTTAATTTGACATAATGTTAGGCTTAGGATCAGGAAGACCTAGGTTCAAATCCTGCCTTTAATGATTACTGGATGTGTGACCATTGGCAAGTCATTTGGTTTTTGTGTGCCTTTTTAAATGTTTTTGTATATTTTTAATTTTACATACTTATGTATTTTATTATTAATAAAGATATTAACATTTCATATATAGTTTAAAATAAATTTGTGGGTTTTTTTTCTATATCATCTTCCGCATCTCCATCTGTAACATACATTCTCTGGCTCCCCTCTTTTCAGCTCAGGCCTTCTACATCACATCCTTCTGAGGGAAATTTATTCTAAATAATAAATACTCAAGCAAGGGCGGGGGAAATGGAAACTTTTCCTTCCCTCCTGCATTTAGAGGCTTTAAGAAGCAATAAGCTTGCTTTCCAACTTTTGTAATTCTTTCTTTAACTCCCCTGGTTCCAGCTGCGTGTGATTGGACTGATCCTGCTGTGCAATTGGGCCTGCTTGTAACTAACGTTGATTGTTCTACTGATAAGCCATCATCTGCCAATTTTGCTGGTCCCTGACTCATTTATTTTTGTGACGATGGGAAAAAACCAAGCACATTTCTCAGTTTGTCTTTCACATGGGAAATCAATGGGTTTCTTTTTGTCAAGTATTGTCCACCAGAGTATTTATCTACAAATAGGGAAAGGTTTTTTATATGTAATTTAGATGCACCAACTGTTTTTAAAGCATATTTAATGGATAATGTAACTTCAATCCCTGATGTGAGGGAGGAAAAAATAGCTTCATTAAAACTAGGAAATAGATCTCCTTGGACTACCTTAGGGACTTTAATCAGGAACATTCTCCTCTTTCCAAAAGAGTAGTCTGCTCTTCCCTGGTGAACAGGCAATTTGGGTACTTCTTCCCAAGTTACATTCTTGACTCAAGAGTTATAATATTTAGGGAAAAGATAATTGTTTTGGAAACTTTGAAATATTACAGCTGTTTTATATACCACTTACTGTTTCTTAATTTTATGAATTTGCCATAATTCCACGTCTATTTATCTCATCTGGATAGTGCTTCCAATGTTTGTACTTTATCTTCTGCCTTCTTTTATAGTTTATATTTTTATTTTATATTATATATATATATATAATTTTATATTATATCTCATTTTCTTTTTTTTTTCTTTTCTTGACCCTACGTTAGCTCTCTGGGTTGTATCGCCTTGTCTCATCTACTTTCTCACCTTGGAAGTTCCCTTATATCTACCGTTGTTCAGATTTTTCAGTGATGTCCAACTCTTCATGACTCCATTTGGAGTTTTCTCGGCAAAGATAATGGGGCGGTTTGCAATTTCTTTCTCCAGTTCATTTTATAGACGAGGAAACTGAGCCAAACAGGATTAAGTGACTTGCCCAGGGTCTGAGGCTGGATTTGAAGTACCTTTCTATGGGTGACCTTCTTATCCTGAAATACTCTACCGTCCCTGTGGTCCATTTCTCTCACTGGTGAGGTCTTCCCAGAACTGCCATGTGGAAGAAGGGTCTAGTCCAATCATCCTTCATTCCTCTCCTGGTTGTGTTTCTCGCTCTGGACCTTGTTATTCTCTTCACCTTCTACAAAACATCCTTTTAAAAGTCTTCCCTTATTAAATGGAAGCTCCTTGAGGGCAGGGATTGTCTTGGGCTTTTTTTTAAAGTAAATTTGTATTTGTAGTGTTTAGCATAATGATTGACCTACGGTAAGTACTTAATAATTGCTTGTTGACTTATAACTGACATACTTTACAAACATGTCTTGGGCAGGTGTTGGGTTTTCTGGGATCCATAAAAATATAGGTAGACATAGGTGTCTCCTTCACCAAAGAGTCATTATTAATAATTATCAATAATCAGAGGCAGCTGTGGTTCAGTGGATAGAGCACTGAGCTTAGAGTCCAGTGGAGTCCAGTGTTCAAATCCAGTCTTAGACACATCCTAGCTGCGTGACCTTGGGCAAGTTATTTAACCTCTATTTCCTGACAAAAAGGATCCACTGGGGAAGGAAATCCTTGCCAAGAAAACTCCATGGATAACGATGATCCATGGGGTCTAGAAGAGTCCGCCATGGTTACATGACTGAACAAAACAAGTGAGGTGCCTCCTTTACCAAAGAGACATTACCAATAATTATCTATGGACTTGGGGGTATCCATGGTTTAGATCTTCACCAAAGCAATGCGGGACAGGTGGGAATAATTGCTTCTCTTATCTTAAATCACCTTAAATCCATATTTTTCCTTTTATATGTCTTCCTGCTTCTCTTCTTCCCTCTTTTTAGGAGCCACAGTTCATCTCAGAATTTAATTGCCTGTTTTTGTTCTCCGGGTTTCTATTTCTCAAATTAATGACTGTGAAACAATACATAATAACTGATGACTTCTCTATTTTGATGTATTCATGTCTTTTTAATCACCTGTCATCTGTTAATTGATATGAAAATTTGAATCGAGCAGACATTTTCTGTTTTGATATCCATCCCATGACATTCAGCAGAATTGAACTTAGAAGTGTTTATACTAGATGCTTCCATTCCCAGATTTGGTTTGATTTCACGGCAATGTGGTGGCCCAGGAAAGGGCCTGGAGTCAGAATGATGAGTCTTCCAGAGTTTAATTTTGGCCTTAGACATGTACTAGCTTTGTGACCCTGGGCAAGTCACTGTAACTCAGTTTCCTCATCTGTAAAATGAGCTAGAGAAGGAAATGGCAAACCACTCCAGTATCTCTGCCAAGAGAACCCCAAAGGAGTCACAAAAAGTTGGCCACAGGTAAAAAATGACTGAACAACAACAAATAAAGGCTCAATTTATTTCTATATATCTGTCGCATACTGCTTCATAGTATTCATTTTGCTTTGTGAAAGGCCTGAAATTTTTAAAAAAGAAACATAATACTTTAGTTTTATCCAATAATTTATGTGCATCAATCTCTGAACACCAATGAAAAAATATAAAGCATTACAAAAATATCCTCATAGACAGTGGGGACTTTCTACAATTAAAAAACAATCTAGGGAGGCTTCTGGGTGGCTCAGTGGATTGAGAGTCAGGCCTAGAGACAGGAGGTCCTAGGCTCAAATCTGGCCTCAGACATTTCCCAGCTGTGTGACCCTGGACAAGTCACTTAACCCCCATTGCCTAGCCCTTACTACTCTTAAGGTAAGGGTTTTAAAATAACAAACAAACATACAAAAATAATCTACAACTTGTTTGTTCTACTGTGGAATTTTTCATGGAGTAACTTTTATCTACAAAATTATTTCATTCACAAAACTTGTTATTTTGTGATATTACTTTAGCTTTCATTAATTTTAATTTGATTCAGATGCCTTCCTCAGCCTAGAGGGCCCTAGGAGAATTAACTGCCTATCAGTCATTCACATCTTAGGTTGAATTAATTAAATCATCAGCTTCCTTCCTACCCTCAACTGAGGTTAACCCTTAGGAAATGGAAGTTCTTGTGAGGTAGGAAGGGAGAGATGAGCTTCCTTTTTAGTTCTAATCTTTTATTAATAACAATGAGGTTTTTTTGGGGGGTGTCCTTTTGATCTGGTTCTACTTTCACTAATGCAGAATAGAGAGAGTGCTTCTTCCTTTCATTTTCATAAAAAGTATCTCAGGATATTTATGTGAAAATGGCCTGTGATAACTAAGTCCCTCAAGAGCTCAGGAATGAATGTTAATTGTACTACACTTTCTCTAAAAATACATTAATGTCTGATGCATAATTAAAGAAAAATGTCTATAATATTCATTTCAACAAACATTTATTAATCATTTAGTATGTGCAAAGCACTGATGAGTCCCTTAAATCAATAATCCTGCTGACTGACTCAGGTCAGTCACTTATGATTTATGTGAAGTCAAGGAAGATGTGGGTTTAAATCTAGCCCCAGATCCTGAGGAGTTGTGCATCTATGGATCGGTCACTTAATATCTAGCTTACCTCCTTTATAAAATGGACATAATAATTCTTGCCTCAAACATGGTTGTTGGTGTGGAAAGGAAACAATAACAAGTTCTGAACTTTCTGCCACTGTGTTGGATCAAGCAACAGTGGAAATATCCATAGAGAAGAAATTGGCAAGACTGACAGTTGATGGGGGAAGGGGCAACTGGGAGTGGAAGTGGGTCTTGTGACTAGAGCACTTCTTTCTAGGTGTGGGGAGAGTGAGGAGCTTGTTCTTCACAGTCTCTGGAGAGTGGTACCGATATTTTGTTCATCCGAAAGATACCGGTCCAATCAGCCCTGAAGATTAGAACTGTTCTTGTTACTTGTTGTCTACTGCTAAGATTTTGGAAGTGACAAAGCTAGCATAGATATAGTGTAGAGGGGAGTGGGAGAAACCCTCCACCAGCCTGTGAGGCCTGGCCTCAGCTCCAAAGCTGAGAAAGACTCTGACCTTATTTAGGGACATCCTTATTCCCTTTTTCCTGATACCTCTCCAATCCGAACTGGTTATTAAAATTTATCAAATTTGAATATCACAGTAAAATAAGTGGACTATCTTTTCTGGTCATAGAGGGAGATGAACCTCAGTTCAGTCATCCAATTACAAACGGTCCTTATTGGTCCCCTGCTGGGCAACCAAATTCTGGGGAAAGGCTTGTCTCTCAGGAGGGTCCGTGTTTACCTGCTCTGGGGCAACTTTGGCACCAATCCAGCAAAAAGACATCCCCACAAGCTATCATAAGCGGCTCATTTCTTGGACACCCAATTTGGTTCAAAAATAGCCTCTTGGCAGGGGGCATCTATCTCCCTTTACCTCAATGGCAGCCATATTCCCTCTCTCCCTTTAACACCTCCATACCCCTGCTACAAACCTTCTTATCCCCTGTTTCTTTTTCAATTCCCCATCTTTCCCTATAAATATTACATTGGGAAGATCAAAGGAGATCATATATTTATGTAAAATGACAGGTAGGGGGCACAATAGATGGAACATTGGACTTGGAATCACAAAGACTCATCATATTGAGTTCCAATCCAGTCTCAGACATTTACTGGCTGGATGACTCTGAGCAAATCACTTAACCACATTTGCCTTAGTTCTTCTTTTATAAAAATGTGCTGGAGAAGGAAATGGAAAACCCCTCTAGTATCTTTGCCAAGAGAACCCCAAAATGGGTTCAGGAAGAGTTGGATATGACTGAAACAACTCAACAAAAATGTACATAAAGCATTTATAATTCCATTTGATCCTCACAACAACATACATGTATGTATATAAATCAGGGGTAGCTAGGTAACACAGTGGAAAGGGTGCTGGGCATGATGTCAGGAAGATTCATCTTCTTAAGTTCAAATGTAGCCTAAGTCACTAATTGTGTGACTTTGGACAAGTCCCTTAACCTTTTTGCCTCAGTGTTTTCATCTGTAAAATGAGTTGGAGAAGGAAATACCAACACACTCCAATATCTTTGCAAAGAAAACTACAAATGGGATCACAAAGAGTCAGGCACAACTGAAACACACAACAAAAACAATATTAACAACATGTTTGTAAGGCACTTTGCTAACTCCAAATTACCATGTAAATGTCAGTTTTTATTTATGACACTTGCCACAAAATCCATCACTGAGCTACTGGAAGACAGAATCTACTTGATCACAAATGATCTAATGGCAGTACATAACCACCAATGATGGTACAGGGATCTTACTAAAGACTGGTGTTCTTGTTTCCAAACTGCAGAGCCATTGGAAAACTTTGAAATAGCTGTACAAATGACAAAGATCTGAGAACAATGTGAACTTTTCAAAGTCAGAGATGTAGCCATATGTTGTCTTTGTATTCCCAGGCACAGTATTCATTTGGTAAATATTGAATCTCATGCCATTCATTCAACAAATGCTTATTAAAGAATTTATTATATGTGAAGCACTAACCTAAGCCCTGGGAATATAATGATGAAAACTACTTTGAGGAGTTTTACAAATTAGTGTAACACAAATTGGAATGTGATGTGGGCAAAATAATCACCTCTTAGTGTTGTTCAGTCAGCTTCCTTGTAATTTGTTTCTAGAAGATGTGGGTGAGTGGAGGAAGGAGAGGGCAAGAGGGCAATGATCCCTTTGCTTCTTGTTTAGAATATTTTTCCATGTTTCCATGATTTATGATTCCCCTCCTCCTCCTCGCCCCCCACATTCCCTCCCCACTCCTGGAGCTGACAAGCAGTTCCACTGGTTTATACATCCATCATTGTTCAAAACCTATTTCCATGTTATTTATATTTGCAGTAGAGTGATTTTTTTAGCATCAAAACCCTAATCATATCCCTATCAAGCCACATGCTTGATACTTGGAATGCATTTCTGCTCCCACAGTTCTTTCTCTGGATGTGGATAGCATTTTTTTTCTCATAAGTTCCTCTGGATTGTCCTGGATCATTGCATTGCTGCTAGTAGAGAAGTCTGTTACATTTGATTGTACCACAGTGTATCAGTCTCTGTGTACAATGTTCTCCTGGTTCTGCTCCTTTCACTCTGCACCAATTCCTGGAGGTTGTTCCAGTTCATGTGGAATTTCTCCATTTCTTTATTCCTTTGAGAACAATAATATTTTATCACCACCAGATACCACACTTTGTTCAGCCATTCTCCAATTGATGGACACCCCCTCATGCTCAATTTTTTGCCACCATAAAGAATGCAGCTGTGAATATTTTTGTACAAGTCATTTTTCCTATTGTCTCTTTGGGAAATAAAAATGAGAGTAGTGGTATGGCTGCCTTTGCTTCTTTTCAAGGTTTTCTATGCCAGCTGGGGCTTTGAATGATAGAATAGTACTGAGACAATGCTATTGTGTCTAATGTGTGTTTTCAGGAGGCATTGTGATGACAGGAGAATCAGAGAGTTCAAATCCCTCCTCCAACTCCTGCTAGCCGTGTTACCACTTCAGCCTCAGTTCTACCATCTCTAAAATAAGAGAGTTGGAAAATATACATTCTGATGTCCTACATACATATGATCTACATCATAGTAATGATAGAATCCAAAAAGGCATATAGGAAAGTGAAATGAGGAAGATGGTAGCTGATTGACTTATCTCTTCTCATCTGGAAGATTCAGATAGGAAACAGAATAGTTATATGGAGATCTGCTTGGCTCCTGTGAACAATGGAGCACAGGTTTTGCCTTTGGAGGTTTATATAAAATCTGATATTGGTCCATGATATGGAGAATCATTATCATTTCTTATTTAAGGAGTTTCCAAACAAATCATTTATATTTGGTGGGGAAAATTTCCATAAAGATTTCATTTTTGTAAAACAAACTAAGGACTAGGATTTATATGGTGATGAAGGACATAGAGTGCAGGACCTGGAGTCAGGAATAATCATCTTCCTGAATTCAAATCTAGCCTGAGTTACTAGCTGTGTGAATCCAGGCAAGTCACTTAACCCTGTTTGCCTCAGTTTCCTTATCTGGAAATGACAAACCACTCTAATATCTTTGCCAAGAAAACCCCAAGTGGGGTCACAAAGAGTCAGATATGACTGAAAATAACTGAACAAGAACAACAAATAAATTGACAAAGGAAAAGAGAGAAGGATCAAACATTTATTAAATATCTACTAAGTTCCAGGCACTATGCTAAATGATTTGCAAATATTATTTCATTTGGTCTCATAAAAATCTTATTCGATTCTTTCAAAGGTAGAAAAAAAATAAAATTCAGTCCTCTTGGGACTGTAGGAAAAAGAAAAAACATTACATTGCTAGTATAACTGTGAATTGATGTGATATTTTTGTAAAAAAATATTAAAATATTAATATTGTTTTGCAGTTCATTTCTAGAAGGGCAAAGGGACTTGGGTAGGGCTCTTCCCTCCCCCCTCTCCACCATGCCTAAGGACATTTCTCACATGATCTATCTCTTTGCCCAACAGCCCAATGGAAGTGCTTCCTCCCAGCCCAGTCTGGGGTGGGAGGAGAGGGGGGAAGAGATTCAGTCTGGTGGGGGGAGGGGACAGGGCATGATACCCAGTCTTTAAAAGGTTCACCATCACTGCTCTGTAGTTCCTGGACTGGTTTCCCTGCCCCATGTCTCTTTCACTCTAACCCATCCTTCTCTCAGCTTCCAAAGTGTTTTTCCTAAAATATAGGTCTGACTATCAACCCCAATTCAAACAACTCCAATGAATCCTTATTACCTTCAAGATCAAACAGGAAATTCTGTTTGGCTTTTAAAGCCCTCCTCACTTTTAGCCTTACACTGTACTCCCCAGCAGTTACTCTGAGTTACTCTGTGATCTGGTGAAACTGTCCATGTTGCTGTTCCTCACGCAAGACTTTTCATTTCCCAACTCTTCTTTTTTGTTGACAATCTACCATGCCTGGAATGCTCTTGCTCTACCTCCTGAATTCTCTGGATTCCTTTAAGATTCAGTTCTAATGTTATCTTTTACGAGAGTCTTTTCCTAGTCTCCCCTCATGGCTACAGTTTTCCCTCTGAGATTACCTCCCATTTACATTACATATATCTTTAATGTACTTAATTGTTTGCTTCTTGTTGCCTCTATTACAATATGAGACCAGAACATACCGTGTTTTTCCCTTTCTTTGGGACCCCAGGGTTGAGCATAGTGCCTAGCACATAGCTTAATAAATGTTTATGGACTGGCAGTGAGATTCGTAGTAGGAAAAAAAAATGAAAATAAGATGTGCCCTATAACTCTTGTGGAAAAGTGAAACAAATTGTAGTATATGAAAAAATGAAATACTGCTAAATCATAAGAAATTACAAATATTAAAAAAAACCACACCAAATTGGGCATACATATAAAGTGAAGCATGATAAAAGAAAGCAGAACCCGAAAACAAGTTATATTCTGAAAACAACTATGGAAAAAAATGAAAGCAGCAAAATCTGGAAAAAGGCACATACAAGAGATTAAAAAATCAGAAACATAAATTCCATGTTCTCCTACTATTTTTATTAAAGTATTTTTATATAATATATATGTATATTATATATCCTATATTTATTATATAAAATATATAATATAAATTTATATATTAGTAATTTTTAAATTTTTACAAATTAATAAAAATAATTAAAATTATATATTAACACTAAATTAATAAATAGCCAAATATATAATCTTAGGTAAAAGTTATTTTGACTTTATTGGAATATTTCCATTTTGGATTGTTAATTTTATAATAATAATGAATGAAAATTAGTGAGAGCCTCAAGGACCTCCCTCTATAATAATATAATTTTACTGAGGTTTATAACCCCAGATTCATGAAAAATAAGTTATCTTGTTTTATTTAGTATATATTGTTTTAGGACAGGGAGTATGTAAATGTTGTTCAAATTATCTTTACTTTCTGTCTTAGTAAAACTCTAAGACAGATGGGCAAGGGCTAGGCAAAGGGAGTGAAGTGACTTGTCCAGGGTCCAACAGCTAGGAAGTATCTGAGACCAGACATGAGGAAACTGAGTGAAACAGAGGTTAATTATCTTGCTCAGTGTCACCTAAGTAGTAGGTGTCTGAGGTTGGATTGGAATTCATCTTCCTGACTCCATGATATCCCTCTATCCACTGCAACACACTATCTATTGTCTTACAAAGGACTGAACTAGTCATTTCATTGGCATGGGGAATTGTGACTTCCTTTGCCAGTAGAAGCCATCATCTTCTCATCCCCATAGTCTTAGAATGTTCCCTTGGGGCACTGACAGGTTGAATGATTTGCTGAGGATCAAATGATGAAATTTGCATTAGGGGCATGACTTGGACTCAGGTCTTCCTGGCTCTATGACCAGCTCTCTATCTCCATTTCTAGATAGTGCCCCCGATTCCCGACTTTTAAAATACATTTTACATATAATATTATCTAGTATAACTCTATTTGTAACTAAATGCTCGAGTTCTATCCTGCAGGCCCATTTCTCCCTCTGCATTCTTTCTCTTGGTGATCTTAATCAGCCCTCCTGAGTTCCTGAATGCAGATATCTCCCAAATCTATAAGCCTTCCTTGCTCTCAAGTGCTCCAGTCCTCCATTACCTACTGTCTGTTAAACATTGCCAGCCAGGTGCCTCATAGGCATCTTAAAATTAACATTCATAAAATGAAACTCATTATCTTCCACAATAATATTATCCTTTCTCTTTATTTCCCTATTTCTTTCAAGGGCATCACCAGGGGTATGATGTTACACTTTTAACTGTCAGCTCTCCAATGTTAAAAAATGTACACATGAGAGACTTTTAAGTTTAATCTGCATTACTAACATTTTCTTCATCACATTAAGTGTAGAAAATCAACAAAATAAAAACTCTCTCCCTCTCTCCCTCTTTTATTTTCTTTGACTAATGCCACCTCCCTTAAGCCTTCTTTCACTTCCAATTGGAAGACCAAAGAGTGGCGTACTAAACTCCTTTCAATTCCTTCATTTAAAAGGACTCTAGAAACTGGACTTTTCCTCATTCTATTCTGCATCTGTTGCTCTGCCAACTTTCAACTTTAGGGTACAAGATGCCCTGATGATGAGCACACTTTGGTCTTCCCCTACCTAATCCTTTTTCATGCATCCTTTTTTTTTGTCTTCCCATGAGACTGTGAGCTTCTGGAAGGCAAGTATTCTTTCTTTCTTTCTTTCTTTCTTTCTTTCTTTCTTTCTTTCTTTCTTTCTTTCTTTCTTTCTTTCTTTCTTTCTTTCTTTCTTTCTTTCTTTCTTTCTTTCTTTCTTTCTTTCTTTCTCTCTTTCTCTCTTTCTCTCTTTCTCTCTTTCTCTCTTTCTCTCTTTCTCTCTTTCTCTCTTTCTCTCTTTCTCTCTTTCTCTCTTTCTCTCTTTCTCTCTTTCTCTCTTCCTCTCTTCCTCTCTTCCTCTCTTCCTCTCTCTCTCCCTCACTCCCTCCCTCCCTCCTCTCTCTCTCTCTCTCTCTCTCTCTCTCTCTCTCTCTCTCTCTCTCTCTCTCTCTCTCTCTCTCTCTCTCTCTCTTTCTCTCTTTCTCTTTCTCTCTTTCTCTCTTTCTCTTTCTCTCTTTCTCCCTTTCTCCATTTCTCCCTTTCTCCCTTTCTCCCTTTCTCCCTTTCTCCCTTACTGTCTATGTTAGAATAGATGTTAAATATTGTTTCTAAGGCAGAAGAGTGGTAAGAATTAGTCAACTGGGGTTAAATAACTTGCATAGGGTCACATAACTTTTAAATGTCTGAGGCCACATTTGAACTCATTTGTTCTGACTCCAGGCCTATCACTCTATACATTGTGCTATCCTTCCTTTTCAAAGAGGACCAGTGACATCATTGGGCGATATCTTGACTTGTTAGTGATTTGAATTTAAGTAAGGCAGAGTTTCACAAAGTCACTAGCCTCACTCTCCCAGGGTCACTGAAATCCGTGGCAAGGCAAACTAGTGATGGCCCAGGATGCAATGGGTGACTGTGACATCTTGGATGCCCGATTAAGCTCTAAGTACTCTATATAGCACTTGCTTCAGCCTCCTTCAGACTGGTTGGAACAAACTGTTCTGATCTACCCATAGGGGAAGTCTTTACACGTTTGGGATCAATCGACATCTGACTTGTTAATGGGTTTCAGGCTTGTCAATCACCCTCAACCTGGTTTAGCCTAGAATAGCTCTGAAACCAGCATTCTTCCAATCCCCCGAGGTCTTCAGATGCCAATTCTTATGGACTCTTCCTCCACAACTTTTGCATGATGAACTCCTCTCTTTGTGCCCTTCCAATGTAAGAACCAGAATAGCCACTTAAATCATCTCCCTGCTTCAAGTCTCTCTCTTCTTCCATCTATCCTCCACACAGCTGTCAAAATATTTCTAAAACACTGGTCTGATGATGTCACTTCCCTGCTCAAGAACTAGAACTGGTTCTTATTGCTTTTAGTATCAAATGCAAACTCCTTTTTTTTTTGGCACTGAAAGACTCTTCCAATCTGGCTGTGACCTATCATTCCAGTATGATTTCAACTTATTCTCTCTTATGCATTTTATATACCAGGCAGATTGTCCTATTGATGTTCTCTTGACTCTGGATCTTAATGCAAACTGTCCTCCATTTCTGAAATGTGCTCCCTATCTCCTTAGATTCTCTAACTTCTTCCAAGGCTTATTATCTCAAAGGGAGGGTCTTTTCCTGATGCACTCTCCTATCAGTTATTAGTGTTCTTCTCTCTTCCACCCCCCTTTGGAAATTGCATGGCATATATGTTGTATTTATTACTATTCAGTTATCTTGTCACATGTTGTGTCCTCCTGCTAGTCTGTGAGCTCTTTGAAGTCAGGGACCACTTCTTTCCAACCTTGCACAGTGCCAGACACATCATTGGTATTTAATAAAGGCTTGTTAACTAAGGTCAGGGACCATTCACATAGTGCTCCTCACACCATAAATATTTAATTGACTTGTAAGAAATGTGATCCTTCCTGGCTGTGTGACCCTGGACAAGTCATTTAACGCCAATTGCCTAGTCCTTACTGCTTTTCTGCCTTGGAATCAATATTTAGTATGAATTCTTATATGAACGATAAGGGCTTAAAAAATAAAAGGGACATGGTCCTCGTGTGGTACCAGTTAATGAGTATTTTATTAGAATGATGCAGACAGCACAGCATTATGATGTCACATTGGTCTCAAAACATAGAATAATAATTCAGTTTTCCTGTTTTAGAGATATATCTTCTTCTACAGGATGAGAAATGTAGAAATATATATTGTTTGACATCACATGTATAACCTATATCAAACTGCTTGCCATCTCATGATGATGAGATAGGAGAGGGATGGAGGGAGAGAATTTGGAACTCAAAATGTGAGGAAATGAATGTTAAAAATTGTTTCTATATGTAATTGAGAAAAATAAAATATTACTCAAAAAAGAGAAAATAACCCAGATTTTTTCAAATTAAAATTTATTTACTTGTTCCATTAAAATAGTCAGCTGACTCCCTCAATCCTTTCTCTCTCCCCATTAAAGAGCATCATTTGACAAAAAGATATATGTATATATAAAAACTGTCTTGCTTATTATTTCTATTAATTAGTTCTTTTTTCTAGAAATAGACATACAAAAAGCATTCTTAAAACAACATTTTTGTTGCTGTATATACTGTTTTCTTGGTTCTTTTTTCATTCTTCATAATGTCATGTGGATCTTTCCATGTTTTAAAACAATTAATCTGATCTGGGGGCAGCTAGTGGCTCAGTGGATTGAGAGCCAGATTGAGAGATGAGATTCAAATCCTGGATTCAAATCTGACCATAGACTCTTCCTAAATGTGTAACCCCAGACAGGTCACTTCACCCCCACTGCCTAGCCCATGCCACTCTTCTGCCTTGGAACCAACACATAGTATTATTATAAGATGGAAGGTGATGGCTTAAAATTAATTTGATCTTCATTTCTTATGGTGGAGTAGTATTCTATCACAATCATTTGCCACAATTTGTTTAACCATCCCAATCGATGGGCATTCCCTCAATTTCCAGTTCTTTGCCACTGCAAAAAGAGCTGCTCTAAATATTTTAGAACTTACGGCTTCTTTTCCTTTTCCCTGGATCACCTTAGCAAACAAACCTAAAAGGGATAATGTATTCAGTTTTATAACTCTTGGAGCATAATTCCAGAATGATCTTTGAAATGCCTGGATGGGTTCACATTCCACCAATGGTGTGTTGGCATCCCCACTTTTCCATGTATCCTCTACCATTTGGCATTTTGTCCTTTTATCATTTTAGCTTGTAAAAGAGTACATGTGTTTGTGAGAAAAGTAAAGATCCAAGTTTTGGGGATAAGAACTCATTATTTGTTAAAATTTCTTGGGAAACCTGGAAAATAATCCAGCTTTTTAAGATGCTTTAAGATGGGCAAAGCACTTTCTTCCCAACAAGCTTTTAGGATCAATGGAGCTAGTATTCTTGTGTCCATTTTACAGAGAAGGGAACTGAAGAGTCAAAGGGCTCATCTAACAGTGGCCGAGGTACTCTTTAAACCCAGGTCCCTTGACTTCAGCCCCAGGACAACCAGCCTGCCTTTCAAAAAGGTTTCGCCTCCATGATAACTGCAGTCTGATTGGAAACCAACGCTGTGTGCCAGGTCGGCGGACCCCTCTGCATGTTCATTAGCTTTACTGCTGATTCATCTGGAGAGCCAGACATCTACATCAGGCATTCGCTGACAGTCCGGGTCATTGTCAGAGAGGGTTATTTGCTACAGTAAACAGAGCCTGTTAATATTCTGAATGCATGTAAGTCTCTTGACTAACAGACTAGCTTCCCCTCATTAGCACCTGGGAATCGGCGCCCTGCTTTCATTCATTAAGATGCCGCTTTCTTTTGTGCCATCACCTTGGCATGTTTTCTGAACGCCCTTAATGGTTTCGGGAGGATTAGCTCTTCCTAATAATAGCCAGAGCATGCTGCCAGTAATTGAATAGATGTCCTTTGTACCGTGCCCAGAGATTGCATTTGAAGAGCTTTTAGAGACAAGCTTCATTTAAAATGACACAAAGAAGGGGACTTGGCTGGTGTGGCTGATTAGGGCTTCCATGATATTTTGTGTCACCTGTCAACGGAAGGGCTTTGTTTAGAATTATGTATTTATTAGACTAATATGGTCCTAATGACGAGCCCCATCATTTCAGCGGAAGAAATGGACCTCTTCCAACAAAGGACCAAGCCGCGGTTGGACGGGACCCAGGCTTGGCACAAAAGCTCCCTGGTATGTCTTGCCTTTGGCAGTGATTTTGGTTTCCAGAGATGTCCTGGTGATTTGGCTCTGAATGGAATTATCTTTGAGCCTTACTGCAGAATTCTTGGAAAAGCTCCAAATTGCAAGAGGTCTTCTAAGATAGGTCTGGCAATGACATTTTTGGGATTATTAGAGAGGTATTCTGTAGCTAATAGTAGGCTTATTACCCATAAGCAAAGTGAAGAGATACATCTAAGAGATGCCCCAAAGCCAAATACACCCTAAGAAATTAGTCTCTAGTAGGAGGGAATTTGGGCAGCTAAGTGGTAAAATGGATAGCAGCTGTTCCTGAATTTAAGAAAACTCTTCATCCTCAATTCAAATCTGTCCTAACGGTGTGACCCTGGGCAAGTCAATGAACCTTCTTTGCCTCAGTTCCTCATTTGTAAAATAAGCTAGAGAAGAAAATGGCAAACTACTTTAGTATCTTTACCAAGAAAATCCCAAATGGGGTCACAAAGGTCTTAAATGACTGACAAACAACAAACATTTTTAGCCATCTTCATATTTTTAGCCACTATTGAGATAAGAATGTTTATACTCGAATTCTCACAACCCTGGAAAGTCTCTTAAATCATATATAAATGTGTGCTAATGTTTTTGTTAAGGCTTTCTGCAAGAGATGGAATATCATTTTTCTGAGAATCAATGTATAGCTAAATACATATATCCAATATATAGTATAAAAACAAAATAAATTTTAAAATACCTTAGAGGGATGTGTGTATGTATTTAATATCAGGCACTACTCAAAAAATTCATACAGCTAGAAGAACTTGGGAGCCAGAGGACCTGGGTTTAAATTATCCATCTGATATTTACTATTTATGAGACATTGACCAAATCCCTTAACTCTTCTGGATCTCAATTTCCTCTTCAGTAAAATAAGAGGAGCTGAACTCAATGATGTCTTGGACCGCTTCTGACTCTAGGTCTAGCTATGATTTTATGGTCTAGTCCAACCTCTATTTTATAGATGGTGCCTCTGAGATCCAGAGAGAGAAGGTTTCCTAGGTCACACAGATAATTGGTCACATAAAGGGGACTCAAAATCCAAGTCTCCCGACTCCTGTTGTTGTTCAGCCATTTTTAGTCATGTTCCACTCTCTTTGGTGCTATTTGATGCTTTCTTGGTAAAGATAGTACCAGAGTGGTTTGCCATGTCTTTCTCCAGCTCATTTTATAGGTGAGGAAATTAAGGCAAAAACAATGACTATTCCAGGGTCAAACAGCTGTGTGCGGCTGGATTCCAACTCAGGAAGATTATCTTTCTGACTTCAGACTAGCCCTTTATCCACTGAGATGCTGTGCAAAGAGAACCCCTTCCTCCCAGGGTGGTGAACTTTCGTCTCATCTAACCCATCCCATTAGTGTGGCTAGAACGTTCCAAACAGAGGTCACAGGTTAAGAGCCCAGAACATGACCTGGAATCATGGGTTACCGGTCTGGATCAAGGAGACTTTGGTTCTTGAGATATAAAAGACCAGCTCAGATAAAGACAAGAAGGGATGTGGAGAAGAGAGCTATAAAAGATGAGACAGTAGAGGAGATAAAAGTCTTGGGCATGAGTTTTCTGGGACTGATTCTTCTCCTCCACTTGGCATTGGTGGCTTGCCTGGAAGACACCCTCATGGGCTGGTAAGACTCTTGCTCTGAAGACTTCCATGTGGAGATCAGAACCTTGTCAGGGAGCCAGGCTTTAGAGTGGTAGGCTAGGAAATAATTTTCTACTTCCTTCCTTCCTCCTTTCTTTCTTATACTATATTTATATAAATTAAATTGTTAAAAGCTACTATCATCCTCATGACTTAAGAGTTGATTTTATAATCGTCAAACACAATTTTTACTAGTATTATTTAACAAAACCGATTTATAAATACTACACGGAGCATTTTAATGGTTACATATTACATTTATTTTCATTATTACAATCCCCTGCTGTCCCTTCCTGCCTCCTAACTCAGCAGTTTGTTTTGTTTTGTTTTCAGAGTTTCCCAACCTTTTCCAAGGAGGACGATTGATTCTTAATACAAGAACATCTCTGTGACTCCCATATGATAATTGTTATATTTCTAGCATCCACAAATTGTGAAAATGCTTACAGCCAAAATACAAGTTCTGAGATTTTATGGAATCCTCTCAATAAACTCAGAAGGCTTCCTGAGAGTGAATCCTAAGTCAACAGGTGCACGTGCCCGGCTACTACCTGCTCATCTATCTCCTTTTTTATATTAACAATAAAGAGATATACCATTTAATGATGCAAATGTGCATTATAGTTGCTTAATATGATCAATTAAAGCAGGGGAAATGTTCAGGGCAAGGAAAGAGGAAGAGAGGCATCTTTCCTCCAGAAGCAATGTTCCCACCAGGGGAGTAATGGTGTAATCTTCAAAAGATGTGTTGTGATTTGCAGAAGAGATAAGCATTTGATGAGAGCCCTCAGCACCTTTTGGGGCAAGGAGAAGCCCAGATCTAAGAGTCAAGCTGTTGGAGTAAACCTCTTCATTTCTGTTGAGGAACTATTCAACTTCGTTTTGGCTACCATCATCCGAATTACTCTGAAATCCAGAAAAGATTGGACAGTTTCCTTCCACACAGTCAACACTGACTGGAGCTTCTGAAATTTTAATGAGCTTGAATTTGGAACTAAATACTTCTACAAAAACAAAAATGAAAGCCATGAGAAGACACATTTATGATTCAGTCTTGTGTGTGTGTGTGTGTGTGTGTGTGTGTGTGTGTGTGTGTGTGTGTGTGTGTGTGTGGAGAGGGATAGATAGATAGAGCACCTCTGAGTTCACGTTTCCTAGTTCAGACACACCTAGCTTGGTGACCCTGGGTGAGTCACAACCCTGTGTGCCTTCTCAGTTCCTCATCTGGAGAAGAAAATGACAAACTACTCTAAAACTTTGTCAGAAAAACCCTAAGTGAGGTCACACAGGGTAAGAGAGAACTGACATGACTGAAAAACAACCATAGACATTAGGAAAAGTAAGGTGATAAAAAAGAAATTTTGGAGTAATGAGAAAGTAACATCCTAAAAGGAGGAGTTAAAAAAAAAAAAAGGATCCTTAAGCCTGGCCAGCTTCTGATATGAATTGGTTATCTTGCTCAAATCAAGCCTTGAGGCTGAATTTTAGGAGTTTGTTTTTAAAATGAGAACTATTTATCCATGAAAAAAATGTATCTATGAAAATTAGCCTCCTGGTATGCCTCCAGTATACCCTGTAC
Source organism: Monodelphis domestica (assembly GCF_027887165.1). NCBI lineage: Eukaryota > Metazoa > Chordata > Mammalia > Didelphimorphia > Didelphidae > Monodelphis > Monodelphis domestica. The sequence goes on from NC_077234.1 coordinate 237,189,795, forward strand.
TTTATAGAAGTGCATCTTTAATATGAAACTCAGCATGAAAGAAAAAAATTTGGGGAAGTTTCACTTACTCCATTTAACTTGATATTCCTTCTTGGAAAACTCCTAGAGTTAAGGTGATCTGAGGAAATGGTGAATGATCTGTGGATTTGAGGTACCTTCCATAGAGATGGATGTAGACTCTACCCTGTGGAGAGCAATCCCTTCCCTTTCTCTTTTCACTCATGCTGGAATTTTTTTCCCTAAACTCTTATCTTTTGTCTTAGATTATGGTTCGAAGGCAGAAGAGTGGTAAGGGCTAGGCAATAGGGGTTAAGTGACTTGCCCAGGGTCACACAGCTAGGAAGCTTCTGAAGCCAGATTTCAACCTAGGATCTCCTGTCTGTAGGTCTGGCTCTCCATCCACTGAGTCATCTGACTACCCTAATCCCCATGCTGAAATTTTAAGGGTGAAAGGGAGAAGGGTCCAAGAAAAAGAGGGGTGGTTGTGAAATGTGAAACCACTTTATAAAACATTCTTATAGGTCACATAGAGTCTCACCTCCTGAGCCTTAGTTGACCACTTATCAAGTTATCCTGGATGAGCCAGGAGAGTTTCCTGTGTCCTTCCAGCATGAACTTCGGTTGCTCATCCACTTCTATCAATCATGGGTTCTACTGATCACTCCTGCTACTGTGCTATACAGCCTTCCATCTATAAACTACATTTATGAACTAGATAAGCTACCTCAGAGCCAGGTGGCTCCACTGTATTGCCCTTCCAGCAGTTCCACGCATGGTATTCCATCTCTCATCTCCATTTCTTTAGACTCTCAGGACCACTGTCCTTCCTTGCCCCTTCTTCGTAGGATTCCTTTCTTCCTTCAAAGCATAGCCCAAGAGCAACCTCCACACAACCCTCCTCCTTATTCCACCGGCCATTAGTGCTTTATTCTTTTTGAAATGATTTTGTGTTATTGTTCCCTCCCAGGAGGTTACAATGTACTGCCACACAGATGATGTTCCATAACCCAACAGACTGTTGAATTCACATGTTAAGTGGGATCAAGTCCTGCTGATCTTTCCAGATTTTTTCTGAAATAATCCTACTTATCATTTCTTATAGCCCAATAGTATTCCATCACCAACATGTACCACATTTGGTTCAGCCATTCCCCAATTAATGGGCATCCCCACAAATTTCCAATTCTTTGCCTACTACAAAAAGGGCTGCTAAAAATATTTTTGTACAAGTGGGTCCTTCCCCCCTTTTTACTATCTCTTTGGGAGACAGACCCAGTAATAGTATGGCTGGATCAAAGGGTAGGCACAGTTTTATGCCCCTTTGGGCATAGTTTCAAATTGCACCCCAGAATGATCGGGTCAATTCACAACTCCACCAACAATACATTAGTATCTCCATTTTGCTATATCCCCTTCAACATTTATCACTTTCCTTTACTGAAATATTGGCCCATTTGGTAAGTGTGAGGTGGTACCTCAGCATTGTTTTAACTTGCATTTCTCTAATCAAGGGTGATTTAGAATATTTTTTCATATGATTATTGATAACAGCCAAAGAATGTTAAGAACTGTGTGAGAGATGTTTGGTATGCTTTCTCTCTGTCTCTCTGTCTCCCTTTCTGTCTCTCTCTCTGTCTCTGTCTCTGTCTCTCTCTCTCTCTCTTTCCCTATGACTGTCTGTCTGTCTGTCTGTCTCTTAAAAACCCTTACCTTCCATTTTGGAATTGATACCAAGTATCAGTTGCAAAACAGAAGAGTAGTAAGGGCTAAACAATCAAGGTTAAGCAACTCACCCAGGGTCACATAGCTAAGAAGTATCTGAGGCTAGATTTGAAACCGGACCTCCCATCTCCCAGACTGGTTCTCTATCCATTGACCCAACCTTGTGGTTTCCTTGTGTTTCTCTTTTAGCATTAAATCAGGTAAACTATTTTGTCTGTTCAGTCTATGCAAATTTTTTGATCCTTTTAAAAGAAATTATATTTCACTTTTTCTCCAATTATATGTAAAAACAATTTTTAACATTTTTAAATTTTGAGTTCCAAATTCGCCCCCTCCTCCCGCTTCTCTCCCTCTTCCCAGAAATGGTAAGCAATCTGATTCAATTTTACATGTATAATCATATAAAACATTTTCCCGCATTAGCCATTTCCGTGCAAATATTTTTAAGCAAATGTTATTACTATGATATCCAACAAAATAAAATAAATGGCAAAATGCATTAAATGGAATAAATAAGGGGATTATATATGAATATAGGCTTCATTAAATAATGAAAATCTATAATAGTAAGTTCATCTTCCTCAAAATAGCCGTAGTATTGATAGAAGAAAGTCTGACAAATTTTAAAGAGAATAGATTGTGGTTAGAGAAATTCATATTCTGCTATTAAAATATAATGGATCAGGTAGATAAAGCTAATAAAGAAATGATGTTTTAAAATTTTGACAGATCATTATTCATGAAGGGGTGCTATTCCCTTGATTAATGTAGATCACAATCTCTCTATATGTATTTACCTTGCTTGGTTTTTGCTTTTCCACAAATCTTCCCATTAAAAGTTTACCCAAAATGTTAGAGGTCTTCCATCGATTATTTAATTATTTTGAAAATTCCAAGATAACATATATCAATTGAAAATTCCCCTTCTCCCAACATTATCAGCTTGACCATGCTTATCTTTGATATTTTTCATGCATAATAATATTATATACTTAAACTCATGTATATTTCTACTGTCCTTTTGGTTACTCATAATTCTGATTCTTCTGAGACTGTGATATTCCACAATTCATAGCCATGTGGTGTCTAATATAATACAAAATTCTAATGACTTTCTGATCTCATTGATGAGGGTAACTCTGCTCCAACAATACAAATACCAACCCATTCTTTGTCACATTTGTCCATAATCTTGCTTCAGGGTACTTCTCAAGCTCTCAGGATCTTAAAAAGGGAGTTATTTTAAAATTATATTCTTAAATAGGATACATTTATATTTTGTAGGTTCTCATTTATTTTTCATAATATGAATTTTGTTGGCACATACCTCTGTGTAATCATCTTAGGTAATTTTCTTTATTCCTTTTATAATTTTAGTGATTCCTTCTTTTTCACTTCTGATTTAGTAAATTTGGTTTTCCTTTTCCCCTTTTTGGATTTAATTTATAAATCTATTATCAATTATGTTAGTCTTTTCTAAAAAAATCAGCCATTTTATTTTTCAGCTTTATGATTTTTTATTTCTTATTTGTCATAATTTGTTATTTTGAAATTATTTCCAGAACATTAATTTATTAATTAGTTAATTAATTTCTAATTTATTTAATCACAAATTTATTTTTCCTTTCCCCCTTATTAATATGATTAATCAAGAATATACATTTGAGCCTTATTTATATGTCTCTAAAATCTTGGTGTTCAATTCATATTTTTATTCTATTTAACATAATTTATTTTTGTAATGATATTTTATTCTTTAAAACAAGTATTATGTGATTTCGTTTCATGACTTCCATATATTTTAGGATTAAATATTTTCCTTCTTAAATTTCTATTTTAATGCATTATAATATATAGTGTCCATAATTTATGCCTTTCCAAATTAATTATTCATTTTTTAACAATCTAGAACATATGAATTTTGCAAGTATTGTAGATATATCTGAAATAAATACATATTCATCATTTCTCCTGTCCAGTTCTCTCTATTTCTCTATCAAATCCAGTTTCTTCAGGACTCTATTTGTTTGTGATATCTTTAATATACATATGTGTTTTTCAGTGCTCATAGTATGTTTGGAAATTTTCTACTATATTTCATGCAATTAAATTAATATTTTCTCATAAATTCAGTTTTTATGCCATTATGATGTCAGCATCTAATAATGATGTTGCCTCATAATCATTTACACTTTAAAATTTTGCTGTAATTTTGTATTGTAGCTCTTGGCATTCCTTAATTATAATTTAGCTTGATCTTCTATGTGTACTAGGTTTTCAGAGGTTAGATAGAGCATGATCATTTTAATCATTAGCTATTTTCCTTATAATATATTTATGGTTGCTTTTTTATGTTTTCCTTCCTTGTATGTTTTTTTTAATAGCTCTTTTCTTTTAATGGGGCAGTTCAATGCATTGATATTCAATGTCATAATTAAAAAATTCAACTTCTTCATTAATATAATAATCTTTTCCAAATTTAGCAATAAAATTTGAAAATCCATGTGATTTTAAAAATAATCATCTTTTGTCTTTAAAAAGAATACTTGGGGGTTTTTGGAAGCTGCTTTTGGAAAAAAGTCCTATATTTCTTAACTTCTAATATAATATATTCCAACTTCTTTTTATTTTTTTTGGTAGGAAAATCTGGTGAAGTCAAAATAGATGTTTTGTTTTCTTTTGTTTAATATGCAAAGCCTTTCATCTTTATTTCTTATAAGTTATTTTCTTGTTGTCTTGAAACCAGGCAGTAATATGTCTATGTGAATTGAATTTTGGGGTCATTCATTTTAGGATATTGTCAATTGTGTACATTTAAAATCTATTCAGTAGTTTTTTCTTTTCTATGTCTCACTTCTTTTCCCACCATTATTGACTCTAAATTATAAATATATTTATGTATATAATTATTAATTATATTTCCATAAAATAAATGTTATTTGTATTTCTATGAATGTTTCTAAACGATGAGGTTTTATTCCTTTCTTCTTATATTCCATAGACATACTTTAAATTTCATTTTATATTATATTTACATGAAATGGTGAAAAGAAAATTAGTCTTAAAGCCAAAAAGACAGGTTCAAATTCCATCTGTGACATAATGACTATGTTATCCTAGCCAAGTCATTTCTTCTCTTAATTCTCTAGATTGCTCTGACTGTAAGCTGCAAAGAGGCTATTGATTTCAACTAGTAAATGAAGCTTTTTCATCCATGTATTTCTTAAACCAAAAGTCATCCAACTTCTGTCTTTATTGCTTGCAAATTTGATTTTTTTCTTTAATTCCTACAGTGTAATTATCATCTGAGTATTTCTTAAGAAAATTTTAAATTTGCTTCTGTTGCTATAATTGGCAGTGTTTAAGTACGTTTTTCTCCTGGAATTTTTTCTTTGAAAATTTAATATTTGTTTATTTCTTTATTACTTCAGGAATCTACCTCTATTTATTTATTTATTTTAGGTGTTAAAACGAAATTATTTTTTCAGAATTTTCAGAAGTTTGACTTCTTTGGGGGTATTTCTATTAATGTTTTTGCAAAGGATAGATAGGAAAATGGAATTTTTTGCTCCCTTTCATTTCAACCTTCCTGAAAGTCTTCAGCTTAATGTCTTTTACATGACTGTGTATTTCACTGAGCAAGCTCTGCCATTTATGAGGCCCCAATGCAATTAGTAGGATGTCACCAGTAATTAGGAACATTTGAATAACTTCATCATTGCTAGGGTCATTTTTTATGGACTGTGCAGGATATTTTCCATCACAAAATCAGTTATGTAACTGAATAATATGTTAAATAAGTTAGAAGTAACTAACGTGGTTGAGTTGATAAATGTGTTACTTTCTGCTGCACAGGGAGATATTATAATTAATATGCTGTAGTATACTGACACCCTGGAAGTAGGAAGCTTCTCTTGGAGATGGACAAGTTGTGTTGGCCAGTAGTAGCCACCTTCCCAAATTGTCTCCTTACTGACACTATTCTGAGCAGGACTCCCCTCAAAATGGAACTGTTGTGCTCCTTTTCAGATTACACTTTTCTGCCGAGCCTACAGATCATTTACCGCTGTGGATTTTTGGTTTTTGACTACAAGACAAACTTGCTTCAGTTTTTTAGTAGATATTGTGCTTGGAGATGCCCCCTTTCCTCCAGGGCTGGTTGTTAATCATCTGCTGCACATCCCTTCCAAGTTATTTTCTCCTGGCTCCTAGCAATCTGGACAAAGGTTAATGGAAGAACAAGAGAACAAACTTTATTTATATCTTTCGCAAAAATAAACCATCTTCTGGCTCAAAAAGTTATACTTAGTAAATAAAATGGAATATGTTTCCCCTTGTCACATTGTCAGTAAATAAACTTGGAGTCATAAAAATGAGATTAAGAAATCTCATCTTACTGGTAATTTTAAAATACTCTCAACAGTTGGAACAGGGAATTAATATCAAAGAAAATAATCAAATACTTTTAAAGTAGAATAACAAAATTTTATATATTCCTAAAGTAGTGCTGAGAAAAAGGCTTAAATGCTTATGCTTATAACAACAAAAATAACCCTGTTCAAATATTAGATGAGGGAGAAAACAGAGAGATGGATGCCTGCCAAGACTATTCACCACCATGATGGAGACTATTCAGTGCAGAGTGGAGGCAAGTAGAGGATTCCCTGTGGATGGTGAGGTTCTCCAGAATCTGTTTTCTGTGAATGGCATTGTGTTGATTACAGACATTTCAGGGCCTCCTGGAAGAAATCTGTTATTGCTTTAAGGAATTTGGCCTGTCCATCCCCATAGAAAAGACTAAATAGATGAAGACTGTCTATTCCCAAAATTTCACCATTCATTTTAATGAACACTCTATTGAGTATGTCCAACAGTGTGTATATCTGGGATTGATAATATAAGACTTTTACCTGGACCCCGAGTTGAAAAGTGAGTGGGCTAAATTGCTTTGGGGATATTGTTGTTGTTGTCATTTTTAGTTTTGTCTAATTCTTTTTGACCCTAGTGGGATTTTCTTGGCAAAGATACCGGAGTGGTTTGCCATTTTTTTCTCCAGAGTCCCCATTTTACAGCTGAGGAAACTGAGGCAAACAGATGCAAGTGAATTGTCCAGAGTCACATAATATATGTTATGAGGTTGGATTTGAACTCACTTTCCTGGTTCCAGACCCAGCACTTTATCCACTACACCACCTAGTTGGGATATGACAAAGCATTTTTTACTAAACTCCCTGCCCCCTAGATCAAGCTTCCCATAAAAACAAAATCTCATTTTCTCAATACAAGCATTTCATGTTGTTGCTCTATGGCAACGAGACCTGGGACTCTGCTGCCTCTGAAGACGTTACCCAGAGGGCAATGTGTAAGGGCATGGTGGGTGAGAGCATAGAGGACATGGTGGACATGAGCAGATTGTAAAGTATGATCAATGAGGAATTCTGGAGAATAGAAATATAAAATATTATTATGGAATTGATGACAAATAGGAGATGGACTGCAAAGGTGGTAAGATCAAGGGATCAAGGGCAGATGACCAGAGTGCTCCTCTAGAACCCTCTTGGTGTCAAGAAAAAGCTTGGGAAGATCTTCAGCATATTGGATGGACTCTTTCTGGTGAACTTTTGGAAAGGCATGGATTGTAGTCTGCATTGCTAAAGGGAACTTCGAAATTGATGAAGTCATTCCTAGAACCTTTTGAGTTTTTTAAAGCAGGTGATCATGTCATCTGGACTCAAAACAATACAGATTTTCTTGGTTTTCTCACTAGCAATGAAAGATATGTAGATTTAAATTTTAAGGTATCATAATCCTACAAAGCTAGTGAAATAAATAAAGATGAAAAAACCTAATGTTACCGGAAACTATGGAAACGCGGGGACATTGCTGTGGGCAGTATAAATTGATCTAATCTTTCTGGAGAGCTATCTGGCATCTTGAAACAAGAGCTATAAAGCTTTTCTATTCTTTGATCTAGGAATTAGACTTCTTGGAGCAAGGAAGGAAATAGTCTCAAAGGGACGAAAAAGTAGTTTGTATAAAGTTACTGTCAAATAACTATGGTCTAATATAGAGCCTAATGAGATAGGTATGAACAAGGTGTAGAGAAAAGTTGAGGGAAATCAAGAATACAATATTCTGGGGGCAATATTTGAACCATGTAAAGGACTAATAATGCAATATGGCTGAAAGATATAATAACACACATATATAGTACTTTAAGAGTCATATATTTTCTTTCTAAGTAGGCAGTAAAAATATTAAGCACATTTTCCAGATGAGGAAATGAGGAAATAAGGAAAGAATGTAGAAAATGCAAAAGCATTTAACAAAATGAACGAATAATTGGTAGTAGTTAGCTAATAAGGATAATTGGTAGTAGTAGTAGTAGCTAGTAAATGGCTACAAACATATTTAAACTCAAATCTCTTAATTCTAGGTAGGTCCAACAATCTTTCTCTTATTAAAAGTGAGTATTTCTATTAAGTGCTCTTATTAAGAGTAAGGTTCTCTAGACTAACCTCATTTTACATTTGGGGCAACTGAGGCAGAGAGGTCAACTTTTAAGTGGTAACATCAAGTAGTAAGTAGCAGGAACAGGATTTGAACCCAGATTCTCAGATTCCAAATGTGAGGACTTTTCCACTGTCTCATGCTGGAATGTTTGAAAAGATAAAGGAGAAATATTTGAAAAAGTATGCTTGAAAAGATATAGGAAAAATAAGACTTTAAAAAAGGGTAGGTGGGGTCAGATAGTAAAGAGCTCTTGGTGGGGGAAGAGATGGGTTAAGATATCAAGTTTTTTTCTTCCTTTTCCTCTTCTTTTCTCTTTAGTTCCTTACTCAAAGCAGGTAAAGAGTAGCTATAGGTTGGGAAAATGTCCTTAGAGTTAGTTGGGGAGATTCATTGAGTGCGAAGAAAAGTTCTGGTTCCTTTAATTTTTAAAATATCTATCTGTCAAAACACATCTGCATGGACAACACACTAACACACTCCATGAGACTACACTCCAGGTTAAATGAAGATATAACTGGTATTTTATGTTCTTAGCTACTTTGCCTTTAAAAGATTTGCATATGGTAGATTCCAAGTTAAAGAATCATGGGATTTCTAATCATTAAAACAAAAATAATAGTAATAAGCAATGTTATATAATGCTTTTTTTTCTGGGAACTTCCACAAAGTTGCCAAGTGTAGAATGTAAGTATTGTGCTTATATTTCCTAAAAATGATGTCATATGGATACTTATTTCTTGGTGTAAATAGAACCAAAAGTAGAAATGTCCATTCTGCCAGGGAGTAGTTATGGATAAGCAGCAAGGATGCTTTTGGAGGCCATGGTGATGGAGGCTGATAAAGTGTTGGAAGGTTCGGTTTCCAAGGAAACTAGAATTTAGCAGGACCAGTGTTCCCGAGGTATGAATCACCCGGTCTTTTACAAATATCACATTTTCTCTGTTTTTTAATCTATTGAAAATGAGGAATTTGAGTACAACATCACAAGTTCACTGTATGGGATTTTTTAAGGAGAGCTCTACCAGTTAAAAAAGAAAAAAAAAAGTTGATCTTTATCTCTTCTATGCCTTTTGGAGATACATTTTAGAACTCACTTTCTGCCCATAACATGATTTGACCTATTCCAGTTCATTTGAGATCTGCTTTCATTTTCTGCCTTCAGTTTTTTTCAGTACTGTGAGAATTATTCAATTCCTTTTGAATCATTTATATGTCATATTTAGGTAGAACTTCTAGCCTACCCGAGTCCAGCTGATATTACACTATGACCCTAAAAGCTATAGATGGGAGCAAATGAATCCTAAAAATATTAAAGTTGACTTTTGTCAGGGGGGGAAATGAAGAAAATTGCCCCCTTTTTAGGTATATAATGAAATTATATTATTGCTGTTCCTCATTTTTAGGAAGCACCTGTGATACCAAATATTCTCTACTTTCCCCTCCCCTTTTCCTCCTATTTATTTCTCTTACTCCTTCCACTTTGCCAAGATTTAGAGTAGCTATTCTAATTTTTAGAGCAAAAATTTATTTGCTAATTATATAATGGCTTTAAAATTTTTTTAAACCTTTTTACTTTCTGCCTTAGAATTAATACTAGATATTGGTTCCAAGGCAGAAGAGTGGTAAGGACTAGGCAATGGGGGTTAAGTGACTTGCCCAGGATTGTGCAGCTAGGAAGTGTCTGAGGACAGATTTGAACCTAGGACCTCCCATCTCAAGGCTTGGCACCCCCCTGTATAATGGCTTTTTAAAAAATCTGCTCTTCTCAAAATTTTCCCAAGAGGAGTTCAAGCTCAATATTTTTATTCAAAGAATAAACCAGATTAGTTTTGGTTTCCTTGGCTATATGATGAAAAAGGGAAAAAAAGAAAAGGTATCAAATGTCCCATCCATCTCTAAAACATTATTAACCTGAGGCTCTTTCATATGGGGAGGAAGCTACTTTTACAAAATATGAATAAAAAACTTAAACACCAAAAAGGAGCATTTCCATAAATTATTATTTTTAAAATGTCCCCCTGATTGTGCTTCCCTTTGAAATTCCTTTTGTTCTCCTCAGTGCATTAAAAAAATGTTACAAGGGTTCTCTTTTTTTTTTTTTCCATAAGCCTTTAACTTCTTATCAGTGGTTCTGGCACCTTAAGAGAGATGGGAAAGACTCATCCAATTAGGACTGCAAGAACATATATTTTCATATTTCATATTGCCATATTTTCAACAGGTATGGAAAAAGCATTGCTTTAAGACTTAGGTGATCTAGGTCTTAATCCCATTTCTGACACCCAGTTGACTATGTGCCCATCAAAATGTCATTTTGTATTCTCTCAGCTGTGAAATGGGGACAATAACACTTAGGATATTGACACTACTGACTTGTTTTATTGACTTTAAAAGCAGTATTTAAGCCATTGTCACTCTGTCAATTCCAATTCCACCATGGTTGTCAAATTTGTTTCTGCTTTTCCATTTCTGTTGCCAACTACCCTAATTCAGCCACTCATTATTTCTTGTTTAGATTATTGTAATATCCTCTGGATAAATGCCCCATATATCTATTTACTCTAATCTACTCCTTCATACTTCTGCCAGACTAATATTCCTAATGCACAGGTCTGATTACATCTCTCCACTACTTTCAAGTTTTAAATTGCTAGCTATGTTGTTTGCTGAATAAAGTCTAACCAACTTGGCTTGGTATAGAAGGCTGTCTATATATTTGGGTCCAACTTGTTTGTCCAGTCTTATCTCCTAGTTATGCCATTCACATTCTGGGGTCCTGTTTTGAGAAAGCTTTTTCCCCATGATAAATATTTGATCTGATGCAAAATTCAAGGCATGCTTAGATAAATTCAGGTTTTAGCTTAGAAAATGGATCCCATATGTCCAGAAGTCTTATATAAAATATACGTAAGGAGGGACTGGGGTGTAGCTAGGTGGCTTGGTGGATCAAGAGATAGTCTAGAGACAGGAGGTCCTGGGTTAAGATGTGGCCCAAGTTTCTTCCTAGCTTTGTGACCCTGGGCAAGTCACTTATTCCTGATTGCTTAGCCTTTACTGCTCTACCACCTTGGAACTAATACACAATATTGATTCTAAGATGGAAGATAAGGGTTTAAAGTATTTAATTTGGGGGAACATAATTGGGAGAAAACCCAAGTTAATTTAGCTTAACACAATAAGCATGTTAATAAAAAGTTGTACATTTCAAATAATCTTTACCTATTGACTTTCATTAAAATGTCAATAGTGTGTAGTGGAGTTGTGAACTGATCCAGCCATTCTGGAAAGCAATTTGGAAGTATGCTCAAAGGACTATAAAACTGTGCATACCCTTTGATCCAGCAGTACCACTTCTAGTTCTGTGTCCCATAGAGATAAAAAAAGAAAATAGAGAAAGAACCTATTTATACAAAAATATTTATAGCAGCCATTTTTGTGGTAGCAAATATTAGAAACTAAGGGGATGCCCATCAATTGGGGAATGGCTGAAGAAGTTGTGGTATTTGATTGTAATGGAATACCCATATGCTATAAGAAATGACAAGCAGACTAATTTCAGAAAAACCTTGAAAGACTTACATGAACTGATACAAAGTGAAGTGAGCAGAACCAGAAGAACATTATACACAGAAACATCAATAATGTACCAAGAACTACTGTAAATGACTTAGTCATTCTCAGTCATACAATTAATTATCCAAGACAAAAAGGCTTTTGATGATAAATACTATCCATCTCAAAAAAAGAAAAAGAACTAATGGAGTCTGAATGCATATTGAAGCAGAACATTCTTCACTTTATTTTCTTCATTTTTTTGTGTGTGTCTTCTACAATATGATGAATATGGAAATATGTGTATACATAAGCATATATATATATATATTTCATGATGCACATATATAACCAAAATCAAATTGTTTATCATCTCAGGGAGGGGGAAGGACAGAAAGGGAAGTAGAGAATGGAGAACTCCAAATGTTAGAAAGTGAATGCTAAAAATTGTATTTACATATAAGAGGGAAAAAACAATAAAATATTACCCCAAAATTTTTCAGCAGTGTTTACACTAAAGAAATTTTAATATTAACATTTTAAGAATCACACTTAAGAACTTTAAAGTGGCCATGGATAATCCATGTGCATTTAATTAATCCAAAATGATGCCAGTAAGGAAGTGATAAAATGAACAATAACACACATGATCCTGAACATTGATAAAAAAAATGAAATGGAGCTGGGATCTCACTAACTTAGAAATTTCTTTCAGTGTTGCAGATCACTATTCATCCATGAACTACCCAGTCTGGCTAACTCTTGGTCATGTTCTCCTATAATTTTGCTCCCAACCTGGTGAAGGCTTTCTTCTTTTATCTTGACATTTTGATGAGAGTACCCAAGTAGTACTCTGACTTCATCTCTCTATCTCACCACATGACCAACCTATCCTGTATACATATTCTTGGGGATATATTTTATTTTTGCTCTTCTTTGATATTGCTCATTGACTGTATGTTGTATAATAGTATTATTAATTACATATATATATATATATATACATTTACATGTATATACTAATTAGAACTTTTTCTACTCATGGAAATTAGCAAGTATTACCCAGAGAACTTGCAAGACTATTTAAAGCCTTAGAGAGTTGCCTAGTTTACAAGGAGGAAAAATGTCTTGTTCAAGGTTATACACCCAATATTTTTCAAAGATGACACTTGAACCTTAGCCTTCATGAGTTTAGCATTAAAATCCTTTTACAGCCTAGATCCAGCTCATATTTCCCCTCTTTGCATATTCTACATTATATCTAAACTAGACTTCTTGCTCTTTATCGCAGTTGACATTCCATCTTTTCTCTCCATGCCTTTACATAGACTCCCTTCTATGCCAAATTCATTTGTTCATTTTTGCCTCTTTGACTCTTGAGTGTCTTGCTTTTAAAACCCAACTCACATATGAGGGCTTTCATGATGTTCCCAGTCAAAATGATTTCTTCTAGCCCTGAAATTATCTTACTTTATTTTTTATTTTTGAAATATATACTTATATGTTGTCCCCTTAATAGAATGAAAATTCCTAGAAAGGAATGGGGCTATTGGATTTTTGCCTTTGCATCCCCCAAGCCCCTTGGCATAGAGTTGGTTGGTTGGTTCTTGTCTTTCATACTTGAAAAGGACCAAAATGGCATTATATGTGATGTCAGGATGACTGGTGATGGATCAGGATGCAATGGATGACCTTGGTATCTCTAATGTCTGGCCAGACTCTAAGGGCTCCACAGCACCTTCTTCAATCACTTTCATGAACATTGGAACAAACTGTACTCATCTGACCTTGCCCCAGGGAGAGGTCTTCACAAGCTTGGGGAAAACACCCCCTCCCCTCCACCAACTTACCCACTGACTGTCAGTTACCCTTAACCTGATTTAGCCTATATGCCAAGACAATTTTATTGGAATGTAGTAGGTGTGCAGGCTATGTCTTCTTAGATCCAGCAGAGAGCTGGGTGGACATCTGGACACTGAAGGTGCATAAGCAGACCTGAAACAGGCTCTGCAAGCCCTCACACCAAAGGTGCTAGTCCTTCCTGAACACTAGGTATAGCCCACACATAGTAGGTACTTGATAAGTGCTTGTTAACTGGCTGATTCTTTACTACAAAACCAACTTTATCCATTTTATCATACTATCCCTCAAATGAAAGTATATTATCATCATTTTTTTAATTGTTGTTCAGTTCTTTCAATTGTGTCTGATTCTTAGTGACCCTATTTGGGGTTTTCTGTGTTTTGCCCTTTCTTTCTCCAGCTCGTTTGACAGATGAGGAAACTGAGGCAAACAGGGTCACATAGCTAGTAAGTGTCTAAGGACTGACAGGAAACTCAGGAAAACAGAAGACGAGTCCTCCATTGATTCACCTAGCTACCTCTATCATCATTTTACAGATGATACAAGTCAAAATCAGGGGAAATGACTTCCCAAATGCCACACTAGAGTAAATGTTGGAGCCAGGATATTTGATTGAAGATTTTTTTTTCTACCATACCAAGGTGCCTCACTCATAGAATCCTACAGTAACACTACTTTCATGCATATAAGGCACCATTATACTTTAAAATAATCTAATCATTGTACTTTAGCAATTCTCGCTAAAGCCCCCTCAAAGCCCTCTTTTTGTCCTTTTCCTCATTTATCTACTTGTATTTCAATGTCTAGACCTACCTCCTATGGTTCCTTTCTGAGTTACCTCAATCTTTGCCTTTTTCCTTGAAAGATCAAAATGGTAGACATGGCTGATCAACATTTACTTTCATGGTAAGTCAAGAAATTGTCTTTGGAATCCATATATTAGAATAACCAATCAGGCCTGTCTCCCATCAGTAATTTCTCTCTGTACAGGGAAAACAAACAAACAGATTTGGATTTAGAATAATGTTAAATTAATTGAAAATTGGTTCTGGCAGATTTTCTATCTTAAATTCTTTTCTGCTTCATTCATTCATTCATTCATTCATTCATTCATTCATTCATTCACACAATCTTGTGAAATAAGTAGTGTAGGCATTATTTATTTTCCCTGTTTCTTCTTGTTCCTTCCTCTCTGTGTACCACTCTGTATACCACTCTTTCCTCTTTGATTGTTCTCCTACCTCTCTGCCCCTGGTCTTTTGCTTTATTTCTTTTATCCCAGCCTAATATTGCATTAGCTCTTTGGACTGCCACATCACCCTGATTACTCATGAAATCCAGGAGAACATTGGAGGACTTCAGAAGAGCCCCAGAAGAGTGGTTTAAATAGAAGCAGATTGGGAGAGAAGGGGAAAACCCTGGGAAGGAGATTTTACAGTTTACCTTCAGATAAATCTTTTAAATCTATAGAATGTATCATTTATCTACTTAAGTACCAGGTCTTTTTTTATCTAATCTTCTTAATTACACCTTTGACTTCTCTATTCCATCTATTATTCTGCAGCCTGAAAAATCCTTTGATAAGAAAAAGCTGAATCCCAGAAGACTGGAGAAAAGACAAATCTCTACAAAAGCAGTCCATTAGCAGTTTAATCCCCTTTAGAGAGACTTGTAGAAAGAAATCAAACTCAGGAGCAGAAGGGAAAAAAAATCTTTTTGTTGTTGTTGTTAAATTTTCTCCCTTCAGCTTAATTTTTTAAATTTGACATTAAAAGTCCCAAACAGATATACCTGTAGTTTAACCTAATTTCACAAACACATTTTAAAGCCAAAGTCAGAAGATTTTCTGATTAGCTTCTTATCCAAAGCCTCTATTAGTGCCAACTTTGAGATTCAAGGAATTGGTTGCCTGATTTTTCAGTTAGTAAAAAGCTTTAGATTGTAAAGTTTTTGTTTTAGGTAGTTTTAGATAATGTTTTATATAACGTTAGTTTCTCCATTGTTCCAGAGGGCAGACATAGGTAGAAAATATGACTCAAAAATGCAGAAAACCTTCTGTAAGATCCTAATAGTTATAGTAAAGTGCTGAGATGTCAGGTACAGAAAATTATGTGGGAAAGCAAAATGTGGGATGATTTAAAAATTTGTCTATTGTAGTTCAGGTGGTAGGGGCACTAGGTGGTGCAGTGATACAGTCAGGAAGACATTTTCAGGTGTTCATCATATCTGACCACAGACACTAGCTGTGTGACTGTCACTTAACCTTATTTGCCTCAGTTTCCTCATCTATAAAATGCATTGGAGAAGGAAATGGCAAACTCTTCCAGTACCTTTGCTAATAAAACCTCAAATGGAGTCACGAGTCAGCCATGACTGAAAAAACTGACCCACAACAACAAAAATGAGATCAATTTCCTTTGAGTGGAGGAAAATGATGTACAAGTACAAAGAGTTTGGGAAATAAAACATCTCTTTAGATAAAGAAACTTCCAATATGATATTGCTATCTCAGTTTATCTATGCCTATAGAGGAAACACATAAAGATGTGGCAAAAATCTGTATCCTTTAGTGAGCCCTTTCAAAAAAGCAGGTACACAAACATATAACATATATTAATATACACATCATTAAATACATAAATATTTGTTTATCTATATACAGAAATAGTCCTCAAAGAAACATTAGTTACTATGAATACTCAAGCATTGGGAACCCTCTTCCAATCTACCATTATTTTAAAAACTACTTCTACTAGCATCTGAAAAATGAAGGAACAGTATAAGTGAAGTTATGTATGTGGTTGTATTCACAGCTCTTCTGTGCTTATGGAAACACTTAAGAAGTTTCCAACAGGGATCCCCCATCGCTCTGCCAGATGCTTCTGAGTAACATATACTCTTCTGTTTTTCCTTCTTAATGAGGCTGACAGTTCTCTTAGAGAAGTATTTCTAATTCTTCTTTGAAACACTAAAGGAAACATTTCTGGAAACATTTTAATATATATATATATATATATATATATATTTACCTTTTCCTCATTATAGGTTTTTCCCCCTAGGCAAAATTCTTAAGGAAGGGATGCTTAGATTCTCCAAAACTACATATGGTTGGCATGGCCATTTTGGATGTGAAGGAATTTTAAAAAAAAAACAACCAAGCTTTTATCTTCAGTGAAACATCAAAGTGGGGACTGAAAGTATAATATAGTTGATGCTCTATATAACTGTTGATGCTGTTTATATTGGCATCTAAAGATCCAAAACTGTATCATCTATTCTTTTTCTTTGGCAGGCTGATAGTAGTCAACCCCAGTTCTTCTCTGTAACAGATTTGAAGCAGTGGTGATTCTATGGCCAGAGAGCAGGAGTAGCACTGGAGCTGTCCATTTAAGAAATATTTAATAAATGCCTACTGTGTACAAAGCAATATGACATGCATTAGAGATACAAAGAGGTATAAGATATGTAAAGGAATTTAGCAGGAGATATAGGAATCTATATTGTAGAGGATGGAAGAAAAAACAGTCCATTTTGGCAGACTGTTTAGTGACTAAAATGACAGCCTTGTTCTTTTCACTGGGAGAGGCTTTCTAGTTACTCTAATAGCCTGATAACAAACCGTGGAACATTTTGGGAAGGCGTATATATACTTCCCTGATCAGGTTAAATTGGGTGTATACACTAAGCAGATCTGAAAAGCTATATGAGATGAAATTGTATGGTAGGAAGGAGAGTAGCTGCTATCAATGGGCAGTTTCCCTCAGTGCACTAATAATTATTTTTAAATTTTTAGTTTTGAATCTTTGGATTTTATTTGGTCTCTAGTCCTGCAGACTCACTGGTGGTTGAGATTCTCCCTGGACTCGCTAAGGATGAGGTTGAGGTATATATAGACATATGCCACATGTGTGAATAATAACATGTAAAAATCAAAACAATCAGGATTGGGTATTATGGGATGTAAAAGGAAGACCAGTACCTTTTCTCTGAGGGCAGAGCCCTTTTCAAAGCTACTTTCCTTCTTTGGTGTCTACTTGCCACCACTCCAGTACAACCATCTCAACAGCAGGGTAAGTTAGATGCAGGGTGTCTGGTGGGTCTCAAACCTGTCATTTACCCCAGGCATGTGAAGAATTCTTCTAGTGGAGGAACAAGAACAAGTTGTTTTAACCACCATGAGGGAAGTAGAAGCAAACATTATGAAAGAATTAGAACTTGGTTAGACATCAAAGAAGCAAGGGTCAACCACTGTGTCCCAAGTCATCGCTGGTCATCTTGAATTTTGTCTTGCCACTGAATTTGGATGACTGCAAGAGAGAGATTTTGTGCAATTCTGCTTCACCCAAGTCCAATTTATCTGCAGGACAAAAGCCATCACCCAGTGCTGTGATTTTGGCTCTTTTCTAGTACGAAGGACAATAGCTGACCAACAATATAGAGCAGAAAATGACAAATGCCATAGGGAAAGCATGATCTGCTATCATTGTTCAGAAGAGGGAGAGATCCCAGAACTGACAGAAAAGAAAAGCTAGTCATAAAGCTCATTCAGTTGCTGGAAATGACATAACTTTTGAAGAGGCTGAAAATGTTAGAGAAAGAAGGAACCTGAGAGATCATTTTGTCCAACTTCCTCATTTAATGAATGAAAAAGGTCCTAAAAGGTGAAGATAGGCAGCAGGGTCATACAGTCTACAGTCTAGAAGATCTGAGATAAAGTCCAGCCTTAGACACTTACTTAAGCCCTATTTGCCTCAATTCCTCATCTGTAAAAAAGACACATTGAGGAAGGAAATGGCAAACCATTCCAGTACCTTTGCCAAGAAAACCCCACAGACAATGTTCATGATACATGTATTGCTCAAGTGAACAGCACAGACAATGTCCATGGGATCACATAGAATCAGACACAATTACACAACTCTACGAGAGGTGAATTCAGAGTAATTTTGTACAATTTAGAGTAGAAAGAGTCCCTAGAGGTCATTTATTCAGTGGTGCCCTGGAGCCAGCCTTGATGAGAACTGATTGTTAAGGTTTTAGTGTGAGTACTTACACCTCAGAAATCAACAGCAGTCACGAAATCAGGGCTGGATTTATTGTTTCTTCCCAAGTCATCTCCCCATCCCACTCTCACCCCCAACCTAAACATTTCTATTTCCTTTAACTATGACTCACCTGTAGTTACCCATAAGTGGCAAATCACAAATTTGGACCTAGGTCCTCTGATTCAATTATACTTTCTTCACTTCAATTTTCACTTTAATTGGGCAAATTAGACAAACACTGAAACTTTAGATTTTCAAAGGACATCTGTGTCCCTTCTCAGCCATCTCCCCCCACCCCTTCCCCACCTTCCACTTCTCAGATATCTTTGTTGAGTGAAAATTTTGTAGAATGGGAGAACTTTTCTTTCTATAAAGTTAAATATGTAAGGAGGTGATTTTTACTACATTTACATAAAACTATAAAATGATTGAATTTAAATTCTCTCTTGAGAGCAGGTTTTGAGAAGAAAATTAAAAAGAAAAACACTTATAGTAGGGCAAAAGGTTAAAAAAGAGGAGATGAGGGCCAAAAATAAAATCTGCCTACTGTACAACTTTTTCTATAGAGCACTGTGGTATGGTGGAAAGAGTGTGGTTTCAGCAATCAGATCTGGGTTTGAATCTCACCTCTGTCACATATAGTCTGGAAGTCTTTGATTAAGAAACCTAATTTATCTAGGTCTAAGTTTCTCCATCTGTAAAATGAAGGAGTTGGATTGGATGACTTTTGAGGTGTCTCTCCCTACCTCAAACTTTTGACTTTATGATCAAGAAACAATCCAATTGGTATGAGTCCTTCGTATCCACATTTCTACTTTGATATTGGTCTTTTTGTGTACAGAGAGATAGACAGACAGATTAAATGTTTACTATGTGTCTGACACTATGCTAAGCTTTGGAGATTTAAATATAAGGCAAAAAACAAACAAAAACAATCCTTTTCCCCAAGGGACTTCCGTTCTATTTCGAAGATGCACATGAAAGAGAAGTTTGAGGGATCAGAGTAGGGAAAGAGATACACAAGAAGGGACAAGATCCAGAGTAATAATAAGATGAACCAGATGATGAATAAACAGGGTTGTGTGGGCATTTCCTCAAAATGATGTTCAAAAACAAAAACACCATCTGTAGCAAGGTCTTTGAAGACTATACTTTTTGTATTTCCCCCAATGTTGGACACAACATAGATGATTATTAATAAATACTTATTGACTAGGCAATTAAATACCTTTTTTTATTAGTTATGAGTTTTTTAGGGAGGTAATATGATACAATAAAATAAATCCTGGCCCCAGAGCTAGAAAACCTGTTTTTTCAACCATGCCACTGCCTCCAATAATATCCATGATCTTAGGCAAGTCATTTATCTTCTTTACATCTTTGTTTCTTCATCTGTCAAATGGCAGGATTGGACTAAATGACCTCTAAGAGAACCCCTAGCTTTAGATTTCTGGTCTAATGACCATGATCCATTGACTCATAGATTCGGAAGAATTGGCTTTACAAGAAGATATAACACTAAGCTGTGAGCTTAGACAAGGGTCTTTCTACTTTTTGAAGTCAGTATACCTATTTTTTTAATTATAAAATTTCAATCAATTGATAAAATTTTAATTATCTTTATAGAAAATAGTATCATTTGCTCAGCTCTCTCTTTCCTAAAATGTTGTGCATAATGTGTTACATCCTGTTTGTGCCCACCATGAGCCCTTTTGTTGACCTTTGGTTGATCTTAAGAGACTAGCGCTCTGTAACTTACAGTGGTACAGTAATACTTAAGAAATATTGGCATTTCAAAAATGGGGCTTTGTTTCAGAAAGAAGCTAAAGATCATTAAAGGAACTTTGTAATTGTTTAGTCCCAAAGAAAAAATATGAGTAGAATATACCTCACTCAATTTCACTTGGGAGAGGAAGATCCATTATTGTATATTATTGCATTTATTATCAGTTGTTTTCCAATGTAGTGTTTGATTTTGCTAATTTTTTTCTTTCTATTCATTTTTTTATTTTGTAAAGGGTGGTCTTGGATGTATAGAATAGAGTGGAGGAGAGAGAAAGATGCATACAAGGGTAAATCTAATCAATGGTGGGGGGAGATATCAGTAGAATTTATTTAAAAGACAAGGTTAAATAAAAACAATTTTGCCATTTCCAGAAAATAATCCAGATTATTCTTTTCCCTCTTTTCTTGACACAACTCACTATTAATCTGATAAATTGATGGAAAAGCTTTATAGGTGAACAATAGTTATTCTTCATCCACTTGCTTTTTCTTGTGTAGATAAGAAAATGGATGGGTGAAAAAGACATGTCGGTCTGAAAACTAACTGAGACTGTGTTTTTCACTGGGTACTTTTGTGATAACAAGAAATAGCAAGGAAAACACCAAGTTGGGTAAACTTCCTCTAGTGAATTAGGCGAGGACAAAGACAAGATTTATGCAGGATTGGCAGGCATGCATGATTTTTAACCTGCATTGTTAGAGAGAATACTCATATCAGTGAGGTCATAGATTTATTTGAGTATTTTGAATATAGCACATAGTAGTAACAAAGCAAATTGGTCTTTTAGTCATGATTCAAATTAAAGGAGGAAGAAGAATCTGAAAAATGAATTTCTAAAATCAAATAAATGTATTAGAATACATTTTAAAATGGAGATTGAAGATGCTCCAATAATATGGTCACCATTTATCTGGGCCTCAGTTTCCCCTTTTATGAAATGAGAAGATCAAATTTGTTGATCTTTCAGGCTTCTTCATCTCAAACATTCTTTGCTTCTTTGGTCTGATTATATTGCTAACATAGCAAGGAAAGAGGGCAGGATGGGAGAGGAGAATAAAAGGGACCCATAATTCTCAACCATGACATTGACAGTGAAGGCATTCCCCAGATGTATTACTTCTGGGTGTGATTTGTCCCTTTTTTTTCAGTATGTTTCTGAGTGAGCTGTTTTTTCTCAGTGATTTACTTCTCTGAAAACCAAGCACTTCATACTCGTTCAATTTTGTGCCTGTTCTGTGTTGAGAAAGGCATTGTTCACTGTAAATGGATGCCACTGGCATCTTTAGTTAGATTCAGAATAAATGAGATGTGAGCCTTTGTGCTTTTTGCCACTAAAAAAAACCCATAGGTGGTGTAAATACAAGTCATTCTTGATATGATGAGAAAACCCTATCAAAGTGTACATTTGGGGTAGGAGATAGGGGGTGGAATGACCATAACGTGCATTTGTGTATAGGGATTGTCTGTCAATTATCTTTTTACTACAATAATTAGTGCATCCTTTACAGGAACTAAAATGGACCCTGAAAAGACTGCTTTAGCAAAAAGAGAATGAACAATTTTGATTCTCTTTTAAACAATGACAACATTACTTTCTTAGCTGAATCAGTCCCACTGAGGAAGCTGCCTTGATTAAAGATCCAACTTTCTGGACCAAACTGGCATAGCTGAGATTCTGT
This sequence comes from Monodelphis domestica, assembly GCF_027887165.1. Classification (NCBI taxonomy): domain Eukaryota; kingdom Metazoa; phylum Chordata; class Mammalia; order Didelphimorphia; family Didelphidae; genus Monodelphis; species Monodelphis domestica. The sequence goes on from NC_077234.1 coordinate 237,211,955, forward strand.
TTCCATTTTGAACATTGACTAAAACAAATACTGAGGTCATACTGCAACCTTAGAGATATGACCTGGAAGAGCTGGAGGGACCTTAGAGGTCATTTCATACTGACAATATGAAACCATTCTACAAGACCTTTGAAAAATAGTTGTCCAGTCTACCAGCACTTAGGGATACCCAGGGACAGGGAACACTTTCTCACCTAAGACAGGTTATTCATTTTCTCAACAGCTCCAGTTGATAGGAAGTTTTTTCCCTACAACTTTCCCTAGAACTTGACTTCCTATAACTTGCCCATTGCTCCTCCTTTTCTCACTTAAGGCCAAGGAAAATAAATCAAATGCTCCTCCTACAAGACGACTTTCAATATTTGATGACAGTTACATTTTTCCTATGAATTTAAATAAAAAACTCCCAGTTCCTTCCCTTTGTAAGATGTGGCATGGTCCCTAGTCCTTCTGTTGTTCAGTTCTCCCTCCTTTGATTGTGCTCCAGTTTGTACAAAGCAGACCTAAAATGAAGTGCCCAGAACTGTCCACAATAGTTGCACATGTGATTTGACTAGGGAAGATGGTGATAATGAAAATAAATGTAATATTTAATAATTAAAATGCTACATGTAATATTTAGAAGTTGACTTTGTTAAATAATATAAGTAAAAAAATTGTTGAGTTACTGTTTATAAAATTAACTCTTAAGTCACAAGGATAATAGTAGCTTTTAATAATTTAATTTAATATAAATATAATATAGGAAAGGCAATCTGAGTCTCATTAGCTTTTTGACTTCCACTTTACAAGGCTGACTTTTTCTGAGTTTGCAGTTCATGCTAACACTGTGTTTGCAAGTTTTTAATTTCTCACAAGAATTGCTTGCTAAATAAAATTTTCTCATCCTGTACAGCACAGTTAAGTTTCTGTACTGAGTGTAGAGTTTTTTATCTATTCTTAATTCTCCAGGTTGGTAATTGTATCCTTAGCCACCCAATAAATTAAAATAAAAATAATGCTAATGCAGAAATTTTCAAGGAGAAGAGAGGACATTAGTCAATGCTTGCATGGATGTGGCAAAAGCAAGCTATTGCATTGTTAGTGGAGTTGTGAATTGGTACAAATTTCTTTAAAAATCAAAATGAATTTATACAATGAAAGCTATTTAAAAATGTGCATGCCTTTCAATATTGTGGTACTATTACTAAGGACTATACTTCAAGGGAGATATTGATAAAAGAAAATAAAAATATCTTACATTACAACAGCATTCTTATCTGTTCTGTCTGTAATAGTAAAAAGCTAGTGACATACTAGTTGTCTAATGACTGGAAAATGGCTGAACAAATTAAGATATATGGTTATAATGGAAGATTATTTATCTAGAAGAAATTATAAATATGCAAAATTCCAAGAAATATGATAAGACAAACTAATTCAGAGTAAGGAAAACAGAATCAAAAGAAAGCTGTACAAAATCAAAACTAAAGATAAGGACAATAAATTGGTGGTGTATACACAGAAAAAAATTGATAATGAAAATAAAGACAAAGTGGATACCATATCCATTTTCAATCCTAACTACTGCCAAAAGGCAGCAAGACCAAAAACCTCTGGAGTGGCAGCACAAACACTTGGGAAGTTGGGAAGTCTGTTTCTGGCTCATTCCACCAGTCATCATCCCAGGAAACAATCCTTGTAAAGAAGATCCCTGACAACTCCTCTAGTGGGTGTTGTAGCTCCTGTCTCCTCAGTAGTCACAGTTATTGATGACATAAGTTTTTGCCATCAAAGTCCTTGGCATTGTCAGGTGGTTCAAGATTAGAAAAACATAAAATGTTCCCCTGGAAATGGCACTAAAGAAGATGCATTGCTCTCTGATTTCCTGTTGCATCCTAAAGACCTTGAGGACTTTCCAACTGTCTTGCATTGAAACCACCGTATTCAAAGAACTAGAAATTGAAGAGATGCTCATCAATTGGGAAATGGCTAAACAAATTGTGGCATATGATTGTGATGGAGTATTCCTGTGCCATAAGATGAACACGTTAGTTATGGAAAAACATGGAAAGATCTGCATGAAATTATGAAGAGTGAAATGAGCAAACCCAAGAGAACATTATATACAGCAACAAAAATATTGTTTGAAGAATGACTTGAATATATTCACCTCCAGAGAAAGAAATGATTAACAGAAATAAGTAAGACACAGTTTTATATGTACATAAATCTTTTTTGGCAAATGATGCCTTCTTCAATGGAGAGAAGGGAAGGGAGGAAAGAGAATTGGATATTTTAATAAAACAAATACACAAATAAATTTAAATTTAAAAAAGAAATCAGCTTATGCATGCTATCTCTGCCATCAGAATGTGAACTCCTTGAGAATGCCTTGATTTTTTCTTTTTTTTTTTAAATAACTTTTATCTTCTTTCCTAGGATCGATACCATGTACTGGTTCCAAGGCAGAAGAGCAGTAAAGGCTAGGCAATGGGGGTTAAGTGACTTGCCCAGGGTCACACAGCTAGAAAGCATCTGAAGCCACATTTGATCCCAGGGGCTCCCATCTCTAGGCCTGGCTCTCAATCCACTGAGCCACCCAGCTTCTCCCCCCACTTCACCTTGATTTTCTACTTGTATTCTCAGCCCTTTGCATAGTATTTTGTACATAGTAAATGCTTAATAAATACTTTTTCATTCATTCATTCATTCGTGGAAGCATGACTTAGTGAATAAAGCACTTGACTTGAAGTCAAGAAGTTAGGTTCAAATCTTGCATCAGACACTAATTGAGTGAACCTGGGTTAAGTCCCTTAACCTCTCTATCGCTCTTTATTCATCTGTAAATTGAAGGAGTTAGACTTGAAGCTCTCTTCCAAATCCTACTCACATAAGATTAATTTTCAGTTTTTCACCTCTTTCTGACTATAAGACCAAGTCTCTATTTTCATGTTCCATATTGCTGTTTAGTTGTTCAGTCATGTCCAACTCTCCATGATCTCATTTTAGAATTTTCTAAGACAGAAGGTAAGGGTTTAAGAAAAGTACATATAGATACTTCTCATAAAGATTTTGTATAGTTGTGAAAGTAAATATCAATCAATTTAGTAGTCACTAATGGTTGCTTGATCAATTTTTTGGTTTGTTTTTGTTTCAGTATTAAGGAAAAAGGGATTTATTAAGCACCTACTATGTGCTTTACAAATAGTATCTCATTTGATCTAATTATCTCCTATATTTTCATTAATAGGGTTTAGGATTTTTTTCCCTTGGCTTTGGTATCTTTACTGCCTTCAAAAATCTTATGAAGCAATTTCATAACACTCACACAGTTGTGTTGCCTCCAGCTTGAATCTTTTCTATGTACTCTTTATCTAACCTGTCTACTTTTCCCATTTTTTCCTTTAGTGTAAGTTCTACCTCTTCTAAAAGCCAAACCCTCTTTAAGGCTGCTCCTCCACCTTTGGTGTCCACCTATCACCTAACCTATCATCTATGGCTCAAAAGAAGCTGTAGCATGGACAGCAGCCATAGCCTCATAAAGCCATCCTCATCAAATGGCTTAAACCATATTGAGAGTAACTGACAGGACTCAAGCCTCTTGGTGAGTTGATAGGAATATCTACCTCTAGCATGTGAAAAATTTCCTTGATAGAATAGTTGGATGTATGTAATGTATAAAGAAGGCTGAAGCAGGTTCTGTTTAGTTCTGTTTAGCACTTAGAAATTGGTCAAACCCTGCAAGACAAAATAGAAAGAGATACACCACTTAAAATAACCATTGATAGAATAAAATACCTGGGGGTATACCTGCCAAAACAAATCCAAGAACTACATGAGCATAATTATAAAACACTTTTTACACAAATTAAGTCAGATCTAAATAAATAAAGAACTATTCACCGTTCAAGGATGGGCAGAGCCATTATGATAAAAATGACAACACTACCTAAACTGATCTATTTATTTAATGCCATCTCAATTAAATTACCAATTTTTTTATTGAATTAGAAAAAAATATCAAAATTTATTTGGAAAAATAAAAGACTAAGAATATCAAAGGAATCAATGTAATGAAAAACACAAAGGAAGATGGTCTAGAAGTATCAGATTTTAAATTGTATTATAAAATAGTAATTATCAAAACTATCCAATACTGGTTTAGAAATATAAAGGTAGACCAGTGGAACAGAGTAGACATATTACAAACAGCAGTAAAAGATTATAGTAATTTGGTATTTGGATAAAACCATAGATCCAGGATTTGGAATAATGGAAGAATTTCTGGGAAAACTGGAAATTAGTTTGGTAGAAACTAGGTATAGACCCATATCTTATACCATTCACTAAGATAAGATCAAAATGGATGCATGATCTAGACATAAAAGGAGACATCATAGACAGATTAGAAGAACATAGAACATACAACCTATCAGACTAATGGATAGGATAGGAATTTATGAGACAATGAGATGGAGAGCATTGTGAAATGTAAAATGAAGAATTTCAGATACATTAAATTGAAAAATTTTGTGTAAAAAAATAAACTCCGCCAAGATTAGAAGGAAAGCAGAAAATTGGGGGGAAATGTATATAGACAACCCTTCAGATAAAGGTCTCATATCTAAAATATATGGTGAACTTTTTCAAATTTATGAGAATAAGAGCCATCCCACAATTGATAAATGAGCAAAAGATATAAACAGATGGTTTTTGGATGAAGAAATCAAAGCTATATATAGGTGTATGAAAAAATGCTTCAAATCACTACTGATTAGAGAAATGCAAACCAAAACACTTCTGAGATATCACCTTACACCAACTAGACTGGCTAAAATGACAAAAAGGCAAAGAGCCAAATGCTGGAGGGGATGTGGAAAAAAAGAGGACACTAATGCAGTATTGGTGGAACTGTGAACTGATGCACCTTTTTGAAGAGCAATTTGTAATTACACCCAGAGAACCATAAAACTGTGTATACCCTTAGACCATTAATGAAATGTTGGGGAGTAAGGAAAACAAACAAACAAACATTGGGGAAAATTGAAATGTAGGAATGACAAGGACTGAACAAGGACTTCTGGGAAATTGAGGAGGGGGGTCTTGAGTGCAGAGACACAGAAGGGAGTAGAAGGAGGAGCTGTTTCTGTGGGTCATTTTCTTTTTTTTTTTTTTAAATATATTTTATTTGGTCATTTCCAAGCATTATTCGTTAAAGACATAGATCATTTTCTTTTCCTCCCCCCCCCAACCCCCCATAGCCGACGCGTAAGTCCACTGGGCATTAGATGTTTTCTTGATTTGAACCCATTGCTTTGTTGATAGTATTTGCATTAGAGTGTTCATTTAGAGTCTATCCTCTGTCATGTCCCCTCAATCTTTGTATTCAGGCAGTTGCTTTTTCTCGGTGTTTCCACTCCCATAGTTTATCCTTTGCTTATGAATGGTGTTTTTTTCTCCTGGGTCCCTGCAAGTTGTTCAGGGACATTACACCACCACTAATGGAGAAGTCCATTACGTTCGATGATACCACAGTGTGTTTGTCTCTGTGTACAATGTTCTCCTGGTTCTGCTCCTCTCGCTCTGCATCACTTCCTGGAGGTTGTTCCAGTCTCCATGGAACTTCTCCACTTTATTATTCCTTTTAGCGCAATAGTACTCCATCACCAACATATACCACAGTTTGTTCAGCCATTCCCCAATTGATGGGCATCCCCTCATTTTCCAGTTTTGGGCCACCACAAAGAGCGCAGCTATGAATATTTTTGTACAAGTCTTTGTGTCCATTATCTCTTTGGGGTACAGACCCAGCAGTGCTATGGCTGGATCAAAGGGTAGATATTCTTTTGTCGCCCTTTGGGCATAGTTCCAAATTGTCTGTGGGTCATTTTCAAGACATCTGTGAAGATTTCTGACACTGACAGAAATCATTTTTATTTATTCATTATTTATTTATTTTTCATTGTGAGATATTTATTTAGTCAATTTAGAATATTATTCCTTGGTTACATGAATCACATTCTTTCCCTCCCTTCCCTCCCCCCACCTTTCTCATATCTGATGCACAATTTCACTGGGTATCCTTGATCAAAATCTATTTCCATGTTGTTGATGTTTGCACTAGAATATTAATTTAGAGTCTACATTCCCAACCATATTCCTTAGACCCATGTGATCAAGCAGTTGTTTTTCTTCTGTGTTTCTACTCCCACAGTTTTTCCTCTGAATGTGGATAGTCTTCTTTCTCATAGATCCCTCACTGCACTGCCACTAATGGAGAAGTCCATTACATTCGATTGTACCACACAGTATATCAGTCTCTGTGTACAATGTTCTCCTGGTTCTGCTCCTCTCACTTTGCATCACTTCCTGGAGGTTGTTCCAGTTCCCATGGAATTCTTCCACTTTATTATTCCTTTGAGCACCATAGTATTTCATCACCAACATATACCACAATTTGTTCAGCCATTCCACAATTGAAGGAAATCCCATCATTTTCCAATTTTTTGCCACCACAAAGAGTGCAGCTATGAATATTCTTGTACATGTCTTTTTCCTTATTATTTCTTTGGGGCACAAATGCAGCAGTGATCAAAGGCAGATAGTCTTTTAGCACCCTTTGGGCATAGTTCCAAATTACCTTCCAGAATGATTACATCAATTCATAGTTCCACCAGCAATGAATTAATGTCCCAACTTTGCCACATCCCCTCCATTATTCATGACTTCCCTTTGCTGTCATGTTAGCCAATCTGCTAGGTGTGAGGTGATACCTCAGAGTTGTTTTGATTTGCATCTCTCTGATTATAAGAGATTTAGAACACTTTTTCATGTGCTTATTAATAGTTTTGATTTCTTTAACTGAAAATTGCCTATTCATGTCCCTTGCCCATTTATCAATTGGAGAATGATTAGATTTTTGGTACAACTGGTTTAACTCTTTATAAATTTGAGTAATTAGACCTTTGTCAGAGGTTTTTGTTGTGAATATTGTTTCCCAATTACTTGCTTCCCTTCTAATTTTAGTTGCATTGGTTTTGTTTGTACAAAACCTTTTTAATTTGATGTAATCAAAAGCATTGATTTTATATTTTGTGATTTTTTTCTAGCTCTTGCTTGGTTTTAAATTCTTTCCTTTCCCAAAGATCTGACAAATATATTATTCTGTGTTCATCTAATTTGCTTATAGTTTCCTTCTTTATATTCAAGACATTCACCTTTTCTGACTTTATCTTGGTATAGGATGTGAGATGTTGATCCAAGCCTAATCTCTCCCATACTGTCTTCCAATTCTCCCAGTAGTTTTTTTTTTTTTTATCAAATAGTGGGTTTGGGTTCCAAAAGCTGGGGATCTTTGGGCTTATCATAGACCATCTTGCTGAGGTCACTTACCCCAAGTCTGTTCCACTGGTCCTCCTTTCTGTCTCTTAGCCAGTACCAAATTGTTTTGATGACCACTGCTTTATAGTATAGTTTGAGATCTGGGTCTGCAAAGCCTCCTTCCTTCACATTTTTTTTTCGTGATTTCCCTGGATATTCTTGATTTTTTGTTCCTCCAAATGAACTTTGTTATGGTTTTCTCTAATTCAGTAAAAATGTTTATTGGTTGTTCAATGGGTATGACACTAAATAAGCAAATTAATTTTGGTAGGATTGTCATTTTTATTATGTTAGCTCATCCTACCCATCAGCAATTGATGTTTTTCCAATTGTTTAGATAGAGTTTTAATTGTGTGGAGAGTGCACTGACAGAAATCTTAACATCATGGTTCTAACATCTAGCAATCTAAACAACATTTAAAACATCGTTTGTTCCTGTCAAGAAAACTTAATTTCTCTGAAAACTTTCATTCCCTGAACTATTGAGATACTGGACTCAAATCAGTGAGCAGTGCTCTCCTCTTTTCTATCTCTCCCCTGCCTATGAGAAAACCTTTTACTTCAGTAATTAGATTATTTAGAAAAAGATTTAGGGCAACCTACAATCCCTTTAACCTCTTCCCCTCTTCCCCAATCAACAATTACATCAAATAAGCAGTTAAGTAGTGAATTCAATCTTGTTTATTTACATCTAGAGAGTAAGCCCATTGGCAGACTCCATCTTCTTACCAGTTTTCAAGAAGACAACAAAGGGGAGGCTTGTGAGAACCCCAAAGCAGTGCATATCAAGCTTGAGGTCCCACATACGTGTCCTTGTAGAGAAGACTTACCTGCTGCCCTTGAGGGCCAGTACGACCACCAAGGGGCAAGCCTTCACCAGGAGATCTTCATTTTGTCTCCTTCAAGTAATTCAGGGACTCTGGGAGGGAGTAGTGAGGGAAGCCATTTTTATCAACCCTTTCCTCACTGCCTTCATCCCTCATTTCTCCATCTAAGGAGTGTGAGTCCCCCAAAATTGCTATTACAAAGGAAAATTTGTAATTACACCCAGAGAGCTATAAAGCTGGGTATACCTTTAGACCATTAAGGTTAATACCATTGCTATGTCTATTTCCTAAAGAGATCAGGGAAAGAGGAAAAGAAGTCATATGTTCCAAAATATTTATAGCAACTCTTTTTGAGGTGGCAAAAAATCGGTAACTAAGGGAATGCCTATCAGTCTGGGTATAGCTAAAAAATTTATGGTATATGATCATAATGGAATACTACTGTCCATAAGAAATGATGAACAGAATGATTTTTTTTAAAACATGGAAAGAAACTATATGAAATAATGAACAGTGAATTGAATAAAACAAGGGGAACATTATACATAGCCATTGAATAGCCAGAGGAATCCATTGAAGAAATTACCTCCAGAAAGTGAACAGAAAGATAGCACTTGAAAGACTTAATTTATATGAATATGTTGTTATGTTCCATGACAATATCCTATGTGATATGGGGATGTTGGAGAGAGATTGGGACACCAGTAGACAAGATCTATTATGTTGAAAAATTAGTTCACCATATAGACCATCTGTGATTTCAATTGTGTAATAACTTATTTTACTTTATATATGAAAATGCTTGTTTTGTCTGGATTTGCAAACATCTGGAATTAAAAAAAAAATAACTTAGACATCAAAGATGCCAGGGTCATCCATTGCATCTTAGACCACAGCCAGTTGTACTGACTTTTTTCTTACTATTGGACTTTGCAGACTCTGAAAGAGAGAATGAGGCTGGTGACTTTGCAAAATTCAGCCTCATTTAAATCCAATGCATGTAGAGATCAAGACATCACTCTCATGAAGTCATTAGTTCTCTTAAAAAATGAAGGACAAACAACAAAAGCCTATGTGGGACAGTGAGATTAGAGTGAAAGTAAGGGGACAAAATTTGCCATCCATGATAGTGAAAACCATTTCTGAAAATCTTTTAAGATTTTTTTTTTGGACAATTTTCATCTTTTTATATAGTCTTTCTTTCATTTTCCACCTTGAAAACTCTTGAGATGACTTTACTCCATTTTATTCCATGCCAAATTCCCATTAAATTAATTTTGACCTCTACTGTTTCTTTGTGCTTTATGAGGTGATACTGATTATGATCATTCATTATCTTTCTTCATAAGATTTTAGAAATTGTTTTTTAATCCAAATCAACATTTCTTTTGGTGGTTGTCTTCTTGGCAAATAAGTCAAGTGTTTGCTGACAAGTCTTCTTTGGTTCTATTGGTCCTCTTTTTATGATAATTAATTTGCATTGGTTAAACTAATATATAAAATAATTATTATTGATGTAAGCATCATTTTTATTATACTTATTTTCATTAACAATTTATTAATTCTGAGCTTTGTCCTACCAATTCAGTAGTCTAACTTATTTGACAGCTGATCCAGTGATAGATCCTCCATGTGTATAATGCTGCTGCTTCTATCTTAAAATATAGTCAATTTCATTTCATTTTGGTGATATTATTTGCTGCTTGCTAATATCTAGTGCTTGAAATTTTCATGATATAAATTCATTGGGCTCCTGTGTAATTTGGTGGTTTTGGGCTTCTTTCATTCTTTTTTTTAAACATTCTTTATGATATATTTCTAGCCATCTTCCCCAATCTTACTTCTGCATTGAAATCATCCAAATATCAAGGTATAGGTTTAATTAGTGGCAAGAGAGATAATATGAAGTTCTTCATAGAATATCTCTCTATTCCTCTTCTGAAACTTAAGTTAGTAAATAAACTCAATTATTTTTATGGTGATCTCTTTGAAATACTTATTTTCATGAGTACAGCTACCTAAGATGATCACTTGTCCCATGAAATACTTCTTCGTAGTGCCATTGGGTATGTGATTAATCCAAATTTGTCAACTGCTTTTTTTATACATCCAAAAAGTTCTTATGAACCATGTTTCTATTCATTGATGACTTCTTTTAATCTTCTAGTTTTATTTTGAAATGATCAGTATTAATTCTGTATCATTTTCTTATTGCTCTTATGTATACTTAGTTGAATCTGTCCTATAATTGCTCGAGTCATAGGTCTCTTTCTCTGAACTTAGTTCAGAATTCAACTGATCTGTATTGGGTTTAAGTTAGAAAATCCAGGTCACCTACTGATTACTGATCTATTCTTGCCTTGCTGAATGTGAGTTTGGGGGATGCATGTGGACATAAGGGAGTCAGGTCTAATATCTTGATACCACTTAGTCATTCTTCAAGGAAGTTGGGTTTGCTCTCCCAAATTCTGGGCTATTATCAGTAACCTTGAAAGGGAATTCAACCAGTGAGCACTTCTTAGGCAAAGGGGTGAAAGGATGGATTTGTTGCTAGCCTCTATTACCAAACTTCCAGCCAATCATGCCTAGGTCTCAACTATGTAGCCAATCATGTCATCCTTAATCCCGTTACACCACTTACTCTGTTCTGTTCTTTGTCCCATGCTTCCCAAAACTCATAAAAGAAAACTGTCCCTCTTAGTCAGGTTCTGAGAATTCTGAGATCCTATTTATTGATAGATTCACACTTTGTCAATAAATTCATGCTTGGAATTTTGTGACTCAGTTTATTTTATTTTAATTGCTACAACTGACAGATTCATCTTCTTGAGCAGTATGCTCACTTGATGGTCTTTGGACGAAGTTCTTACCCTTAGAATTATTAACAATCAAGTCTAATTTAAAAATGATTTAAAGATGAAGTGATCCCTAGTACCTTTTGTCCTATTTTCTAAAACCCTAGGCTAGAAATAGAAGGAAGCTTCTATTAAAAAGGAAAAGATTTGGCAAAGATCTTCTGAGGAAACTGACTTTATTGCAAGAAGTCATGGTCACAATAGACAGGGTCTACAGATGCACCCAGCATGGTCTGAGATTCTGAGCATTACATCTGGGAAATATTTGTAATACATACTGAGAGTACAAGAAGTGATGCAAAGAGTATAATGAGTCAGAATTTTCTTCCTGGGGGAAGAGGATCTTTAGGTGCTAGTAAGGCTATTTACAATTAATGAAGTCACAAATTATCATAAGACTACACTAAAACCACAAAAAGAAAGTCCCGGTGCCTCTTCCATTCTTATGGCATAGCCCTCATTGCTTTATGGCATGTCCCTAGATGCTGTGGAATGTGTGGGAAAGAGTGCTCTAAGTCAGAGATATTCCATAAATGGTTGAAGATTAATCTTATCTTTGCTATAATTCAACAATATGATTATGATTATCTTGTACTCACTTAATCAACTAATAACTGGGACTATCTTTTATTATAAAATCTGAGTTACAACTTAACAAATTAATTGAGTGATTAGAAATGAATTAATTTAAAATTTCTCTTTATACTGCCCAGGACTGAGGGTCATTATGTATTTTTGTTGGCTTCTTAGGTTTTCATAGCCGAAGAATTCATTGATGGGCATACAGTGGGCATACTACTGATGTGCCTCTCTGTACTTACTGAGGCTGGTCCTCTGAAGCAAAGCCTATTCTCAAAAGCTTTCAAGCATGGCAGAAACTACTAGAACTTATGCTTAATTAACATAGTTTTTTTAGAACATAGAGTCACCTGAAGACCTCCACACCATGATGATGAGACCATTATGAAGGGGAAAAAGAGGCAAAATTTTTTTCTGTGTTTTTATTCAAGTGATTATTTTATTTTTATTGTTTTTGAGTTATAATTTATTTTTATTTTATTATCTAATGTAATGTAAAATGTAATATGTAAAATGATAATATACTGTGTATGATTTATTTATAAATATACAGTTATAAGCAATATACTTATTCAAGAGAAATAATTTTTCACATTAGCTTGTCCAAAAATCTATGACTCTTTTTTTCTCTCTTTTTCCTACCTTCTCTCCTCTCTATAAGAAGGCAGGCAATATGAAATAGAAACAATTTTAAAAAGAAAATAATGTTCTTTAATCTTGTTATGCTTAAGCTATTTTAATAAAAATTAAATTTAATAGAAAACATGAATAAAAAAAAGTTGTATGGCAGAAGTAAATTAGTCTGGGTGTGGTGACATATACTTTAGCCCCTGCTTCTAAGAAGAGTGAGCCTGATTGATTATTTGAGCTCAGAATTTCTGAGCTTCAGTGAGACTGAATCTGTTCATATATACTCACATGACACCAACATGGTAAAACCCCAAGAAGGGAAGTTACTATATTGCCTAAGGAGGGACAAAACTGACCCAGGTCAGCATAATGGATCAAGCCAAAGCTGCTGAAACAATTATTATTGGGATTGAACAATGAGTGACTGCTGCACTTCCATCTTTTGTAAGATACAAAAACTCACTCCCCCCCCCCCCAATGAAAAAACAAAAATGTTAATAGTTCTTATTTTTTTCATTTTTTAATTAATCGACTTCTTCCCAGGTATCTCAGTTCCCCCTCTCTCTTCCCCAAACCATAGCAGGCATAATTCAGCAAGCAGATATGTATACCTAATGTTTTCCATGACACCATTTTTCAATTTATTCTCTAGAGATGAACATTACAAGTCATTCTTCAAATATTAAACCTGTAGCTGTATATAATGTTCTCTTGCTTCTACTCATTTCAGTCTTCATTACCTTTTGTAGTTCTTTTCAAGTTATTTTGAAAATTAATCTGCTTGATTGGCCAATATTAAAATAAAGGAAAATAATGAATGTTAAAGGGGATGTGGCCAAAATGGGACACTAATACACTGCTGGTGGAGTTGTGAATCAATCCAACTATTCTGGAAGGCAACTTGGAATTATGACCAAAAGGATTTAAAAAAATGCCTGCCCTTTGATCCAGCAATACCACTTCTGGGTTTGTACCCCCAAAGAGATAATAAGGAAAAATACTTGTACAGAAATATTCATAGCCACCCTCTTTATGGTAGCAAAAAAATTGGAAAATACGGGATTGTCCCTCAATTGGGGAATGGCTGAACAAATTGTGGCATATTATGATAATGGAATGCCATTGTGCTCTAAGGAACAATAAACTGCTTGATTTCCATATAAACTAGAAAGACTGCCACCAACTGAGGCAGAGTGAAATGAGCAGAACCAGGAGAACATCATACACAGAGAAGCATTGAGGGATGATCAAATGTAACCAACTTTGCTACTGATAGCAATTAAATGATCCAGGGCAATCCCAAGGGACTTATGAGAGGGAATGCTATCCACATTGAGAGAAAGAACTGTGAGAACAGAAACACAGAAGGAAAACATTTGATTTTTCACTTGTTTATATGGGTATTGGATGTGAGGTTTTGGTTTTATTTTATTTTATTTTTTTATTTTTAAATCATTATCTTCTGTCTTGTGTATTGATTCCAAGGTAGAAGAGTGGTAAGGGCTAGGCAATGGGGGTTAAGTGACTTGCCCAGGGTCACACAACTGGGAAGTGTTTGAGGTCAGGTTTGAACCTAGGACCTCCCATCTCTATATCTGACTCTCAATCCACTGAGCTACCCAGCTGCCCTCTGGGTTTTTGGTTTTTAAAAGATTCTTACAAAAATGATTAATATGGAAATAGGCATTGAGTGATAATACATGTATCATCCCAGTGAATTGCTTGTTGGCTCTGGGAGGGGGGCAGGTGAAAAGAAGAGGGAAAGTACATGAACCATGTAACAATGGAAAAATGATTAAATAAAAATTAAAAAAAAAAGAAAACTAATCTGCTCATTTCTTATGGTGCAGTAATAGTCCATCATAAACACATCACAATTTGTTTAGCCATCCCCTAATTGATGGACATCCCCTTGATTTCCAGTTCTTTGCCACCACAAAGACAACTCCATATTTTGGAGCATATAGATTCCTTTCCTTTTCTTCCTGATGTCCTTGGGAAATAGACTCACCAATGGTATTTCTGAATCTCAAGGGTTACATGGTTTTATAGCTCTCTGGGCATAATTCCAAATCACTCTCCAAATCACTTCACAGTTCCACCAACAGTATGTGTCTTCACTTTTCTATATCCCCTCCAACATTTGTCATTTTACCCTTTTGACATTTTGGCCAATCAAATGGATATGAGATGATATCTCAGAATTGTTTTAGTTTGCATTTCCCTAATCGGTAGTGATTTAGAGCATTTTTTTCATATACCTTCATATGACTGATTTTTCCATCCAAAAACTATTTGTTCATATATTTTGCCCATTTATCAATTGGGGGATAGTAAGTTGACGTTTTTCTAAGCTGAGCAGCCTGACTTCAGACTACAAGGTCATTATGAAAACATCTTACTTACCTGATCGGCAGAGTATCTTAAATTAAAGGCATAAATACCCAAGAGAAAATCCAAAAAAACCTTTGATTTCTGATACTGTAAAGCTAGATTTAATGCAAGAATATGATCTAGAGAGGTAATAATTCCTTTTTTAGTGGTCCTTTGATGTGTGTCCTACACCATCATAAAAGCCATGTGAATAATAGGAGCAAAGGTTTTGAAGGTGGTACTAAAGAATGGAAATACTACGCTATTTATTGTTCTAAGAAAACATGAGTCCCTGGTATACAAATATTTGAGCACTATGAAAGTAGAGAATTTGTTCTGTGCTCTTGGATTGTGTCCTATTTTGCTTGTATTGAGTTGGTTTCTTTTGGAACACGCTGTCGAGTCACGAGTAAAGCTATCCTGGGGCTCTTATAAGAACTAGATTTGTCTCTCAAGCCTTTGAGCACATTTTCAAGCAACTACTTAATATGAGATTTATTTGAAGTGAAAATAGCTTTTAGGACTTGTTTATGAAGGATAGAAAGCATAGTTTAAATGAAAATACACTCTTTTAAACTTACAGCTATGTCTATCAATGGAAATTCCCAAGGATATCATCACTGATATATTATCTGACCAAAAATGATAGCATGGTATAGGATGATTCATTATAATTTATATTAAAAAGTTGCTTTGGAGTAAGAACAAATGGTGACAATATATAATGCTAGTAGAATTTGTTACTGTATAGAAATTTAGACTCAAAATATTTAAAATTAAGTTATTTGCAAAGGAGAGAATTAATGTTGAGCAAGATAGAGAACAAAAATACACACTAAAATTCTG
Organism: Monodelphis domestica; assembly: GCF_027887165.1. Taxonomy (NCBI): domain Eukaryota; kingdom Metazoa; phylum Chordata; class Mammalia; order Didelphimorphia; family Didelphidae; genus Monodelphis; species Monodelphis domestica. The sequence goes on from NC_077234.1 coordinate 237,227,427, forward strand.
ATGTTGGAGTTGTGAATTGGTCCAACCATTCTGGAAAACAATTTGAAATTATGATTAAAAACAAAAGAATGTCCATTCCCTTTGATCTAGAGGTCAACTCACCACTACATGTTACCCCAACAAAATCAAAGACGAAAAGAAAGGTCTTGTGCACAATAAAATATTCATAGCAACTTTTCTTTTTCTGGGACCAAACTACTGGAGGCAAAGTAGATGTCCATTGATTGGTGAATGGCTAAACAAATTAGGGCATATGAATGTAATAACATGTAACTGTGCTACAAGAAAAGATGAATATGAAGAATTCTTAGAAACCTGGGAAAACTTATATGAACTGAAAGATAATAAAATAAGGAGAACCTGGGGAAAATCTAATCATAATAATACAAATGAAAGGAATAATAAATATTCTTAATTTATGATAAATATAAATAATAAAGTTTTCTAATGATAATATGATGAATAAAAAATAATTAACAAACTGAATGCTTTGTAATTCTAATGACTAAAGTGGGTCCTAGAAAAGAGTTTAGAAATTATACCCATCATTCTTCACTGCATAGGTGAAGGACCAAATGGACAACAACATGATAGGATTGTAGCTCTATGACTTAAAGAAAGTTCAGAAACCTCATACTTTTGCAGATGAAGAAAGTGAAACTAGGAAAATTAAATACCTTGTCTGAGAACTGTTATAGGGAAGAGAGGGTTAGAGAAAGTTTACAAAGGCATGAGACTAACAGGGAGAGAATTCTAGAATGGGAAAGTAAAGGAGAAACAGTTAACTGAGGTTTAGGGATCTTTTCTCTGGTTTTGACCTGTAGAGACAGGATGCTTTTCCTTAGTGGCTGATACTACTCTGTCTTGCTATCCTGTCCTGCTGTCCTGCTGCCCTGCTGCTTTGCTGATCTGTTATTATGTATTGCAGTTCCTGGTGATCCTGAACCATCTGGCATCTGATTGTGACACCAGGCCTGGGTTCTTTTTGGATCTAGGACCTTCCCTAGACCCTATCAAGTTTACATCGACTCTTTCCTTAAAACGAGCTAAGGGGGGAAGTGGGGATTAGTGTTAGGTTAGCCAAGAACAGGGACAGGGATTTTAGACAGTTAGGAGAGGACCAGAGTAGAAAATCACTCTGAAGAAAGGTCACGCAAGTTGTCATGGTTGGAAGTAGGATTGAATCCCAGAGATGGGTTCTTTCCACTGTATCATAATCCCTGCATGTTCTGTTAAATATGACAAAGGGTTAATTTGGTCAAACGTCCTCTTTTTTTTTTATCTTTCTTTTGTCTTTCTTTTAATCTTGGTTTGCATTTTAGTCAATAAACATCTTGACCTACAGAGGGAGATGAATATTAAAGGCAACACCAGGTTAGAATATAAACTTATTTGTAAAAACTTTATGTAGGATGATGAATAATTATGAGCAGATTCATCTCATAAAGCAGGGAGGAGCAGTGAAGGGTAAAACCATTTAAAAGAAAACTTGGCAAGATATTCAACTAAGAAAACTCATCCCAAGGTCATTCAAGGATGGAACTAGAAGGAGAGTTACAAATGGAAGAAAATGGAAAAGAATTGCAAAAGTCATTATAACAAACTTTTCTTTATCAAGGACAGTGGAATCACCACCACCCTGTTCCCTAACATCTCAGTCCTTGTTTTGGTTACAGAGGAGATAAAAATAGCACAAAAGAGAACTAAGATGGGAAAGGCAGCTGGATTGGACCAAGTTTAAATGGAGATAGAAGCTGGTGCTGGAGGCATCATAATTGTAATCATAAAGCAGTTAAGAAAAAAGTACTTATGTTAAGGTTTGCAAAACACTTTACAGCTATTACTTCACTTTATTCCACGTAACCCTGAGAAGTAAATACTATTATTAACCTCATTTTACATATAAGGAAATTGAGGCAGATAGTAGTTGAGTGAATTGCTTAGTATCTGACTGTCCCAGATAAATATTGTAATTTGTGGGGGGGGACTCACACTCTTTAGATGGAGAAAATGAGAGTTGAAGGCAGTGAGGAAAGGGTTGATGAAAATGTCTTCCCTCACTACTCCCTCCCAGAGTCCCTGGATTACTTGGAGACAAAATGGAGATCTCCTCTCGATGAAGACCTGCCCTTTGGTGGCCTTGCCAGCCCTCAAGGGTGGAGGGGAAGTCTTCTCTAGAAGGAAATGTATGTGGGATCTCAATCTGGATATGCACTGCTTTGGGGCTGTCACAAGTCTGCCCCTTGTGTCTTCTTGAAAACTGGTAACGAGATGGAGTCTGCCAATGGGCTTACTCACAGGATGTAAATAAATGAGATTAAATTCATTATCTGACTGCTTATTTGATTTAATTGTTGATTGGGGTAAAGGGGAAGATTGTAGGTCACCCTAAAACCTTTTCTGAATAATCTAATTACTGAAGTTAAAGGTTTTCTCATAGGCAGGGGAGAGATAGAAAGGGGGAGAGCACTGCTCACTGACTTGAGTCCAGTATCTCAATATTAAAAGTATTCAAAGAAATTAAGTTTTCTTGACAGGAACCAGCAATGTTTTAAACAGGAATCATCGATGTTAGGATTTCTGTCAACCACAGAAATCTCTACAGGTGTTTTGAAAAGGCCCAGAGAAAAAGCTCCTCCTTCCACTCCCCTCTTCATCTCAGCACCCAAACCATCTTCCTCAGGAGAACTTCCCAGAAGTCCTTGTTCAGTTTCCAACTTTCATTCCCACATTCCAATTTCCCCCAACAGTTCTTTTGTCCTACTCCCCATCATTACAATATCCCAGTTCTGATTTTTGTGAGTCTTTTGCTAAAAACTGACCCTGCTTGTACACTGTCTTTTCCTATTTTTATCCTATGTTTTGTCCCACCAAAATAAATTCCTATCTTCCTATCTTACTCTGTCTAGGATTCTATCTACCTATGCTAAGAAAAGTATATAGGAAAGTTTGGGGTAGGAAAGACTACTCCAAATTGCATTATAAATTGGTACCCCAGGTGAGATTTTCTCTCCTTTGCTCCTAGCCTTCTTTTCCCTGGCAGCAGTCTTTCTAGCCTCAATCTGGGACCCAGGTGATCTGTGGCTTTGAGTCTCTGCCCCTCCACCTTGTACAACTGAATTCATCTTTAAAAGTTGACTTAATAGCTCACTTTTTGGATCAGCTTCCCTTGCCAAGCCTTTCATGGTTCTTGCCTTCATGGCCAGAATTGCTAGTTCCCACTCTATTTTAAATGGTTTTGAGTTGTTTGATATTTTTTTCTTTTCAAAATGCTTAGCTTTGCCCATGACAGTTAGTTTGCCTGATATTCTTTTTCCTGGGCAGCTCTTTGATGCTGCCAATAGCCTTTCTAATCAGTGTTCACTTTTGAATTCAGTTTCTTTTGCCCGACAGCTTTACCGAAGTTCATTTCGAGGTTTTTTCTTCCTGAATATTTCCCCTGTTGTTGTTTGTGTGGTTTCTCCCAAACACCAAAAAGGAAAAGGTAGCTTTCTATTTCATCTTTTAAAAACACCCTCTGTTCTCTTTGAATGTGTTACAGGAATAATAAAAAAAAACAATGTAAGTGCCTTCTATTCTTCCTGTTTATAGACCAGTAGAAGTGTTTTTGGCACTATTTTATTGAGAGGCTAGATTTTAATTCTTCTGAAGAATACAGGGGAGGGGGCAGTCAGGTGGCTTAATGGATTGAGAGCCAGGCCTACAGACAGGAGGTCTTGGTTCAAAACTGGCCTCAGCACTTCCTAACTGTGTGACCCTGGGCTAGTCACTTAACCTCTATTGCCTAGCTCTTAGTGCTCTTCTGCTTCGGAACTAATGCATAGTATTAATTCTAAGATGGAAGGTAAGGGTTAAAAAAAGTCATTCCTGGGAGGACAGCTAGGTGGTTCAGTAGATATAACACCAAGCCTGGAGATGGGAAGTCCTATATTCAAATCTGTCCCCAGATACTTCCTAGCTGTGTGACCCTGGGCAAGTCACTTAACTCCAATTACCTACCCCTTGCAGTCCTTATTCCTTGGAACTGATATTTAGCATGGACTCTAAGTCAGAAAGTAAGGGTTAAAAAGAAATGCTTACTGGCAGAAAATGTAAGAAATGGAAAAAAACAAAACCTTTAAGCAAGAGCTAGATTCATCATTCCTAGAGAGTGACATAATGAAGCATATTGACATTAATCGATGCCAATAAAACTCTTCTGAGGCTTTAGATGATGTGAGTGATGATTATGTCACCCCCCCCCCCCCACACACACACACATCCCTGTCAGGTTTTAGGGAGGAAAGTTGTCTGTTTGTTTTCTGATATATCTTTGAAGTTCCTTTGTAAAAATTAATCTGACTATTGTCATTAAATAGACCTGGGGTACTCAAGATCACCAGAAGGTGGTAGAATATTGAGCCAATGGTGAAGAGTAGAAGCCCCTACATGCCCCACTCAGGGTGCCCCAGAATCCTACATGTTTGCTGTCCTGGGGATCTTCAGTTCACCATTCAAAGCCCAAAGCTTGGTTCTTCAATCCCTGCTTTTTTATTCTCCATTTTTCTCCACCAGAAATTTCATCCAATCAGGAGTCATGGCTCCATCACATTGGCAATATATGGTGTCATAGGACAGTCTTTCAGAGCCTCACCAAGGTGATATGCTATGTGTTGATCCTTCTACCCTGGTTGCCTTCCCTTTCTATTTCTTTACCACTTAATTGAGTCCTTCCCTTCCTTATGTCCCCATCATTCCAAATCCTGTAGGAAGTCCATAAAGTCCTCTTTGATCATTCCTTCTCTCTTTAGAATGTTTGTCTCTCTAGTCATTTAGCTTGTACTGTTGTCATCAAGTCCCTTTTTCAGTCATATCCAACTCTTTGTGAACCAATTTGGGGTTTTCTTGGCAAAGGTACTGAAGGAGTATATCCTTTATCCCCTTATTTTACAGATGAGGAAATGGAGGCAAACAGAGTTGAGTGACTTGGCCAGGGTCAGATCTTGGCCAAGATTTGAACTCAAGAAGGCTGGTCACTCTATGCATTGTGCCACTTAATGCCCTAACTTATGTTACTTGATATTCTTCTTTTATTTGTGTATGTCTTGTCTGCACAACTTGATTGTCAAATTTGATGATTTATCCTTTTTTTTGTTATATTCCTAAGCTTAGCACTTAGCACTAAAATGTATTCCTGATGTTCCTGATGATTCCAGAGAACCCTCCTAAAAAGATCCTAAGAATTTATTGTGATAGCCCTCTAACGTAACTGGTGGTTATTAGGTCATCTGTGATTGGGAACCCAGATTTTTTTGAGATTATGTACATTTTAGGAAGAACATTAGTGAGCTAAAGAATATCCAAAGAAGGATAAGCATGCTGGGGAGGGACCTCCAAAATCATAATAGAAGCTCATAATTATATAATGTCTTTAGGTCTACAAAACATCTGCCTTAAAATATGCCCATTTTTTGGTGAAAAACAATGAAAATATTATCATTGCCATTTTACATAGGAGGAAATTAGGGTGGTTAGGTGGCAGAGTGGAAAGACTTACTACTTACTACATACTAGGTATGTGACCTTAGGCAAGTCATTTAAGCCTGTTTGCCTCAGTTTTCTCATTTATAAAATGATATAGAGATAGAAATGGAAATCCATTTCAGTATCTTTGCCAAGAAAACACTAAATGAGGTCATGAAGAGCCAGACACAAATGAAAAATGATTGAACGAAAAAATGAGGAAATTGAAAATTTTAATGGTTAAATGATTTGCTTGTGGTCACACAGCTAGCAAGTGAATGAGGTAGAAAATCAATCTCAAGTCTCCAGATTTTAAGTCTAGTTTTCAATCTACTACACTAAAGTGCTAGACAATTATTTTTTGTGCATATTAACCCATAGGAAAAAGGACTTGGGAGTAGATAGGAGCATAAAAATTATATTTAAATATTTGAAGAGTTGTCACATAGAAGAGGATTTTGAAATGAAATTTTTAAAAAAAGAAGAGGATTTTGATTTGTTTGGCTTGGAGGTCATAACCAGGAATAGTAGTGAGTTAAAGTTCTAGGGAGGCATAGGCAGGCTTAATAAAAAAGGAAACATTTCCTAACAAAATGATACCAATGTGGAATGGGCTGTCTCAAAAGGTCTTTGAGTGAAGGTTGAATGACCATCATATGGTATATATGGGATGCTCTTGAGGAGATTGGACAGCTAGAGGGCACCATAGTCCATTGAGTAGCAGAACTGGAGTCAGATGGGCTCCTCATCCTGAGTTCAAATTTTACCTCAGTCTCTTACCAGGTATATGAGCCTGGGTAAGTCACTTAATCGTGTTTACTTCAATTTCCTCATTGGCAAAATGAGCTCGAGAAGGAAATGGCAAACCACTCTAGTATCTTTGCCAAGAAAACTCCAAGTGGGATCATGGAGAGTTCAACATGCCAGTAAAATGACTGAACAGTATAGAACAGAGTACTCTAGAGTAAGATTTAAAACAGAAGATCTCAAGTCTCTTCCAGGAGATTGAAGCTGTATTATGACTAAGAAAATACATAGTTTTGTCCAACGTCTCCTAATTTCATTTTCTCAAGTGTAATGTCTACCTTCTTCCATTGTATTCACATCTAATATTGAGACAATAGGGTTGTTCACTATTATCATTCATGAGAGTAGACACAACAGAAATGCTGAAAGATCCTTAGATTTCATGTCTTTTTTACCCCTTCAATTTCACTGACAAATGCTCAGACTCTGGGTTTGCTGAGACTCATGCCAAGTTTTATGCCTGATCATTTTCCTCTTCATTGCTTTTCATTATTTTATGAGGCAACATTACTTTGAATCTTCTGTCAGATTTTACCATGTTTTGCAAATGGATTTTGTACTCTAAGCCAGTAATTTGTATACTTTTCAGTCTCAGGGCTGCATTACATTCCTTTTTTTTTTTTAATGTTCATGTAGTTCCTGGGTTTGTTTTGGCTGATATACTCCCAGGTATTTTGTTCTATAATTGGTTATTTTAAGTGGAGTATCTTTCTATCTCTTCCTTCAGGTCTTTGTCAGAAATATATAAAAATGTTGATAGTTTATGTAGATTTATTTTATATTCCGTTACTTTGCTAACATTATTGATACTTTCAACTGATTTTTAGTGGAATTTCTAGGATTTTCTATGTAAATCATCATGCCATTAACAAATAGTTTTTATTACCTCTTGGCTCATTCTGATTTCTTCAATTTCTTTTTCTTCTTTTATTGCTATTGCTAGCATTTAAAAAAACCATGTTATATAATATTGGTGATAATTGGCATCCTTGTTTCATTCCTGATCTTATAGGAAAGATTTCTAGCTTCTCCTTATTACAGATAATATTTGCTGATGATTTTAGGTAAATGCTTCATATCATTTTAAGAAAAAAAATTCATGTATATCTATGTTTTCCAGGAATTTCAATATGAATGAGTGTTGTATTTTGTCAAAGGCTTTTTCTGGATCTCATACACTCTTTATTTATTTATTGAGTCAATTTAGAATATTATTCTTACTTTGCAAGAATCATATTATTTCCCTCCCTCTCCTCTCCCCATTCTTCCCATAGCTGACACATAATTTTACTGGGTATTACATGTGTCCTTGATCAAAACCTATTTCCATGTTGTTGGTGCTTTCATTAGGATATTCATTTAGGGTCTACCTCCCCAGCCATGTTCCCTTGACCCATGTGATCAAGCGGTTGTTTTTCTTCTGTGTTTCTACTCCCACAGTTTTTCCTCTGCATGTGGATAGTCTTCTTTCTCATAGATCCCTCTGGGTTATTCAGGATCACTGCATTGCCACTAAAGGAGAAGTCCATTACATTTGATTGTACCACAGTTTATCAGTCTCTGTGTACAATGTTATCCTGGTTCTGCTCCTTTCACTATGCATCAATTCCTGGAGGTTGTTCCAGTTCCTGTGGAATTCCTCCAGTTCATTGTTCCTTTGAGCACAATAGTATTCCATCACCAACCTACACCACAATTTGTTCAGCCTTTCCCCAATTGAAGGGCATTCCCTCATTTTCCAATTTTTGCCACCACAAAGAGCACAGCTATGAATATTTTTGTACATGTCTTTTTCCTTATCTCTTTGGGGTACAAACCCAGCAGTGCTATGGCTGGATCAAAGGGCAGACAGTCTTTTATCATCCTTTGGGCATAGTTCCAAATTGCCCTCCAGAATGGTTGGATCAATTCACAACTCCACCAGAAATGCATTAATGTCCTGACTTTGCCACATCCCCTCCAACATTCATTACTTTCCGTTGCTGTCATGTTAGTCAATTTGCTCGGTGTGGGATGATACCTCAGAGGTGTTTTAATTTGCATCTTTCTAATTATAAGAGATTTAGAACACTTTTTCGAGTGCTTATTAATGTTTTTTATTTCTTTAACTGAAAATTGCCTATTCATGTCCCTTGCCCATTTTTCAACTGGCTTGATGGCTTGATTTTTTGTACAACTGGTTTAGCTCTTTATCAATTTGCATAATTAGACCTTTGTCAGAGGTTTTTGTAGTGAAGATTGTTTCTCAATTTGTTGCTTCCCTTTTAATTTTGGTTGCATTGGTTTTGTTTGTACAAAACCTTTCTAATTTGATGTAATTAAAATGATTGATTTAACATTTTGTGATTTTTTTCTAGCTCTTGCTTGGTTTTAAAATCTTTACTTTCCCAAAGATCTGACATGTGTACTATTCTGTGTTCACATAATTTGCTTATTGTTTCCTTCTTTATATTCAAGTCATTCACCCATTCTGAGTTTATCTTGGTGTAGTGTGTGAGATGTTGATCCAAGTCTAATCTCCACTCTTTCTTCCAATTTTCCCTGTAGTTTTTATCAAATAGTGGATTTTTGTCCCAGAAGCTTGGGATCTTTGGGTTTGTCTAAGACTGTCTTGCTGAGGTCACTTACCCCAAGTCTGTTCCACTGATTCTCCTTTCTGTCTCTTAGCCAGTACGAAAGTGTTTTGATGACCACTGCTTTATAGTATAGTTTGAAATCTATGACTGCAAGGACTCCTTCCTTCGCATTTTTTTTCCATGATTTCCCTGGTTATCCTTGATCTTTTGTTCTTCCATATGAACTTTGTTATGGTGTTTTCTAATTCAGTAAAAAAGTAATTTTTTGGTAGTTCAATACGTATGGCACTAAATAAGTAGATTAATTTGGATAGAATGGTCATTTTTATTATGTTAGCTCATCCCACCCATGAGCAATCAATGTTTTTCCAATTGTTTAGATCTAGTTTTAATTGTGTGGAGAGTGTTTAGTTTTGTTCATATAGTTCCTGTGTTTGTCTCGGCAGATAGATTCCTAAGTATTTTATATTGTCTAGGGTGATTTAAAATGGAATTTCTCTTTCTAATTCTTGTTGCTGAGATGTGTTGGAAATATATAGAAATGCTGATGACTTATGTGGGTTTATTTTGTATCCTGCAACTTTGCTAAAGTTGTTGATTATTTTGATTAGCTTTTTGGTTGATTCTCTAGGATTCTTTAAGCAGACCATCATATCATCTGCAAATAGTGATAGCTTGGTCTCCTCATTGCCTATTTTAATACCCTCAATTTCTTTTTCTTCTCTAATTGCTACAACTAGTGTTTCTAATACAATGTTAAATAATAGAGGTGATAATAGTCATTCTTGTTTCACTCCTGATCTTATAGGTAAGATTTCTAGCTTCTCCTCTTTATAGATAATATTTGCTGATGATTTTAGGTAAATGCTTCATATCATTTTAAGAAAAAAATTCATGTATATCTATGTTTTCCAGGAATTTCAATATGAATGAGTGTTGTATTTTGTCAAAGGCTTTTTCTGCAACTATTGGTACACACATATGAGTTTTAAAAAATACTTTTGTTGCTGTTATTATCAATTATATTGTTAGTTTCCCTTTTATTAAACCACCCATGAATTCCTGGTTTAAATTTTATTTGGTCACAATGTAAAATCTTTGTGACATTGTTGTGTTCTCCTAACCATATTTTGTTTAGGATTTTTGCATCCATATTCATTAATGAGATTGGTCTATAATTTCCTTTCTCTGATTTTGCTCTTTCTGGCTTAGATATCAGCACCATATTTGTTTCATAAAAGAAATTTGATAAAACTCCTTTGCCTTTTATTTAAAATAAATTATTTAATTTTGAAATTCATTTATACTTAGATGTGTGGTACAATTCACTTATAAATTAATCTGTTTCTGATGCCTTTTTCTTACTAAGTTCATTTATGGCTTATTCAACTTCTTTTCCTAAAATAGATTTATTTAAGTATTTTATTACTGGCTCTGATAGTCTAGGCAATTAATTTTTTGCAAGTATCCTTCTATTTCTCTTTCATTGATAAATTTATTTTCATATAATTGAGCAAAATAACTCCTAATAATTGTTCTAATTTCATCTTCATTGGTGATGTTTTCACCCTTTTAATTTCTAAAGCTAGTGATTTGCTTTTCTGTTTTTTATTAGATTAACCAATAACATCAACTTTATTGATTTTTTTCATAAAACCAACTTCTAGATTTGTTTAATAATGTAATGTTTTTCTTATACTCATTATCTTTTAGCTTTTGGATTTCTAAATTAGTGTTTAAATTAAAATTTGGTGTTTAGTTAGGGTTTTTTTATTTTATAATATTTTATTTGAACATTTCCAAGCATTATTCATTAAAGACAAAGATCATTTTCTTTTTCTCCCCCTTACCCCCCATAGCCGATGCGTGATTCCACTGGGTATCACATGTGTTCTTGATTCGAACACATTGCCATGTTGTTAATATTTGCATTAGAGTTTCGTTTAGAGTCTCTCCTCTGTCATGTCCCCTCAACTGCTGTAGTCAGGCAGTTGCTTTTCCTCAGTGTTTCTACTCCCACAGTTTATCCTCTGCTTATGAATAGTGTTTTTTCTCTTAGATCCCTGCAGATTGTTCAGGGACATTACACCGCCCCTAATGGAGAAGTCCATTACGTTCGATTATACCACAGTGTATCAGTCTCTGTGTACAATGTTCTCCTGGTTCTGCTCCTCTCGCTCTGCATCACTTCCTGGAGGTCGTTCCAGTCTCCCTGGAATTCCTCCACTTTATTATTCCTTTTAGCACAATAGTATTTCATCACCAACATATATCACAATTTGCTTAGCCATTCCCCAATTGATGGGCATCCCCTCGTTTTCCAATTTTTGGCCACCACAAAGAGCACAGCTATGAATATTTTTGTACAAGTCTTTTTGTCCATTATCTCTTTGGGGTACAGACCCAGCAGTGTTCTGACTGGATCCAAGAGCAGTCTTTTATCGCCCTTTGGGCAGAGTTCCAAATTGCCCTCCAGAATGGTTGGATCAGTTCACAACTCCACCAGCAATGAATCAATGTCCCTACTTTGCCACATCCCCTCCAGCATTCATTACTTTCCATAGCTGTCATGTTAGCCAATCTGCTTGGTGTGAGGTGATACCTCAGAGGTGTTTTGATTTGCATCTCTCTGATTATAAGAGATGTAGAACACTTCTTCATGTGCTTATTAATGGTTTTGATTTCTTTATCTGAGAACTGCCTATCCATATCCCTTGCCCATTTATCAATTGGAGAATGGCTTGATTTTTTGTACAATTGATTTATCTCTTTATAAATTTGGGTAATTAAACCTTTGTCAGAGGTTTCTATGAAGATTTTTTCCCCAATTTGTTGTTTCCCTTCTGATTTTAGTTACATTGGTTTTGTTTGTACAAAAGCTTTTTAATTTGATGTAGTCAAAATTATTTATTTTACATTTTGTGATTCTTTCTATGTCTTGCTTGGTTTTAAAGCCTTTCCCCTCCCAAAGGTCTGACATGTATACTATTCTGTGTTTACCCAATTTACTTATGGTTTCCTTCTTTATGTTTAAATCATTCACCCATTTTGAATTTATCTTGGTGTAGGGTGTGAGGTGTTGCTCTATTCCTAATCTCTCCCACACTGTCTTCCAATTTTCCCAGCAGTTTTTATCAAATAGTGGATTTTTGTCCCAAAAGCTGGGATCTTTGGGTTTATCATATACTGTCTTACTGAGGTCGCTTTACCCCAGTCTATTCCACTGATCTTCCTTTCTGTCTCTTAGCCAGTACCAAATTGTTTTGATAACTGCTGCTTTGTAATATAGTTTGAGGTCTGGGACTGCAAGGCCCCCATCATATGTGGTTTTTTTTTCATTATTTCCCTAGATATCCTTGATCTTCTGTTATTCCAGATGACTTTTGTTATGGTTTTTTCTAAATCAGTAAAGAAATACTTTGGGAGTTCAATGGGTATGGCACTAAATAGATAAATAAGTTTGGGTAGGATGGTCATTTTTATTATATTGGATCGTCCTATCCATGAGCAGTTAATGTTTTTCCAATTGCTCAAGTCTAGTTTTAGTTGTGTGGCGAGTGTTTTGTAGTTGTGTTCATATAGTTCCTGTGTTTGTCTTGGGAGGTAGATTCCTAGGTATTTTATTTTGTCTAAGGTGATTTTGAATGGGATTTCTCTTTCTAGTTTTTGCTGCTGAGCTGTGTTGGAGATATATAGAAATGCTGATGACTTATGCGGGTTTATTTTGTATCCTGCAACTTTGCTAAAGTTGTTGATTATTTCAATTAACTTTTTGGTTGAATCTGTAGGATTCTTTAAGTAGACCATCATATCATCTGCAAAGAGTGATAACTTGGTCTCCTCCTTGCCTATTTTGATGCCTTCAATTTCTTTTTCTTCTCTAATTGCTACTGCTAGTGTTTCTAGTACAATGTCAAATAATAGAGGTAATAATGGGCATCCTTGTTTCACTCCTGATCTTATTGGGAATGCATCTAGTTTATCTCCATTGCAGATCATGTTGGCTGATGTTTTTAGATATATACTGTTTATTATTTTTAGGAATGACCCTTCTATTCCTATGCTTTCTAGTGTTTTTAGTAGGAATGGGTGTTGTATTTTATCAAAGGCTTTTTCTGCATCTATTGAGATAATCATGTGGTTCTTGTTGGTTTGCTTGTTGATGTGGTCAATTATGTGGATGGTTTTCCTAATATTGAATCAGCCCTACATCCCTGGGAATTGATGTTTAAATTAAAATTTGGTGTTTAGTTAGGGGTTTTAAACTTGTTCTTTTTTTCTAGTTTTTAAAATTGCATTTCCAATTCATTAATCTTTTCTTTCTCTATTTTATTAATTTAAACATTTAGACATATAAATTTTCTTTTTCTTTCTGCTTTTGCTGGATCTTCTATGTTTTGGTATGATGTTTCCTTATTATCATTCCCTTTAATGAAATTATTTATTATTTCAATAATTTGTTCTTTAACCCATTCATTTTTTAAGATTAAGTTACTTAGTAAACAATCAGTTTTTAGTTTTTGTTTTCATGGTCCCTTATAATATGTAATTTTTAAATTTATGATCTGAGAAGTTAGTGTTTAATATTTCTGATTTTCTATATTTAATTATAATATTTTTGTGCCCTAATATATGATCAGTCTTTGAGAAGGTGCCATGTGTCTCTGAGAAGGTATACTCTTTTCTGTTCCCATTCAATTCTCTCCTAGTCTGTCTGCCTTTTCCAAAAATCTCTACCTTATTCTTCTTCCCATACCCTTCTATTTCTTGTCTCTCCTTGAACTCTTCATCTTATCCTTCTGTTTCTTGATAGATACTCCATTCTTGGTATCCCTCCCTTTTCTTATTCACTTGCTCTCTTTTCTCCCAATCTACTCTTCCTTCTCTTAGTCCCTCAGTCTGTTTAGGAGATTTTCTTTACTTTAATCCCTCCCTTCACCTATCCTACTCTTTCCATTATCCCCTCCACTTTCCCTCCTATTTCTGTGTAGGTTAAGCAGATTTTTACCCTTGTAAATGTTTATATTGTTCTGTCTTAATCCCAGATCTGATGAGAACAAAGTTCTTGTACTGCCAATTCTCCATCCTTCTTCCCTTCTCTGTGACAGTTCTCCACTCATTCTTCCTCCATATGAGATAAACATTCCATAACCTCCTCCTGATCTACTTCACTACCATTCTAACTCATTTCATTGCATTCACCTTAACTCAAGTTTTTCATCTGTACATATCCCTACAAAATACCTAGGCAATGATGCCACTCCTAAGGGCTCTGGATAACATTTTCCCATGTAAAAATCAAATATTTTGACCCTTTGGGTCACTTATGATTAGTCTTCCATCATTACCTTTGTATATTTCTTATAGATCAACTTTTCTACTGAGTTCTGTGTTTTTCCCCCAGGAGCAGTTGAAACACTTTTAGTTCATTAAACATCCATTTTTTTTCTTTTATAATTATGCTCATTTTTGCTGGATATGTTATTCTTGGTGGTAAGTCCTTTTGCTCTATGAAACTCAGTGTTCCATGTTCTGCATTCTTTAAATGTCATGCCTAGTAAATCTTGTGTTATTTTGACTGTAGTGCCACATAATTTAAATTGCTTATTTTTCTTGTTCTAGTATTTTTCCTTAACCTTGGAGTTAGAGAACTTAGCAATGATATTCCTGTGCATTTCCTTCTTTGAGTCTCTTTGGGGTGGTGATCACTGAATTCCTCCCATTTATATTTTATCCTCCAATTCTAGAATTTCTGAGCAGTTTTCTTTGAAAATTTCTTGAATTATTGCATCTAAACTCTTTTAAAAAGTTATAACTTTTTAGGAGTCCAAATATTCTCATATGGATTCTCCTTGATCTATTTTCCAGATCAGTTGTTTTTGTGACGTTACATATTCTTTTCTATTATTCCATTCTTTTGATTTTGCTTTATTATTTCCTGTTGTCTTGGGAAATCATTAGGTTCTCCTTTTCCAGTCCTAGTTCTTAGTTGATTATTTTCTTCCATGAATTTCAGGATCTCTTTTTCCATTTGGGTGATCTTACTTTCATAATTTTCTTGATTTTTTTCTGTATTGCTCTTATTTTTCCCCCTAGTTTTTCCTTAATCTCCCTTATTTGTCTTTTTAGGTCTTTTAAATACTCTTACAAAACCTTTTTGTTTTTGAGCCTGTGACCATTCATGTGATTTCTTTGCTGTTTTGAAGTAAGTGTTTTTATTTCATTGTCCTCTCTCTCCATAGTAGCTATCAATAGTTGGGATCTTTCTCCTTTGGTTGCTCCCCCATTTTTTTTCCCTAGCAGTCAGGCCAATAAACTTAATTAATGGTGTCTTGCTGGACTCTCAGAGTTCCTAAAGCACCAGAGTCTGTTACCTGAGGTTTTAGAATTTTTTTCATGTTTCTTTTTTTCTGGGATCTATTTTTTTCTCCAATTTTTATAGTCTTGGGTCGGATATAATCTCTAGGTTCTCTGCTCCAGTCCCAGTTCTAGACTGAGTTTAGATGCTCCTACCAGAGCCAGTAGGCATTTCTGCCAATGCAATTTTAAAAAGACAAGCCACTTCCCCTTGTGGCAGAAACCAGGGATATCACTCTTTTGGGAGTGATTACAGCTAATGGGTTCCCAATCCCTCAGCAACCATACTCACCAGTGTGATCTCCTACCTCACTCCTCCTGTCCCATTGCCATAGCTCCCGATAGAATAGGTGTCTAGTCCACCTTCTTTGGGTAAAATATCCAAAGTCCCTTGTCTGTCAGCAGCAAAACTTTATATCTGGTGCCTGTGGACTCTGTGGTATCTATTTCTTCAATTTTTATCTGTGTACCAATGGGGGTCTTCTGAGCTGAGGCCACCACTTATATAGCTGCTACCAGAATCCAACTGCTGATTCCAACTATAGCCTCTTGAATATAAGCTCCTGAGCTTTGCAGACTAGGTGAGGTTGATGATCCAGCCCTCAGGGACTGTCTTGCTGATTCCCTGTTGTTTGCTCTATTCCTACCCTCTAGGCCTATAGCAATGGGATTGAGGCCAGGGAAATCAGAAACCTTCCTCCCTAATTGTCCTTAGATATTCAGTATCACTCCTGTCTGGTTTGCCCCTTTTAGCACTGATTTTGTGCAGTTATTTTTGGTTGTTTATGGGGGGGGTATTAGGAGGGTGAAGAAGCTTCATGCCCTATTCTGCCATCCAACTGCTTTACATTCTTAAAAATTTTAGGTCTCTAAAGATCTGTGTGTGTGTGTGTGTGTACGTGTGTGGAGGGTTATATCTATCAACATATATTGTATTAGAAATTAAAATTAGTAAATAAAATATATGTATTATTTCATTAAAATAACTATAAATGTAATACTTAACTAATGATAATTGTTATATATAAAAATAATAATTTACATATAGTAAAATATAATAATTTATTACATACAATAATATAATAAACTCAAAATTATTTAATGCCTGGCTTCATAGGAGATAGTTGATTTCTCATATCTACTTTGACATTCAATATATTTCAATATGTTGTTTTGATTGAAGTATATACAGAAAATATAGCCTCATACATACATGTGATTAGAAAAGAAAAGAGTATTTCAATAGACACATATTTTAATATTGTAATTGTAATCTTTTTGTGGCTTAGTAGATACCCTTAAAGGGTCTCAAAGACCGCCAGGGAATTTTTTCTAAATATTTTTTTCTCCAATACATTGTTGCAATTGACTGCCATAAGTCTCTTATTGGCAAGGAAATCAAGTGTTTTCCAGTTGAGGAATTTCTAGGATCCATTGGCTTCCTTGCTGGAGCAATCATTTCACATTATTTAAACTTTTAAAAGAAATAATCAGAATTGACATCTTTACTCTGATCCATTTCTTATTTTATAGAGTCAATAAATACTTTGAATTGGTTGGATTGGAAATTTATAATTACATACATTCATGCCTTCTCATTTTTTCTAATTTCATGTTGATTTTCTCCTTTACTGTAACATGTCAATGATTTTTGTAATGTTGTTCATTACCTGCTGCATCTATTACCTTCCAACTTATAAAGCTTCTCAATAGCTTATGAATCTTTCAACTCATATTTTCTATTCATCAACCATATTTTTTCACATATTTTTTCACCATCCTTTCCTATATCCATCTTTGCATCAAAGTCACTGAGTTTCAAAGTGTATGTGTACTTAGTTTGTAGGGTATTACCAAGGTCTTAGAAGATTTTTTTTGTGTTTGTTTGTTTTCCTTTACAATTGATGTTGACACATAAGCTACAATTCTCTAAATGGTAAGGAGTAACAACTGTTAAATTTTTGCTTATAGTTGGTCTAAAAATGTGATTAAAAAAAATCCTTATCTTCTGCCTTAGATCAATAATATAAATTGGTTCCAAGGCAAAAGAATGGTAAGTGCTAGGCAATGAGGATTAAGTGACTTGTCCTGGGTCACACAGTTAGGCAATGTCTGAAGACCAGATTTGAACTTAGGACCTCCTATATCTAGGCCTGGCTCACAATCCACTAAGCTATCCAGCTGCCCCCTAAAGACTATGATTTCTTAAAAGCATCTTCTGACCACTGTATTTGCAAATTTTAAAGGTTATATATAAATGTGATATAGCAGTCAATTAATTGTATGGTTCTACAATGTTAGTTTCATCAGTGAGGTATGAAGTGTGAATCAAACTTTCTTTGTCTATCAATCACCAACTTTTAATTAAAACACCCCTACTTAACACTTTTTTAGCCATCAAGAAAGAAAATTCACAAGTCACTTCTGAGAGTTCACATTGTCAGAAACTCAATCAGTCAGGACCTTTTGAATTCTTTTGACAAGAGTTTACACCTTCAGAGGATGAGAGGTGGATCATACAGACACTTCCCACCCTACCCCACCCCCGGGCAGTGGTAGCAATTTGGAAGTTGTGATTGGCCCCTGTGAAGAGGGGAAGGGACAAAAAAGGACTCTAAAAGTCCTGATCTTCTTTGGCTAGAGTTGCCTTCAGCTTAAGTCTTCAAGTTCTCTTTGGCTTGAATCTTCAGCTTGGAGCTTTGGTTGGTCTCTTGGAGGTAACTCTGGTCTTGGACCTTTGCTTTGACTTGGGACCTTGGCTCTTGGACTGTTTCTTGGATGAGTGAGTAGCTCACCTTCCTTTCCTGACTTCTGGAGAGATTAGTTCCATAGAGGCCTTCCCCTCTTGGAGGAGACCGTGTAGGTGGAACACTGGGTCCTTTGGTCAAGGATTAACAAGCCCTGATAGGCTAGACATCTTCTGTACCCTCTTTTTGTGTTCTTCTACTTTCAATATTTGTACTTTTTGGTAAATAAAGCTACTAAAAGTAATTTTAGCTTGAGCTCTAATATTTTAAATTGGCGACCACAATACTAATTTAGAATTCTCACATATTTAGTTATACCCTTAATTTAATTCCTTACAGAGATGAATATATGCTTTCTTTATATCTCTCTGCATTGGATTAGAAACTATAAAGATTTATACAATCAGATTTAGCATGTGTAGCATAATTTCTTTGTAAGTACTTACTTTTGTTTGAAAAAATAAAGTCCAATTGTACTCACCTTGTTTCCTTTCTTATTGTCAAGGTTCCAATCAACCTATAATGATTCACCTTCCAGTTTATATATACCAAATAATGTTTATATATGAAATCTGAAGCAAGGTTAAGAAGACCCTAGACAATTTTGAGACCCATGTTGGATTGTAGATCATAAATGAACCATTTCATGAAGATTCTTAGAGTTGCTAGAAAAATTGTAATAAAAAATAATGAAATTTTATATGAATTTATAAAATAAATTCAATAGCAATATCAAGTCTCCAATCTTGTACCTTGTACAGATGAAAGTCTTGCAAATCCAAATGTTTAAGCTAAAAATAGTTATTTGTTGACTTTGATTTTCTTACTGTTGGTAAACATCTCCTTTTCAGTATCTCATTGTGGCATAGAGTTGGCCCTGGATTCTCTAAGCATAAGCAAGACAGACAACCCTGAAGGCTTTATATTTGAACCCAGTGATGCACTAGCTATCAGTCAATCAGAGATCCAACTATCTAAATCTTGAGGGGTTCACAATTAGATTGGTCAAAGGATAATGACATTTTTAAGGTCATAGTTCCTATTGAAGACCATGATATATAGAGGTTCTCATTTGTGTTGCTGTAGTACCCACAGTGAAAAAATGAGAGATGATGCATTGAAATCCATCAAGAAAAACATACAGCTATTTAGGCAGAGATGAACATATTTTCAATACTTGCCTTAGTGAAATCTTGCTTTACAGCAATGAAACTCATGAACAATTTTGATAGCTGTATTTGAATGCAATTGATTACCTCAGTAATTCTCTGTATTTTGCGTGTTTTAAAAACATTTTTTCTCAGAAATCAACCTCCCTACCCTCAAGAATACAACTGGCAAAGTCATTCCATATTGCACTCTTATCAAGGTTACTTAATTATTAAAGCACCCAAAGATCTGCAAAACCTCACAGAAAATCGAGAAGGGATCCAGAACTTAAGTCCTTAAACTTGTATGAGAAGCTTTTTCCCTAAGATTCACAACCATTTTAACCTTAAGCCATGGCATTTCAAGCCTTGGAGAGACTTCCTCTATTTTGATTCATTCAAAGCAGTCCTCCTAAAGTTCAATGGAACACTTATGGCTCCAAACCTCTAGCTCAGCATCCCATTTCAAAACTTTCAGCCAACCTTTCCCATCGACATGTTCTCACTGCTATTTCCTTACTCATCTGAATTACACCATCCTGACTCTTACTTCTAATAGAGACATTGCTTCATGCACATACACAACCACAACCACACACATATCGAACCAAAAACCTAGCCAAGCATGGAGCTTGCAGTCAGGTTCAACTGGACTTCATTTTGGCCAAAAAGAAAAATGCTCAGAGTCCGAGTTAGGCAATTTTAGCCAACCACATGCATATCTATAGGTATGAAATTCCCCAGGTACCTGGTCCATTTCCACAGAAACCATGCCAAGGGCTCTGGGTTGCTCCACAAATTATAGCCTAATCCTCAGCAGTCTTTACTAGAAAGACTCTAGGTCCTCTCAGCAGCCCCAAGGGTCCTGGGTCACCAACAGCAGCCCAGGCTCACGGATCCTCTGTGAAACCATGGAAACTGTTTAAACATCCTAATTAAAGAGTGGGTCATTTCCAAATGCATGAGATCAGGTCCTTTTTTCCCAAGAGTGTCCACTTGCCCAGCCACACTGCTAATTGATGTCCTGACCTAACCCTAAATGGATTTTGTGGGTACCTCACATATTGGGGTATTTGTTAGCAGGGCAACTCAAGCATCTATGACTTTGGATCTCAGTCTGAC
Organism: Monodelphis domestica; assembly: GCF_027887165.1. Taxonomy (NCBI): domain Eukaryota; kingdom Metazoa; phylum Chordata; class Mammalia; order Didelphimorphia; family Didelphidae; genus Monodelphis; species Monodelphis domestica. Next base: position 237,247,686 of record NC_077234.1, read on the forward strand.
CTCCAAATGTTGAACTGGAAAAAACATGGAACTATTAAATAGTCAGAAAAACCATGTCTTTAATTAAGGAGAGGGGTTCAGCATAATTTCTCTCAGGGCTCCACACAGGGTTGAGTGCCACAAACCCACACAGAGCTGTGACATTTAAAAGAGTGGGAGCCATAAACTGTAAGAGTTAAAATGGTTGAAGATATAAATTGTGATAAATATAAGAGTGGGTAAGTAAGTTGTGACTGCAGAAAATATGTTTTCACTACAGTGTCTTGTTTTTAAATCAAATATAAGGTGGTCGCCAGGGAAATATTCCCAATTATGAATATACCCAAGTCAACTGGGTTTTATAGAGAATTTTAATTAATAATACAATGAGGAATCAAAGAAAGAGAGAGAGAAAAAAAGGAAATAAATGAGAAAGGAATAGGCTGGCCCAGGCAGCCCTGGCCAACCCAGGCCTAAGCCCTAAAAGAAAAGATCAGTCAGTCCTTAATCACTCACCATAAGATCTGTTCAGGGGGACAGAGTCTACCCAGAGGGAGTTCCAGCCAGAGTCAGCCTCCCTTGAGAGACCTCCTTAGAGATTGTCCTTCTCTCAACAACCTCCTTAGAGACTGTCTCTCAAGAGACTCCAGAGATCCTGTTTTTCAGCTTTTCCTTTCCTTATAAAGGGAAATTTTCCTTTGTCATCTCCCCTAAGTTCTTACATCTACCAATCACAGTAGACGTTTTTAAAAGGACAGACCATTCTTAGTCCACACCTAAGAAGGTATGGATTTTTGAGTAATTCACACCAGGAAAGCTCTGAGTAAGTTTCCCAGTTCTTTGTTCCTTGTAAATTCACAAGTTGCCTGACCTTTATAGGTACTTATCAACCTTTTGTATTAGTCTTAAAAATAGGCATGGCTTAAGTATGGGTTTAAGTACTTTTCATTATTCAGCAAGGAGTTTTTCCCCTAAAGCAGGCTTAAGTATGGGTGTAGTAGAGGTCTTCACATTTCTGATCTTAGTAGAGTTCTCACTGTCCAAATGGGGAATGGTCCCAATAGGGAATTGTCCCAATGAAAAATTCCCCAATGGGGAATTTTTTAACATTCACAAGTCTGAGAAATTTCAAGATTCACAGAGCCCTGAGACTCTGGCTACCCTGGCCACCTACCTCTCTAATGCCAACTGCACAAGATTGACAGTTCCAAAGCACCATAGAATTTGGGGGACTTATATACTGTTTAAGGGAGGTGAGGATGGGAGAGTATATTTGATTGGCTTTAAAATGGCAACAAAGAAAATGAGGAGTCCAGCCAGGGACTGGGCTCCCTTGGTAATGGACTTTGACACAAAGGAAGAAACTACAGGGACAAAAAGGGTACTTAACATCTGATGGGATTTTCTCCACTCTACCTAAACTACTTTAACTTGTGAAGTTGGGCTTTCCTTCAGGGAGAAACTCTCATGTGAAAAGGTCAAACTTGAGGTCTTCACCTTCAAGTTAACTAAACTGGGGGGTTATCAGATCTCGGAAGGCTACAAGTTTTGGGGTTTCTAGATTCCACATTGACAAATTGAAACTACTAAATACCATTATAAGCAAGTCTGCATAGGATGAGACGGTCAGAGCATGGTTGTTTATATGATGCAAGATGGGATTAAGACTGTTGCCCCTTAGACGGTTAAAGTCCCTGTCCAGGCAATTGGAAGGATCATGAAAGGCTTCATATATAATTGTTCTCTTGAGTGGTCTTTTCATTTGTTTGTCTAAATATTTCCATTCTTAGAATGAAGACAATACATAATAAATATTTGATTTGTAGGAAGTCAGCTAAATTGAAATTAAGTAGTTTCCCTCTTTCCCTGATAATGAATGCTATGTAGACCATAAAATATTGCCTTTTTTAATAGACTAAAACTTTTGTCTTTAATCTGTGCCTTTCATTATTCTTCCACCTAACGCCACCCCCCTCCCCCTTCTTGGGTAAATTATATGTAGAGTGGCTGTGTTATGCCCATGAAAGTTTTGTATCTACAAAGGTCTGTCTAGGTGTGATGAATGAATATATCTAGTCTTTTATGTCCACCCATCTCCAGGGGAGACTGATTCCTGTCAGTCAGGGAGCAAACGACCTAGGACACAAGATTGGCCATTTGAGTCTCATGAGAGAGACCAGATCAGACTAGAATAATCCCTATCACTCCCTCCCAATATTGTTAGTCTTGGCAAAGTAATTTTAAAGTTCAAGCTTTTCTCCTGATCACTATCCTTTAACTGATGAATGCCTCAAGCTATAGGTTCTACCAAATTCCAGTTACACAAAGACTTTACATAATAAATAGCAACTAAACCCATTTACCCGTGGAAATAGCAAATAGAAATCAGAGCAATTATAGAAATAAGATTAAACTAGCCCACTTACAGGGTGAATGAGCTCTCCCCTTGGGAAGGAAATCACTCAACTAAGAAAAAGATGTCACCTAAGGGGAAATTTCCCAAAGTCCCAAGTGTGGTAAAGTAGAGATAGGGGCATGATCAAAGGTCCTGTTCCTCTATATATTGGCTTGTTTCCCAAAGTTTTTCTCTGCCTTCAGGAACCTTTATTTGAAGAAGACCTGGAATCACATGCATATCCTCTCCCAAAGTTGGAAGCCAGAAGGTTAAGATTTGTCTCTCCTCTCCCAGGCTCTAGGCAAATCTATCTTAACAGAGAGTTTGAGCAATCAATTTCCACTAGTGAGGAGAATCTTATGCAAATGAACTTAACCCCTTGGTTGCATTCATTAAGAAAAAGAAAGTTCTCAATACAAAGCTGCATAATATGGCAAAACAAATTCCCTCACATGGCATATCTGAAAATGTGTTTCTTTCTGATCTTTAATTAACTAAAAGAAATTTCATCACCTTGGAGATGAGTGGCATGCTTTATCTTCATTCTTTTCGACTCATTTTATCATATGTGCATTGATGACATTTCTAAAGGCTTTCAAAGTTTTTTTCTTTTTATCTTATCATTGTATAATTCTTTTCTTAATTCTGTGGGGTTCTCCCATTTTACTCCTTTCCAAGTTTACACTGAAATTATTCATAAGAATTAGTTACCATGTTGTGGGAGACCTTTGAGGTGAAATCGCAGGTTCAGGACAGTTTGCCCTTTGCAAGACTACAAGACTCCAAAATTTAGCTTAAAACTAAAAAAAGAGAAAGTTATTAATTTGGAAATCACGTGGAAAGGCCAGGAGACAGTGTGCAGGTGGAATACTGCCTTTCCGAGGAGATGGAATTTGGGTATTTTTATACCCCTTTGACTACAGGGTCCACGTGACTAGAGATAGAATGATGATGGCATGTTACTGGGTCTCTGGAACCTGAGATGGGTCATGTGGTTATGTCCTATGCCTCATAGTCAAAAGGGGGTGAACTGTCCAGTTTTGAGGATAATTAGATATCTGGGATATAAATACATATTTATCAGGAGCAAGCTGGGAGGTGCCTATCTGTGCTCATCAAGAATGAAGAGAGAGAACCTTGTATTGGCTCCAATACATAATACTGCGTATTGGCTCAGAAGAGACAGAAGGCAAGGGTGTAAAAAAGAAAGAATGAAGGGAGAGGCCAGAGAGGATCTTCCTCTTAGTCAGAGTCACCTTCTCTTAACACCATAGGAATGAAAAGAAAAATGAGTCTTTTGTGTACTCTCTGACTTGGCCCACAATCTGGGGGGGGGGGGTTGGGGTGTCTAGGGGAAGTCTCTTCCCCAATATCAACCACACCATGGCCTTGACTCAGCAGCATCCTTGAAGCTCTTTCCTATGGAACTGTTTAATAAGCTCTTTTCAATGCTTCCCCAAATCAAATGCTACTGAACGCATTAATGTATGTGCTTCCTGCAGTGATGCGGATTCCAAGGTATTCATTCTTGCTCCTGAAAGTATAAACAGGAGCTTCTCTGCTTATACCAAAGATCGACTTCAGATAGTCTCAACTTCTGATGCAATGAAGTGTTTTCTCCCATTCCAACTGCTACTGTCTTTCTGGACACAGTGAGGTATTAGTACTCTGGAGGCTGGAAAACTTTTCCTCTTTCCATGAGTCCACCAATCCAGTGCTATGAGAATGGCTGCTCCCAATTATCAAAACTATCCTTGCAGTTTGTCCACTAGAAATATCATTCGACTCTCCCTAATCTCTTATGTGAAAAATGAGCTCAGAAGTGATTTGGGGAATCAAGAACACACGGACCAATATTCCTCTCATTAAGGAATCACAGAACCATTGAATTTCAGGGTTGGAAGGGACCTCAATGGCCATCTAGTCTAAACTACAGAAGAAATCCCTCACAAGCAATTGTGTAGGCTCATTTGGGAACCATACTATGGAGAGCTTTTCCTTTGGGAAAGGTGGTAAGAAAATGTATGGCTTGCTATCTATTTCTTTTTATTTACTTTAAAATTATTTGTTTACTTTTTATTTATTTAAATAAGTGTTCTTTTACATTGCTATTGATGTTTGCTGATTAATTGCTGACTGTCTAAGAGAATTCAGAAAAGAAGAGAAAAAATGCCTTATTTAGAAGGTTAAAATTAGAAGGATCCAGACAGCCTGTAATAACTTGGATGTAATAACCTTGTATATTGCATCCATAATTAAATTATTTTTGCAGGGGGAAAATAAACAAAAGAAAGAAAGTGGGAATATAAGATGAAAGCTGAGGAGGAAAATCAAGGATGAGGACTGTAGACTTCCGTATCATCCTCCTAGATGTGAGAAAATGATAGAAGTCCAGATCACCAAGGGTAAGAGTCTAGAAAGAAAAGAGAAGAATGTCAACAACAAAACATTAGGGAAGGCCACTAGTAGTGAGTGGAAAGAAGAAATAGAACAACAGCAGAAATTTGTTAGAGAGGTATGAGCACACCCAGGAGAGAACAATATCATTGAATATGAGAGAGGAGAGAATGTCATGGAAGAAGGGATGATCAAAAGCTTTGAAAAGTCTTAGGGAAGATAAAAATTGAAAAGGGGTCTTTGAGAGACAATCAAAAGTTTAGTAAAATGGAAAGAATATTGGGACCAGAATTAGAAAAATTGAATTTTAATCCTAACTCAGATAATTACTATGTAATCATGTAATTAGTCTCTTGGATTATCCATTTACTCATCTATAAAATAATGCTAGTGTTACACAGACTTCACAGGTTTGTTAGGAAAAGTCTTTTTAAACCTCTAAATGAAACATAAATGTGAATTTCTATTATTAGTGACCTTTCAGAGAGCACTTTTGGTATAGTGGTAGGTACAGAAGCCAGAACAAATATAAATGAGGAATTAGTCAGTGGTATACAAATGGAGGCAATGTATATTTATGCCACTCTTTTTAGACACTGGACAGCAGAAAGTGGGAAAAAGATAGAATAAAAGCTTAAAGAATCTGGTTTATTTAGGCTAGGTGAGATCTGGGCATGCTTTTATGTAGTGGAGAAAAAAGGAACTAAAGTTAGAAAAAAGGGTCTAGGGAAAGAAGGGAAAATGAGAGGAATAAAAAAAAGCAAACTTCATCCTCACACAAGGTGGATAATTATGAAGAGTTATTGTTGAGTCATTTCAGTCATCTCTGACTTTATGACCCTGTTTGGAGTTTTCTTGATCAAGAATTCTAGAGTACCTTGCCATTTACTTCTCCTGCTCATTTTAAAAATAAGGCAAACAAGTGACTTGCCCAGGGTAACACAGCTAGTGTGTGAGGCTAGACTTGAACTTAGGGAGGTGAGTCTTCCTGATTGCAGCACTGGCACTCTATGCACTATGGAGTCCCCTAGTTGTCGGGTCTCCTGGAAAGCATCCCCTGTATACCAGATAATGGTCATCCAGCCTTCACTTTCAAGTCTTCAGACCTCTAGAGAGGGGGAGTTCATGACCTCTTGAGGCAGCCTCTTCCACCCTTTCCAGCAAACCTGATTATGCCTCTCTCCTATCTTTAACTCACTACTCCTAGGTCCAGATTTTGAGACCAAGCAAAACAAGTCAAAATCCTCTTCTACATGACAAGTCATCAAATGTTTGAATATAGTATTTTATGCTCCAATTAATAAACTGACATTTAAATAACCTCTTCTATTTTTTTTTTTTAATTTGAGAGATGGCATAGTACAATGAGTAGAAAATAGGATTTAGAGTCAGACTTGGATTCAAGTACCTTTTCTGACCATGTGACCAGGAGATTCACGCCAACTCTGGAGGGTTTCTTAACCTGTGAATTCTAAAGACTGTAACACATGAAAAAATGCTGATCTGCACTGGAAGCTTCTTGTATCAATGGACAAAAGGTCTCATCCCCCCAAAAAGGTTTTTCTTTTTTTGATATTTTCAGGCACATTGAATGCTCTGTTTTTAGAAGTGTATGTCGCACATATCCTTGGAGTCTCAATTTCCCCATATTCTCTTCAGAATTTTGTCTCAGCTAAAAAAAAGAGAGGCATGTGACATGGAAACATTATTGTAGCTTCACCGCTAAAGGCAAACTTTAGTCACAGTTTGATAAGCTAGGAAATAACATAGAGAAGTATTTCGCTTTAAGGAATAGATATGTTTCTGAAAAGTTACCTGCCTATAAAATGAATTTCAGGACAGCATATCTAATCTTATTTTCCAATTGACTGGAATTGTAAAATTAAGAACTTGAAAAAAATGTGTCCTCAAGATGCAATAAAATTTCACTTAAATGTACAGAATAAGGTAAAACCCATATTTAAGGTAGAAAAATTAAATAACATAATATTTAAGGGTAGAAGATCTTTTCCTGTTTCTATTTACTAACTGTGTGATTATAAGGAACTCATTTAACTTCTTAGGACCTCAGTTTCCTCATTTGTAAAATTAGGTAGTTGGACTGATGTCTCTTTGAACTCCAAATTTATGATCTTCTGATAAACTTCCTGCTACAATATTTCAATATGATCTCATCCATGTGGATATTCCTTCCAATAAATCATCACAACCCATTCATAACTGCTTATCCTGAGCAACTTTTATTCACGTCCTCCTATAAGTCTACCACTTATGCCAATGGAACTTTCAAGTAGCTCATGAAATTCTTTTAACTGAAAATCAGAAACAACCTGAATTCAACAATCCAACATCATTACAGTTCTGATATATGCAAGCCACTATAGATGAAAAGATGTTGAAACATTTCTCATCTCAGGGAGCTTACATTCTAACAGGCAAATAAAATCCGTTGAGATGAAATAATGTTAGTGAAAGAATTATGGTTTTAGAATCAGAGGATCTTGGTTTGAATACCACTCCTGCTGTGTATCACCCGTGTGGCTTTAGAGGAAGAGATCTGATCAGTTTCTTCTAACCCATTTCAATTCCTCCTTTTGTGAGTAAATGCCCTCCAAATCAGAATTAGGTGGTATCCCAGGCTGAGCAGGAAGAAGAGGAAAAGAAGTAAGCTTATACATAATAAAAGCTTGTTTAAAAAAGATTCACTAGAGGAGAGTCTTTACAATCTCCTGGAAATAGTAGGGGGATATTGTGGTCCTTCAAATTGGCTTTGAGATAGAGTAGCTGAATAGCAACACCTCCATACACGGCTTCTCCACTTTCCTTTCCGTATAGGAAACAGCACATCTCATCTCTGATGTGTGTGTGTGTTAGACATACTTCCTTCCTTTGAGATATTCTAGCATTATGAATGATAGGCAGATACATGCTGGGGAAACTTTT